>NC_057390.1:28052730-28696571 GCF_019320065.1 Cervus canadensis
GGTGCATGGTCAGAGTGCCAGGGAGGCGCCATTCCAGCGATACACATGTTATCCTTTATGGCTGGAGATGACCAGTGTCCACGCTGTTTTCTGCTGTCCTCCCTAGCCGAACATCACTGGCTCTGCTGGCTCAGTACATAAATAGACCAGCCCAGCCCACTTGCTCCACCATCCAGTGGGACTGACAACCAAGGTGCCTACTCACTCCCCTCATATCCTCACGGGCAACTGAGCTGAGATCTGAGGCCTCTGTGGTGACCACTGGTCATGCATATTGGCCCTGAGGAATAGCTCTTTCTACATCCTCCCACATTCACCAGAACTTTGACCTTAGTGTCTGACATTTAAGCCCTTTATCCTGCTTAGCAACTAAGTCCCCTTCTGAGGCTGGAGCTCACTCTGAATGACCATCCAGCACTGGGGGACTATCCTTCTGTTGGTCCCCTTCCTGGGCTGGAGTGTTGGCCTATACCCAAATCCTGTGGTTGGGTCCTACATCCCATGGGCCAGCCTCCTACATGGTGTTTGTTCATTCAGAGGTCTTCTGAGCACTAATTGTCTTCTGAATTCCCAGGGTCTGTGCTCTGCCTGCCAGATTGGAAATCCCAGGTTTGACCTGGTATAAGTCAAAGCTGGGATTTTCATCAAGCCTTGGGATGCTTGTCTACCTATCATGGGCCAGTTTCTCCATTGGATCAGTTCCCCAACTCCATATAACCCTAGCCACATTCCTTGGTTTGCCCAGTGAGACCCAGCACAAGGATGTCCTAAAGAGGACAAGTGCTTTGAGTGGGTTTTCCCCACCATGGAGAAGGGATACACTGACCCATCCACAGTGGTACCTTACAGGCCTCTTTTCATTTGGAAGTGATGCTCCAAAGACATGGTCTGATAGGAGACAAAGAATTGGCTAGATTATTCTGCATAAGGAGTTGGTAGATACTAGAGATGAAGGAAAGAATACAAAAGAGAGGGCCCTGGAGAAGTTTGGAGTAGTTTGAGTGACATAGAAAGATGCTGGAACCTAGGGGGAAAGGAGCCAATAAGAGATTCCCTATGTGACATGGCCAGAGGACTTTTGCTGTTGAATTTTAATTTGCCTGCTGTCAGGCAAGATGATCTCTTCCCTGCTCCAAATCTAGATACACCTCGATAGCTTTTGTGGTGGAGACATGAGGAGGGAGACAGCAGGACAGTATAGAGAAACATGGTCTGCTCCACTCACCTCTGCTGAGACTCATGTAGCTAGGAGGGCTGGATCTCGACTTTAGGCTGGAAACTGCTAGTTCCAGCTGGTCAACACTAGTGGGGTGAGCAGAAGCTAAAAGTGGGTCTGGGAGAAGCAGGGAGGAGTGCTTGACACAGAAGCAACTGCCAGGTAGACTTAGGCAGGGACAGGGAGCATATGCCCTGTTTGCCAAACACACCAGAGGCTTTAAAGGCAACTCTTAGACAACTGTGCTGGGTTGTTCTGGGATTCATTGTCATTACACTCTCACCATTTGAGAGAGCTAGCCTGATATCAGACACTCTAGAGTCTCTTAAATTTGGATCCAATTAACTTGGAATCTGTATTCCCATGGTAAGGGGTTTGGGTGAGATTACCTTTTTCTTGTCTGTGAAGAAACAAATCAGACAAGATGACAAGATGGTAGGAAACATGTTTAGCCTATGCAAATCCTTGGCTTACTGCCTTGGGGGGAAAAGGCAATAAATGCATTGATAGTTGATGGGGGTTTACAGTTTTAGGGAAAAAAAATTTAAAACACTTGATTCTATTCTTTTTTTTTTTTACAATTTGAGGATGGTTCTGAACCTCTTTTCTAGTGACTCCCTCCCCTGTAGAGTTGATTCTTTTGTTTCTCCCAAGCATACCTTACCTGGTGAGAAGATGGTGTGGGAAGTCAGGTTGCCATTTTAAAGTGTCCCTCAAACATCCTAGAATGGGACAGCTTTTCCTTCTCCCCTTCAAGTAAGTGTCAACCATCAGGGCTGCAGTAGACTGTCAGGATGTGGCAGTGGGAATGAAAAGGAAGGCGAGGAAAAGGTTCTTGCTGCAACCATTCCCTTCCCTTCATTTGTTCCTAGTCCAAGAGCGGCTGGAATGAGTCACTCAGAACACACCTTGGTCCTTTTCCTGAGAAAGCCAAACTTGGAAGTGACTAGCAGGTCTAATTGTGCCTCTGTGGAATCTAAATTCTGGAAGGAGACAAAGAGAGGCCTGGAGGCCTCTGACTGGAGAGCCTGATGGATTAAATCCAAGCCGCCAACCGTCCCAAGAAGCTGTCAGGGTGCCTGGGCCGTGTGGAGTCGATCTGGACGATGCATTCCAGATGGTTTGCCTTTTTTCCTTGGGTTTGGGGCCAGTTGGAGCTCCTGGGCGGTCTCCCAAGGTAGACCCCCAGAGAGCATAGGGCAACTGTCCAGATGGGAGGGACCAAGCTGAGGATCACTGTGGCAGGCTTGAAATTAGAGGGAAGAGCCCCCCTCCTTTGTGTCGAGCATCTGGATATCATTTTTCAGGCTATTAAAAACACTAACTCTACTTTGCTAAATGCAGCCAATTCATTTTTTTCAAAAAGCAGTTGGGGGCCAAGCAGTTGCCCCAAAAGGGATCCAAATAACTTCGGGCTGTGATATGCGGTGGCTCAGAAAAGGGGCTCCAAACCTTGCTAACAAGCATCCAACCACCACCTCCACTCCAACCTCCCAACTTCACCAGTTCACAGGCAATGACCCCACCTATGACAAAGACTCAGGACAGTGCCAGGGTTTTGCAGTGTATTTTACTTTTGGTTTTTGTGCAAAATGTATGAGGCAGATGAAGAACCTTTTCTTCCACATCGAAGGCTTTCCGATTAGGTTACTAAAAAGAAGCAGGAGATAGACAGAAGGGTGGGGGCAGGAAGAGCATGCAAGAGAACAGAGAGAAGGAACAGACTAGATGAACCACTGAAAATTCTCTATGGACTCCAAGGTCCGTGAATTAGCTCTAGCCATGACTGAATTTGCTGCCGTGGAAAGAAGGCCTGTTTACCTGTGGTCCTGTTGCAACAATGTGGTTGGCCAGCAACCTGAGGGCAAGCAGCTAAGAGCAGCCCACTTCCCAAGGGGCCTGGGGAAGAGACAGGAGGTGAAGGATGAGCTTCTACCCATGAGCGTCCCAGGCTGGTTGGAAGAGAAGTGGTCCCAGCTCTGGGGAAATCCTGGCTACCGAGGCAGCAGGCCCCAGCACTGGGTAGCTTCTGGCTTACTAGAAAGAGAATAATTGCAAAGTACCATGGAATAAACAACTGCAAGGGAAGGGAGTTCGTAAGTACCAAGGGGACGCAGGGACAGGGTGGACAGAATCGTTTGGGATGCTTTGGAAGGAGAAAAGCTGCCAACAAAGAAAAACCTTTCCAACCCAATAACCTTACCCAGAGGAATCAGAGGAAGCCCAAGGATAGATCCTGCCCAACCATCCCAATGTCTGCTCTGTTGCTCTGAGAACTGTGCTTTAGTCAAACTATTTTGGACACATTTCTAGAGGGTAGATGTCAGAAAGTAAAAACCTTACACATCCAATCAATCCCTGAAAGTATCCTGTTTGAGGGGTGGAAATGTCTTCTATATATATCTCCTAGCTCCAGGCACTACCTGTGATGGCAAAAGCAAGCTTCCTAAAATTTTCAGCCTAGTCCATATTGGGGGAAAGTGATGACATTCAGGACATAAATGCTTACTGTAAATATACATCATTATACATGAACAAACCAGAAGTAATCAAGTACACAAGTCTGTACACTGCAAACTTGTGATGACACGCCCCTATGCAATGTATCCATGCCCCTAACTCTTATTCATGCTTTGTCCTTAGGAATCAGCCAAGAGGATTGCTCTCCCCATTATTTAGAGACCTCACTTGACCCTGGTCCTCACGGGTGCCTCAGCATGAAAATCTCCAGCTCCAAGGCCCAGACCCTCGCCTATCTTGACAGGGCAAACAGCTCCTGTTGTGTGCCAAAGTGTTATTAATGAGCTCTGATCTCACTCATGGCAGCTCTGCTGTGAAATGCCAGTCCTGTTAATAGCTCACCGCCAGGCTCTGTGCTTGTCTTCGTGGAGTCGCACCTCAGGACTAACCTTTATCTTCCTTTTATGATCCCAGAACATTGACAGATTCTCAAATGCCATAACAAGAAAATACGTCATGAGCACCAGCCAGTCCTTCTGAGATAATATTGATGTCAGTGACAGGCACGCTATTTTCACCTCCAGATTTAAATGGGAGTGTTTTGATATGGTCTCCCAGACCAGGAGACTTACATAGTAGAGAACTTCCACAGACTGGATCTTTCTTGCTCACTTGAATTTTAAGAGAAATTTTCTCAAGGGATTCAGATAAGTGTTGCTCTCACTCTTTACACAGAGCAACATTAGTGCTTGTCTTGTTCACACTTGCTAACCAGCATTACTCTTCTGCGTGAAGTTACATCCTTTCCCGCTGTGGTTGGATCTCCACCTTTGTGACTCCTGCTTCTCCACAGTAAGTTGATGAGGGAGCCTGGGATTCTCCCAATGAGTAAAACCTGAGCCTGGCCCCAAATCAGGCTGCCTAGGGAACAGAAACAACAGGTGAAGGGCATTGCTACCCAGCCCCAACTCCACGGCCATCCCATCCTCATTTTTTTCCTGGAGTTGCCACGAGCTTTACTTGAGGCTGAAGCTCTGGTACTTGCTCAGGAAGGAGATGTGTGGGGAACTACTCCCTGATGAACTGGAGTCCTTGAGTCTCTATTCCATAGGGGTTTCTTCTAGATTTTCTAGGATAACTCATCCCACCAGAGGAAATGAGCTCATGTAGTCACTGGCCTGACAGATGGCAATGACTTTGGTCAAGAGTGCCAAGGAAAACACCCCAGAAGACGGCTGCTCCTCCCTGTGGCTTTGGTGGCAGCGCCACGTGGATGGGTCTGTCTGCCTATAGCCTTCTCATACCCGCAGAGTGTAAACACCAGGAGCAGCCACATTCCTTGGGCTCTGCATACGGGGTGCCTCTGGGCATCTGACCTGATCTGAGTCCACAGAGAAGACGCTGTCAAGCCAACTCTCATCTGGGAAATGCAGAGCTGTTTTTAGACTCTGACCTGGTCGAGTCCATCCTGGAAACATGAGCCAAGGAAAGTTGGCTGAAACGAGCAAGACTCATTTAAGAAGCTGTAATGGAGGAACGCCCATTCTGCCCTGTTGGCTGGCTGCCAAAGTAGATTGGCTCCAGGTAAGTCACTGGCAAGGACAACGATGCTTCTTCCTGCTCCGCATCAGTAACCTGTGCGTGGGTCGTGTGCTGCAGGAGGAAGGGCACGGTGTGGAGCTGGAAGGGCGCCAGAGGTTTATGTAGTCTGTAATCCTGGGGCTCAGTGACTTCTTCTATCTGATCTCTTACTTCCAGGAGGCTTCCTCTCCTCACTTCTCTCCAGGTACTGTGATGATTTGATATCGAGGCTCTCATTTAATATTTCCATTCCATCTCTGTCCATGCTTTCATCTGAGATTTTGTTGTGTTCTTGGCTGACCCAAATGATCATAATTCTGAGTTGTTTCCTCCAGTTTCTTCCACTTGTAACTGAGAAATGAGATTATCATGTAGTAAGTACTCTAAGAAAAAGGTACACAGGTTTGCTGTTACCAAGGTTATCTAAACTGACTTTAGTCCATACAGTTCATGTTAGAGGGAAAGGCACAGCAGTTTCCTTTTTCAAGAGTTTTCCCTCTGATTGTTCATTTTGTCCTTGTAACTCTTAGGACCATATAGAGATGAGTCAGATTACCTCTGTTTGACAGCTGAGGACAATTCAGCTCCGTAGTGACTTGTTTGAGGGAGTCCAGGTAATTGGTGACAAAGCTGATGTCTGGTCTCCTGATTTCCATTCTGGGGTTCTTTTTACCCATCTTCCTTATTTCATTCATGCATGTGTGCTAGGTCACTTCAGTTGTGTCCTACTCTTTGCAACCCTACGGACTGTAGCCTGCCAGGCTCATCTGTCTAGGGGATTCTCCAGGCAAAAATATTGGAATGGGTTGCCATGCCCTCCCCCGGGGGATCTTCCTGACCCAGGGATTGAACCCTTGTCTCCTGAGGCTCCTGCACTGCAGGTGGATTTTTCACCGCTGAGCCACCCGGGAAGCCCTTTTCATTCATTCAGTGTAGCGATTGAAATAAAAAATTGCCCCTATATGCCATGGTAGAAACAGGTCTGTAGTCTTATCTCCTAGCCCGCCCACAGAAACCATCTGTCCAGTCACACAAAAATAGCACCGTATTTCAGCCTCTGCACCTTTGCTCCTGCCATCACTTGCTTGAACTGCCCTCCCTCAGTTCTCTGCTTAATGAAATTTAACTGTCCCTTAAGCCCAAGATTAACTGTCTTCTCTTCTATATTGCTCTTCTGATTATAGCAGCAAAAGTAGTTTTTCTTACTTGGGACAGAGTTAATTAAAAAAAAAAGGTGTACAAAGCCATCATATACTGCCTTGGATTATAGCTTTTTTTGCAGGTGAATTTTTTTCTCCACAAATAAACTGTGAGTCCAAAAAGACAGAAATTGTGTCACACATCTTGTGTTCTCTGGAGAGTCTCACATAGACTGTAAGCCCAGTCTTTATTGAATGAGCAAATGTGACCTGGAGGAGGTTAGCTGGCTCCTCGACATAGTCACAGTACTGAGACTTGAATTCTGAATTCCAGAAGCTGGCCTCCATGTTCTTTCCACCAAGAAAACAGTGCAGTTTTCAATATGATTAGCCTCTTTGCAGGTCAACAATGGTTGAAAATAGGCTACTTCATATGGATCAGTCTAATACAATGCATATTGAGTTATTCTAAAAAAAAAATAGAATAGGTTAAAAAAAACCCCGAATTTCCTGGGTTGTTGACTAGTGGTAAATGAGTAGCCCTCTTTCAAGGATGCTGCTTTCTCTCACAAACTTGAAAATTGATTCTCACCATGAGTCAATGTGGGAATAAAGTATGGTGGTCATTAGGCTGGCTTCGTGGGCCAAAGAAAGAGGAGATTGAGAGTGACCCAGTGTTAATCTTCTTTTTTTTCTCAATCACTTTTTAAAAATTTAATTAACTCGTTTTTCATCTGTGCCGGGCTTTCTCTGGTTACCGTGCAGGGGCTTCTCACTGCGGTGGCCTCTCTCCTTGCAGAGCACGGGCTCTAGAGTGCGAGCTTTAGTAGTTGCAGCACGTACGCTTCCTTGCCCTGCAGCCTGTGGGATCTTCCTGGACCAGGTATCGTGCCTGTGTCTCCTGCATTGACAGGTGGATTCTTAACCACTGGACCACCAGGGAAGTCCCAGTATTACCTGCTTTTATCACCCATGCACTGTTTCCATCTGCATTGAACTAAGCATGCTCTGTCTGCCCACAGTGGACCAATTTATGTAGATACAGAAATAGCATGGAAATCCCTCATGGAATGCCAATCTTGTGATCATCTGTTGCTATTGCAAGTCATTTTAGTAAAAAGCTTTGATTTAGTGGATATCTTTTGTCTCTCTTCTTTTTGTTTTATCTTAAGGGTTGAATTAAGGGTAGAACTCCAGGCCTCATTCTATAGATGAAATGTACACTCAGTCTATATACTGAATCAATCTGTATACTGAAATAGAATGAAATAGAATAAAATAGAAATAATTACGCTTACTTGAAACCTCTCAGGAAGCTGCTTGGGTTCGAAGACTCCCAAGGGAATTATGCAAGTGACAACGGTATTTCACTCACCTGCCTTTAGAGTGGGGTGGGATATGGTCAGGTGTAGAGCTCACTTCTGCTGAGCAGTACAAGTTCGGGTCAGAATTAAATGGCTCAAGCCAATAGAGGAGAGACAGATTCTATCCTCTTTCACTTGTGGTTATGAAGCTGTCTTTAAATAAATATTAAGCACATATTTAAATATATGTGTTTGAAGCAATACAAAGTTGTCCCATTAAGGCATCTGTCTGTCTTGGTCTGGCCTTGTTTATCAGTGTCATTTTACTTATCAAAGGGAATGGACCACTCCTTGAACAGTCACAGAAACCACAGTGGAACTCAGGAATCTTAACCCAGTCTTGCATCCTATGCATTCACATCCTGTTGCTAAATAACAATTCATTCCATTTGTTTATTTATTAATGACAATTATCTGCATTGCTCAAATGACTTCCTCATTCAAATTAAATATTAGGATACTAGGTCACATACCATTCATACTGTTCATGGGGTTCTCAAGGCAAGAATACTGAAGTGGTTTGCCATTCCCTTCTCCAGTGGACCACATTCTGTCAGAACTCTCCATCAAGGCAAATCGGAAGTGGTCAAACAGGAGATGGCAAGAGTGAACGTCGACATTCTAGGAATCAGCGAACTAAAATGGACTGGAATGGGTGAATTTAACTCAGATGACCATTATATCTACTACTGTGGGCAAGAATCCCTTAGAAGAAATGGAGTAGCCATCATGGTCAACAAAAGAATCCAAAATGCAGTACTTGGATGCAATCTCAAAAATGACAGAATGATGTCTGTTCATTTCAAAGGCAAACCATTCAATATCACAGTAATTCAAGCCTATGCCCCAACCAGTAATGCTGAAGAAGCTGAAGTTGAACGGTTCTATGAAGACCTACAAGACCTTTTACAACTAACACCCAAAAAAGATGTCCTTCTCATCACAAGAGAAGACTCTACACATGGACATCACCAGATGGTCAACACCCAAATCAGACTGATTATATTCTTTGCAGCCAAAGATGGAGAAGCTCTATACAGTCAGCAAAAACAAGACCGGGAGCTGACTGTGGCTCAGATCATGAACTCCTCATTGCCAAATTCAGACTGAAATTGAAGAAAGTAGGGAAAACCACTAGACCATTCAGGTATGACCTAAATCAAATCCCTTACAATTATGCAGTGGAAGTGAGAAATAGATTTAAGGGACTAGATCTGATAGAGTGCCTGATAAACTATGGACGGAGGTTCGTGACATTGTACAGGAGATAGGGATCAAGACCATCCCCATGGAAAAGAAATGCAAAAAAGCAAAATGGCTGCCTGAGGAGGCCTTACAAATAGCTGCAAAAAGAAGTGAAAAGCAAAAGCAAAGGAGAAAAGGAAAGATATTCCCATGTGAACGCAGAGTTCCAAAGAATAGCAAGGAGAGATAAGAAAGCCTTCCTTAGCGATCAATGCAAAGAAATAAAGGGAAACAACAGAATAGGAAAGACTAGAGATCTCTTCAAGAAAATTAGAGATACCAAGGGAATATTTCATGCAAAGATGGGCTCAATAAAGGACAGAAATGGTAGGGACCTAACAGAAGCAGAAGATATTAAGAAGAGGTGGCAAGAATACACAGAAGAACTGTATAAAAAAGATCTTCACGACCCAGATAATCATGACGGTGTGATCACTCAACTAGAGCCAGACATCCTGGAATGTGAAGTCAAGTGGGCCTTAGGAAGCATCACTATATCACTAAGAACAAAGCTAGTGGAGGTGATGGAATTCCAGTTGAGCTATTTCAAATCCTGAAAGATGATACTGTGAAAGTGCTGCACTCAATATGCCAGCAAATTTTGAAAACTCAGCAGTGACCACAGGACTGGAAAAGGTCAGTTTTCATTCCAATCCCCAAGAAAGGCAATCCCAAAGAATGCTCAAACTACCGCACAATTGCGCTCATCTCACACGCTAGTAAAGTAATGCTCAAAATTCTCCAAGCCAGGCTTCAGCAATACGTGAACCATGAACTTCCAGATGTTCAAGCTGGTTTTAGAAAAGGCAGAGGAACCAAAGATCAAATGGCCAACATCCGCTGGATCATCACAAGAGAGTTCCAGAAAAACATCTATTTCTGCTTTATTGACTATCCCAAAGCCTTTGACTGTGTGGATCACACTAAACTGTGGAAAATTCTGAAAAAGATGGGAATACCAGACGACCTGACCTGCCTCTTGAAAAACCTGTATGCAGGTCAGGAAGCACCAGTTAGAATTGGACATGGAACAACAGACTGGTTCCAAACAGGAAAAGGAGTATGTCAAGGCTGTGAAGTAGGGTGAAAACCCTGCTTATTTAACTTATATGCAGAGTACATCATGAGAAATGTTGAGCCGGAAGAAGCACAAGCTGGAATCAAGATTGCCAGGAGAAATATCAATAACCTCAGATATGCAGATAACACCACCCTTATGGCAGAAAGTGAAGAGGAACTAAAGAGCCTCTTGATGAAAGTGAAAGAGGAGAGTGAAAAAGTTGGCTTAAAGCTCAACATTCAGAAAACTAAGATCATGGCATCTGGTCCCATCACTTCATGGCAAATAGATGTGGAAACAGTGTCAGACTTTATTTTTTGGTCTCCAAAATCACTGCAGATCGTGATTGCAGCCATGAAATTAAAAGATGCTTACTCCTTGGAAGGAAAGTTATGACCAACCTAGATAGCATATTAAAAAGCAGAGACATTTACTTTGTCAACAAAGGTCCGTCTGGTCAAGGCTATGGTTTTTCCAGTAGTCATGTATGGATGTGAGAGTTGGACTGTGAAGAAAGCTGAGCACCAAAGAATAGATGCTTTTGAATTGTGGTGTTGGAGAAGACTCTTGAGAGTCCCTTGGACTGCAAGGAGATCCAACCAGTCCATCCTAAAGGAGATCAGTCCTGGGCGTTCACCAGAAGGACTGATGCTGAAGCTGAAACTCCAATACTTTGGCCACCTGATGTGAAGAGCTGACTCATTGGAAAAGACCCTGATGCTGGGAGGGATTGGGGGCAGGAGGAGAAGGGGTCGACAGAGGATGAGATGGCTGGGTGGCATCACTGACTTGATGGACATGAGTTTGAGTAAACTCCGGGAGTTGGTGATGGACAGGGAGGCCTGGCGTCCTGCAGTCCATGGGGTCGCAAAGACTCGGACACGACTGAGCGACTGAACTGACTGACCTGAACTGAGGTCACCACATGGCCTTTCTGAAGGCCATACCTCTCTGATGTACAAAAGAGAATCAACAAACCAAGCAAAGACTAACAGCCTACTTCCTACCAGGCACTGTGCTAGGTACTGGATAGTACAATACGTTGGATCTAGTTTGGCTTATTCAGAAGACAACCCTGAGGCAAACCAAGGACTGTTTTTATAGAAGGATAAAAATAGTCTTCAATACATCATCTTTACAAAATTATAAAGCAGCTCTTGCTTCCTTTAACAACTCATTATGAATTCTTTATGCATGCAGTTACCTACATTGCAGTCGCATTTATTTTGTTCATGTCTCTAGTGCTTCTTGGTATGATGAATTTATAACGCAAAGACTAAAAGTAGAATCCCCTCTTACGTGTTCTAAAATTACTCCTTTCAAAGTTCAAAAGCTCCTTCTCCCTTTTAGTTTTAGTGGTGGAAAATCTGGTGAATCATTCCTGATTACACAGTATATAAACTTCATAGTTTCATAAAATCTAATCATGTTCCTGTTCAGTCTTCCTGCCAAAGAGCTTTACCCCATTCAGTAAGTCATCACTCCTCAAGTCATTTCTGAGACCCTTCTGGAGCTTTTCTAGATTTTCATATTTGTATTGATGTGTACGGTTTCCAGGAGAGAAATCAATAACTTTTTGAGGTTTAGACTGCCATGCTTCTACAAATATCCAGGTTGATGTTTACATGGCTCTTTAATAATAAACAGGTCAGCAATTCACAACATCATTTGTCATTAATCCTTGCTTCTTACCCAGATATTTCTTGCTGTATAAATGTTCTTACTGCAAAAATAAAACAGTTATACTGAAGCAAACACCTGTCTAGAACACTCCTTCAAAACTCCTTGTCTGCTGCTGCATTCTCTTCCCTGATTTTGGTTTTCTGTGTACATTTAAACACTCATCCATGTGCTCAAAATAAACAAAGATGCAAAACAAAACAACCAATATATTCTTCCTTTCCTCCTGCAGAATCCCAATCAACAAACCTTCTCGTTATGCCCTACCCATCCTCATTTTTCTCTTTACCCTATTTCTACACCCTCACTAAACTCTCTTTTCTCTTCATTCTTTGTCATCGTTGTTTGTCACAGGGTATACGTTGAAAACACAACAAAAAGAAAAGACTTCCCATTCTCCAGTTAATGTGTAGCCAATGCAGTGAGGAGAAAATAGCTCTCTTAGGCCAAATAAATTTTAGCAATTAACAATATCTTCTGTGAATCATACTTAAAAATGTAGCTTTCGACATTTCATACTTCACAAATGTCAATTGTGAGACTTGCACTTAGGTAATAATTAACTACTTTAAAACTACTCCACAAACATTGAATATGATTTAGCATGGCGCCTTGAGTATAGGAAATGTATCGTAAATAATTGATGAGGCTTTACTCTGATAACTATATGAGAAATGCCTACTGTCCTGTAGGTTATACTACTTAATGCAGATGTCTGGCGGCAGTTTAGTTAGCTTTATGAATGTTCTTGATGGATGAATAGAAATCACGTAGTGGATTGATAAGGAGTGGATGGAGTGTATGGGTTTAAGATTTTAGGAGGTAATAGTCCCGTTGGGATCTTCTAGATAGTTTGTGGGCTAGTACTCTGCAGAATTAACACAAATAAGACAGCAATATATATTTAAGGAAATTAATTAGTTCTAGAAAATGATGCTTTTTAATATTTAATTGGTGTATTTTCTAAAAAGGCAGGATTGCACCCATTCATTCAGGAAAAGCTTTTTTTAAAAAAAAAAAAAAAAACAGGTTAAAATTAGAAAATTGTCCAGAGTGTCTTTAATCTTTCATTGAACTGTCCACTCTTAAGTACTTCTATTCTAAGGACTCATCACTGCTCTCCAAACTTCCCCAAAAAAGCCTCTACTGAAGTTTCATCCTGAGTTTTCTAGTGACAAGTTCAATGCCAGCAGGGCTCCATGGACATGTAAATGGGATCTTCACCTTTACATACAAAAGCCACTGAGTAGGTGGCATCATATTTCAGTGAATTGGGAGTGAACACGAAATTCATAGGGACAAGCATGTTGACCCAAACATATGAAGATTGCTGAGTCTAATATTCTAAAATACGTAATTAGTCAATGACTAGGAAACCTTCCTCACATCAGTCTGGAAAGATAGTCAAATACAGAATGTTTTCTTTTTCTTAGATAACTGCGCTAGTTGACTAGTCAATACTATGAGAGTTGCTAATTTTAGAGGTTTTGGGCTCAATTTAACAGTATAGACATAAACAAAATATAAGGACCAAAAAAGGCAATTTTTTTTGAGACCATAACAGAAGTCCCTGTCAGTGGCTGCACATCATTCATGAAAAGTCTGTTGAAATAGAAGAATATAATAAAAGCCAACTGTCCCTCCCAGCTGACTTAAGAAAGCTGAAAAAAAACACAGACATATGACCCGTGGTTTGAGAGATGCCCGAATAGACTCCTCTAACATATTCGTATTAAAACTTGACCCCATGAGTTCTTCAGTTTCTGCTTCAAAGACTCTGTGACTTATGGAAGGATCCATAGGCACGTCCTCCTGATTTGGTCTCTGAAAGGCAGTGAGTCCCCTGGCCTCCAGCTGCATTGTTCATCTCAGAGCAGTGCATAAAGATTCTATAAAGATCCTACAGAACTGGAGATCCTACCAGCTCTTATTCACAAACTTCTTTGATATCTATTCACAGACTTTGGTTCAGAATGAAAATGCATAGGACATACAGTCTCTTCCTAAGATTTCACTATTCTCTTTCTGCTATTTAGGAATAGGAAGTCTATTAATTTAAAGTAAATGTCCATGATTTCCCTGGTGGTCCAGTGGTTAAGAATCTGCCTGCCAATGCGGGAGACATGAGTTTGATCCCTGGTCCGGGAAGATTCCACATGCTACTGGGTGACTAAGCCTGTGAGCTGCAACTACTGAAGCCTGCACATTCTAGACGGTGTGCACTTCAACGAGAGAAGCCACCATAAGCAGAAGCCGTGCACAGCAACTAGAGAAAGCCTGCGCAGCAATGAAGACCCAGCACAGTCAAAAGTAAATAAGTACTTTTTAAATATTAGGCAAATGTCCACAGAAAGCACATCATCCTCCAGGTAATTTGATCACATCTACCAAATTCTAATTAATTTGCGAAAGCAAAGAGGAACTGAGGACCCTCTTGATGAAAGTGAAAGAGGAGAGTGAAAAAGCTGGTTTAAAACTCAACATTCAGAAAACTAAGATCATGGCATCCAGTCCCATCACTTCATGGCAAATAGATGGGGAAACAATGGAAACAGTGACAGACTATTTTCTTGGGCTCCAAGATCACTGCAGATGGTGACTGCAGCCATGAGATTAAAAGACACTTGGTCCTTGGAAGAAAAGCCATGACAAACTGAGACAGCATATTAAAAAGCAGAGGCATTACTTTGCGGACAAGGGTCCATCTAGTTAAAGGTATGGTTTTTCCAGTAGTAGTTTATGGATGTGAGAGTTGGACCATAAAGAAAGCTGAGCGTAAAGAATTGATGCTTTTGAACTGTGGTGTTGAAGACTCTTGATAGTCCCTTGGACTGCAAGGAGATCCAACCAGTCCGTCCTAAAGGAAATATCAGTCCTGAATATTCACTGGAAGGACTGATGCTGAAGCTTAAACTCCAATACTTTAGTCATCTGATGCAAAGAACTGACTCATTGGAAAAGACCCTGATGCTGGGAAAGATTGATGGCAGGAGGAGAAGGGGACAATGGAGGATGAGATGGTTGGATGGCATCACCAACTTGATGGACATGAGTTTGAGCAGGCTCTGGGAGTTGGTGATGGACAGGAAAGCCTGGCGTGCTGCAGTCCATGGGGTCGCAAAGAGTTGGACACGACTGAGCAACTGAAATGAACTGAACCAAATTTTAAAATGAGGAGGAAATTCTGGGAAGATGGAGGAAGTGGTAGCATAGCTTTAAATCTCCCTGGATCCCTTCCCCAAAATAAATAACTGGATAGCAGAACTCAAAACCCTTGAAAATATTTACAGTAAAGCTTAGGTGATAAAGTAGCTTTGTGAACATCAAAATACCAACCAAATGGGATAGCCAGAAGACATGCCGGTTATCAGCACCTATGCATGAGGAAGCAGAGAGATCCATGAGAAACAGTGTATCCAAAAGGTCAGGGGACGGAAAAGTTCAATAACAACCAAGAGGTATTTGCTGAAAAGCATTTGGGCTCGGGTGATAATAGCCCTTGCATGGAAAAGAAAAATTTGAAAGGGAAAACTGCAAATTTAAAGAGATTTGAAAGATATATCCATAGTTTTTTTTTTTTTTTTAATGGACAAAACTAAACTATCATATTTATGGATGACACTTGGGTGGTAAAACCACAAAAGAAATTGATTTCTATAAAAATCAGTACAGTGGTTAATATCAAGGAGGGAGGCAGTTGTGATCATGGAGCACATGGAAGGCTGGCAAAGTTCTCTTTCTTGACCTGAGTGATGGTTAAAGGGGTGTTGCCTTATAACAATCCATTAAACTCTGCATTTATTTTGTTTGGTTTTCTGTATTTGTATTTTATAATAAAAAGAGGCTTTAAATTTTTTAAATGAACATATCCTTTGGCCTAGTAATTTCACTGCTAGGGATCTGTCTGTAAGAGAAATTCACCAAAGTATGCAGAGATAGGCATGCCCATTGCAGCATTGTTTGAAATAGCCAAAAAGTTGGGGGAGGGGTGGATATGAATGTCTATTAGGTGGAGACTCAGTAAATAAATTATAAAACAGCCAACCATTTAAGAGAATACTATGCAGTCAAGAAAAAAATTGAGATGGGTCTCATCTATACACGTTCCCAGACATATCATTATGCTTTTTTTAAAAACCAAGATATACAACAAAATTATTATGATCCCATATATGTAAATACATACACAGACACACAAGTGTGTCTTCACACTTAAAATATTTGGAGGAATATCTAAGAAACAGTTAAAAATCTTTACCCTTAAAGTTGAGTGGGAGTAGGCAGGGAGTCAAAGGGTGAGAATTCAATTGTCATTTTGTGTGCTTTTGTATTTTTCAAAAGTATGTGTGTATTTTATTGTTATTTTTAAAAAGCTGATGCCTTGATTGCAGTCTTGTAAAAGGCCCTGAGAGGGAGAAACCAGCTAAGCTGTACCTGTATTTCTGACAGAAAGAAACTGTAAGATAATAAATTTTGTTGTAAGCTCTGTTTTAGAATATTTGTTACACAGTAACATAGAACTAACACAGTTGACTAAATCCATTCCCTTTTGGAACTAGAGCACATATGCTAAAACACTTGCCTTTGGGAGGCTATATGATACATTGGGTGGATGTAGCAAAGTCAGTATGGTTTGTTTTTTTTAGCAAATGTCCTCACCTGTGCCACTTTATTTTGTTTCAACTCTTTTCTAGCCAGGTGACCTTATCTCTGAAGACTTTATTCAAAATGGGCTTTCTTTACAAATTCATTTTGTTTTCTTTTCTAGCAGTGAGTTTTTTCAATCTCATCTTTTATTTGAAAATTGCAGTTTGAAAGTGATTTAGTTAAGAATCATCCCAGATTCCAACTTATTACTCCACACACTTCTTACTTTCTGTCCTTGACTGCTTTGCTCCATTGTCTGCATTCTTCTACCTTTCTTTAGAGCTTTTCTTAATTCTTTCAGTGCTTGGATGGAGCATAGGAATCTACTTGAGTAAGCCCTCCTATTATTTCCATATTTCAACATTTTTTTCTTTTCTTTCTTTCCCTGGAACTACATTTTTTATATTATAGTCATTGCTCTGAAAGCTTGTACATGACTTCCTTTTATTTCTCACTTAATTAAGAAAGAAGGAATAAATCCTCCTGTAAGAGATAGACCATATGACCACATTTAGTAGTTCTATTGGGAGAACAATATTTGCATTAATTTTTGCAGAATTTCCAGAATGCTTAGTTCTTTGAGCAACATAAGGAATCCCAGATTTAGGAGGCCTGAAATTAGAGGAATGCTCTTCCCTCCCCTCCCCCAGCTTCTCAGAATGGCAATTCCTCAGCTATATAGGAGAATTCAGAAAGGTAATTGGAAAGGGAAGATTTTTGAATACCATTTTCCTTTGTTTACCAAGTTGGTGTGAAATACAAAGGGACCTAAGGATTTATTTTGGATGAATAAAAATTATAGGCTCTCTAAGTTACAAATAATAACAATAACAACAAAACAAAACACGTCACTTTTCCTTCCAAAATATTTGAGATGCACTCTATATGAGGAAAATGGCCTTAAGAAGAACATAGCAATATATATCTTCTGCCACGAAAAACTCAGATGAGATTGTGTCAAATAAGAGATCAAAAAAGCTGGCAACCTATCCGGCAAGGTTTTGACTTGCACTAAGTGTTTTACCCCTTTCTAAGGGCAGCACGGTCCTGACATAATAAACACATTCTTCGGCAATCAAACCGCAGCAGTAACAACAACGAAGACAGACACATAAAAGATTTGTTAGGTTTTATTTTGCTTGTTTGTTTTATTAGCACATGGCCTCAGAGAAGCTAAGTGAAGATTCGCCCCTCCAGCTGTTGGTGTTGCTCCTCAGGGCAAGGCTGACATTAGATACAGGTATTTGGAAATGAAAGATACTCCCTTCCAACCTAGAAGAAATTATTCAGGAATCTGGGAGACAGCATATGATATTTTGCCAGGTGCCACCAGTCTTTCTCAATAAAACATCCCTAGTGAAAAAACGTGGAGGCCAGAAAGGGCTGGTGAGGGAAAGCAGGACGAGGAGGCTGGCAGCAGTATACCCTCAGTGAATTCAATGCAAGGGAGAACATGCAGAGAGACGCCATAAACGTGCTTTCTCACCAAGTTCCTTTCGTTTTAGAGCTAGGAAAACTGAGGTGCAGGCATAATCACCAAAGGCATACAGCTAGTTGCTGACAGAGCTGGCTGTCTCTACTCTATCACACTGCTTCTTCATTTTCCTGATTTCCTACCTCTGTTCTGTTCTGGTCTAAACTGCCTTTGTTAATTGGCACTAAAGCCTCTGCACCTAGAGTTTCAGGCATGTTTGGAAACTTCCTTTAAATGTGTTGATCGACTGAGCGCTGAATTATTTGTGAGAGCAAGAACAACTCCCTCCAGGATGAGGTATTCAGAGATCAGTCATGATATGTTCCATTCTTCCAGGCTCTCTACATTTTCACACAGGAGGAATCAGTTTCTTGAGAGTGCACAGGCCCCCAAAAGCCATTGTAAAGTTATCTGTGGAGAAAACAAGGCAAAATCCCATGGGTCCAGCTACCCTCCACAGTCATCCTTAGGATGACCTTGGAGAACCTGATTCCTCCTGTGGCGATGATGTGTGTGGACTGGGTGATTTGTGAGAGACAGGTGAATGAGCTCTATGTACAGCTGGTCCTTGAGTCTTCGGTCCTCCTTAGCATCAGCTGGCAAGACCGTGTCCTTGTCCCACTGCCTCTGAGAGACACGGAATCTTGGCAGGGAGAGGAAGAGGGAGTGATACTGCATCTAACTTTGAGAATGATCATTACCATATCAGTGTGCAAACGACATGTTCCAATGGGCAGTGTAGGAGTATGCACGTTTGTCTAGTTATCTTGAATATTATAGGCATGGTCTAATTCTTCTTTATATTTTCTTCTAATAACGAACTGCAAAAGAACAAGATGTACGGTTGTGCTTTATAGTTCAGGCAAACAATACAGGTATTGGCTAACATGGTTTGATATGATCAGCTTTTTTTTTTTAAAGCCGATCTGGCAGAAAAGCAGTGGACTATTGCAGGAGTTGCATTGGCCCTTCCAACACTTCTCTGTCCAGTCCATTAATCAGTGGCCAAATCGCCAAGACACCACATTACTGCGCTGTAGCTCAAAGAGGTCTGTGGTTGTAATTGGGTTGACTGGGAACAAAGTTATATCATTCTAATTCTGATTGATTAATGCTGAAGTCCTTGCTAAAAAGTGGTTACCAGTCTGTCTCCACAAATCATTCAGTGGTGAAGGAGGACTAAGCTAAACAAACTTGGGCCTGTGAACACAGATTTTTCTTGCAGTGTGGGGCAGAGGTGTAGAGATGGTGGAAAGGGAAGAAAAAAACTAGATTTGACCGAAGGAGAAAAAAAACCCTGCAGTCTAGGTTCTTATGGCATCTTGGGCACTTCCCTTTCTTTTGTTACCTTGTTCCCATCTCTGCATTCACTGTCTCTCTGCAGTCAGATTACCACCAAATGGTACCACCATAGTCATTCCTTTCTATCACCCTTGGCTCTTTCTTTACAGATGCTCATTATTAGCCAGATAGAGTTATTGCCTAGTCAAATGATTTAAACCTCCCCTCTCTGAAAGCTTTTCTACCCAAATTCTCCAACTCCACCCAATTCCTCCCAATTACTTTTTTCTAGTGAAGCACACTCCCAGTCATCCCCTTTGTCTCTCTCAGTTTCTCTTTTTCATCACTCCCATATCTAAATTTGCTCATTCATGGAAAGATAACATTCCTCTACTTGGGTTAGATAATCTTTTCAAAAATGCTTAGTGTATTTCCACCAATCCTGGACACAGAGTAGGTAGGGTATTAGAGTTGCAAGAATGTTTTGGACAAAATCAAATTTAAATATTGCTTTTCTGTTTAGGGTTCTTTGAGATATATCCAAACAAATAATAGGGGGAAATGTTTTTTCAATTTTAAGTACGCTCTGGTTGTTTCAGTGTCAGCAATCTCAAGCATTACTTCTTGCCAGCTTTCCATTTGGTAGAAGGTGCTTCCTAAAGATGAACTTCTGTGGAGTCAGAACGAGCACAGATGAGCCAAATCACTATTAAAATGCTTGCTGGCTGCTGCTTTTTGCCAGTGTAGCTCTGTGTTTCCACTTGTTGGAAATCCATCTGCCTGTCAGTGTTTATGAACGCCAGTACCTTTTTTGATATAACTCACAGTGTTCCGCTTCAAGAACGCCATAATTTTTAAGTCTCCAACTTTAAAGAAATGGAAGCAACTGAATTTCTCTTCATTTAAAAGTAGAAATAGAAAAAAAAAAAAAAGTAGAAATAGTAGTATTACATAGCTAGAAATTTCTGTAAAGTGGATTAGCAATAACGTTACTTATGCTTTCAAAAATAGGGTTCTTTGAAATTTATGCCTGCGTATCGGTCACAAGATAATACATTCTTTGACTTTAAACTATTTTCTTTCTTGTCCTAGAAATCCTGAATGATTGTTACTCTGTGGACATTTACAGGAATTTGGCTTGAGAAAAAATGTTTCAAAACTCAGGTAGAGGTAAATTATAACTTATTACTGGGAGGAAAACACTCTTAGTTGCAACATCTAACTGGAAAGCTTTTGAATTTTCTAGATATGACATAAAGATTTATGAGGTGTGATTTCACAGAAGAAAAAACATTTTGGTAAAAACTTTTTTTTGGTAGGTAAAATAGGAACTCACAAGAGTAACTAGATGAACTTTAGTGGAAGTCCTCTGTGAACTTAATTGAGCGAATGAAGTCCATTAAACTCCAGGAAACTAAACCTGCATGTTTATTATTTATTTCTGGCACTGAGTCCTTTCCATTTCCCTACAGAGTTGTTTGAGGAATCTAGTATTTTGAAAACATGCTATTTTAACTTGAGTTAAAAACTTGATCCTAGTAATTTGGTGAAAGGGCATGAGATTAGAGTATGGCCAGGGTCTCGTTCTCACTCTGCTACTCACCGGATTTGTGACTGTGGTCATCTCTCTTCCATATTTTGGACTTCTGTCTTCTCATCTGTTTGACAAGAATAAGAAATACCTGATCTCGTTGCCTCTTAACATTGTTGTGAAGATCAAATAAAGTCCTAGTTGTTAAATCATTTTGAAACTATCCAGTGCTATACAATATAAGGCAGTCTATTCATTATCACCTCAGAATTCCTCTCCGATTACATTGCTTCAAATGCATTATTTAGGAAAAGTACAAACTTGAATGCCATATGGAGTCCCTGTTGACACTGCAGATGTTGGTTAATTTTAGATTCTAAAAGAACAAAAGAACAGAAGCAGTACCAAGCAAATTAGCCTCTCTTTAGCTTTTTCTTCGAAATCTCCTATTATACAAATACCAAACTAAAAATGGCAGGCTAAATATTATAGAAAATTACATCATTTGAAGCATCGAAATTCTGTATATCCAAGCCTTTTTGCAGTTTATTTTTGCGGGAGTTTATTCCCTTCAAAACACATCACCAATGAATTTAATGCTATAAGATTAATCATGGTTATTTCTTCAAGGACCAAGTAAGAGGATTTTAATCTTAAATTTTAACCACAAATAACAGAGTCAAGGGAAATAGAAAAGTCTCAGAAAGACTCACAAAAAGCCATTTTGGTGGTCATAGTCTCTCTTGAACTAATGGGAAACTGAACTAAGCTCAGCTAGCCTTGGTCTCTGATTCTGAAGATTCATATTTACCAGTGGGAATTTCCTTGAAGAACAGGTGTGGCAGACTTGCACATACTCATGACAACTGCTTTTACAGCCTCATCAGCTTGAGAAGACCTGTCCTCCTCACATGCGCCATCTGTAAGACATCTCTTTGCATTTTGTCAAACCTGACTCTGCTTACACATGCACAAGCAAGAGGTGTTTTTGTAAAACATATAGATGGCATCTGTCATTCTATCTCTTGTTTGTACACCACCCACTAACAAAAAAATATCCTGGAACAAGCTGAGCATTCTTTAAGTGCCTTGTAATTATTTATATTATATATAACATTTTTATATTATATATTATTAATATAATATTGCTTATATTATATATATACAAAGGTCCAGTTGATATTCTGAACCTAGATTTTTACTTTCTAGAGGATAATCATGTCCCCAAATTGTTCACTAAGTCTATCACTTTAATTAGAAATAATTTTCAAACACAGGCCATAAGTGTTTCAACTATAAGGCACCTGCTCCTCTAAAAGAGGCAAAAATTTTAAAAGTTTGTCTTAACCTATCTTTTAGTCATTTGGTGGATACAGTCTGATGTTTCAAAGTATACTCTCATGTGGATTAGAATTATTAAAAGCAAACCCAAAGAGTAGATTTTATGACACAGCTTATTATGGATGCAGTCTAGGCTGATTATTTTTGTATTAAGTATATTAGTAATCACCTCCCTATCCTGCCCATATACTGCCCCTATTAGCACAAAAGGCCTAAGAAGACAGGTGCAACTTGATTCTACATTACATGGTTCCCTCAAACTGGAACAAACTTTTAACTCCCTCAAATATTTTCCCCAGTGAAGGACTTTGGATTACTGCAGATGATTACAGGCCTAAAGAAGAAATGGATTCAAACAACTCTCATTCACTGCTGAAACTGAACTGGAACTGACCCCTAAAAGCAATTGGCTTAATTCCTATAAGAGGAATATGAATCAGGTTGCCATCTGTTCCCTTCCTTCTTTAACTTCCCCAGTGAGCTGGGTTTAAGCATAGAACTGGAGGAGTCTTTCAGGGAAGGGAAAGAAGACTCAGGTTTGGTGTTTAGATGGGTTTGCTGCAAGGCTTAAGTCACTCTAGATGTGAGAAGAAAGGAGTCTGGGAATTAGCTGGGGAAATCACAAAATTTGGCAAACCATGGGCACAACATGAGTTTAATTTGCCAAATTTTGTTTGAAGATGTTACATTAATCAAAAATCCTTTGCTCGCCAAAGTTGAAAAAACATAACCCAAAGTAGCTGAATCAAAAGGTAAATTTATTGACCCATGTAACTGGATAATTTAGAGTATCTGGTGCAGGTGAAGCTTGATCCAGGCCTCAAACAATATGACCTAGGACTTGCTTTCTCTCTCTCCATTTCTCAGCTCAGCATCTTCCATCTGGGCTTCATTCTTGGACAAGCTCTCACCTTCTGTACCCAATACGGATGCAAGCTGCTACTTACCCCTAGGTTCAAATCCAGGACCAAATTTTCTAGCAGATCTAGAAAGGATCACTGTGACCAGGGGAGTAGGATATACTAGATGACCTAGACCAAGGTCACATGTGTCACCCCACAGCATGGTGGTGGAGACATCACTATTCTCACCAAGCCCTGAGAGGAGGGAGGACCAGAGTCCACAGAACAAAATTAAGAGTGTGGTGAGTAGAACTGATGTTCTCCACAAACACGCAGGAACCAGACGCACAAATAAATTTACTGAGTATTATCCCTCACTTAAGAAGGAATTCTGGATATCTTCTAGAATCCAAGTCTTACCAGCTGAAGAGAAAAAAAGGAGAATGTATAACTCACATTTCCTAATGTTTACATAGAAGAATTAGTGCTTAATGAAAACTTGAAGGATAAATATTGCAAGTACAGAAACCAAAATATATGAGAAGGAATTTAAATTTAATTAATTTAAAACAAAAAAAGAAGTGGATTCCATTTTAAAAAAAGAAAAAGATAATGGCCAAAGGAGAGACTATAGAATCCTCATGTGAGACATTTTAAAAATTGAAGGTAGTTTCAATTAGAGCTACGAGTAGATACTCTTCAAAGATACTGGGCAGTTCTAGCTTCATGATTTGTAGATTTTGCAGTTTCTGAGGAAGAGAACTTTAGAGCTAAGGAAAGCTTTATAGGTGGCTATTTGTTGAAATTGTCAACTCATAGTTTGTTTTTAAATACTTTCATTCTATAATTGAAACAAACAAACAAACCTCCCCATACATGAAATGGAACCAAAGAGAAGTCCTATGTGGAAAGAAAATTTTATTTTCTAATAGTGATAGTAATATGGCTAGGCTAGCTTGTTACGATATTTACATATATTTCTTAAATGGCAGCTTTCACTGCCATGTTACTTGTACATATTTCTACATCTGTATGTTCTCCTAAATTTGTTGTTCAGTCACTAAGTGTGTCTGACTCTCTGCAACCACATGGACTGCAGCATGCCAGGCTTCCCTGTCCTTCACTATCTCCTGGAGTTAGCTCAAACTCATGTCCATTGAGTTGATGATGCCCTAAATAGTTCTAAATATTTCATGTAAATTAAGTACCCTAGGATTTTTCCATCCTGGTCTCATGTATCTGGAATCTAATAATAAAAAAAGTATGGAGGGAGGTGCCTAACATAAAGACAGTATGCTCACTTTACAAGGCTCAGTTATAAAGCACATTTACCAAAGTCTATCCATTTTACCAGGCCCTTAAACCTATTTTCCAAAAGCAACCATGGGAAACTGAAGAATTACAGAGACAAATGCAAAGGGATGCTAATTAAAAAAAAAAAATGGCTGAAGGATATTTGAACCTGGGGCTAGGGTAGCACTAGAGCTGTTTGGGGCAGTCTATTCCTTATAAGCTCTCAACTCCAAGCCCATTAATCCCATCATAGTCTTCATTCAAAAGATGCTTCCATATGTTGAATTAAGAAAACTCAAGTATTTTCTAGAGCTTGCAATTTATTAACTGGCACAGAATCAAGCTGAATATTATTCTTTCTTTTCTTCTTTTTAAAAGTACGCCAGCCATTACTGGTTATAGGAGAAGCAGATTAAATATTTTAAAATTTTCTGGACTTCCCTGGTGGTCTAGTGGTTGAGAATCTGTCTGCCAATACAGGGGACATGGGTTAGATCTCTGATCCAGGAAGATTCCACATGCCACAGGGCAACGGAGCCCATGCACCATAACTACTGAAGCCCAGGTGCCCTGGAGCCCGTGCTGAGCAATAAGAGAAGACTACACACTGCAACTAGAGAAAGCAGGCTTGCAGCAACAAAGACACAGCCCAGCCAAAAATAAATAAGTAAATAGATCATTTTAAAAAATAGTTAAACATGATGAAATACCAGTAAATGCTCATTGCAGAAGTTTTTTTTTTTTAAATTATTAGGAAATGATAAAAGCTATAATTTGCAGACCAAAGAATGAGGAATTATTTTTAATAGAACGTGAGAGCTAATCCTTTGAAAGTTGATGTTCTACTTTGGAAACCTAGTCATGCCACCTTAGAATATTCCTTTGGAAGATTTCGTTAAAGTGTTTGGGAGACTTCTGGGGATTTATCCTAAAGATATACCTGCAGACATATGTGTTGGGTTATTCATCTCAGCATTGTTTATAATAAATAGCAAAGACTGTAAACAGCTCAAGTGTTCATCGATAGGGGAATGGTTAAATAAACTGTAGTGTAATGTTATGCAGCTGTTAAAAAGAATAAGGAAGCTCTCTCAGTACTGATATGAAAGAGCTCGAAGAGACATTGTCAACAGGAAAAGCAATACACAGTTCAGGAGATATAATATGCCACCTTTTGTGTAAGCAGGGAAGAAAAGAACTGCTTACATGTGCATGAAAATCAGGACACATGGAAAATCCAATATAAGTAACTATCTCTACCTATGAGGGTGGGTGGGCATGAAGAAGGGGTGGAAAAAGCAGGGTGGGAGGGAGAATTTTCACCATACACCTTTTTATTTTGTTTTGATCTTTTTTAAAATTTCTGATGGAAATTTTTTTTACGTTTATTTATTTATGTATTTATTTTTGTCTGCATGGGTCTTTGTTGCCGTGCACAGACCTTCTAGGGGCTACTCTCTAGTTGCGGTGCCCAGGCTTCTCATTGCTGTGGCTTCCCTTGTTGCAGAGCACAGGCTCTACAGTGTGGGCTCAGCAGTTGTGGTGCACAGGCTTAGTTGCTCCATGGCACGTGGGAATCTTCCTAGACAGGGATCAAACCTATGTCCCCTGCATCGGCAGGCGGATTCTCAACCACTGGTCCACCAGGGAAGTCCTGTTTTGATTTCTGAAACATCTGAACGTATCAACTGGTCAAATATTAAAAATTAAATAAATACCAGAAAGAAAAAAGCTTGAGAGAACTCATTCAGGAGTCATACAGTAATTTCATGAAAGTTATACTTACAATAAAAAGAAAAAGAAATCTGAATTCATCCTCAACCATAGGTATTCTGTTGGTCAGGTATGAGTAGGTGGAAACAGCAGAAGCTCAGACCACAGAGACTCCCATTCCTGTTAGCAGAGCACCTTGCTTCTGTCCAGTATCTTAACCTTGTGGTTCTTTTTCCATATCCTTCTTTTCTCTTCTCTCAAGAAAAAAAAAAAAAAAAAAATCCAAGATCTCAGAAGATGCCACCAACAGAAAAGTTACCAACAGAAATTACCAGGGTAATTCTATTGGTAGAGGCAGTCCTCCCCACTAGCCTGGGTTGTTTGAGGACAAGTACGTTTCTTACTCAATGGGCTTTGTAGTCTCAGAGCCTAGCGCAGCACCTCCATAGGCACTGTGTAAATTCAGTAAGCTGAACTTCTATCTGCCTGCTTAGCTCCTAATCCTAAGAGTCATCTTTTAGCATCTTTCCCTCACTTGCTGTCATTAAATCCATCAGTTAGACTCATCAGTTCTATCTGCCAAACATACCCCCAAACTACTACCCTTCACCATCTTCAGCACTACCACCCTAATCAAGATCAGCATCTCTGTTCTGGACAGAAATAACTAGTCTGCCTTTGGATCCTCACTCCCAACTCCCCTGGAACACATTCTTCATATGTAGTTAGGGCTATTTTTTAAAAAACCAATCAGATCATACCATACTCCTGCTTATAATCCTCCAGTAGTTTCTATTATGATTAGAATATGATTTAAAGTCTCTGCCAGTCCAAGCTCTGTCTGCTTCTTTGACTTCACCTCCTACCACCTCCCCTCCCTCCCTCCACACCGTATCAGCTAACCTTCAGTTCCTCACAGAGACTTTGCCTTCCCCTGTCTCAGGGTATCGTCTGTGCTCTTCCCTCTGCCTGGAAGGCTATTCCTCCTTCTTTCTGTAGGACTGTCTCCTTCTCATTCGGAGAAGGCAATGGCAACCCACTCCAGTACTCTTGCCTGGAAAATCGCATGGGCAGAGGAGCCTGGTAGGCTGCAGTCCATGGGGTCTCGAAGAGTCGGACATGACTGAGCGACCTCACTTTCACTTTTCACTTTCATGCATTGGAAAAGGAAATGGCAGCCCACTCCAGCGTTCTTGCCTGGAGAATTCCAGGGACGGCGGAGTCTGGTGGGCTGCCGTCTAAGGGGTCACACAGAGTCGGACATGACTGAGGCGACTTAGAGCAGCAGCAGCAGCTCCTTCTCATTATTGATGCTCAAAGGCCACTTTCTCAGAGAGGCTTTTTATGACCACTCCAGTTACGTCAGTACCAACTCCCCATGCTCTTTCTGTAGAACCTTTAACTATATAGATTAAATATCATTCAGTGGCTCTGAAAAGTTTTTGTTGAATAAAGATAAAGACTTTTAAAATTAATCAGGGATAGACTATATAGTTTATTTCCTCAGAGACCTTTTGATGAAACTATTTAATTACAAAGGCAATAAACAATTATAAAGGGCTTTCCAGGTGTTGCTAGTGGTAAAGAATCTGCCTGTCAATGCAGGTGACATGGGTTTGATTCCTGGGTCAGGAAGATCCCCTGGAGTAGAAAGTAGCCACCCACTCCAGTATTCTTGCTTGGAAAATTCCATGGACAGAGGAACCTGACAGGCTACAGTCCATGGGGTCTCAAAGAGATGGATACAACAAAAAAAGAAATTAAGTGTCATGATTTGCTTTTATATTGTACAAAGTAGGCTAAGAGAATAAATGAAGAGAATATGGTTCTATTAATAGAAGAAATAGTAACATGTCATAAACCAATCTAGGCGACAGGCAGCTCGAGCACTAAGTTAAGTAGAAGGAATATAAAGATGGCCAGATGTTGATTTTGCACTCAAGGAGCTCAAAATCTAGCAGAAGACATTTTAAATATCTTAGTTGCTCAGTAGTGTCCAACTCTTTGCTACCCCATGGACTGTAGTCCACCAGGCTCCTCTGTCTATGGGGATTCTCCAGGCAAGAATACTGGAGTGGGTTGCCATGCCCTCCTTCAGGGGGTCTTCCCAACCCAGGGACTGAACCCAGGTCTCCCACATTGCAGGCGGATTCTTTACCATCTGAGCTACCAGAGAAGCCCAGCAGAAGATATAGCTTTGTCGTTATAGTCTCTAATAATCTGTATAGTGCAAGATACATTCACATTTATAATTATACTTAGCTCATTTAATCACCAGAACAGTCTTTTGTGGGGGTATTATTAAAAGTGTTATCTCAGTTTTGTAGTTAAATAACCAAGATTCAGAGAGGTTATGTGACTTGCCCTAGACGGTGCAGCAAGTGGTGAATGAGATTTTTAAGTTAGATCCAGATCTTCTGACTCAGCTTTCCCGTTCTTTTGTTGTTGTTCAGTGTTCACTTGCTAAGTCATGTCCAACTCTTTGTGACCCCATGGACTGCAGCATGCCAGACTCCTCTGTCCTCCACTATCTCCCAGAGTTTGCTCAAATAAATTCATGTTCATTGAGTGGGTGATGCCATCCAACCATCTCATCCTCTGCTGCCCACTTCTCCTTTTACTTTCAATCTCTCCTAGCATCAGAGTCTTTTCCAATGAATCAACTATTCACATCAGGTGGCCAAAATATTGGAGCTTCAGTTTCAACATCAATCCTTCCAATGAACATGGAGGGTTGATTTCCTTTAGGATTGACTGGTTTGATCTCCCTGCAGTCCAAAAGACTCTCAAGAGTCTTATCCAGCACTACAATTCAAAAGCATTCATTCTTTGGCACTTAGCTTTCTTTATGGTCCAACTCTCACATCCGTATACAAATACAAGAAAAACCACAGCTTTGACTGTATGGACCTTTGTTGGCCAAGTGATGTCTCTGCTTTTTAATATGTCTAGGTTTGTCATAGCCTTCCTTTGAAGGAGCAAGCATCTTTTAATTTCATGGCTTCAGTCACCGTCCACAGTGATCTCCTGTTCTAATTCATCACTGTGTCTGTTCAGTGTGATAAATATAT
Organism: Cervus canadensis; assembly: GCF_019320065.1. NCBI lineage: Eukaryota > Metazoa > Chordata > Mammalia > Artiodactyla > Cervidae > Cervus > Cervus canadensis. The sequence goes on from NC_057390.1 coordinate 28,081,669, forward strand.
GTGCAGCATGCTATGGGAGGTCAAGTGTAACAGATGGAATGACTATTTTTATCTGGAGAGGTCTAGGAAGGCTTTATTGAGGAAAGTCATATAAGTGGGGCTATGAAAGGTGGAGGAGTTTCCAGGTGGAGGAAGAAGCACATTTCAGACAGAAATCTGATACAAAGCACAGAAAGATGAAAATGTATAGCACGCTTTATGTGGCAGGGAGCAGAGGAATCCAGGAGGGGAGGTTGGGGCCATACTGTGAAAGATTTTCAGTGCTACTTTGTATGCAGTTCGGCAGTCTCTGAATGCAGAGGTTTGCAACAGTCAGCTCTGGGTTTTCAAAAGAGAATTAGAGTGGCAGATTGGTGGATGAATTCGATCATGAAGAATCTAGTTAGGAGGTTTTTTTTTATAGTGATCGTGTGAGCAAGCTGTATCTGAATGATGGTATTAGAAATGGAAAGGACTGATTACAAAATGTTTGTGTGAAATAGAATCCCTTTTTTGGGAGGTTGAAGAGAGGGAAGAATGAAGATTATTATTTTTTTTTAATTTTCTTGCTTATATGACTCAGTGGATGACGACTTCTTCAGCAGAATTGAAGAATGCAGAAAAATGATTTGAAAAGGGAATTGGAGGAGATGGTGGTTTTCTTGTAGCTAAGATAAAGCTTTTAGTCCTATTTGGTTTGAGGAGCCTGCTGGCCTCCTCTGTCTATGGGATTCTCCAGGAAAAGAATATTGGAGTGGGTTGCCATGCTCTCCTCTAGGGTAGTTTCCCAATCCAGGGATCGAATTCACGCTGGCTCCTGCATTGGCAGGTAGTTTCTTTTACCACTAGTGTCACCTTGGAAGCCCAGCTCTGTCAAGTAGATGGCTATAAATATGGGTCTAGAATTTGAAAGCAAGGTTGAAGTTAGAGACTAGATTTTGGAGTATTCAAAATATAAGTTGTATTAAAATTTCTGCTGTGAAAGGGGCACAAGGGAACTTTTGGGGATGAAGTAAATGTTCTATTTCATGATTATGACAGTGATTACAAGGGTATACATGTCTCAAAACAAATCAAATGGTGCACTTTAAATGGGTTCATTTTATATAATCTTGAATTCCTTAAAAAAAAAACTGCTAAAAATAAAAGTGAACTGCCTTGTATAACATACTGCTAAATTGTTTTTTAAAACTGTTGTTTTATAAGAAAGAAGAGAATAAGAAACTGTTCTATACACATCAGTTAAAAACAACTGATAGGCAGCAAGGAAAGCTGCCATGGTTTCATTGGTTCCAGAAGCCAGTGCCTGAGGTGCCAGTTTATGGGCCGTTTGGGAGTCCTCCATTCAAAAACTTATTCCCTCCCCAAACCACCCTCTTTCATCCTCAGCCCACCCTTGTACCACCTGGGTTGACTTCCCCATTTGGAAGAGCTGAGATAATAAAGGTACTTGAAGAATACAATATGACTCACTGCTGAACAAGAAATCTTTCCATATTGATTGATTTCAGGCTTATGGCCAATTTGGCCTCCTTGTTTGGCACCATTCCCTCAGCATCACTTCTGAATTGTTCTTTCAATGTTCAGCTTAAAATCTACTTTGTTCAAAAAACCATGTTTAATTTGACAGGAGGAGGAGGAGTCTGATACCTGTATTCACCACCCAGTGTGAACACATCTACCATGAATATACAGTAACCAAATTTGTACATTTATGTTGGAATCGCAGTTCTGTCACTAAGTCTTTGAGACCTTGAAGAAAACAAGGATTATAAGAGACACCTTGCAGGGTGGTATGGATCAAGTCAGTTAGCATATGTGAAAATGCCAAGTAGGGCATTGAGTAGGCGCTCAATAAAAGGCAGATGCCTTGTCAAGTCTGACTATACTTTCTGAATTATTTAGTCTGTATTATAAGTTTCTTGAAAGTAAAAGCACTCTTTTCTGCATTCTGCACTCCCACTCTAATATATCCTCCAGAGACATGGGTGAATGATGCTTAGAAAGCTGGCAGGTCAAGGATAAAGTTGAAAAAGATTTACACAATAAATATGTAGATGAGAAGAGATCATTCTGGGGACGTGGAGAAAATGGAACTCCATTTAGAGGAGGTGGCAAAGGTCTTTCTTTACATTTCCTCTTTTCATTCATTTAAAATTTTATCTTGCCAAGAAGAGGGGACAGAAGGTTTCATCTTGATGAGCTGCAGGACTGTGTGCCAATACACCTGGTATTGATTCATGCCAGCTGGGAGAGGAGCTTGGCTTCTCCGTGTTTTACTACTGTGGTTTTCTGGGCTGGGCAGCTGGGTGCCTAATAATGATAAAAACCATAATAGTACTTCATAATTATGCACTGCCCTTTGCCAGAACTTGGGTTTAATTACAATGACTATGACGGAACTGGCAACGTCTCACTCCCTGTTGGGGTGCAACACCCAAGGGCCTGGAAATAGAGTCAAGTGGCAACTGCAACCCTTCTCCTGCAGAGCCTCTCCTGGCAATTTACCCAGAGTGCTCTGGGTTTGAAGCTCCTCATCAGAAACAAAGAGTACTTTTAAATTGCCCACGTGTACTTGGCACTGTCAAGTAAAGTAGTGTTTATGATGCAACTCCTGCCCCACATGGGATACAGCATCATGGAATCCCAGGCCTGGAAGCAACCAACAGAGGTAATCTCATTCATTTATTACTCTGCCCCCTGCCAGGAGGCATCCCAGCCTCTACCCTCTAATAGATGAGCTTACTGACCTACCATTCTGATTGGGCTCAAGATGCTTTTATGGAGCCTGCTTCAGGGGTCAGGAGATTTCACCAGTTCATTTCAATATGCATTTTGTGAGTCCTATTCTGAGCCAAAACACTGTGAAGGCCCAAAGATGTATAAGGTGTGACCCCTGCCCTCAAAGTAGCTTATCTCCTAGCTGGGGGATTGGTATTAAGGCAGCCCTAACCAAAAGATAGAGGGAAGTCCTCACAGATGAAAGGACATAAAACTGCTCCGGATGAAACAATCAGGGCCATCTTTTCTTGGAGAACAAGAAGGAAGGATGAGAAGATACTAAGCAGGGTGGGGAGGCTGAGGGGGGGGGGTGGATGGAGGGGGAGACTGAGGTGAAGAGCTGGGCAACAACTTCAGGAGGTTCTTGCATGTTTCTCTGTTTTTTGGTGGGAGATCTTTATAGTATCTATTACCCCCTGAATTATTAATTTGCTACTTTACTCATATATGCTTTATTTCGCCCTATTCAGGAACTTTGTCAATTTTGTTCACCACTATATCCTAAGCACCTCAAACAGTGCCTGGCACATTGTATAATGCTTAGTAAATACTGGGCTAATGAATAAACGGCCCGGTGAGGCAATGGCTGTTGAAATTGAGAGGAAAGAGCAATTAGAAAAGATAATCAACAGGACAAAGCTCAAAGAGGTACAGAAGTGTTACAGCAAGGAGGGAGTAGCCTGGAGGATTGCTCCCAGGTTCTGGTTTGGTTAAGTGAATGAATGGTGATGTTATCAAAGAAGATAACAGACGGGGAGGAACAGGTTTTGTGGACTTCTTAGGGTATTTCAGTTCCGATTTGGATGTGTCAAGATTAGATGTAAGTGGAAATATCCAAAAGCACTAAGACAGGCAGATTGGAACCTCATTAAAGGTACACTCAGTCATCAGAATGGTTAGACCACCTTAGTGTGCAGCAGAATAACTCTGTACCTACTGAGGAGAGGACTAAGGATTAGATCCTGGGATTCTCTTCAAAAGCCAACACGATTGAATTAGCAAGGTTAACTGAAAAGAAATACAATCTGAGAGTTTATGGTCTCAGGGAAACTGGAGTGAGGGGAGACCTTAGAAACTACCGCAAAAGAGATCACCTTATACAAGCGACCCTTGAACTCGATCATATGGATGTCACTGGTGGCCTTGAGAGGGGCACTTTCAGTGGATTAGTAAGGAACATAATTTAGTCTGTACTGGAAGCACGAATTGAAATACGACTGAGAGCTAGACAGGGTCTCATAGTCAAGCTTGTTTTGTTTGGAGGTGTTGTGATACGACCATGGGTATGTCTAACACAAAAGTGGCCGGTAAATTTGTGAATGACAAGGCTTCTATAAGTTCAGATGGCCTGTCCTGGTGGAGTCAGATTGCCTCAACTATGTTTTTATCCTTTTAGCCATTTCTAGGGCGGGGGCCCTTCCATTCAAACTGCAAGCAAAAAGTGGGAGACACCCCTCCATCCGATCTGAGTCATGTTTGTGACAGCTGGCAATAGGGATGGGAATACTTGAATTAACCTAAGTGCCTAGGTTCCCCTGAATCTTGGAATTTAGTAATAGGCTCCTTGCTGGAGGGACTAGGGAGACTCATTCACATTTTTCGACAAGGAACTCACGCCTCCATTCAACATTTTTCCTTTCCTTTTCCCTAACAGAGTTGAAACCAGGGACAAAGCGTTCTTCCTCCTACCATTTCAAGGCTGACCTTCCGCCCTCAAGCCCACCGCTGCCCCTTCTTGGACCACGTGACCCTGCTCAGACCCAGTGACTCGCCGCCACCGACCCCTCCCCTTGGGCCCGTTTTACTCCGCCCCTCAAGCCCACGTGACCTTATATCGCCCATCTGACTGGCTCCTCCCTTTCCCCGGGCCGGACCCGGCCGCCGTCGCAGCGGCCCGACTCCAAAATGGCAGCCGCGCACAGAGCGTACCCGAGCGGCCGGACCTCCCTGACTCCCGGGCCGCCCAACTCTCGCTCCCAGCCTCCCTCCTTCGGCCTTCACCTACACGCCTTCGGATTGGCCGCTAGGAATCCCGCCCCTTCAGAGCCCCGCCTGCTATTGGTCACGGTAGGCTGCCCTTCAGAGAGGCGTGCCGCCGCCGCCCCCCGCCCCGGGAGGTATTTTCCATTCCGGTGGGGGTTGGGGGGTGGGGGGAGGGGTAAAGGGTGAAGAGGGGGAGGCGGCCCGGGAAAGGGGTGGGGGCTTGGAGGGGGCATCCGGCTGAGCTCGGGTCCCCGGGCTCCGTCCGGAGGAAGCGAGACTGCGCTCACTCGGGCAGTCGCTGAGAGCCGGACGGGACCGGCGGGCTGGCCAGGGGACTCGCTCTCGGTGACTGCGCCGTCCGGGCCCGTCCTGCCTGGCCGCAGGTGCCCCTGGATGAGGCCGCCCCGCGCGCCCCGACCGGTGAGTGTCCCCGCGGCCGACCTGGTTGGTGAGCGCTCCCCGGCCCCCGCGCCGCCGTTAGATGCCGCCTCTCCGGCCCCAGGTGCTCGCGCCGGGTGCAGTCCGTCTCCGGCCGGCGCCTCCACATCCCGGGCGGAGGCAGCGCCGGCCCTCCGGCCGGGAAGAGGACGACGGGCGGGGGACGGCGGACCCGGGCCGCGAGCCCGGTGCAGACCGTGCGGCGCATAGTGGGAGCTTGCGCTTGGTAGGCTTTCGATGCATTTCGTTGAATTATTTTTCTGGTTGGAGGAATGTGGGGCGCCGAAGGGGAGAGGGATCTCTCCAGGCTAGTCAGAGGGCGTTCATGATCAGGGTCGTGGCCAACCTCGGGGGTCACCAGAGACTGGGGCATTTGCACGCGCTGCCTGGAAGAGGGCACCCGTCAAAATACTGGGCTCTGAGGCTCCAATCCGGGGGTCCTCAAGGTCGACGAGAAGGTCCACCGGGAGATGAGAGAGGGAACTGGGAAACTTGGATGGGGGAAGTGGCTGGAGCACCTCCGGAGTTTAACCCGAGGTGGAAAGGGATGCTCAGGCGGGCTCTGGAAGACCTTCTGCAACTACTTGGGGTCCTAAGATTCTTTGGTACTGGGATTTGGGGATTCAAGTAGCTGAGGCGAAGTGACTTTCTGGAGAGGGAGTTTTATTTAAAGAAGGATGCTCAGAAACAGTTTAAGCGCTCATCTTGGCTTGGTTCTCAACTTTGAGAGGCTGGAGGATTGGAGTCGCGAGGTGATTTTTGACATTTTCTTTCGGCATTCCAACCAAAAGGTGGACCTTGGCAGCTACCTTCTAAAATGTATGTATGCGTTCGATGGTGTTTTACCGGTTATTATTTTTACTGGAAATTCTCAAACTGCACCTTGAAATTCACAAACTGCACCTCTTGTAGCACCTTCTCCATCTGCTGAAGATCTCACCTTCAGGTCTCTCCATCCATAGCAGTAGTTTACTTCCTTTCAATTTAACATTTAGACTGGTGTGTGCTATTATTACAGTTTGCTAATGATTTTTATTCTATAAGATTAATAAGTAATTCACGGACTTTCTTTCCCTTGTTATTGTTTCTTTACAAGGTCATATAAAATTGAACCACAAATTTTATAGAAGTTTAAAATAATTTAACTTTGTTGAGCTGGGAAGATGTTTGGTAGGCTAGCAGCTCTAGAAAGCAATACGAAAATCAGGTTCATTTTTCTAACAGTTGGGAATTTTAATGCCTGAAGCTTAGTTTAACTTTAATAATCTTGTATTTTGCATAACACTCTTGAGAATGAGTTAAGAGCATAGAAAATGCATACCAGGGTTAGTCCACAGAATCCACTTCTGTGGCAGCCCACGGAGGTTCTTCATGTCGTTTAGAAGATGAAGCTAAGAATTTCACAGCTAGATTTTTAATCTTTTCACAATCATATATCTTACTGATTCATCACAATTTATAAAATAAAAGCTTTTTTATTTTTTTAAGGGCATATTTAAGCATAAGAGAAAATTTTGTAGATCGTATTTTCACTTTGATGTAAAATGTAATTCATCCGTCAGAGAAAACATTTCTGCAAAAGGTTGTTAGTATATTCACTTGGCACCTTCTTAGTTATTGAATAAATAATAGAAAATTAAAATTTTTTCTCTCTATTGTCCTTGAATTTTACTATTTGTCCTTAGGGAGAATGTACTGGCACACAAAACAGTAGCCTAAAATATTGAAACCTAACACCTTTTAACATTATAATAGCTTCTACATTATTCACCTTCTGATTCATTTATGGCAAACCAGTGGTCAGAAAGGCTTTCTCCTCTTAGCTTTGTTTAGAATGGGATATTCTCCCATTGTAAAAATAAGGAAAAATAATGCTTAATACCTGCAAAGTAATGGTAATAACTAAAGAGGGTGAGAATAGGAAGCTTGGAAAAAAGATTTATGTGTATGAGTCACATTTCTTTTAGAGCTGGAACAGTAGAATTTGGATATAATTATTTTGCAGATCAGGAACTGAGACCCAGACCAGTGGAAGGGTCTAAAATGCTAGCTAGTGATGAGCCAGAATTGGTGGGCAGGTCTCTGGACTCTAGTGCAGGGTTTTTCTACTTTATCATGTTCACATTGTTTATTTCTAAAGCATTCTAGTGCCCACAATAAGTGGTTTTAGGATTATGGGTGATGTTCCCTTCTAAGGATGGCAAAACTTGGGTTGACTACCATTATACATGAAATGATAGACAATAAGATGAGCTTTTATTGAAAATTTTACAACAGTCTGCAGCCTTGTTAGTGCAAGTGCTGACATTTCCCTCTCATTGTCATCTAGATTGAAATATTAGGTGAACTAGTGTTCTATAATTTTTGTGCTAAAACTTAATTGCCTAAAAAATTTTCAGTTCAATAGGCTTAGATATTTTCAAAATAAATTATACAAAAATTATTATTTTAATTAAGTGTGGGGGTTTTGTTAAAATGGATTTTAGTACCTTTAAAAAGAACAGTAGTAGAATTGCATAATTATAAAAACATGATTTTGATCATAGTTGTAGTAAAGGCTGGATTTGTATAATAACATCATGATCCCTGGCAAATTATGTTAACCACTGTGTACCTAAGTTTCCTCACATGTAAAGTGAGGTTAGTAAATATACCCCCTCATGGGTATTGGTGAGGATTAAAAATACAGGGTAAGGGTACAACAAATATTAGATATCATTTGTCATGTTCATTAGGTACATACAAGCAGTTATATGTCCAATTGTTTACTCGCTATTAATGAAGTCACTTTGTGGCTACACAAATTTCCTAGATAAATACATGATCAAATAACAGTCTGCTTTAAGGGACACTTAGAGCAAATGATGCCCTCCTTTATTTATTTACTTATTTTTAGTCTTACTCTGCTCACCTTGGAACTTGAGTTAGAGATATATATATCAAGTTAGAGTGAGTGTGGCTGTTCTGAATGTCATCGGGAGACCCTTGTAGAAGTTTTGTTATTCTAGAATTAAAATGTTAACAATTGATTTGCAGATATTCTGTTGAAAATACAGTGAGTTCTGCAGGCCTCCTTGTTCAACTTAGATGAGGAAACCAGGTCTCTGTAAGGTCTATTACTATTTGCAACCCCCTTCTCCCAATGGAACCATGAGAAAATCATCGAACATTGTTTTCTATTAAGTGAATATTTTGATGACTTCATTCATTAAACTGTTAGGTTTTAGTGATAAAATTTGTTTAGCTCTAATTTTATAACATTTAATTCTTTTTGATTTGCTGTAGCCCAGATCTCACTAGTCTCAAGAACATGTGGTTTAGCAAATGTGCTTCATGGTGACAGTGGTGGATTTTTTCTCCTGGACATTTTGGAGTTCATCCTCATCAGGTTCTTCAGTTGATGTTACAGCAGCTTGTCTTCCGTTTATTGTTGTTGTTTAGTCTCTAAGTCGTGTCTGACTCTTTGAGACCCTATGGACAAGTAGTCTGCCAGGCTCCTCCATCCATGGGATTTCCCAGGCAAGAATACTTGGATGGGTTGCCATTTCCTTTTCCACGGGATCTTCCCCACCCAGGAATTGAATCCGTGTCTCCTGCATTGGCAGCACGTTCTTTAACACTGAGCCACCAGGGAAACAGTCACACAGGAGCTTACTTTTTTTTAATACCTTTTTTTTTTTTTTTTACATTAACTTCAATTATTTTTTAACTGATATCACATAATATTTAAAAGTTGCCCTTATTTTTAGAATTTCACTGAATTGAGCCTATTTTACATGTTTGAGATTAAAACAAACAATAAGTTGTAGTTCAAAAGCATTTTTGTTATGCCAGTACTTGATTTTGACTTATTTTGTTCTAGATCTCAGGTAGGCATTCTTTTGGTGGTACTGTAGATGATAAACACACAGGTCATCCCTTTACTCTGAAGTAATGCTGACCAGCAGGGCTAAGAGTTACACAGAGTCACCAAAAGTTTCCAGGGTCATTTTTTTTTTCTTTCATTGGTACAGAATTTTACTGTTTGAGAGTGACCAACCCCTAGTCCTCTTTTGATAAATTGTTACAATAAAAATTATGAAAAAAAAATTATGAAATTACTAACAATTTGTTGGTCATTTTTGGCCTCATGACATACTTTTAGGAATTTTGTAGAACTTAGACATACAGATCCTTTCTTCACACATACTATATAATCTAATTATGTGAATAAAATATTTAGTTAAGTATGGTTTCAAAAGATATCATAAATACCATGCTATAATAAAGAAACAAACCATTACTCAATTTTTCATTAAGTTGATTTTCTTCATGTACTTGAAAATAATCATGGTGGTGTGAATTGCCTGTTAGTCATATTGAAAATTCATGGATATGGACTGAGTAGATACAGACCATGCAAACTAGTTTTCTTAGCCTCAGTGTAGATGTTAGAGAATGACAGGGAAAATATAAATCATTTGCCTTGCTCAACTTAATGAATTTTTCATCTGAGTTATCCAGCTATCCTACTTTTAAAGCGGGGGGAGGGGTTTTGTATCTGGTTAGAGCAGAAGTAATCTTGAAGGGTAATTGGCTGAGTTGGACTGTTGGTGTTGGGTAAGTTTGCATCTGAGTAGTTTAACTGAGAGTTAGTTACCTGTCTTTACTCTCCACCTGGTCTTCCCTGGTGGCTCAGTGGTAAAGAATCCGCCTGCAGTGCAAGAAACATGGGTTTGATTTCTGGGTCAGGGAGGTCCCCTGGAGAAGGAAATGGCAACCCACTCCAGTATTCTTGCCTTAAAAATCCCATGGACAGAGGAGCCTGGTGGTCTACAGTCCATGGGGTCACAGTGAGTTGGACATGACTTAGCGGCTAAACAACAGCAACTCTCCATGCAGGTGACAAATTCTGAGGAATACCCTGAGGGAAACCATAGTGATAGGATTGCTAAATACATATAGGGAGAATATATGTCTGCAAGTTCACTAATAGTATATAAGCATTTTACTTATAAGCTGGTTCACATCAAAATTAAATTTACCTTCCCTTTGGTGAGATGTCATACAGTTACTCTATCTTTATTAAAGCTAATAAGAAGAAGCAGTGTTGAAAATAATTTTGAAAGTTATTTTTGAAATGAATTTATCTGCTCTGGGATTGTCTTCAAATAATAACTTCCTTATTTTATTGGAAAACTACAGAGCTTCCCTTGTGGCTCAGATGGTAAAGAATCTTCCTGCAATGCAGGAGACTGGGGAGGTGGAGTTTGATCCCTGGGTCGGGAAGATCCCCTGGAGAAGGGAATGGCTGCCCATTCTAGTATTCTAGCCTGGAGAATTCCTTGGACAGAGGAGCTACAGTCCATGGTGGAGCTACAGTCCATGGAGTCACAAAGAACTCAACATGACTGAGCGACTAAGCATGCATGCATGCATACAGGAATAATATCCAGTCTTTCTATTCTGAGCCACAGTCTTCAGTTAGAGGTGGTAATCAAGTATTCATATGCGGTATTTCAAGCTATTGAAAAGGATAGAAGCTTATTTAAATTATATATATAAATACACAGGCTTAAAATGGAACATGAAAGATAGAATGATGGAATGAAAATGATTTGGGAACTGAACTTCAGGCCTGCATGTGCGGCAGGTAGTCAGAGGAAGAAAGTTAAAAATTAGAGGTTGGATAGAGAATGTTGAAGAAAACTGGGCTTTGGTAGGAGTTTAGCCCTAGCATTGATCCTAGGTTCTATGTATTAGGTGTATCTTTGTATCAGAAAAACTGCTGAAGGATAAACTTAGTAAACATTAAATATAACCTGTTGGGAGAAGTCCAAGTACTTTAAGAGTTAAAATATGCATGTAGTCAAAGGGGAACTAATTTATCTAATTATTTATTTAGTCTTTGACCTTGGTTATTAACATGAGAAGTAGGCCATCCTTATTACTCTTCAGATGATCAGTGCTGGGACTAATTTTATTTAACATTTTTATAAATGGTTTAAAGACATACTGGCATTGAAAGTTGCCAGATTTGCAGCTGACTCCGTGTGTCGTTCCAAGCAGTTAAAAGCCAAGCCAACAAGAAGAAGCTACCGGAACATCCTTCGATGAGTTTTTGTGTGGCAGAGAACAAGATAATGCATTTAGGAGAAGATAGTCCAAATTATATTTATAGCCTGAGCTGTGACCCAGGAAGGGGATCCAGAAGTCATGGCGATAACTTCCTTGAAGGTGTTTATTATAGTTACTGCTTGGCCACAAAGTCCAAGGAGGAACATGTTGAGTGTTGTGGGGCCAGGTTCTGAAAACAAGAATGTTGTTGTACATGAAAATAATTACACAAGGGGTTACCATTTTTACTATTATGTTCCAGGCCAAGAGATTTGCCATTGTGCTTTGATTTAATTCTGTTTTAACAGTTTCGAAATGTAGGTGGCATTCAGTTTTATCAAAGAGGGAATTTGATTCGGAGAAGTTAGGTAACTTTCCCAAGTTGGCCAGTATGTGGTAGAATTGGGACTGAGGCCCTGGTTTTTGTTTTATTGTTAACCCTAAACATTTCCTGGTATGTTAGGGGGCAACTCTTCAAACTTGTCATCATTTAGGGTTTATGGACTACGGTTGTACTCCTTTGCTGTGGCAGCTTTGGATGTCATTACCAGAAGAGACAGTGTCCAGATATTTTGAGAGGACTTAAAGATGTTCCTTAAATTATTGATTTTTAAGGAAAACTAGGGATGTTTGGGGTTTCCTAGGCGGCTCAGTAGTAAAGAATCCGCCTGCCAAGCAGGAGACGGGGGTTCAATCCCTGGGTCGGAAAAATCCCCTGGAGAAGGAAATGGCAACCCACTCCAGTATTCTTGCCTGGGAAATCCCATGGACAGAGGAGCCTGGCAGGCTACAGTCCATGAAGTCGCAAAGAGTTGGGCATGACGTAGCAACTAAACAACAACAATAAGAATGTTTTAGTGTATAGTCTTACTCTCAGTGCTGGCTGCCCATAAAATGTTTCTCCTGTTGACTTTATAACATGCTGGGTTATTATTGGGCATTACTAAGGGAAACATTAACAAAAAATAGTTTTGGGGTGGAAAAGACACCAGAGTAGGAGTCCAGAGACCTGGGTTCTCCTAGTGCTCTGAAAGAGGGGTGTGAAAACATTTGGATAACATTGAAACAGGCATTAATTTTCTTGCTGTGGAAGTAGGAGAAGGCTTGAACTGTGTTTTAAGAGATGAGAAGGTGAAGAGAGAAATTGTAGTTTCTTTAAATGTGAGTTAAAATGTAAGAAAACATTTTATATTTCACTTACAAGGATGACATCTATCGTGTATAAACTGTTACAGGTATTTTGTATTTATTGATTTTGGCACCCTCGAAAAAAGAGGTTCTAAGAACCAGGTGAGTAAGTAAATGTGAAAGTACTTTGTAAATTTTTAAGTGTTCTTTCAGTAAGAGTGATAGAGGAATACTGATTCTCTTGAGAAGGGTGGACAAAGAGGATGCTGTGAAAACTTTAAGTAGGAAGAGAAAAGTACAAGAGGAGAAACAGCAGACGTGGTGAAGGAAGATGTTCAAGATGAAAGAAAGGAGGTGGATGAATGTGAAGAAGATTGAGCTGCAGTTCTCTGGGCCAGTTGATCAAAAGGAGAGCCATACATCTGTACTGAGGACTTTGTAATCGTGACTTACGACAAGGAGGTAGCCCAGCAGGTAGTCTGCATGGACCGTGTTAACAAGGCTATGAAAATAGGCTCATTGAGAGTTGACTGTGTTGTCTGTTTCTCCACTTCTGTATAGGTTTAGCTAATGGTTTTAAGTTGTATAAGGGTGCTCATAAAAATAAAATAAGCTGGACTGAGTTACTGTTTATTCTAGATTATTAAAAATAAAAGGGCACAGTGTGTTTAAGGAAAAGGGTGAAATTTGATCTGTCAAAATAAGTGCAAAAGAAAATTAGGGAATCAGACTAGAACCAAGGTAGAATGGGAACAAAATGCAATAGTACAAGGTAGGGTTTTTATTTTCTTTTATAGATGAGGAAGTGATTAAAAAATAGTTTGGTCTTTTAAAAACAGTTACAGGTGTGATAAAGAGAGCAGCCTAGAGGAGCAGGTAATGGAGACATTTATTCACCAGTAATGCTGCCCTGGTGGCTCAGTGGTAAAGAATCCACCTGCAATGCAGAATCAGACCTGATCCTGGGTTGGGAAGATCCGCTGAAGAAGGAAAAGTCAACCCACTCCTGAGCCTGGCAGGCTACAGTCTACGGGGTCACAAGAGTCAGACACGACTTAGCGACTAAACAACCACCAAGAGTACATACAGTAGAGTGAGTGAATGAGGTATTTTCTCTGGTCTCTGGTAGGCAATCCACAGTCAAAGATGCCATATAAGGCTCTATAATTCTCGTTCAAGAATGAGATTATGATGGTCTGAATTAAGGAATTTGTAGTAGGGATAGAAACAAGAGCACTGATTTCAGTGATACATAGGAGTTTTAACTCCTCCAGACTTGGTTTGTGTTTGGAGTTTAAGGAAGTTGAAGATGAGTCTAAGGTTCCTGACTTGGCGGTAGAATAATATGTGCAAGTGAGAGAAGGGAAACCCTGAGTTTGCTTTCAGATAAGTAGTTATGCTTTTTAGATAGATAATAAGTGATCAGTTGGAAATAATGGGTCTAGCTCAGGAGCATGGTCAGGTTTATAGATATGATTTGGAAGGTATAAAGTTTGTAGTTGAAAGTTTTGAAATTAGACAAGTAATGACCATAATTCCTAAAAAATAATGCATGCAAAACGAAAAGTAACTGCCAGTGTTTAAACTCAAGAATGTAGACATTTTAAAATATTTGTTTGAAATTTTGCCCACCTCTAGTCAAACACCCACCACGTAGCCTTACAAAGAATACATAGAAATATTTACTGCGAGCAAGCCAGAAATATTTTAGTGTCCTTGAAATAGTGTACCACATCCTGTCTGGCCATCCAGCATAACAGGGAATTCGTAGACAAATGCACTTCCTTATTCTTCACTTTAGTCTCTTTTTGGAATCCTGTTTGCTTCCTTGAGCTGGCAGGGTTGTCTGAACAGATACTGAAGCCTGAAGGCTTTTTTTACCTTTAAAATCTCTCCCAGAGCAGCTCTAATTAACCATCTCTTTACCTCTCTTTCCTACTTTTCCGGCCCTCTGGAGCTCAAGGCTCTGGCAGTAGAATGGCACTCTTAAGAGGGAAAAGTAAAAACATCACAAGAGAAAGAGCCTTGAAGAGGACTATAATCTTTTCAGTTCTCCCCCAAGGTTCTACTCTCTAATCCAGGGGATGGAGTTGGTGAGTCATTAAGAAGAGATGTCCAAATTCAGTAAAATAAATACATCTATTAGGAGCTTGGTCTTCAAGTGCCGAGGGAATTTGGAAAGAATCTGAGGTGGTTCAGTACTTAGTGGAAAAGATGAGTTTTTGGTTCAGTTTTAAAGGAGGTAGCAAGACAAGGCTGTGCAGTGCAAAGTAAGAATAACACTATTAAAGAGCTAGGGAAAACAGTATGTACCAAGAAGGAAGAACTTTAAGAAAAGCAAAGGAACTGGTGAACAGGATTCTTTATATAAAATGCACAGTTTGGGATGTGGTTCATGAGAAATTGGTGTTAAATGACTGAAAACTAAAATTTGGAGTTAGTACTCCTTAAAGTACATAAGTAGAAAGTTGAATGTGAACAGAGGGGTATTATAACATGATTTAAATAGCAATTAAGCAATTATGGAAGATGACAATTGTTATATATAGGTTATGATGTAATTATGATGTATGTGGCAGTGATTAATTTATATACCATCCAAATTCCTTATATTTTCTTTTTGTTTTTGTATTATGTACTTTTATACTGGTAGTTCTCAAACTTTACTGGGCATAAAAATTATATAAAGCTCTTGTTTGAAATATAGATTCATCCTGATACATGTAACATGTCAGTTAGCTGACTAGTGTTTCACTGTGTGGATATACTGTGGTTTTTTATTGTGGAAGAAAGGGTTGCTGCAGTTTTAAACTGCTATGAGGAAAGCTGCTTTGAACATACCCATACAGGCTTTCTGTGACATGTGTATTCCTTATTTGGGGGTGAATACCTAGAAGTGGAATTGCTAGATGTATGGGATAGGTGTGTTTAACATGAGAAACACAGAACAATTTCCAAGGTGGGTTTCCCAATTTACACTCCTACCAGCAGTGTTCCCTCTTCCTTTTTTGGGGAAGAGTTTGGGTACAATTGATGTTCTTCCTTAAGTGTTTGATAGACCTCACCAGTGCAGCCATCTGGACCTGGGAGTTTTCTTTGTAGAAAGGTTCTTAATTAAGGATTTGATTTTTAAAGAGATAGCTCTAAGACTCTTCAGATTTTCTATTTCTTTTGGTGTCTGTTTTGGTAATTTGTGTCTTTTGAGGAATTTGCTTCATCTAACTTGTCGAATTTATCAGCTTGAAAAATAAGTTACACATTTTATGAAACCGTATTTTCTTTTAATGTAAGATATGTACTGGTGTTCCCTCTTTCATTCCTGGTTATTGGATTTATTGTCTTCTTTTCCCTCCTGATCACTCTAGCTAGGGGTTATCAGTCCTTTCTAATAATCAACTTTTGGTTTTGTTGATTTGCTCTGTGATTTATCTGTTTTCTATTTCATGATTTAAGTTTTTTTATCTTTTACTAATTCCTTACTTCCTCTATACTTTGATTTTAATTTGCTTGACATTTTCTAGCTTTTAAAGTGAAAACTTAAATCATTGATTTTTAATTTTTTGAAAAATGATCAACATTTAAAGCTATAAATTTTCATTACCATTACATTCAAAATAGTTCCTAATTTCTCTTATAATTTTTCTTTGACCCATGGGTTGTTTCAAAGAGTTTTGTCAAATAATTTCCCAATATTTGGAATTTTTCAGCTATTTTGTTACTGTGCTTTCATTTAATGCCATTGTGATTATAGAATAAACCTAGTAATTCCAGGCAACTTAGGCTTTTTTATTATTTTATGGCCCAACAGATGGTATATCTTGGTGAATGTTCAATGTGTATTTGAGAAGAGTGTGTATTCTCCTATTGCTGTGTGGAATGTTTTCTAAATGTCAATTAGGTTAAATTGGTCTTTGTGATCTTCTTATATTTTTACCAATTTTTTGCCTGCTTGTTGTATCAATTACTGAGAGTAGAGCTGAGGTTTTCACCTACAATTTTGGATTTCTCTGCTTTTCAGTTCTGTCAGATTTTGTTTCATGTTTTAAGCATTATTACAGCACTCTTAGGTGCATACATATTTAGGATTGTTAAGCCTTGTTAATGAATTGGCCTCCGTGTCATCATGAAATGTCCTTTTTTATTCCTGATAATTTCCCTTGTTCTGAAGTTTCTGTGTTCTTTTGATTAATGGTATATTTACCATTGTTGTATGGTATATATTCTTCCATCCTTTTAAAAGCTTTTAACCTATCTGTATCATTATATTCAAAGTAGGTTTCTTGTAAACAGTGTGTAGTTGCATCTAACTTTTAAAATCCATTCTGATAATGTCTCTTTTAATTCGGTGTGTTTAGACCAGGAGTTGGTAAAGTTTGGCTGTCAGATCAAACTCTACCACCTGTTTATGTAAATAAAGTTTTATTGGGACATAATCATGCTCATTCATTTACCCATTGCTTGTGGTTGCTGTTGTGCTGCAGGTGGCAAGGTTAAGTAGTTGGGACAGAGACCAAAGCATAAAATATTTTCTGGTTCTTCATAGAGAAAGATTGCCAACAACTACCTTAGACCGTTTACACTGAATGTAATTATTGATAAGGTTGGATTAAAATGTACCATGTTATTATTTGTTTACTCTTCATTCTTTTTTTCCTTGATGTCTTCATTTGGATGGGTTATTTTTTATGGTTCCGTTTTATTTTTTCTATTGGTTTATAACATTTTTCTTAAAATTTTTTATTGGTAGCCCTTATACTTAATTAATAGTCTGCCATCAAATAATATCATGCCACTTCATAAGTAAGAATCATACATAATATTACACTTCCAACTTCTTCCCATCTTTTGTGCATTTTTGTCATACGTTTTGATATATGTGCTTTAACCCTGTTGCTGTTTTTTTTTGCTTTTGTTAGGCAGTTGTACCTTTTAGAACATTACAGGTGAGAAAAATGTCTTTCATATTTCTATCATTTTAACCATTTCTTTGTGTGGATTCAAGTTTGTATCTAGTATCATATTCCTTTTATTTGAAAAACTTTGTTACCTTTCCTTTAGAGCAACATTCTCTCTTTCCCTCTCCTCTTGCTTTCTCTCATTTTGCCTTCAGCTTTGGAAGTTATTGTTAATAGTTACAGAATTCTAGGCTTTTTGGATTTTCCCCTTTTTTAGTACCTTAAAGATGTTATTTTCCTATCCTCTCATTTGCATACTTTCTGATAGGAATTCTGTGGTGATTTTTATGTTTGTTTCCCTATATGTAGTGTATGTTTTCCGTTTGGCTGGTTTTATAATTTTCCTCTTTATCGCTAGTTTTCAGCAACTTTATTATGATGTTCCTTGGTGTGGTTTTATGTTTATTCTTTCAGTTTATTGAACTTTTAGATCTGTGGGTATATTGTTTTCACCATGTTTGTAAAATTTTTAGCCATCTAACTTCAGATTTTTAAGTTCCCAAGTATTTCTTTTCTCCTAAGACTACAGTCCTACATATGTTCATTTAGCCGCTTAGTATTAATTCACAGGATCACTGAAGCTCTTTTCATTTTTCTTCCAATCTATTTTTCTTTTTTTCATTGTAAAAAGTTTATGTTAACCAGTCTTCAAGGACACAGATTTTTAAAAATTCTTCTTTGTCTAACATACTGTTATACCCATCCAGTTAAATTCTTCTGTCAGGTATACTTTTTAAAAAATATAATTCTAGAATTACCATTGATCTTTAAAAAATAACTTCCACTTTTCTGTTAAGGTTTTTCTTTTTATTATGTCTGTGTTTTCCTTTAAGCCTTTGAACTCTTTTCTAATAGCTATTTTGAAGTCCTTTTATTAAGATTCTCTTTATCCCTGCCACTCCTGGATCCTGATTATAGATAACCATTTCTTATTTTTTCATACATTTGGTAATTTCTTATGGGATTATGGTGTTGAATATTTTTTTCTTTTTTCCTGTTTTGAGTATTAAGTTTAATTCTGGCAGGCAGTTACTTTGTGGATCAGCTTGATCTTTTGAATTTTGTTTTCGGGGTTTTTTGGGTTTTGGTTTTGGGCGGTTCTAGAATAGCTTTTAGTTTAGGGCTAGTTTAGGCTCATTACTGAGGCATGTTCCTTCTTGTGTCTCATTTGATTGCCTTATGTGTTCATCAAGGTTTATTCATCCTGGCTAGTGGAAATGGAATGATCCTGGCCCTATGTGAGCTCTGGGAGTTGTTAGAGCTCCCTAATAGTTGTTTTTTTCTTAGAAGTTTTCCTCGGAGAGTCTCATAGATTTATATAACACACATATGCAGATTGGTGTTTAGCCAGAAACTCAGAGGCCTCTTCTGTAGATTGTTGAGGGTTTCTGTTTAGTTTCTAGCTTTATGATCATATGCCCTGCAAATCCTACCCATCTCAGACTCCACAAATTCTGAGCTCTGTGACCTTAACTTGGTGAGACTGTTGACTCTGTTTGGGTTCCCCCTCCTTTTGTTGTTGTTCCAAACAGAAAACTAGAGCAATCTTTGGGTTGACCTCATTTGTTTCCTTCTTTCAGAGGTCGTATTTATTTCCATACTGCCTGTTACCTAGTGTCTGAAAATAATTGATTTATGTTTTGTCTAGTTGTCTACTTGTTTGTGTCAGGAGGACAATTCTGGACTTTGCTGGTCCCTTTTGCCTTCATTTTTGAAGGATATTTATGCTGGATGTAGAATTTTAAGTTGGCAGCTTTTTTTTTTTCTTGTAGCATTTAAAAACCGTCATTTCATTACTCTCTTAAATTGTTTCTGATAAGTTATTGGTCATTCTTACCATTGTTCACTTGATGTAATATGTCTTTTTCCCCTCCTCTGGCTGCTTTAAAGATTTTCTCTTTATCTTTGGTTTTCAGCAATTTTATTTACTCTAGGACTAGCTCAGCCCTAATACCAAGGCATGGCCTTTCTGAGATATCTACCAAATGCATGTAATACTCATTGAAGTCCCTCCTCTCCAGCTGCCAGGAATTTGAATGTCTCCCAGGTAGTTAGTTGTTCAGCGCATGCTCCATAGCTGTTCTTTCCCCAGATTTTGTTCTTTGGCCTCATGGAGTCTTGCCTTGTGCATATTTAGCTTAGTCTTGGCAAAGAATTAGGAGATCTCTGTATAGGTTTTTGAAATGTTTTCTCACCACATCTCCCTTCTTTCTTGTATTCTCTTTAAATTCCAATGATTTCAGTAGCCTCAAACATGAAGGTCTATTTTTTCAACTCAGTGAGATCTCTGTGTTTTTTGGAGGTTTCCCTTCCCAGGTACATGCAGAAAACCAGGGTGTTCATGAGTCTTTGTTTCCCTCCTCTGAAGAAGTGCAGTCTGATGCTGCCTGTTGTCCAACATCTGAAAATAATAATGTGTATTGCCCAGTTTGAGGGTTTTTCACAGCAGGAGGTCTAGCCCTGTATCAGTTACTCCATCATAACTGGAAATGGAAATGGAAAATTTCATTTTAATTTTTCTTCTTTTTAAAAACTTCTTTTGTTGTGTGGCTTGTGGAATCTTAGTACTCTGACCAGGGATCAAACTCAGGCCCTCAGCAGTGAAAGTGCAGAGTTCTCACCACTGGACTACCAGGGAATTCCCTAAAAACCTTTGTAACTTCTGGTATAGCATATCATCATATTTTAATTTTCAAGCCATACTGAAAGCTATAAAGAAGAAAGTTCAAAAGAAAGGAAGAAAGCTTAATATCCCAAAATGAGGTTACCATGGTTACCTTTATCATGTCAGATCTCTTATTGCAAATACACACATAGAAAAATAATTTTTAAGGTAGATTTATGCAATTCATACTATTTTTAATTAAAAGCACTTTAATTAACAAGAGTAAATTTATTAAGCAGAATCAACAGTGGAAGAATGGCTCAGCCACAGCTAAATATTTATTTACTACAAGAGATACTTCCTAAAAGGTTTTTCTCTAAGGTTATGAAATAAGATGATGGGAAAAAGCCCAAGAGGTTAGAATCATTACATCATAGTCAGCATGCTTCAGTAGGTCTTTCATATTAAAAAAAAAAAAATAAAGTGTTGGCAGATACTTGCTGTTGTTAGGAGCATAAATTGATACAAGTTTCTAAATGACTATATTAGCCCAAGCTTCTATAACAAATACTATAAATTTATGGTATTATAACCAACAGGTGACTTATAAACAACAGAGTTTACATTTCTTACAGTTTTGAAGTCTTGAAGTTCAGGATTGGGTGCTAGTGTGGCTGGGTTCTGGTGATGCCCTTTTCAGAGTTGCAGACTTCAGACTTCCTGTATCTTCACATGGAAGAAACAGAGCTAACTAGCTCTTTGACTACTCCTTATAAGGCACTAATCCCATTCTTGAGGGCCCCATCCTTGTGATCTAGTTACCTCCCAAAGGCTCCACTTCCAAATATGATCACATTGGGTATTAGATTTCAATATATGAATTTTGGGGAGACACAAACATTCAGACCACTACAGTGGCAGTTTGGCAATATATATCCTTTGCCCCCAATTCCATTTCTAGCAATTTATTTTAAGGAAGTATGAGATGTATATGTACATATGAGTGTGTACGTTATTCATTTCCATGCTATTTATAAAGTTTAAAAATTAGAAGCCTCTTAAATGATTAAATTATGCTACAGCCATATAACCAAATACCATAAAACCATTGTAAATTATGTTTAAATTTGTGTTTAATGTACTAAAAAGGAAAAATTGCAGGTGACAAAAATGAACTCTAAGATGTTTAAGTATAAGAAAATGTTGAAATATAGTAAATGAAAAAACTAAGATGATACTTTTGAGTTTCTTATAAAGGAAATATTTATCTAAAAGAATATAAAAGCATCCTAACTTTAAACAGTTAAGTTATAGGTTATTTTCCAATTATCTGTTATTTAATATTTTTCACATTTTTCTATAAGAAGCATGTGCTATGTTCACTTATACAAAAAACTTAATTTTTAAAATTCTGATAAGATGAATGGAAGGATAAGGGCAGAAGGATTTAAGTGATTATAGTTTTTCTCATCTTAATCATGCCTCTCCTCCACTTTTGCAGTTACTTTAACTTGAGCTTTATCAGTATAGATTTAGTGAAACATTTATTCTTACATTATATGTATAATATATATCCTAACTTTTTCTATTTTAAGGCAGTCTCCCATGTTTCATAGTTTAAAATTGTGGATTTCTATCAAGCACTGCTTTGTACACTTGAAGAGATTAATATCACTTTCTTTCCTTTTTTTTTTTTTTTTTTAAGTTTTTGTCTTGCTTTCTCAGCCACCTGTTACTGTGCACCTCCTTGCAGCTGTGGATACCCTTATGGTGTAAAAAAGAATAGTCTTAAAAAAAAAATAGTCTTTACTTTTCTCAATAAAATACTACATTTGCTGTCTCAGTCCCTGGCATCTTAAAGTGTATGGACCTGGTGCTCTTTAGGAACTCACTCTAGTGACTCAGCTTCACATTTTTTGCTATATATAGAACATGCTAGAAATCCATTGGGGAAAGTTAATATACCAAAGAAGAGACAAAGGAATGTTGTGGTTAATGAATAAAGAACTAGACATATCTTCCAGGGAGGTACCATTTATATCAGACCTTAGAAAATGACCTTAATTTGGACAGTCTGGTGTCTGTTCCTTAGCAGTTGCAGATGCAGAAACTTATTTTGGTCACGGGAACTGATTTCATGCTACGCAAAGTTACTGAAGACTCCTATGGGAAACAAGCAAATTATTTCTTAATAGTATCAAGCCATAATAGCTTGATAGCTTACATCTTCACAGTAGGGCTACATCTGCCAATGGGATGTGAACAATCAGGGTCCAGCTAATCAGACTGTGTTTTCCTGAAGGCTCAAGGCAGTACATTCTTCTTTGATTACCCTATTTTTAGACTTTGTGAAAGATTCTATAGCTGTGGGCAAATTTTTTAATCTCTGCAGTCTCAGTTGTCTCATCATTAAAATTGTGATAATAACTAGCTACTTCCTAGACTTGTTGTGAGAACTAAATAAGGTAATCTATGTACTGCAGTGCCTACTAGGGAGTTGCCACTCAGTAATTGTTCAGATGATTTGTTGTCTTCAACTTCTAGATTTGACATCTGGGAGTTAAGACAGGCACTCTTTATCTTTTCTTGCTCCCTGCAGGCATTGATAGGAACTCTACTCGGCTAGGTGTATTGAGGTACTAACACTATTTGATTTCTAAGAATATTGTTGTGAGTGATAAGTTAACTCAACCTGTTGAAGAACTGTGACGAATCTTTGCGGAAGTTACTTTTTACTGTGAGATCTCACCATTTTCATATTTTTAAAACATTCTATTTATTTATTTATTTTTGGCTATGCTGCATGGGCTTTCTGTAGTTGCAGAGAGCAGGAGTACTCTGGTTGTGTTTGCGGACTTCGAATTGCACTGGCTTCTCTGGTTGTGGAGCACAGGCTCTAGGGCACGTGGGCTTCGGCAGGTGAGGGCACGTGGGCTCTAAAGCACAGGCTCTGTAGTTGTGACGCAAGGGCTTATTTGCTCCGTAGCATGTGGGATTTTCCTGGATCAGAGACTGAACCCATGTCTTCTGCATTAGCAGGTGGATTCTTTACCACTGAGCCATCAGGGAAGCCCCCATTTTAATACTTTGAGACTAAGGTAAGAATCATTCTTTTAAGGAATTCAATAGTGTTTTCTTTTCAAATTTCTGAAGAGCCTGGTATTTCTTGTAAAACAAACAAGTCCAGGTAACGGATTTAATAAACTGTTTTTACTTGTTGCTGACAACTTAGTAAGGTTCATACTCTCTTGTTAATATTTCTAATTTATTACATTTGTAGATTATAATGTTGTAAAGGACTTGATCCCATTCCCTTTCCTTCAGATGAGCTTACTGAGACCCCGAGAACCAACCTGAAACTAAGTCAGACTAAGCTGATGCATCATAGTGGTTCTCTGGGACTGTGAGGTGCTGGTGCAGCTGGGTCCAGGACGGTGCAGCCCTTGATGAATTTGTACTCTAGAGGAGACAAGGAGAGCAGCTGGCTCCTTCCTTTAGGTGTCAGCATCCTTTCTTTCACATGGTTGTGAGAAGGTGTTACTGAATGCAAGCAGGGAGCTTGCGGTGTCTGCCTGAGTAGCAGACATCCTAAGTAGGTCCCTTCTAGAAGGAGCCCCTGCTTGCCCCTCCTTCTTGATTAGCCAAATCCAAATCACAGTGAATGAACAAATGTCCTTTTTGTGTCAGGTACCATGTCTACTCCCTGGGCACTGTGGAACAGCTGGGATTTAACCCTGGAGTTTTTTTTTTTTGGAATTTATTGTATCATTTTTTATTTACAACTTTATTGGCAAAAAAGAAAAGGGAGTGGTTTCAAACAATTTAACACAGGGCATTGCAGTTGATCCTGTCAGATTAATGAAGTTTCATTTTAAATGTCCATCTGATTGTCCAAAGATATACAATACTGAATCTGCATATGCAGTTTCCTTGATGAAGTACAGGTTCATATCTTAGGCAGTCTTTTAAACATATAAATACAAAGGAGATAGAATCACTCATTAAAAATTGCCTTAAATGAAGGGTAATTTAAATTTATGTTGTCCTTGTAACAACACATGCCCAATGAAAATCAAAAGCTGGAAAAGCAGTTTACACTTCCTACTTGAGTGGACAGTTACAACCATCAATCATTTTCTGCAGTGACCATTTATCTTTAATTTATCATGAACTACTCTGAACTTACTATGAGATGTAGCCAAAGTCAGAAAGCAAGATGTAGGGAGGAAGTAAGCCCTCCATAATCAGCATGGGAAACAAACATCCTGTTGAAGAGTTTTAGGTGGAAAAAAGTTAATGTAGTCAATTTCAACTCATGCTGAGCTGGCTCAATTTTTGCATTGACTTGTTTGGTGTCATTCTTCTAAATCAAGTGTGTTTAATTCTTCTTCTAGTTCATCCAGTAAACAGATTTTCATCCACAGGAGCAGCATCGATGGCTCCGTTTTCCTGTCCTTCCCCTTCGTTGTCCTCTTCCAAATCACTTCTCTCACCATTTTCAGCCCTACCTCTGGAAGCGTCACTTAATTTGTTTTCATCCTTTTCTGAAGTATATGTGCTGAATCTTTCAAGACTGGCTGCAGTAATACCTGTCTCATCTACATCTCTTGGGATGTACAGGCTTAAATCTATGTCATTTACACTCACTGAATCATCAACCTCATCACCACCTGTTCCCTAGGTGTAAAGGGTGTCATCAGCTTCCTCATCATCGTCGTCAACCAGTTCAGGACAAAATTCAAACACCTCACGACCACTGATCACTAGTGCTTTCCCAGCTTTGAAGTCTGCTTTCCTTCTTTCTATATCTTGCTCAAGTTTATCAATCTTTTCTTGTCTTTTTCTTTTCTTCCATGCAAGAAAAGATTCTAGAGTGATTTTGGTAACATTTGGACCTAGGGCAGAATGCTCTCTTTCAATTAGATCTTCTAATGAAATTTCATCCTCCTTCTCTTCTTTCTTTTTAATCTTTCTTTTTACCTTTTTTCAAGACAAATCCAGGAGGAAGTGCATGACGATACATGCAAATATCACCCCCTCCAGGACATACCCAAAACCAGCCCTATTTGTTGTTTTCAATAGCTTCAAGGAAATGTTTGCACACTATTTGAGTTTTTGGTTTTTTCTTTTCCGCCTCACCGTGCTTCTTGTTCACAACTTCTTCCAGTTTTTTCTCATCCCAGTTATCCATAGTATCTTTTTCAAGTTCTTCATCTCTTGCATCACTGTAAATGCTTCGCTTTTCACATTTTCTCTCCAGAGTCAAGTCATGAGAGAACTTACACTTATCTCCTTTAGTACACTGTCCGTGCTTGAAGAATGCACATACTACAGATTTGGGGTCTGCACCTTTACTTATTTTTTGAGCAGCAACTACAGGTTTGAACAACTCATTTAGCTCTTGTAATTCTTTCTTCTTGTCATCTTTCTTCAACTTCTTTTCAGCTTCACTTTGTGCTACCTGATGTGGATTCTGTTGACCAAATTTAACTTGATGAGTGACAGCCTTGATAAACTTCTGTTGCTTCGCTCCTTTCTTATCCTCCCTCCATCAGATGAATTTTTTCTTCTCTTCTGAATTACCATTTGACTTATATAGGAGACCTGTTAAAGAGTGTTTGACATCTGTTTAGATGTTATTCTTTAATTGTTCTACATAGTACTTTCTTGCTTATAGTCCTGGTGTTTTATTATCTCAACAGATGTGTACTGTGTCCTCAGCTAAATCATTGAGGATTTGTGCCATTTTGATCTCTTTTCTGTGACCCTTAGGGCTTGGAATATTTTAAGCATTCAGTAAATTGTTGATCAATAGGTAAATATTTTATCAATTTTTTAATTACACCAAATTTTATATTTTAACATACTTGCAACTTGAGAAAGATCTGTATTTGCTACTTAAAGCTTGTATCCTTGGAACAATTAAGATTGAAAAAAATTACAAAAGTGCTGTTATCATTTGGAAGAAATTGAGTGCTGTCACAGATAACTGTAATGCTTTAAGAACAAGGAAAAGTTGCAGATGGTGAGGTTGGTCACTTATTTGAATAAATGACTTGTGGTCATCTGTTTGTGTTTTTGTTTTTTACAGTCATAACCTAAGGTCTAATTTTATGGCACCCATCCCATATATATAATTATGGAGAATAGCTGTCTCGAATTATAATCCTCTGTGTGTTTTAGTAGATTTGCTCTGGGTTTATTTCTTGAGAAGAAAAAAAAATTATATCATGGCTCCTTAGGATGGTACAGAGTGGTACAGTTATGACAGTCTTAGTATGTGGTCTCAGTCAGCAGTCTTTTTTTTTTCTCCCAGTTTTATTGAGGTATAATTGATGAGTAAAATTTGTATATAGTTAAAGTGTATGTGTGCGCATGTGCACTTAGTAGCTCAGTTGTGTCTGATTCTTTGCAACCCATGGCCTGTAGTACAGCAGGCTCCTTTGTCCATTGGGATTCTCCAGGCAAAGAATACTGGAGTGGGTTGCCGTGCCCTCCTCCAGGGGATCTTTCCAACCCAGGGATCGAACCCAGGTCTCCCACGTTATACTTGGATTCTTTACCATCTGAAGAAGGGAAGCCCATGAATACTGAAGTGGCTATATATTTAAAGAATATAGCATGGTAATTTGATACACATGTACATTGTGAAATGATTATTGCAATCAAGCTAATTTATATTTCCATTGCCTGACATAGTTACCCTCTTTTGCAGGGGGAAACGAAAACATTCAAGATCTACCCTTTTTGCAGATTTCAAGTATATAATACAGTAATATTAACCATAGTCACCATGCCATGCAGAAATTATTCATCTTATAAATGAAAGTCTGTACCCTTTTACCAACATCTCCCTGTTTCTTCTACCCGCCCAAGCCCCTAGCAAACACCATTCTACTCTCTGTTTCTATGTATGTCACCTTTTCTTTATTCATCATGTCAGCATTCTTAAAAGTGTTTTTTTTATATCAAGCAGAATCAGTTGAGAAAAATTTGGATAAACCACTGTAAATCTGTAATTGCTATTAGGAAAAACAAGGGACATACCATACTAATAATAAACAATGTCATTTTTATTTCAAGGACCAAATGAATATCTAGTACGAATGTGGAATCTTTCTTTTGACTTAATATATGCTCTATTTATTTCATCTCAAATTATCTTTTTTACATGGTGATGTTAAATATTTGTCTTTAGTTGTTGCTACATATTACAGCCTCTATTGTTAATTGAGGGATAGAATTTGAGTTTCTGAGTTTAGAATTAATATCTTTGTATATCTGCCATATCTTTGTATAATTTTTAAAAATTTAAATCTCCTGTCCACTATCTCTTTGTCCTCCCATCTCATTGGTTTTCGCATGCTCAAAACATTTATTTTGAGCCTTAATTCATGACTAACTAGAAAAGAAAGCTCTAAGATAACTTAAACTATATATTTTTAAAAGCGTAAAAAAAAATCTTGATTAACCTACAGTACAATAGACTTTTTGGTGGGGAGGGTATTGTTAAGTCGCTAAGTCAGGTCTGACTCTTTGTGACCACATGAACTGAAGCACGTCAGGCTTCCCTGTTGTTCAGTGTCTCCCTGAGTTTGCTCAAACTCATGTCCATTGAGTCAGTAATGCCATCAAACCATCTCATCCTCTGTTGTCCCTTTCTCCTCTTGCTGTCAATTTTTCCCAGCATCAGGGTCTTTTACAATGAGTTGGCTCTTCGCATCAGGTAGCCAGAGTATTGGAGCTTTAGCATCAGTCCTTCCAATGACTATTCACTGTTGATTTCCTTTAGGATTGCCTGGTTTGATCTCTTTGCTGTCCAGAGGACTTTGCATAGTCTCCAGCACCACAGTTTGAAAGCATCAATTCTTCAGCGCTCAGCCTTCTTTATGGTCCCTCTCACATCCATACATGACTACTGGAAAAACCGTAGCTTTGACTATACGGACCTTTTTCAGCAGAGGGATGTCTCTGCTTTTTAATACACTGTCTAGGTTTGTCTTAGCTTTTCTTTCAAGGAGCAAGCATCTTTCAATTTCATGGCTATCATTGTCTATATTGATTTTGGAGCCCAAGAAAATGAGGGTGTATGGTTGTATACATTTTAACTTGTATGTACATCCATGTACCCACCACCACAATCAGGATACTAAACAGTTCCATCGCCCCTAGAACTCTCTCATGCTGTCACACCCCAAACTCCTGGCTATCCCCTCTTAACCCCTGATAATTCACTAATGTCATATAAATGGAATCATACAGTATGTAATCTTTTGAGACTGGTTTCTTTCACTGACAATAATGCTTTTGAAATTCATCCAAGCTATTGCATGTATTGGTAATTCATTCCATTTTATTGCTCAGTAGTATTCCACTGATAAACTATACTAAAGTTTGATTATCTGTTCACCTGTTGAAAAACATTTGGGTTGTTTGCAGTTTTAAGCGATTATGAATAGAGCTATTATAAACATTTATGTACAGGTTATTGTGTGAGCACAGATGCTCATTTCTCTAAGATAGATACAAGGAATGGGATTGCTGGGTCATATAGTAAGTGTATATTTATTAATAACTTTATAAGGAGCTGCCACACTTTTTCAGAATTGCTGTCCTTTTTGCCTTCCTGCTGACAATATATGCGAGTTGTAGTTGCTATGCATCTTCTCCAGCATTTGGCATTGTCACTCTTTAAAAACAATTTTAGCTGTTAAAATATCATTATGCCTTTAATTTGGATTTACCTAATGGCTAAAGTTACTGTACTTACTTTAGTGTAGTCAGTTGCCCTCTGTCTAGCTCCTTGGTGAACTTTTTGTTCAAGTCTTTTACCCAATTTTTAATTGGAGTCTGTGTTTTCTTACTGCTGAGTTTTGAGAGTTCTTTACATATTTACAATACAAATCCTGTGTCAAATATGCTATTTGTAAATATTTTATCCAAGTTATAGCTTGCTTTTAATTTTCTTTCTCTTTCACAAAGCAAAAGTTTTAAATTGAAGTCTAATTTATAATTTTTTTCTTTTATGGAGCATGCTTTTGGTGTTGTGTGTAAAAATTCTTTGTCTATCTCCATGTCATAACGGTTTTATACTGCAGATTCTAAAGGCTTTATCTTAGTATTTTACATTAAGATCTGTAATCCAGTTTTAGTTAATTTCTATAAGATATGAGGCTTGGGTTATATTTTTGCCTATGGATGTCCGGTTGTTCCAACACCGTTTTGGGAAAAGTCTGTCCTTAAGTTGCCTTTGCTTACAGTTTCCTTTGCCATGCAAAGGCTGTTAAGTTTAACTAGGGCCCACTTGCGGAGAAGGCAATGGCAACCCACGCCAGTACTCTGGCCTGGAAAATCCCATGGACGGAGGAGCCTGGTAGGCTGCAGTCCATGGGGTCGCTAAGGGTCGGACACGACTGAGCGACTTCACTTTCACTTTTCACTTTGATACATTGGAGAAGGAAATGGCAATCCACTCCAGTGTTCTTGTCTGGAGAATCCCAGGGACAGGGGAGCCCGGTGGGCTGCCGTCTATGGGGTCGCACAGAGTCGGACACAACTGAAGTGACTTAGCAGCAGCAGCAGCAGGAGGGCCCACTTGTTTACTTTTGTTTTTATTTCCATTACTCTAGAAGGTAGGTCATAGAGGATCTTGCTTTGATTTATGTCATCTAGTGTTCTGCCTGTATTTTCCTCTAAGAGTTTTATAGTTTCTGGTCTTACATTTAGGTCTTTGATTCATTTTGAGTTTATCTTTGTGTATGGTGTTAGAAACTGTTCTGATTTCATTCTTTTACATGTAGCTGTCCAATTTTCCCAGCAATACTCATTGAAGAGGCTTTCTTTGTCCCATTATGTATTCTTACCTCCTTTGTCAAAAATAAGGTACCCATAGGTGCGTGAGTTTATTTCTGGGCCTTCTATCTTGTTCCACTGGTCTGTATTTCTGTTTTTGTGCCAGTACCCTACTGTCTTGATGACTGTAGCTTTGTAGTATAATCTGAAGTCAGGAAGGTTGATTCTTCCAGCTTCATTCTTCTTTCTCAAGACTGCTTTGGCTATTCAGGGTCTTTTGTGTTTCCATATGAATTGTGAAATTTTTTGTTCTAGTTCTGTGAAAAATGCCATTGGTAATTTGATAGGGATTGCATTGAATCTGTAGATTGCATTTGTTAGTATAGTCATTTTCAAAATATTGATTCCTCCTCCCCAGGAACATGGAATATCTCTCCATCTGTTTATGTCGTGTTTGATTTCTTTTGTCAGTGTCTTATAATTTTCTGTATACAGTTCTTTTGTCTCCTTAGGTAGGTTTATTCCTAGATATTTTATTCTTTTTGTTTCTATGGTGAATGGGATTGATTCCTTAATCTCTCTTTCTGATTTTTCATTGTTAGTATATAGGTATGCAAGTGATTTCTGTGTATTGATTTTGTATTCTGAGACTTTGCTAAACTCACTGATTAGCTCTAGTAATTTTCTGATAGTATCTTTA
This sequence comes from Cervus canadensis, assembly GCF_019320065.1. Lineage (NCBI taxonomy): Eukaryota > Metazoa > Chordata > Mammalia > Artiodactyla > Cervidae > Cervus > Cervus canadensis. The sequence continues at coordinate 28,112,126 of NC_057390.1, forward strand.
GGGTTTTCCATGTATAGTATCATGTCATCTGCAAACAGAGAGAGCTTTATTTCTTCTTTTCCGATCTAGATTCCCTTTATTACTTTTTCTTCTCAGAATGGGAAAAGATAATAACAAATGAAACAACTGACAAAGGATTAATTTCAAAAATATACAAGCAGCTCATATAACTCACTACCAGAAAAACAAACAACCCAGTCAAAAAGTGGGGAAAAGACCTAAGCAGACATTCCTTCAAAGAAGACATACAGATGGCTAACAGACACATGAAAAAATGCTCAACATTGCTAATTATTAGAGAAATGCAAATCATTACTACAATGAGATATCACCTCACACTGGTCAGAATGGCCATCATCAAAAAGTCTACAAACAATAAATGCTGGAGAGGATGTGGAGAAAAGGTAACCCTCTTGTGCTGTTAGTAGGAATGTAAATTGATACAGCCACTATGGAAGACTGTATGGAGACTCCTTAAAAAACTAGGAATAAAACTTCCAGATGACCCAGCAATCCCATTCTTAGGCATATACCCTGAGAAAACCAAAATTGAAAAAGACACATGTACCCCAGTGTTCATTGCAGCACTATTTACAACGCCTAGAACATGGAAGCGATCTAGATCGATGCCCATCGACAGATGAATGGATAAAAAAGTGTGGTACATATACACAATGGAATATTCAGTTCAGTTCGGTCACTCAGACATGTCTGACTCTTCGCAACCCCATGGACCACAGCACGCCAGGCCTCCCTGTCTATCAGCAAATCCCGGAGTCTACTCAGACTCATCTCCATTGAGTTGGTGATGCCATCCAACCATCTTATCCTCTGTCATCCCCTTCTCCTGCCTTCAATCTTTCCCAGCATCAGGGTCTTTTCAAATGAGTCAGCTCTTTGCATCAGGTGGCCAAAGTATTGGAGTTTCAGCTTCAGCATCAGTCCTTCCAGTGAACACCCAGGACTGATCTCCTTTAGGATGGACTGGTTGGATCTCCTTGCAGTCCAAGGGACCCTCAAGCGTGTTCTCCAACACCACAGTTCAAAAGCATCAATTCTTCTGTGCCCAGTTTTCTTCATAGTACAACTCTCACATCCATACATGACTACTGAAAAAACCATAACCATAACAAGACGGACCTTTGTTGGCAAAGTAAGGTCTCTGCTTTTTAATATGCTGTCTAGCTAGGTTGGTCATAACTTTCCTTCCAAGGAGTAAGCGTCTTTTAATTTCATGGCTGCAGTCACCATCTGCAGTGATTTTGGAGCCCAGAAAAATAAAGTCAGCCACTGTTTCCCCATCTGTTTGCCATGAAATGGTGGGACTGGATGCCATGATCTTAACTTTTCTGAATGTTGAGCTTTAATCTAACTTTTTCACTCTCCTCTTTCACTTTCATCAAGAGGCTCTTTAGATCTTCACTTTCTGCCATAAGGATGGTGTCATCTGCATATCTGATTTTTTGATATTTATTTATATCAATTATTTTGATATAAATAATGCAGATGGTGTCATCTGCATATCTGATTTTTTGATATTTATTTATATCAATTTATTGATATTTCTCCCGGCAATCTTGATTCCAGCATGTGTTTCATCCAGCCCAACATTTCTCCTGATGTATTCTGCATATAAGTTAAATAAGCAGGGTGACAATATACAGCCTTGACATAACTTCTTTTCCTATTTGGAACCAGTCTGTTGTTCCATGTCCAGTTCTAATTGTTGCTTCCTGACCTGCATACAGATTTCTCAAGAGGTAAGTCAGGTGGTCTGGTATTCCCAGCTCTTGAAGAATTTTCAACAGTTTGTTGTGATCCACACAGTCAAAGGCTTTGGGATAGTCAATAAAGCAGAAATAGATGTTTTTCTGGAATTCTTGCTTTTTTGATGATCCAGTGGATGTTGGCAATTTGATCTCTGGTTCCTCTGCCTTTTCTAAAACCAGCTTGAACATCTGGAAGTTCACGGCTCTCGTATTGCTCAAACCTGGCTTGGAGACTTTTGAGCATTAGTTTACTAGCATGTGAGATGAGTGAAATTGTACTGTAGTTTGAGCATTCTTTGGGATTGCCTTTCTTAGGGATTGGAGTGAAAACTGACCTTTTCCAGTCCTGTGGCCACTGCTGAGTTTTCCAAATTTGCTGGCATATTGAGTGCAGCTTTTTCACATCATCTTTTAGGATTTGAAATAGCTCACCTGGAATTCCATCACCTCCACTAGCTTTGTTCATGGTGGTGCTTCCTAAGGCCCACTTGACTTTGCATTCCAAGATGTCTGGCTCTAGTTGAGTGATCACACCATTGTGATTATCTGGGTCATGAAGAACTTTTTTGTACAGTTCTGTGTATTCTTGCCACCTCTTCTTAATATCTTTTGCTTCTGTTAGGTCCATACCATTTGTGTCCTTTATTGTGCCCATCTTTGCATGAAATATTCCTTTGGTATCTCTGATTTTCTTGAAGAGTTCTCTAGTCTTTCCCATTCTATTGTTTTCCTCTATTTCTTTGCATTGATTGCTGAGGAAGGCTTTCTTATCTCTCCTTGCTATTATTTGGAACTCTACATTCAAATGGGTATATCTTTCCTTTTCTCCTTTGCTTTTGCCTTTAGCTTCTCTTCTTTTCTCAGCTATTGGTAAGGCCTCCTCAGACAGCCATTTTGCTTTTCTGCGTTTCTTTTTCTTGGGATTGTCTTTTCCCTGTCTCCTGTACAATGTCACAAACCTCCGTCCATAGTTCCATCAGGCATTCTGTCTATCAGATCTAGTCCCTTAAGTCTCTTTCTCATTTCCACTGCATAATTGTAAGGGATGTGATTTAGGTCATACCTGAATGGTCTAGTGGTTTTCCCTACTTTCTTCAATTTCAGTCTGAATTTGGCAATGAGGAGTTCATGATCTGAGCCACAGTCAGCTCCTGGTCTTGTTTTTGCTGACTGTATAGAGCTTCTCCATCTTTGGCTGCAAAGAATATAATCAATCTGATTTGGGTGTTGACCATCTGGTGATGTCCATGTGTAGAGTCTTCTCTTGTGTTGTTGGAAGAGGGTGTTTGCTGTGACCAGTGCGTTCTCTTGGCAAAACTCTATTAGCCTTTGCCCTGCTTCATTCCATACTCCAAGGCCAAATTTGCCTGTTACTCCAGGTGTTTCTTGATTTCCTACTTTTGCATTCCCGTCCCCTATAATGAAAAGGACATCTTTTTTGGGTGTTAGTTCTAAAAGGTCTTGTAGGTCTTCATTGAACTGTTCAACTTCAAATTCTTCAGCATTACTGGTCTGGCATATACTTGGATTACTCTGATATACTTTGAAACAAACAGAGATCATTCTGTCATTTTTGAGATTGCATCCAAGTACTGCATTTCTGACTCTTTTTGTTGACTGTGATGGCTATTCCATTTCTTCTCAGGGATTCTTGCCCACAGTACTAGATATAATGGTCATCTGTGTTAAATTCACCCATTCCAGTCCATTTTAGTTTGCTGATTCCTAAAATGTCAAGTTTTCCCCTTGCCATCTCCTGTTTGACCACTTCCAATTTACCTTGATTCATGGACCTAACATTCCAGGTTCCTATGCAATATTGCTCTTTTCAGCATCGGACCTTGCTTCTGTCACCAGTCACATCCACAACTGGGTGTCATTTTTGCTTTGGCTCCAACTCTTCATTCTTTCTGAAGTTATTTCTCCACTGTTCTCCAGTAGCATATTGGGCACCTACCAACCTGGGGAGTTCCTCTTTCAGTGTCCTATCTTTTTGCCTTTTCATACTGTTCATGGGGTTCTGAAGGCAGGAATACTGAAGTGGTTTGCCGTTCCCTTCTCCAGTGGACCACATTTTGTCAGAACTCTCCACCATGACCTTTTTTGTCTTGGATGGCCCTACAAGGCATGGCTTAGTTTCATTGAGTTAGATAAGGCGTCTGTGTGATCAGATTGGCTAGTTGTCTGTGATTGTGGTTTCAGTCTGTTGGCCCTCTGATGCCCTCTCTCAGCGCTTACCGTTTTACTGGGGTTTCTCTTACCTTGGATGCGGGGTCTCTATTCACGGCTGCTCCAGTACAGTGCAGCCACTGATCCTTACCTTGGACGTGGGGTATCTCCTCAAGGCTGCTGCTACTGACCTTGGACGTAGGGTATCTCCTCTGGGCTGCTCACTGCTTCATCACCGTGCAGCCTCTGCTACTGACCTTGGACAAAGGTTACTCCTCTCGGCCGCTCGCTGCTCTGGCATCGTGCAGCTCAGCCATAAAAAGGAACGCATTTGAGTCAGTTCTAATGAGGTAGATGACCCAAGCCTATTATTACAGAGTGAAATAAGTCAGAAAGAGAAAGAGTAATATCATATACTAACACATATATATGGAATATAGAAAGATGGTACTGATGGATTTATTTGCAAGGCAGCAGTGGAGAAACAGACATAGAGAACAGACTTATTGACAGGGGCAGAGGGGAGGAGAGGGTGAGATGTATGGAGAGTAACAAGGAAACTTACATTACCATGTGTAAAATAGATAATTTTGCTGTATGTCTCAGGGAACTCAAACAGGGACTGTGTATCAACTTAGAGGGGTGGGATGGGGAGGGAAATGGGAGGGAGGTTCAAGAGTGAGGAGACACCTGTGGCTGATTCATGTTGATGTTTGACAGAAAACAACAAAATTCTGTAAAGCAATTATCCTTCAATTAAAAAATAAATTTTATAGTTTCCTTTGTTGTGCAAAAGCTTTTAAGTTTCATTAGGTCCCATTTGTTTAGTTTTGCTTTTATTTCCAATATTCTGGGAGGTGGGTCATAGAGGATCTTGCTGTGGTTTATGTCGGAGAGTGTTTTGCCTATGTTCTCCTCTAGGAGTTTTATAGTTTCTGGTCTTACATTTAGATCTTTAATCCATTTTGAGTTTATTTTTGTGTATGGTGTTAGAAAGTGTTCTAGTTTCATTCTTTTACAAGTGGTTGACCAGCTTTCCCAGCACCACTTGTTAAAGAGGTTGTCTTTTTTCCATTGTATATCCTTGCCTCCTTTGTCAAAGATAAGGTGAAAAGACAGCCCTCAGATTGGGAGAAAATAATAGCAAACGAAGCAACAGACAAAGGTTTAATCTCAAAAATATACAAGCAACTCCTGAAGCTCAATTCCAGAAAAATAAATGACCCAATCAAAAAATGGGCCAAAGAACTAAACAGACATTTCTCCAAAGAAGACATACAGATGGCTAACAAACACATGAAAAGATGCTCAACATCACTCATTATCAGAGAAATGCAAATCAAAACCACAATGAGGTACCATTACACGCCAGTGAGGATGGCTGCTATCCAAAAGTCTACGAGCAATAAATGCTGGAGAGGGTGTGGAGAAAAGGGAACCCTCTTACACTGTTGATGGGAATGCAAACTAGTACAGCCGCTATGGAGAACAGTGTGGAGATTCCTTAAAAAACTGGAAATAGAACTGCCATATGACCCAGCAATCCCACTTCTGGGCATACACACTGAGGAAACCAGATCTGAAAGAGACACGTGCACCCCAATGTTCATCGCAGCACTGTTTATAATAGCCAGGACATGGAAGCAACCTAGATGCCCATCAGCAGACGAATGGATAAGGAAGCTGTGGTACATATACACCATGGAATATTACTCAGCCATTAAAAAGAATTCATTTGAATCAGTTCTAATGAGATGGATGAAACTGGAGCCCATTATACAGAGTGAAGTAAGCCAGAAAGATAAAGAACATTACAGCATACTAACACATATATATGGAATTTAGAAAGATGGTAACGACAACCCTTTACGCAAAACAGAAAAAGAGACACAGAAGTACAGAACAGACTTTTGAACTCTGTGGGAGAAGGTGAGGGTGGGATGTTGCGAAAGAACAGCATGCATATTATCTATGGTGAAACAGGTCACCAGCCCAGTTTGGATGCCTGAGACAAGTGCTCGGGCCTGGTGCACTGGGAAGACCCAGAGGAATCGGGTGGAGAGGGAGGTGGGAGGGGGGATCGGGATGGGGAATACGTGTAAATCTATTGCTGATTCATGTCAATGTATGACAAAACCCACTGAAAAAATAAATAAATAAATAATAAAATTAAAATAAATAAATAAATTTTAAAAAAAGAAGAAGAAATTGCCTTTGCAAACACCTTTGTCCAAAATCATATGGGCTGTATTCATATGGATCCGTTTCTCAGCTCTAGTCCATTGATTTATTTGTCTGTTCTTTAACCCAATGTCATACCCTCTTTACTACTGTAGCTAAGAATTGTTTGGCTTTTTTAGCTCCTTTGCTATTGTTTTAGAGTAAGTTTGTCTATATATACAAAAAATATCCTGGAGGGTGGTAGTTTGATCAGAACTGTGTTTAATCTACAGCTTAAATGAGAAAAATTGACACCTGTACCATGTTGCACTTTGAATTCATGAATATAATACGAATTTCCATTTAGATCTTTGATTTTTTTAATAGCGGTGTAGTTTTTGGCATATAAATCTTGTACCTGTTCTATTAGATTTATACCTCCATATTTAAAATTTTGGGGAGGTATTGTAGTGGCATTTTAAAATTTTGGTTTCTACTTGTTCATTGCTGGTATATATGTGATTGATTTTTTTGTGTGTTTTCCTTATATTTTATGACTTTTTATAATTTACTTATTAGTTCCAGGAGGTTTTGTGTAGATTCTGTGAGATTTCTATGTAGACAATCAAGTTGTCTGCAAATAGGACCTATATTCAACATACTTTTATTGTTAAGTATGATGTTAGCTGTAAGCGTGTCCTTCCTTCTACTTGATTTGGGTTTATTTTGCTCTTTTTTTCCCCTAACTAAGGTAGACACTTAAGATTATTGATTTGAGAATTTTCTTCTTTGCTAATATAAGCGTTTAATGCTATAAATTGTCCCCTGAGCTTTGTTTAACTGCATTGTACAAATTCTGATGTGTTTTAATTTTCTTGGAAGTAAAAATATTTTCTCACTTTCCTTGAAATTTTGTCTCTGACCTGTGGATTATCTGTATGCGCACCATTTAACTTTCCAGTTTTTAGAGATTTTCCTGTTGTCTTTCTGTTATTGATTTCCAGCTTAAGTTTATTATGGCTAGAGAACATATTTTGTGTTACTTCAGTTGTTTTAAATTTGTTAAGATTTATTTTCTGACCAAGGATAAAGTGTGTCTTGAAGAACATTCTGTGTGTACTTGGAGAGAAAGTACACTGCTCCTGTTGGGTGGAGTGTTCTATAAATGTCAGTTAGATGCAGTTGGTTGGTGGTATTCTATATCCTTGATGATTTTTTGTCTACTAATCATATAGATCACTGAGATAAGAGGGTTGAGGTCTCCAACTATAGAGATTTCTGTATTTTTTCTTCCAGTTTTGTCAGATTTCACTTTGAAGTTTACTTTATTTGAGATTAATAAAGCCATTCCAGCCTTCTCATGATTAATATTTCTGTGATACATCTTTCCCCATCCTTTTACTTGTAACCTACTAATATTATAAGTTTTTGAAATACATTTCTTGTAGGCAGCATATAAGTGGATCCTGTTTTTAAAATCCATTTCATAGTCTTTGTCTTTTATTTGGTGAGTTTAGGTGCTTTACAATTAATATAATTATATATTTGGATTTAGTGCTACCATTTTATTGTTTTCTTTCTGTTCTTTTTTCTTTTTTCCCCCTTTCTGCCTTTTTGGCAGAAGCTAAAACAGCTTTTAGTGTTTCATTTAAGTTTATTATTATTTTTTAAATTATATCTCATTCTAGTCTTGGTGTGGGTGTGTGTGTTTGCTCTAGGGATTATAATATATCTAAATTTTTATAGTCTATTTAGGATAAATGTTTTCCCACTTAAGTGGGGTGTAGAAGCCTTATTACTGTCTATACATCTTGCCTCTTTTTTTGTTGTATTGTCATATATTATATCTACATACCTAGAAAACTCCATCAACCAATGCTACGGCTTTTACTTTTAACCACTAAACATTTTAAAGAATTCAAGAAGAAAACAAATAGTTTATTGAATTTACCCATATGGTTATTAATTCTTTTTTATTACTAATGTTCCATTTTTCCATTGGCATAACATCCCTTGTGCCATTCAGTAATTCTTTCGAAGCTGATTTGCTGGTAGTGAATTTTTTTTACTTTTCCCTTCACCTGAAGGATATTTTCACTGAATATAGAAATTCTGCATTGACAGTTTTTTCCTTTCAGTCTTTTAAAAATATGCCTTTTCTTTCAGAACTTAATGGTTCCTGGTGTGAAATTCACATCCATTCAAATTGTTCTTCCCCATAAGTAATTAATCACTTTTATTCTGGCTGCTGCTGCTAAGTCGCTTCAGTCGTGTCCAACTCTGTGCGACCAGAGTGCACAGGCTCCCCCGTCCCTGGGATTCTCCAGACAAGCACACTGGAGTGGGTTGCTGTTTCCTTCTCCAGTGCATGAAAGTGAAAGTGAAGTCGCTCAGTCATGTCCAACTCTTCGCGACCCCATGAGCTGCAGCCCACCAGGCTCCTCCGTCCATGGGATTTCCCAGGCAAGAGTACTGGAGTGGGTTGCCATTGCCTTCTCCGTTATTTTATCTAGTTTCAGATTGTTTCTTTGTTTTTAGTTTTTATCAGTTTTACTGTTTTTATCAGTTTTACTGTTTACTGTGTCTGGGCACAGATTTCTTAGGGGATTATTGTGTTTGGGTTCTTTGTGCTTCTCAAATCTGTATGTACATTGTGTCTGTTATCAAGTTTGGAAAGTTTTCTGCCATTCTTTTCTCAAGTGCACTCTTTCATGTTCCTTTTACAATGCCAGTGACACCAAACTTAGACCTTTTAGTATCCCAGAGGTCCTTGAGGCTTTGTTTATGTTTTTTTCCTCCTTGTTGTTCATATCTGATCATTTCTGTCAGTCAGTCTGCAAGCTCACTGACTTTCTTTTGTCACCTCCATTTTGCTTGTTGAACCCATCCAGTGAATTATTTCAGTTGTTGTATTGTTTAAATCTAAAATTTACATTTGGTTTGGTTTCTTTGCTGAGACCTTTTCTTTTAGTCTTTTAAAGTGTTAGTTTAATATAACTTAGTTTATATTAGTTAATTTATGTAACAGTACATGCTTGTAAAATAGATACATGGAATTTTAAAATTTCATTGTATGGATGTTACTCTTAATGGTCATATAAATTGTTTTTACTTTTTTTCCATGTAAACCAACATGTATGTTTATATATGTATATTCATGCACACACATACTCACTTATATATCTGTAAATTTTTAGAAGTAGAATTCTAGGTAGGCATTATTTTTAATGCCCACAAAATAGTTCACATAATCTTTCCCTATTGAGGTGTAGATTATTTTCTGTTTTACACTAGTATAAATTCTAAAAAAAAAAAAAAGCAAAACCCAACTATTCAGTGAAATGGCTTTGCAGAACTAGAATTAGTATGTTAAGTGTTATGAACATGTTGAAATTTTTTTTAATAATTTGTAAATTGATGTCACAAAGACTTGGTGACAAATTTACACTTATAACTATGGGACTTAAACTCAGGAATAAAACCTTTGTGTTTCTCCTGTCAAAGAACAAGAGACTACTGGAAATATTTAGAGACCTGTTTGTTTCGAAGGTGTTTGCCTTCTTGGAGCATTTTTATAACAGCTGCTTTAAAGTTTGTCAGATAATTCCAGCAACTATGTTGTTTCGGAGTTGATGGCTCTTTATTGTACCAAGCAGGTTGAGATTTTCCTGGTTCTTCATATGCCAAGTAATTTTGAATTGCATCCTGATATATTATGAGACTCTGGGTCTTGCTTAAATTAAGTGGAGAATGTTCATTTTTGTGTTTTAGCAGGCAGTGGGCCCTGTTGGTTTAGGCTGCGAGTTGCAGCTAGCTTTCTGTGGGTTGAGATTTCAGTATCAGTTTGGTTTTCAAAGCCTGTAGTGCTCTGCTGTTTGGATCTGTCCTGTGTGTACCCTGCCCATTGGCCATTTTGAGATAGGTGACTTTGTGTCTTTGTTTGATTCTCAACCTTTTTCATTTGTTATTGAGGATAAATTCAATGCTATGTTCAGCTCTGGGGTGACCCCAGCTGTTCATAATCAACCTTATGGAGTTGCTTTTCTGAATTCCTCAGCTATTTCCCCTACCCTTTCTGCTTCCCTGGAATCTCCCTGAATGCTGTCTGCTGTGCTTTCTTCCTATGATTGTGCCCACATGCCGGGACCAAGTTGCAGGGGAGGAAGGGTTAGGAGAGGGGTTTGCCCCACCCTGTTGAAACCACAGCTTCTGGGATTAAGAGAGGAAGATTTCTCTTGCTCATACTTCAAAGTACCTGTGGGCCCCCTGCCATTACTGCCTCCCTTTTCCTGCCCAAGCCTTGAACTAAAGGATGCCATGTGAAACACAGTCTGCATTACTGCCCACTTCCAGGTTTTTCCCAGTGTAGGTGAGTGGTAGGTAGGATACAAGAGGGAATAAACCCACCTCTGGTTCCGTGGTACTTTGAATTCTGGTCTTGCCCAAGCTACCTGCTACCATTCAGTTTTTAGAGTCTTTAAATAACTGTTCCAGACATTTTGTTTAGATGTGATAGGTATATACAGTAGAAGGGACAGGGTGGAGTGTTTTTACTTTATCTTAATTGCCACGGGAACCCTGTATTGTGTACTTTTAAGTAGGTTATTGTTTATTCAACCTATATATGTCCTTATCATTTGAGTGAGGACCATGTGCTTGGCAGTTTAAATATGTTATTTGTTTACTTCTCTGACAACTGTCTGTCTTTGGACATGAGGAAGTTGAGGAGTGAACTCTCAAACTAGGTCCAAAGATAGTAAGTGACAGGCTGGGAATTGAACAGAGGAGCCTAGGTGTGTTCCCAGGATCAGCATCATCCAACCCACTTGAGAACTTGCTAGAAATGATCTAGTCTCACCTCAGGTCGACTAAATCCGAATTGTAGGAAGGGGGCCCAGTAAATGGTTTTGATGAGCCTCTGTTAACCTCATGGATGCTAAATTTGAGGACCGTTTCTCTATGCTATAGGACTTCACAATACTAAGTATGTTTTAGTTTCTTTTCTGAACTCTGAAGAAACAGAAGTAGCTTTTCACCATTGTTTGAGACATATGGTAGTATGCTGAATGAGAACTAATTTTCTTACTGATGTAAATAACATACGTCTTTAAAATTACACTTTATTATTCAAGTTGACAGTAGTTAAAATATTAATACTATGAATTTAAAAATTTAAATGTGTGTGTGTGCAAAGATATCAGTTTAAAGAGGTGGTTTTTGGCCAATAAGTCACTTAGTCTCTATATTATATGAGAAAGTGAAAGGGTTAGTCTCTCGATTGTATCCAACTCTTTGTGACCCCATGGACTGTAGCCCCCCAGGCTCCTCTGTCCATGGAATTCTCCAGGCAAGAATACTGGAGTGGGTTGCCATTCCCTTCTCCAGGGAATCTTCCCAACTCAGGGATCGAACCTGAGTCTCCCACTTTGCAAGCAGATTCTTTACCATCTGAGCCACCAGGGAAGTCCATGATCTGTATTTTAAAGTTTAGGATGTTAATACTTATTTCCCTAGATTTCAGGGTAATTTGTTATACAGGTTGAGACTAAGATTGGGTTAGATAAAATGGCCCAAATTTGCAGATAGTCCTATTTTGTGTAATTTTATTTTTTTCACAAAAGATTAAATGTACACCTAAGTTTAATTTGCATGTCCTTATAAGACATTTTATTTTTTTTAATTGAAATATGTAGTTGATTTAAAATGTTGTGTTTCTCTCTGACATAAATCACAGCAGGATCCTCTATGACCCACCTCCCAGAATATTGGAAATAAAAGCAAAAATATACAAATGGGACCTAATTAAACTTAAAATCTTTTGCATAACCAAGGAAACTATAAGCAAGGTGAAAGACAGCCCTCAGATTGGGAGAAAATAATAGCAAATGAAGAAACAGACAAAGGTTTAATCTCAAAAATATACAAGCAACTCCTGAAGCTCAATTCCAGAAAAATAAATGACCCAATCAAAAAATGGGCCAAAGAACTAAACAGACATTTCTCCAAAGAAGACATACAGATGGCTAACAAACACATGAAAGATGCTCAACATCACTCATTATCAGAGAAATGCAAATCAAAACCACAATGAGGTACCATTACACGCCAGTCAGGATGGCTGCTATCCAAAAGTCTACAAGCAATAAATGCTGGAGAGGGTGTGGAGAAGAGGGAACCCTCTTACACTGTTGGTGGAATGCAAACTAGTACAGCCACTATGGAGAACAGTGTGGAGATTCCTTAAAAAACTGGAAATAGAACTGCCATATGACCCAGCAATCCCACTCCTGGGCATACACACTGAGGAAACCAGATCTGAAAGAGACACATGCACCCCAATGTTCATCGCAGCACTGTTTATAATAGCCAGGACATGGAAGCAACCTAGATGCCCATCAGCAGATGAGTGGATAAGGAAGCTGTGGTACATATACACCATGGAATATTACTCAGCCGTTAAAAAGAATTCATTTGAACCAGTCCTAATGAGATGGATGAAACTGGAGCCCATTATACAGAGTGAAGTAAGCCAGAAAGATAAAGACCAATACAGTATACTAACACATATATATGGAATTTAGAAAGATGGTAACGACAACCCTTTACGCAAAACAGAAAAAGAGACACAGATGTACAGAACAGACTTTTGGACTCTGTGGGAGAAGGCGAGGGTGGGATGTTTAGAGAGAACAGCATCAAAACATGTATATTATCTAGGGTGAAACCAGATAATCACCAGCCCAGGCTGGATGCATGAGACAAGTGCTCGGGGCTGGTGCACTGGGAAGACCCAGAGGGATCGGGTGGAGAGGGAGGTGGGAGGGGAGATCGGGATGGGGAATGCATGTAAATCCAGGGCTGATTCATGTCAATGTATGGCAAAAACCACTACAATATTGTAAAGTAATTAGCCTCCAACTAATAAAAATAAATGGAAAAAAAATGTGTTAGTTTCTGGTATATAGCAAAGTGATCAGTTTTTTATGTATACATACATACGCATACACACATTATTACTTTTCACATTCTTTTCTATTATAATTTATTACAAGATGTTGAATGTATATAGTTCCCTGTGCTTACAGTAGGACCTTGTTGTTTATCTATTTTCTATGTAGTAGTTTGTTTCTCCTAATCCCAAACTCCTAATTTATTCCTCCCCCACTTTCTTTGCCCTTTGGTAACCATAAGTTCTTTCCCATGTATGTAAGTTTGTTTCTGTTTTGTAAATAAGTTCCTTTATATCATAATTTAGATTCCACGTATGAGTAGTATCACATGTTATTTGTCTTTCTTTACCTGGCTTACTGCACGTAGTATGATAATTTCTAGGTCCATCCATGTTCCTGCAAATGGCATTATTTCATTTTTTTTTATGACTAATATTCCATTGTGTATATATGCTACTCCTTCTTCATCCGGTCATCTGTTGATGGACATTTAGGATGCTTCCATTTCTTGGCTACTCTGAATAGTGCTGCAGTGAACACAGGGGTGCATGTATCTTTTCCAGTTGTAGTTTTCTCCTGACATATGCCCCTCCTGCTGGATCATATGGCACCTCTGTTTTTAGTTTTTTAAGGAACCTCTATACCGTTTTCCATAGTGACTGCACCAGTTTTACATTCTCACCAACTAGTATAAGAGGTGAGAATCATTTCCATGGAAAACCATTCAATATCACAGTAATTCAAGTCTGTACCCCAGGCATTAATGCCGAAGAAGCTAAAGTTGAAGGGTTCTATGAAGACCTACAAGACCTTCTAGAACTAACACCAAGAACAGATGTCCTAGAAAAGGGAACCCTCTTACACTGTTGGTGGGAATGCAAACTAGTACAGCCGCTATGGAAAACAGTGTGGAGATTTCTTAAAAAACTGGAAATAGAACTGCCATATGACCCAGCAATCCCACTTCTGGGCATACACACTGAGGAAACCAGATCTGAAAGAGACACGTGCACCCCAATGTTCATCGCAGCACTGTTTATAATAGCCAGGACATGGAAGCAACCTAGATGCCCATCAGCAGATGAATGGATAAGGAAGCTGTGGTACATATACACCATGGAATATTACTCAGCCATTAAAAAGAATTCATTTGAACCAGTCCTAATGAGATGGATGAAGCTGGAGCCCATTATACAGAGTGAAGTAAGCCAGAAAGATAAAGAACATTACAGCATACTAACACATATATATGGAATTTAGAAAGGTGATAACGATAACCCTATATGCAAAACAGAAAAAGAGACACAGAAATACAGAACAGACTTTTGAACTTTGTGGGAGAATGTGAGGGTGGGATATTTCAAAAGAACAGCATGCATACTATCTATGGTGAAACAGATCACCAGCCCAGGTGGGATGCATGAGACAAGTGCTCCGGCCTGGTGCACTGGGAAGACCCAGAGGAATCGGGTGGAGAGGGAGGTGGGAGCGGGGATCGGGATTGGGAATACATGTAAATCCATGGCTGATTCATATCAATGTATGACAAAACCCACTGGAAAAAAAATAATAATAATAATAAAAAAAAAAATAAGAACAGATGTCCTTTTCATCATAGGGGACTGGAATGCAAAAGTAGAAAGTCAGGGGATATCTGGAGTAACATGCAAGTTTGGCCTTGGAGTACAAAATGAAGTAGAGCAAAGGCTAACAGTTTTGTCCAGAGAACACACTGGTCTTAGCAAACACCCTCTCCCAACAACCCAAGAACATCACCAGAAGGTCTGTACCAAAATCAGATTGATTATATTCTTTGCAGCCAAAGATGGAGAAGCTCTATACAGTCAGCAAAAAACAAGACCTGGAGCTAACTATGGCTCAGATCATGAGCTCCTTATTGCAAAATTCAGACTTAAGTTGGAGAAAGTAGGGAAAACCACTAGACCATTTAGGTATGACCTCAATCAGATCCCTTATGATTATACAGTGGAGGAATTAGATCTGGCAGACCAAGTGCCTGGGGAACTATGGACAGAGGTTCATAACATTGAATAGGAGGTGCTGACCAAAACCATCCCAAAGGAAAATGTGAGAAGGGAAAGGGGTTGTCTGAGGAGGCTTTTCACATAGCTGAGAAAAGAAAAGGAAAGCAAAAAGCAAGGGAGAAAGGGAAAGATACACCCAACTGAATGTAGAGTTCCAGAGAATAACAAGAAGAGATAAGAATGCCTTCTAAGTTAACAATGCAAAGAAATAGAGGAAAACAAAATGGGAAAGGCTAAAGATCTCTTCAAGAAAATGAGATAGCAAGGGGACATTTTATTCAAGGATGGGCACGATAAAGGACAGAAATGGTAAGGATCTAACAGAAGCAGAAAAATTAAGAAGTGGCAAGAATACAGAGAAGAAGTATACAAAAAAGATGTTAATGACTGGGATAACCACAATGTGGATAACCACGTGTGGTCCCTCACCTAGAGCCAGACATCTTGGAGTGTGAAGTCAAGAGGGCTTTAGGAAGCATTACTAGGAACAAAGCTAGTGAAAGTGATGGAATTCCAGCTCAGCTATTTAAAATCCTAAAAGATGATGCTGTTAAAGTGTTGCACTCTATATGTCAACAAATTTGGAAAACTCAGCAGTGGCCACAGGACTGGAACATGTCAGTTTTCATTCTAGTCCCAAAGAAGGGCAATCCCAAAGAATGTTCGAACTACCATACAATTGTGCTCATTTCACATGCTACCAGAGTGAGTGAAAGTGAAAGTCACTTAGTCCTGTCCAACTCTTTGAGACCGCATGGGCTCTAGTCCATGGAATTCTCCAGACCAGAATACTGGAATGGGTAGCCTTTCCCTTCTCCAGGGGGTCTTCCCAACCCAGGGATCGAACCCAGGTTTCCCACTTTACAGGCAGATTCTTTACCTGCTGATCCACAAGGGAATACTCAAAATTCTTCAAGTTAGGCTTCAGCAGTACATGAAGCAAGAACTTCCAGATGTAGAAGCTGAGTTTAGAAAGGCAGAGGAACAGAGATCAAATTGCCAGCATTCCTTGGATCATAGAGAAAGCAAGAAAATGCCAGAAAAACTTCTGCTTCATTGACTACACTAAAGCCTTTGACTGTGTGTATCACAACAAACTGTGGAAAATTCTTAAAGAGATGAGAGTACCAGACCATCTTATCTGTCTCCTGAGAGTCAAGCAGCAACAGTTAGAACCTTACATGAAACAACAGACTGGTTCCAAATTGGGAAAGGAGTATGTTAAGGCTATATGTTGTCACTCTGCTTATTTAACTTACATCCAGAGTACATCATGTGAAATGCTGGGCTGGATAAATCACAAGCCGGAATCAAGATTGCGGGGAGAAATATCAACAGGCAGATGAGATAGGCAGATTATACTACCCTAATGGCAGAAAGCAAAGAGAACTAAAAAGCCTCTTAATGAAAGTGAAAGAGGTTAGTGAAAAACTGGCTTAAAACTTCAACATTCAAAAAACTAAGATCATAGCATCCATTCCCCTCACTTCATGGCAAATAAAAGGGTAAAAAATAGAAACAGTGACAGATTTTATTTTCTTGGGCTCCAAAATCACTGTGGATGGTGAGTGTAGCCGTGAAATTAAAAGACACTTGCTCCTTGGAAGAAAAGCTATAACAAACCTAGACAGCATATTAAAAAGCAGAGACATCACTTTGCTGACAAAGGTCTGTATAGTCAAAGCTATGGTTTTTCATGTACAGATGTGAGAGTTGGACCATAAAGAAGACTTAGCGCCAAAGAATTGATGCTTTTGAATTGTGCTGGAGGAGAGAGGAGAGTCCCTTGGACTGCACAGAGATCAAACCAGTCAATCCTAAAGGAAATCAACCCTGAATATTCACTGAAGGACTGATGCTGATGCTGGAGCTCCAGTACTTTGGCCACGTAATGGGAAGAGCCATGAGTTGGGAAGAGCCAACTCATTGGAAAAGACCCTGGTGCTGGAAGAGATTGAGGGCAAGAGGAGAAGGGGGCGACAGAGGGTGAAATGGTTGGATAGTATCACTGACTCAATGGACATGAGTTTAAGCAAACTTACGGAGATAGTGAAGGACAGGGAAGCCTAGTGTGTTGCAGTCCAGGGGGTTGCAAAGGGTCAGACACAACTTAGTGATCTAAACAATAACAAGTGTAAGAGGGTTCCTTTTTCTCCACACCTTCTCCAGCATTTATTATTTGTAGACTTTTTAACAATGGCCTTTCTGACCAGTGTGAGGTGATAACTTATAGTAGTTTTTATTTGTATTTCTCTAATAATTAGCATTGTTGAGCATCTTTTTATATGCCTTTTGGCTGTCTGTGTTGCTTAGTCGTGTCTGTTCTGCGAACCCATTTCCATCTGTATGGGAAAACATTTTATATGAATTTACCAATCAGAAAAAAGTCTTATTAGACCACATCTTCAGAATTTTTTAAATTAGCCTACAATCCACCTATGCTTTTGAGGTATGTGGATTAGTTAATTAGATTAGTAGGTTAGTTAGGGAACATTTTCTTTTGTGATAATCCCTCTTACTGGCAGAATAGCTGGGGATTGGGGTAGAGTAGGTATTAATTCTCTATTGTAGAAGTAGGTTTTATAGTTACTATTTATATTAGATTTTTAAGTCTGTTACCCCATGGTATCTGCATTAGCAAGACACATATTAATCACTGAATACTCTTGTAAGGTAAAAAGGGCCCTGCCCTCAGGGAGCTTACAGAGAAACAATTGCTATTCCAAAAAATTAGTTACTCTGACAAAGATATGTAGAGTACTGTGAGTGTGGTGTGTTGGAGACAGGCTGGACGTGTGAACCGAGCTGTTAGTATTTGAAATCATCTGTGGTGGTATGTACAGCACACAAATCAGAAATGTTACGTACATAGTCAGTTCTGCTGTAACAGGACAAATGTATTCCTAAAAATCACTGAGTGTAGGGAAAAATGGGATTGGAACACACTACTCGAAAACTTCCTCAGCCACACATTTCCTTTTTTTTTTTTTTTAAGGAGAAACCTAATTAAAATGGTAAACAATTTTGCATATTAAAATGGAAATGGTTAAGAAAAAATAAACATTATTATAAATAGGGTGCTTTAACCTGAAAAGCACCCTGTTTGCTTGTGAAGTGGGTGTGGGGGAGATTACCTTTTGTGAGTTGTGGAATGGTGGAGGGAAGGTGTCTGATACCTGAGGCAGGTAACACCTGACGTGGATGGGTGAGGCTCCCTACAGGAGGTGGGCTGAAGCAGCTGGGGGATGTTGGAGGTATGCGTGTGTTCTGTGTATTCCTAGGCACAGGGCTCAGTGCATCTGGGTGCCATTTTCTGCATTCATCTAGCGTTTAATCGTGCATAAGCAAATGCATTCCTGCGCTGCTCTTGTTGTTCTGTAGTGAAAGAAGGGCAGTGAAACAAATTTAAGTTTTCTAAACAAATGTTAGAGCAGAACTGAATGTAATAGGGCTTTTTTTCCCTTCTGAGACCTGGTTTACCAGCACATCTCTGGAAGTGGAGCTCTTTGGTCAACCTGGAGGAGTCTTGGAAGACCTGACAGAAGAGACAGTTGAACTGAGACTTGGCAAATAAATATAGTGTTTTGCCAGGAATGACATAGGTAGAAGGAGGGCATTCCAGGCAGGGTGAACAGCAGCACCTGAAAAAACAGGCAGATGTAAGCCTGGTATGTTTGAGAAACTCTTATGTAGTTCAGCGTTAAAGAAGGTTAGAACTTGGAAGGAAGGAGAGAAGGAAAGAAAGGAAACATAGTTAATAAAACATAATAGTTAGGCAGGGGCCAAATTATCAATGGCCCTGAATACCACTTTAAAGAATTTACATTTTAGCCCTTAGCAGGTACAGAACACTGAAAATTTTTCAACTGTGAATTATATTTTTCTGTCACTGACTTATATAGCACTCACTGTGACAGTATGGAGGGTGGACTGAAGGAGACTCAGCTGGAATCTGGGAATCTCGTGGAATAAGGAGGAACTAGTGTGGTTCTTTCATAGCCTTGACCCCTTTGAGAGTATCATCAAAGCTGTAGATGCTTACTAGCAACTGTGTCTTTTCTGTGTTCCTAGAAGTCACTACTGTAACCCTGTTTCTTGGTTTTAAGGGCTAGGACCTTGAAAGTTAGTCTTCTGTATGGTGAGGAGTCCAGTGAATTTATTAATATAACCACCTTCCACAGTAGCTAGTTTCACTGTTAGCTTTATTTATATAATGTTTAAAAATGATGTTGGCTAATCACTACTGGAGAAGGTGTATCATCGTGCAATCATTGAGAAATAATTACATGAGCCAAAAGTCTCTTTGCCCATTGGAATTCCTATTTTTGCCCAAATTATTTATTAATAAGGGATAACTATTGTTAGGGATAAGTAGTTATCAGATGAAATTCAGGGGTTAAGAAAATGATATAACTAGAGTCTTCCCCCGGAGAAGGCAATGGCACCCCACTCCAGTACTCTTGCCTGGAAAATGCCATGGACGGAGGAGCCTGGTAGGCTGCAGTCCATGGGGTCGCTAAGAGTCGGACATGACTGAGCGACTTCACTTTCATTTTTCACTTTCATGCATTGAAGAAGGAAATGGCAACCCACTCCAGTATTCTTGCCTGGAGAATCCCAGGGACGGGGGAGCCTGGTGCGCTGCCGTCTATGGGGTCGCACAGAGTCGGACACGACTGAAGTGACTTAGCAGCAGCAGCAGCAGAGTCTTCCCAGCAAAAGTTAGATACAAACGATTTTAATTACAAGTTCAAATAAAGAAAGCCATCTAGCCCACCCCTTAAAAAAGTGTATCTTTCCTCACAGGATTCCATAGCATGTTTTGATGCCAGTTACCAGAGGATGATACTGATAAACCTCACAATCTGGTTGAAGATACCAAAGATACTCTAAAACTAATTGAAAACAACAATATCAGAATAAAATATATATTAAAAAAAACATGTCCTGCAGTTTTCTAGTTAATAAATTCCAGTATTCCATACAGTACTTAGAGTCTGGTCAGCAAGTAATAAACATTTATTAGGAGGCTAAAATGCTATACTTAAGTTTAGGGAGAACTAGAGACAAAAATAATGAAAACATTGAGAGACTTCTTAAAAGAATTTTCGGATTTTTGAAATTTTGGAGAATATAATTATTAGATTATGGATTTATGGAGGCTGTATACTCTCTCAGTGTTTTGTCTGTAATACTTTAAATAGTTGCTGCTTTTTTATTTTATTTTATTGATGGGGCATTGGTGGTTGCTTGTTTCCTTAATTATAAAACTAAAACATTTGAAAAATAATATATGATTATCGCAGAAAATAATGCTACTTGCATGAATAAAAGTTAAAACTCTTAATAACCTTAATGCTGTTTTGTTTGTTTGTTTTTGCTCCCTCCTCATTTTTATAACTCTTCTTTGATGGTGAAAGGAGTTTGACCATCAAATACCAAGTTCTTACTGTGGACTAGAAGCTGTTCAGTTATTACTTACATGATAGTCTCTGATAGCCACTTTGAAAAGAAACCACGGGTATAGGTATACAATAAAAATAAAGTGTGTTACAATCAGATGGCCATATTTATACTGTAATTCACGGACCTCCGTTTGCTTTTAAAGGCAGATTCTAATCTTTGCCTCATCCAGACGTTGCCATATTGTATGTATGCTCCTTTCTTTGTACTGTCCATGTTTTCTCCCTTCACGCTCTCAGAACTCATAATCTTGATGCCAAATATTACTTCTTCTAGTCCTCAGGATTTACAGAAATAACAGTGTGTCCTTTTCTAATAGAAATAATGCTTTGTTTTCTCACTGAGCCATTTGGCTTTTCTAGAATATGCAGAGAATCATCCGTGGAGTCATAGTCATTCAGTACAACCAAGTACAGGAAGAGAAGCACCCTTTTTAAGCATGTCATGTAAGACCCTTTAGAGTCTTTATTTCCAGCATTTCAGGTTGCGTTTTCTTTTTATTTCACTCTACCTGCCCTGTCCTTCAACCACCTGAACACACCTCTCCTTTGGGAGGCCAGATCCTGTCCTCTGTCTCTGCCTTAAATACCTTTCTCCACTCACTCAGCAGGCAGCTGTTCATTTTTCAAAACCTAGCTCAAAATCACCTTTTCTGTGAAGTTTTCCTTGACCCCCTGTGTTAGTTAGGATTAGGTACAGTGGCAAGCAACAGAACCTACAAAATAACAATAGTCTGAAGAAAGGATTTATTTCTCTTCTGTAACAGTGGAATATGCCGCATAGAGCTGAAATGACAGCTCCGCTTCATGATGTCATTAGAGAAGAGATGTCTCCCTCAGGGCGGCAGAATCTCTCAGATTTAACCCTCGTCCTCACCATCCAAAATGGAGGTAATCTATTTTATGTACTATCATGTACAAAGGAAAGGAACAAAAAAAGGGACTAAGGATATTCGTGAGCTGTCTCATAAAATTTCCCTAAAGCTGCCAAATTATGTATCTGCTTACATCTCACTGGCCCCAGGGAAGATCTGGAAATGTAGTCTTTATTCTTGGTGGCTCCGTACCAGCTAATCGTATTATCATGGAAGAAAGGGAGAACATGTGTGGAACGCCGCTAGCCGTGTGCCACAGTTGCCCAGCTAGAGATGGCTTAATTGTGCTTGTGTTCTGGGCAGCACTCGAATTAGCATTTAGGTTGTATTAGAATTCATGTGTCTTCTCCACCAGATTGTGGACTTCTAAAGGCACTCAGGAAAATTATAGCAAAATTATCAGAGACAAAAGCAGGCAATGGTACTTAAATAGCCATGTGAACAAGGGAAATTGCTTATATAGACACTGATTTCTTAGACCTAAGTTTTGTTTTTTTTCCCCTTTTTTTGCCATTTTGTAGAGGGAAGTGGACACTGCCAATAGTAGAGGGCATGGCTTCTTTTCAGTAATGCCTCAAAATTGACCACACAGAACACAGAGTTACTTGAAAGGTTGTATATAAACAAGAATCGTGCTTCATTTAAAAAATTTTTACTGAAGTATAGTGGATTTACAATGTGGTGTTAATTTCTGCTGAGCAGCAAAATGACTCGGTTACACATAGATACATGTACACTTTTATATATATTCTTCTCTATTATGGCTTACCAGGATACTGGATATATTTCTCTGTGCTCTACAGTGGAACCTTGTTTGTCCATTCCATATATCATATGCTTCTTGATGTGCCATGAGTAATAGAATTCCTATGTTTCTGACAAAGAAAATAAATAAAAGTGACTAGTGTCAGGAACAATGAAAAATAAAAGGTTGTATATTTTCTGTATTATGCCATTTTTAAAAATTGTAGTAAAATTTACCTAAGAGTTACCGTTTTAACCATTTTTAAGTATACTGTTCCGTTGCGGTAAGTACATGCACATTGTTGTGGAGTCGTCACCACCATCCCTCACCAGAACTACAGCATGTCTGATGCCTAGAAAATTCTGGATATTGACCTCTATCCCACTAGATACAAAGTCCCAATTAGCAATTAAATTATTTTACTAAAATTCTGATTAAACTTTCAAAATTACATAAATATCAAAGTACATGTCCAGTGGTTTAAACAGAATCTCATAGATACCTTCCCATTGCAGCTGATTGGTCAGTTTGGCAAAGTGTGAGCCATACTTCTCTAGCCAACCACAGACCAGCTGTTGATTTATTCAGTTATGTGAACCAAGACCAAAGCACCAGAATAGAATAGAGAACCTTGGCTCTGTTAACATTTTGTCTTTTCCCTGAAAGTCTGGATGTAAGTTTCCATCCTTCCCCTAGGTGTTTTGAGTTACAAGAGGCAGTCTCAGACTTCCTTGTCACTTAAATCTTTTAGTACAGTTACAGAGATAAAATCGACATGCCTGAAAGGACCTGAGGAGAAAAGAACACAGTGTGGTGTTAGCTCTGAATTTTAGGGAAATCAGAAATTGATATAGACATTAAAAATCGAAGTGAATAGTAAAGGACAAAGTAGTGGAGGTGTTTTAGAGTAAGAAGTAAGTTCGAATAAAATGGGGCCTGATTATGGATGGCAGTGAGTGAAAGTGAGGTGCGAGAAGGTGTGTGTGACTGTTGAATGTTCCTGAAAGGAAATGAGTCTGGCAGGAAAAGAAGAGAGACTAAGGTGTTGCCGAAATCTAGGAAAGTGGCAATAGAAATTTGGACAGGGTTACTGGCAGTGAAAGTGCAGGGAAGAAGGTAAATTTGAGAGCCATTCTGGAGGGAAAAAAATCTATCGAATTAGATAACAATAAGTATAAATGTGTCAAGTGGAAGAAGAGCAAAATAAAAAATTTTCTGAGAAATTCCATAAAAATGTGATTGATATCCTATTTTGGGGAAAGTTCTTGAATTAACTTTAGATATGGTGAATTTGAGTTGCGAAGGAAAATAGCCAAAATGAGACAGATTTTTTTTTAGGCTCGTAGTGGACTGAAAAGTGGGTGGAATGTGTGGTACAAATCCAGCTGTACTCAAGGAGGTGAGAACTGGTCCTGGAAAATAAGATCACTGATTATAACAGTAACAGCGAGAGCACATTTTCTCCTAACTGCTGCATACCTGAGAAACTCTTAAATAAGTGTTTTAATTTATTTATTTTTAATTGGAGGATAATTGCTTTACAATATTGTGAAGGTTTCTGCCTTACATCAACGTGAACCAGCCGTAGGTATACATATGTCCCCTCCCTCTTGAGCCTCCCTCCCACCTCCCACCCCTTAAATAAGGTTCCCCCCCCATTAGCTTCATTTCAACTGATGAGACTAGTTAAATAGATGTAATTCGTAAGTTACATCCAGGATGCTGAGGTTCTTCTCCCATACTATTAAATAAGAAAGTAGAATCTATGCCTTACATAGAAGGATGCAGAATAGGGACAAGAACTTCGATTCTTTCACAAAGAAAAACATCTTGGAATAAATATTGTGGTACAATAATGTCTTGCCAAGGAGCATTATATTCTTAAATTTTATAAGCTACTGAATTAACTATTTAATTTGTTTGATTTATAACATTTGAAGTAATCTACTAGTGTATAATTGAATGTTTCATGTTTTCCTTTAGTGGAACATTTAGTTGAAGTTGCTATGCCAAATGTTTATGGCTTTCTGTCTCAGAATGGCTCTTTGTGTATATAGCAAAACATTTATAACCATATGGAGTTAAGAAAAAAACCTTGGCAATAGAGTGTTTCTCTTATAATTAGAAATTGCCTTAAGATACAATATATTACAGTAATGATAAAGGTAATATAATTGGAGAAATAGTCTATTAGCATAGAGATGATTGGAGTTTCACTGAAGATTCTAAGGTGGTAGGGTTGAATTCACATCAGAATGCTGCTTTTTTTATTAATATTTTTATAACATGGAATTCCCACCATTCCTACCACTGCTTTAGTCTTCTTTTTATTACTTGCTGGAAACTCATCTTCTAAGCTCAGCTGTACTAGAAGTGTTAAAGTTGTATTGCATCACATGATCTATTTCTGTTGGTTATCCTATAAATAGTATTATGATACACGAAAGAATGCATATTACTTATTATCGGTACTCTTTGGCAAAGGATATTTCCTACTTCCCAGTCTGGTGTTATTTACTGCTGATCCCAAATACTGTTTGAGAATCAGGTTGGCTTTAATGGAGAGCTCTCTATTTGTTATTCTTTTCTCTACTGATTGTGTTTATCAGCCCCTTCAACCCCCATTTCTTTGTATCTTTTCTAACTCACTGTTCCCCCACCTTTTCTTTAAAAAGCTTTTAAAAATACTTTATTTCTTCTTCATTTTACACATAATTTGGGTTTTATAATATGAAGTCAGATTGGTGTTTTTCAAGATCTACTTCCTTTTGAAATAGCATTTTTCCAACTAGGTAATTAATACACTACATTTGAAAGTTTCTGTCTTGGAAAAGACAGAAAAGAAAGAAAAAAAATGAAGTTACAGTAATTAAAAACCGCCCAAAATAACTACAGTGGTATTTCCTATCCATAATCTTTTTATTAAAATGTTTGTATTTATGTGTTGAGGTAAGTTTACATACTAATGATATTTTATTACCATATTTATTTTATATCATGAACATTTCCAAAACACTCAATGCTCCAGAAACATGGTTTTAATGTCTATTATCCCAGTCAATGAAAGCACTACAATTTATTTAACTAGTCCTCTGTTAACTGAACAATACAGTTTTTCCCCAATTTTTTCTAATATTAGTTAGGCTATGAGGAATATTTCTTTGTATATAAACCTTTGTGTCTTTATCTGATTATTTTCTTGGAATATATTTCTAATTGTGAAGCCTTGTCAAAAAGTATACACATCTTTTTTAAAGTTTTGATAACATAAAATTTCCTTCTTGAAATGCCGTGTGGATTTATGTTCTCAGGTTAATATGTAAGAATACAAGCTTCTCAATACCATATTTAGATACTACCATTAAAATGTAAGAGAAAGAAAAAAAACTTTGCCAAGTTCATAAGTAAAAAATCTTATACTTTGATTTGGATGTCTAGTAAATTCTAAGAATGACCTTTTTTCATACATTTATTGGTCAAGTGTTTTATCTGATTTTGTGATTTATTATTTTTTTCTGGACATACCCTTTTTTGTTTTCTATTTGTGGTGTTGTGCTTTATCTTTTTCTTATAAATGTATTAATACTTTCTCATATGTTGAAAGTTTTTTATGTAGCATACTATTTGTCCTTTAATTTTGTCTATGGCATTTTTTGACATTTAAAAGTTTAAATTATTCAGCCATTAAGTACTTTGATAATTTCCTTTTGGTTTCTTTCTTCAGCATTGTTTAAATAGATAGAAATAGACTCAGAATTGTATCTGATGTGCTTGCTGCGGGTAGATCTTAAATAACGTGACTTTCCCATCGCTCTGATAGGTTAGATGGTCTCTTATGTTTATTTTTTTATTTATGGTGAGTCTGTTTACAGTTCATTGAAATGCTCATCAATTCCTTTTGCGTTGGAAAAATTACAAAATTTTAGATTCAGAAGTATAGAGTTTTCTAGTTTAAGAAAATCTGTTAACTTTATTTTTACTCCCATCTCCTTAAGGGAAAAAAATGATTTAACAATAAATCTACACTTGGACACTTATTATGGTGATAATTGACTTATGCAAGGGAGTGGGAGGGGTAATCTCCAAGTCTGTAGGCCTTCCATTCAGGTTTCCTGTTAGTAATAGCAGAAAAGAGGAGGAACAGTGAGTTACATGATTCTCATTGTTTGCTTAAAGGAAGCCTATCAGTTTTCTTAAGAGAGAAATCTTGGCAGTAAAGTCAGAGGAATTTTTTGTATGGATCTTTATATGAGGAATGATGTCTTTGATACCATTTTTATAGGACATAGGATAATAGAAGGCCATTTATTTTATAAACTCTTAATAAAAGTTAAGGGCATAATATTAAGTTTTAATTCTAGTAAAATACTATATCTGCAGGAGTCAAAATAATATAAACCACATAGGTGTCTTTCTGGTGAAGTTATTTGATAAAGGGGAGAATTTAGAAAATGTCTGTGGTTGGTTAGATATTTCTCTTAACTCTTTCAGCATAATAATTGAGATTTTTAAAAATTAGATTTTGATCTGTGTGTATTTGTGATTCCAGTTAGAAATAGCAATTGTGGAATGGTTCATACACGTTAGACCCAAGTGTTTAACTGGAAAGTGTGACATTTCATTGTGAAAATTAGCCAATTATTTGACAGGGTCAAGAATTACCTCATATAAGTGGTTTTCCAGAATTACCTGCAAGCAATAGTATTTTTACTTGCTATTTTTACTTCAGACAGTTAAAATGTGAATAGTTTAAGTAAATAGTAAATCTTAATTCATTTCAAATCTGACAGAATATCTAAGAATTTTTTTAAATAAAGTACTGCTTTATTATCAAAGAATATTGAGAATGAACTGTACTTCAAATTGCTCAATTTATCTTTGACACAGTCTAAACTTACTTTATCTATAAAAATAACCCTAATTTTTAAGCTGTATGTAGAGCAAGTAAATATCTCTTAAACTGTGCTGGGAAACTTTTTGTAAGGAAAGACAGGATGGGGAAAGTTTGTGACAGAGTAGTATTGCTATTATGAGCGGTTTTGTTGTTGCTTTGCAGCTGACCCCGAACCTTTAGTGTTTAAATTGAACATTAAATCAGCACCTGACTGAAACCTGACTAGTTACTTAGAGTACAAGACTGTTAGAATAGCTCAGCATGTTGGACATTGGGGGATTATACTTTAATCGCACGGTAGTATGATTAGGACTCAGAATTGTATCTGATGTGCTTGCTACTGGTAGATTTTAAATAACGTGACTCTATTTGTAGATTGCTATACTTAAATTTTAAGTTCTGATATTTTAAAAAATCACAGGTCGTTGAGGTTAGTTAATGTAGTTGCTTGTAGAGAGAGGACTCCCTGGGCTGGCTGGAGACAGAGGGTTGCTTATCCTCTTTAACATCTCCCATGAAAGACTCCTTACAGCCTTCTTCTGGTTGTTTATTTACATTTTTAACTATTTGAAATACTAATTTTTTCTAAGAGTTTCTTTGTTTTTGTCTTCCTGAGGATTAAAAAGTGACCACTCAGAATTCTTCCTGGAGAAAGACTCTTTATATCCTTACTACAACCATCTGGTAACCTGGTTACATATAATACTGATAACTGTTGATTTGTTGCTCCTTTTGTGCTGAGATCTTAAAATGTAGAGGAAGAGCTGGACATAGAGTCCCTTGACTTTTCTTCACTGCTTGAAATCTTGGGATCAGCCTTAAGGCAGATAGATGTTCTAGAGGGGCATGAGAGTGAAGGAAGATGCATTACTTAAGCAGCTGTTTCAAGTAGTGTATGCAAATGATGATGAAGACTGAACCTGGGCCAGGGCAATGGAAAACAGGGGTCCTGACAGGGCTCTCGGGTGGTCTATAGACCACATTTTTCCAGTTCACCCTTCCCTAGGGGAAGTGTAAAGGCAGTGGTAACTCTAGGATGTCTGTATTTCTCTCCTTGCAATTTGAATCTCATACTTCCAAAGCATACAAAAGTTAGGGCTTTGCCTAAAGAGTAAAGAAATGACCTACCAGCCCTTTAAGGTCATGTTCATTGTTGCACTCTTCAGTTTCCATGTGTTTATTTTTAGCATATAGATCTTGTCTCCTGCAACCCTGCTGGGTTTTCTTTTCCTTTTTTTTTTTTTTTAGGGTTCCTTAGGTTTTTCTATGTGGAGAATCATGTCATCTGAAAATGGGCAGTTTTATTTCTTCCTGCCCAATCAATTAACATTTCTTTTTCTTGCTTTATTGTGGTGGCTTTCACTTCTCTTTTTTTTTTTTCTTTTTCTTCTTCTTTTTTTTCACTTCTCTTTTAACCCTAATCTCTTGCTCTGGCCACCAGTGATTTAGAAATCATAGTTGTTAGATTGATTTCTGCCTGGAACACTTGCCTGCGTTGGTGCTTTCCTTATGCAAAGATTTTTCATTACAGATTCAAAATCTTTTAGAGTTATGGGCTTGGTGTTTTTTATTTTTTCTTGAGTCAGTTTTGAAATTTTATATTTTTCTAAAAATCTAGCCTTTCTAAAACCCTTTTAAATTTATTGGCTTAAAATTTTTCATGTTTTATATCTGTTTGTTCCTTTTTAAATGTCTTAACAGTGTGTATCCATGTAGTTTCTGACCCCAGGCTGTTATGCTTTCTAAGGTTGTTTAGTCTCTTGCTCTGGTCAGCTTACTTCCTCAAAGCACTTTTCTTTAAACTTTTCTGCCCCGCCATCCTTTTTTCATTTGCAGTTTCCAAATTGCTGTGCACTTCTGCATGTAGTATCAGTAAACGTTAAAATGAATATATATTTTTATCGTCTTTTCAGATTACTTGTTTTTAATCTTTTGTTAGGTGAGGTTTTATTTCAGTTGTTAGCAAACTAAAGATTTTTTGATTGTCCTATTTTAAAAAAATTGTATGTAACATGGTAATACATAAAAGTGGGGTATATTATTACTTAGAGTTTCTAGTCTATAATTTTGGTCAGAGTGCTTCTCTTGAAATTAGTTTTCTTAAACGGTTAAAAGGTATCCTTTTTGTCTTTACTTCTCCCAGTATTGCTCCCAAATATCTTTCTAAAGAATAGACTCATTTCAAGATGTTTAAAATTTCTTTTACTTAGGCCAATTTAAGGATCTAGATAAAAAACCAAAGAAGTTGTCCTGTTCATGGGGCTTCTTCCTTTATTTTACTCATTCATTACAAGCTGTCAAATTATTTGAAGACCATGGATTATCTTCAGGCCTATAATTTGGTATAGAAGGAAGTAGTATCCTTTAGTTTGTATAATAGTGATAATAGAAGGAAAGTGTTATTAAAAAAATCATTTTATTTTAGTCCTTGGAATCTTTGTATTTCTTGTGACACTAAACTCCTGGAGTTACAAAATGGTTATCCTTCCTCGAGAAGGAATGCTCCAGATGACAATTGCTCACTCACCATTGGTAACTAAATATTCTTTGTAAATTATTAGCAGGACTGCAGTGAGCTCATTGTTAAACAGGCCCCAATCAGCAATGAAGGCTAACCAGTGTAGTCGCTTGATCCACTAAGTTCCTCAACTGAGAGCTGTTTTCCTTTGTAGATATTTGTTTCTAGTTTACTTTTTGGTATTAAGGGAGATTTGTGTATGTGTGTTGGGGGTAAGGGGCTGGCCCTGTACTCTAGGAAATGTTACAGGCATTTCTGAGAAGGTACTGATCACATTGGACTTCCTTGGTGGCTTAGTGGTAAATAACCTGCCTGCCAGTGCAGGAGACCCAGATTCGATCCCTGGGTCAGGAAGATGCCCTGGAGAAGGAAATGACGACCCATTCCAGTATCCTTGCCTGAGAAATCCCATGGACAGAGGGAGCCTGGCGGGCTACAGTCCATGAGGTCGCAAAAGAGTTGGACATGACTTAGCAACTAAACAGCAACCGATTGTATCCTGTTTTGATGCTGAGTAAAAACAATTTTGCATTTTGCTGCTATCACCAGCAGGTACTTTCTGCTGCCCTGTAGATTGTATAACAGAAGCTACCTTCTCTGAGCTCTTGTTATACATACTCGGCTATACTTACCTTTATGTCATGTTATCCTCTTAAAAACCCTTGTAAGAGAGGGGTAGTTATTTCTATTTTTAGATAGAAAGGCTGAGACTTAGATTTCACAGCTGGTGAGTGCTTGAATTTGCTTTTAAGGCTTTCTGAAGTGAAAGCACATGTTCTTTGTGTTCTACCACAGTCTGCCAATAATGCTGGCCAGATAAGAAACATTTCAATGAATAGTATGTTTGTTAGTATATTACATAAGATACTTTATCCATAGAAAATGAAGCATAACTTACTAGGATTTTATGCCTCCCTAGTGTGCGGTATATATATGGTAGAATTTAAATTATGGCAGTGTTATAAACTAAGAAGAAATTTTGAATAAAAAAAAAAAGAATGAGGACTATGTTCCCGGACCTTGCCCAGTACTGTACAGATTAGCTATGCTTAGTTTAGGTTGTAGATGAGCTATGGCTTCAACTGCTAAGGAATACTGAAATCCCTGTAATATTTCTTAGGAAATAATATAGAATTTTAAATGATTAATGATAGAACTTTCAGTCGGGCAGATTTTGTACATAGGAAAATACTGACATTTGTGGCATGACCTAGAAGAACTGAAAGGGAGAATTATTTTAAGAAGAAAGGAAAGCTAAAGGTTCATGCTAGATAGTACTGGTAACAGCCACTGTCTTTTGAGTGTCTCCCATGAACCAAAGGCTTTATAGATATGGTTTCTAATCCTCACATCCAGCGCATGGGGTAGACACATTTCTCCAAGAGGGACACTGAGGTTCAGAAATGTGAAGGACTGTTCTTACTCAGCCTCCTCCCCCCTCGCCCCTCAGTTGACTGTCTTATGCCGGTGCCCTTTGCACTGTGTTGTCCTACACAAAGTGCAGGCAGAATCACTACAAGTACTCTGTGTTTAAGAATCTGGGATTTTGATGGTTTGGAGCACTCTCTTGTATGACACTGGAAATTATAATTGTGTGAGTAAAATTTAAGAAACATGCAAATTTTAGATACTTTTTTTTTTAATCAGAAAAATAAATAGCTCTTAAGTTGTCTTTTGGGGGGTTTATTAAGGCAGTCTATATAATACTATGACTCTTAATTTGATTTAATGTCCATTTTTTCTTTTTTAAGATGTGCTATTGTATTTACCTTAATATGCAGAAAAAAATACAAGAAATTACTAAGCTTCATCCCTTGAAATTCAGCATGTGGTTCCAAATATATTCTTTTATTAAAAATTTATTTATTCCCAGTGTACCAGGCCCGAGCACTTGTCTCATGCATCCCACCTGGGCTGGTGATCTATTTCACCATAGATAGTATACATGCTGTTCTTTTGAAACATCCCACCCTCACCTTCTCCCACAGAGTTCAAAAGTCTGTTCTGTATTTCTGTGTCTCTTTTTCTGTTTTGCATATAGGGTTATCGTTACCATCTTTCAGAGGAATCGGGTGGAGAGGGAGGTGGGAGGGGGGATCGGGATGGGGAATACGTGTAAATCTATGGCTGATTCATATCAATGTATGACAAAACCCACTGAAATGTTGTGAAGTAATTAGCCTCCAACTAATAAAAAAATTTTAAAAAAAATTTATTTATTTTAATTGGGAGACAGTTACTTTACAATATTGTGATGGTTTTTGCCATACATCAGCATGAATTGGCCATAGGTATACATGTGTCATCCCCCACCCCCCGCCCCATCCTCAACCCCCCTACCACCTCCCTCCTCACCCCATCCCTCTAGGTTGTCCCAGAGCACTGGCTTTGGGTGCCCTGCTTCATGCATCGAACTTGCACTGGTCATCTATTTTACATTTGGTAATGTATATCCAAACATATTCTTAATTGATCTTATATTTGAAAGTAGTATTCTAGAAAAGAATTTTCTAGAAGTTTGATTTATCTGTTGATCTGTCAATAGATCCATTAGTTATAATAATATCAGAATGTTTCTGAGTGGTATGCACGCCTACAGAAAGTTACGACTTTCACAGTAGGTAGGTGTAGAATAGAGACACCAGGACATTCACAGCGGGCCTGTGAATACACCTTTGCTCTGGGTTCTTTTTGTCAGTGTTGTTTCACACATTGCACTTAAAAGGGAACAAGCCAGTGGTTTTCTTCTGAGTGCTAGCTTTGTCCCATTTTAATATCAGTTCCATCCTTTAATGGAACATTTTGATAAATCACCAAATTGCATATAGAAAAAAAAAATCTCCCAAATGTTAACATGCTATTGTCTAAATCATCTGTAATTTTCAGTTTTTAATTCTTCTACCAAAGAGTTATGAGAGCCTTTTATTTTCCTAATGGCTTTTTAAATAGTGTTTATTAATTCCCATTGTGGTCAAAATGTGGCTGTATAATTTTGAAACTGTTATTGTGCAGTGTACTGTGTACAGGAAAGACTGTAAAATTGTAAGTGAAGTCTAAAAAATATTTAATAAATAAAAACCATCTAGCCATTACCCAACCAAAGAAACAGAAAATTAATAGTGCTTTAGAAATGCCCTAAGTGCTTCTCACTAACTCTGTACCCCCTCCCCACAAACGTAACCATTTACCTGCTTTTTATATTCTTACTACTAGTGTGTATGCCTATCTCAACAACATATTTTGGACTTTAACAGATAAATTGATTCATAATGTATCTATCTTACATATCATACCGTTCTCTAAGCATTGCCTTTGAGCTTCATAGGTATAGATGCAAGTGGGTTATCACTCTTGCTTGTCTAGTTCCATCATATGGATATACACTCATGGACTGATGAGGTTTCACTAGGATGTCTCAGTGACAGCCTCAACTGCAATGTTTCCTAAACTGAGTTTATTAACTCTCTTCAACCTCTCATGTGCCAAAACTGCTCTATCCTACTGAGTTTTCTATCTCTGAAATAGCATTTCTTTCCACCCATTTACCCAAGCGAGAAACTCATTTTGGACACCTTTTTCTTCCTCTTTCACCATTTCAAGGCAATCATTAATCTTGTAGGTTTGACTTTTAATCGTTTCACATCTGTGTCTCCACTGTTAGCAGCCTCGTGGAGTCCTTGCCTGGCCTCTGAGGTGGCCTTTGTGCAGCACCAGCGTCCTTCCCTGTCCTCTCTCCATGGGTCACAGCCCTGCCTCTTGTGCTTCACCCCTCATTCCCTCCACTTGCTCGTCTCTGTCAACTTCAGCCACTGTTCATGCCATGCTCCTTCCTGCCTCACGACCTTTGCAGATGCTGCTTCCTCTGCCTGTACAACACTGTCCTAGTATTCTACAACAGTGTTGAACACCATTCATTCTTACTCATCCTTCCTGACAGAATTTTGAAATATCACCTCCTCAGAGAGAAGTCTTCCTTACCACCCCTGAATCTAGCTCATGACTCCCTGTTAACATTAGGACTTTGTACCACTCCCACGTGGCATGACTATAAAATTAATTAACTGGTTATTAAGGAAGACCTTTCCTTTGATTCTGTCAGTACCAGTAGTCTACAAAGTCTATTAAAGCAAGAAATCATTAAAAGGGATGCATGCCTTAAGTATTTTACTCTCAGAACATGACTCCATGTTCATTTGTCAGTCTTTTTATTAAGGGACAAAGGCCTTTTCTTTGGGAGTAGGTCCATTAGTTGCCAGTTCCATATTGTTTATCTTTTAGAAACTATACTCTTATCATTTAAGACTTATAGTTTGGGTTTTCTAAATAGAACAGGAGTTTAGACTTTTCTGATGCATTCTAATCTTAGAATCCTTGTATATATTTGTAGTATTTTTTCTAATTTTTGAAACTATTTTCTTGCCTATACCTAATTCAGCAACAGAAGTATCTCACTTTTATCGAGTATATCAAAAGTTATTCAATCAGTCTTCTCATTCCCCCACATTTTGTTAGGTTAATTAACAATTAAATCACCTAATTACAATAATAAGTATAAATGACATGAA
Source organism: Cervus canadensis (assembly GCF_019320065.1). Lineage (NCBI taxonomy): Eukaryota > Metazoa > Chordata > Mammalia > Artiodactyla > Cervidae > Cervus > Cervus canadensis. The sequence continues at coordinate 28,146,278 of NC_057390.1, forward strand.
CAGATCTAGAACTCAGTAAAACTCAGCTGATGGGAAGAAGTCTGAGTATAGTAGGTCAGTGGATTCCACATGTACATGCTCTACTATATTAACATACTGTGTATAGTATAATACTGTAACTGAATTATACGACCATTTATTACCCACAAAACAGCAGTTTTATATGGTCTAATATAATATTAAATAACAGTGTAAAAGACATATAGGCATACAGTTGGATAATGTAGATCATGTCACAGACAATAACGTATGTTAAAAATATTTAAAAATAATTTTCTAAAAAACCCCAGTGGTTCTCAGATTCTTTTAAGGGACTAGAGCTATGACAGCCATGCTTCTCTGGATTTCTGGATCAGTCTTTAATATTAAACACTGTATTTTTTTTTTAAGTTATTGAAATGTCACCAAAGTATCAATCAAAAATGGAATCTCCTAAACTGCATCTTGTACTTGACTTTGACACAGAAATACTTTAGCCTCAGTCCATGTGTCCCAGTTTTTGTACTGTAACTGAAGAGCTTTCTATTGAAAAGGTATTATGGTTAGTAGTCTACATAGATTAAACAGTAGAGGAGAGGTTTAGTTGGGTCACATGTTTCCTCTTTGCCCACTGTGGCATGCCATTTAGTCTTAAAATTTGTTGAATTTAATTTATTTCTGATAAAGTATGGATTAAGTTCCACTGGAATGAACTCCTGGGAACTATTTCAATGACTTTGTTTTGTGGAAATTTTGTAATAGATACTACTTGGCATTAAGAGGGCCATTGACTACAGTCTTTACTTTGTTAATATATGTAAATTTTCTAGTAATGGAATTTGACCTCTCATTTTTCATAATTCTGATTTATAGCTTATCCTGTTAATTATCACTTTTCAATAAAAGCTGTTTAACTTACTACAGTACTATAAAATCAATTTAATTATCATTGTCCTTCAGGGAAGGAATGACTTTTTAGAAATTTGCTTTGGATAGGTTTAAAGATAACTCTGCAGGTGTAGAAACGTGAAAGATTGTTAATGGATGATTTCAATCTAGAATCAATACAATTGAAATTTAACACTTTTTCATAAAAAAGCCCTGTGTAACTTTATATGAAATCATAAAGTAATAGAGTTGTAATTTAGTTCTCAAATGGTTTCAGTTGTATTTCCAAAAATTTAACCAGAAAAACAAAAGAACCTCAAAACTGACATTGTAAATATTAAGATAGTTGGTATGTCTTCCTGATTCTTACATGGACTCTTCTATGAATCACTATTGGGATTTTCTTTCCACTATTACAGCCACCCACATGGCATTCCCCACATCAAGAAAAAATCCATTTTCTGTCGCCAAGGAGTTTGGAAGCATGCTAGTCTTTTAAGTTAGGATATTTTGTCACAATGCAATCTAGCAGCAGCCTTCCGCATTAGGAATAGAGAGATCACTAAATTTCATGCTCTGTCTATGAAACTGAACCAGAGGTTTAGTGTTGGAAACTGCCTGCTGTCACCTGGCCTGTCATGCAGCTTGTTCATACAGCTTACAAAGAGCTATATATGAAAATAAGTGGTTTTAAGTTTGGTCGCTTTCTAAAATGAATGGTTATTTTTTTAGGTATAATTTGCTTGTCAAAGAAGTATCTTTAGATAGCTACAAAATGTATCTTATAAACATGGAGATGAGAGATTTCTGTACTTTTTGAATATTACTCTTACAGTTTCTGCAGTGGTATGGCTTATTATCTTACATACACTAGACCAAGGTCAACAAACGTTTTCTGTAAAGAGCCAGATAGAAAATACTTTAGACTTTGCAGGCTACATGTGATCTCTGTTGAATGTTCTTTCTGGGCTTTTTGTTTTTGTCTTTTTTAATCCCTTTAAAAATGTAAAAACCATTCTTAGCTTGAATCTGTACAGAAGCAGGCCACAAGCCAGATTTCCTCCTTGAGCTATAGCCTACTGACCCCTGCTCTAGATGAGCGTTGTCCAGTAGAAATATAAATTGGACCATATATGTAATTTAAAATTTTCTAGTGGCCACATTTAAAAAATAAAAAGAAGCAGATGAAATGAATTCTACTACAGTATTTTACCAGTTACATCCAAACTTGTTATTTCAATATGTGGCACTAACCACATTTCAAGGACTCAGTAACCACATGTACCAGGCAGCACAGTTCTGCACCAGAGCTGTTCAAAGCAGGGGCCGTGAGCTGGTGTCAGTCTACAGTTACCAGTTTTTGATAGGTTAAGTATAGAAATGAAAAACAAGCATTTAAAATATTTTATAGCAACTTAACTTTACATCTGTTCAATTAGTAAGAAACTTGGCACTTACATTTCATGTCTTTTTTACATTTCATTTTAAAAGCAATTTTATTACATTTTACAGAAGAATCAGTCTATGAAATTAAAAAGAAACTGCTTTCACTACAGATAATTTAAGAGGCCCCTTCAGTGCTTCTGCAACCAGTTTATGCTCCTGGCTCAAAACTTTGAGGAACCAGTTACCTCCAGTGGTCAGGGTGGGATATGGAGCTGAAAACAGAACGGTGGGCAGTCTGTCTATCAGTCTCCCGTGCGTCTTTCACCCTGAGCAGCCTGGAAATGACTGTTCCTTTACCTTGGATAAAACTGGAGGTCAGAGCTGGGAGGAGTTTAAGAAGTTAGTCGTAACTAAAGTTGGGATATCTTTTGGAAATAAGCGCCACTTTTGAAAAACAGGAACTAAGTGAAAGTGAGAATATTGAGGTTAAGACCTCACAACTCGCCTTGCCTGTATTCAGAACATGGCAGTCAGGTGTGTATGCCCCACACAGGAGGCTGGAGCGTTTCCTTCTGGGATGAACAGCCAGGAGACAAAGCTTACAGATAGTAACTTTTGAGGATTCCCTAATAAAAAACCAACTCACTGTTTCCTCACCTGTAATAAAGCCAACCAGTCAGCAAGCAACGCCCCCCTGCCCCCCATCCACCCCCTGCTTCCCAGCCCGCCAGGGAACAGAGCTTCTGATCAGCGTGTCAGTGATGATGCATCATCAGACACTTACAGAAAGCCTCTGAAGTCAAAAACAAAGATCTAAAGATTTAAGGAGAAAAAACAATATACGTAGAAGAAACAGATAAAAATATTTAAAATGTTAAAAGAAGAAAAAAGGAAAACAACATTTTAAAACTTTGTATTCTTAGAGAAATGAGATAGTATATCCAGGAAGCTGGAATAGGAAGCTATTAAAAAGAACATTCAGAGAACAGGAAAATTTGTCTTGAGAATTAAAACTGTGATACAAAGAACTGTAACTGCACTGGAACTGTTGGATGGCGATGTCAAAGAGATCTACCAGTAGAAAATGAAAAGAAAGACAGTCTTAAAAAGGAGATAGATGATAATCAGAAGATGAATCTAAGTGGTCTAGTGTCTAATGAACTTTCAGGAGGGAGGGAGGGAAGATGGGGGAGTAAAAAGAAATTGAAAGGGCCTGGCACAATGAGTGTAAAAAAGGTCCCACACTATGGATAAAGTGTGGATAAAGAAGCTGCAGTGTTTCACGAAATAAAAACAGGTCACATGCAGAAGACTGGGAACTGGTATAACATTAGACTTTTCAACAGCCAAATTGAAACTTTTAGAATAGTGGAATAAGGCCCTCAAAATTCTGATGGTGAATTATTTCCATCCTAGAATGTTATCAACTGCTATGAACACGTTATCTAGAAACAGTGAGGAAAATAGCAGCAGAAACAGCTTAACAAAACTCAGAGTAACTTTCCTTGACCCCTGGGAGTGGGAATCAAGAATGGAGAGAGTGTACCAGGCAGCACTCCTTTTTGTTATAAGCCTTGTAGTAGTGTTTGCCCTTTGAAACTGTAAATGTATGAATTAGGTAAAAATAAAAAGCAACTTTAAGAAATGAGAAGGAAGCCAGGCTGAAAGGGGCCAGGATGTTGGAAGAGTACATCTACAAATTCTAGAGTCAACAAGAATGGAGCAGGAATTAGTCCTAAAAATAACAGGGCCATAAGTGAAATCTTAATATAAAAAGAATAACTGATAAAAGGTAAAACATGTTCAAATGGTGTAAGACTCAAAAAATGCTTACAAAAGATTTTTTTTGCAAGGAGGAGGAAGCAAAATGTTCTGACAGAGTTTAATAGATTTAACAGTCCCATCTAACATTTTATTAGAACATATACCACCTATCATGCAAATTTCTATGTATTTAACAGTATGCTTTTAATAAAGAGGACTCTAACAGTACATTTTATGATTTCAGAGACATAAATTATCTATGTTGGCATTGTCATTATTCCAAGAGCACTGTTAGTTCAAGACCCATTCTGTAAGAAACTAAAGGGAAGATACATAATTCTTCTTGAGAAAGTTTATTTATCTTGCTGCTAGTCAGCTTCTTGAAAATGGAAGTATTTCTGACAAAGAGATTTAGTCAGTTATGGAAAGATCAGCTCTAATGACTCATCACTGTTAAAACTCAGTTTTCCAATACTGATTCTGAACTGTGCAGAATAGTACACAATGAGATAGTAAATGAACATAAATAAAAAAAAGTCAGGGGAAAAAGTGCCATAAATATTAAATGGCAAAATAGAAGAAGAAAAAGATTCTGCTGTCATATTGTGATAAAACTGGTTGAAGTTTAAGTTTAGGCTTTTCTATTTCATCTGATGTTGATTTTTAGGTTACTAAATGAGACAGTGTGCCTATAAATGTCATAGTCTTAAAATAATTTACTTGTAAAGTGCCATGAACTACTTTAGATTTTTTTTAAAGGAGCAAGAATAAAGAACCCAAACTGCATAGTTTTTATTTTTTAATTACTATAGTATCATAACTTTTTTCCTATTACTCTGTTACTTCCAAGTTTTTCCAGGATTAAAAATCCGGACGCTTACCTTCTATTTAAATACTGTATTATCTTTCTTTTTTCCTGTTTTCAAACTACTTCAAAATCACAGAAAAAAATTATATCATAGGGTGAGGAGGACAGATTAGGAATTTTTACAAGTGATTGACATGTAAGGCTTAGATTGCTAGATGAGTGGAGTAGAGTTAGTTGGTAAGTGAAATTAGATTACTGCTTAAAGGTTTGTTTTTTTTAAAACTAATTTTGATGTATTACACAAATGTGGTCCTGATTATCACTTTTAAGAAGTTGAATGAAGATGTGTTTCAACAATGCAAAACATTTTCCCTTTATAATACTTGAGGCAGTACCTAAATTATTCAAAGGAAGGAGACAGAAACCAGTGTCATAATGACCTGATGACTCAGTGGTAAAGAATCCATTTGCAATGCAGGAGATACAGGTTTGATTCCTGGAGATCCCACAGATCGGGAAGATCCCCTGGAGAAGGAAATGGCAACCCACTCCCACTTCTTTCCTGGGAAATCCCATGGACAGGGGAGCCTGGTGGCCTACAGTCCATGGGGTTGCAAAGTGTTGGACACAGCATAATGATTACCAACAACAACACATATGAAAAAGCCACCAGAGTTTAATTCAAAGGGTTTGTTTCCTTTCCTCTGTATTCTGTTTGAAGGGAGGTAGAAAGTGAGGACTAGCTTGGGTAACGGTGCCACAGTAGGGTCTCATAACCCTACAGGTGCCAAACCTCATTGCCATAATGGGGTGATGTAAATTTCTGACCAGAACCACTGATATTTCTCATAAGAAAAAGAGGGGTGGGTACTTACTGCCTTTTTTGTTTTCACACACTCCTTTGATTAATTTTTCTTCTTTTTCTATTTTTTGTCTTTAGGTCTTATAATCAATGGATAAAGTGGGGAAAATGTGGAATAACTTCAAGTACAGGTGTCAGAATCTCTTCGGTCACGAGGGAGGAAGCCGTAGTGAAAATGTGGATATGAACTCCAACAGATGTTTGTCTGTCAAAGAGAAAAACATCAGTTTAGCAGACTCAGCTCCTCAGCAGCAAAGCAGTCCCTTGAGAGAAAATGTTGCCTTACAACTAGGGTTAAGCCCTTCAAAGAATTCTTCAAGGAGAAACCAAAACTGTGCCACTGAAATTCCTCAGATTGTTGAAATAAGCATTGAAAAGGATAATGACTCGTGTGTCACCCCAGGAACAAGACTTGCAAGAAGAGATTCCTACTCTCGACATGCTCCTTGGGGTGGGAAGAAGAAACATTCCTGTTCTACAAAGACACAGAGTTCACTGGATACGGATAAAAAGTTTGGTAGAACTCGAAGTGGACTTCAGAGGAGAGAGCGGCGGTACGGCGTCAGCTCCGTGCACGACATGGACAGTGTGTCCAGCAGGACTGTAGGGAGTCGCTCTCTGAGACAGAGGTTGCAGGATACTGTGGGCTTGTGTTTTCCCATGAGAACTTACAACAAGCAGTCAAAGCCCCTATTTTCTAATAAAAGAAAAATACATCTTTCTGAATTAATGCTTGAGAAATGCCCTTTTCCTGCTGGCTCAGATTTGGCCCAAAAATGGCATTTGATTAAGCAGCATACGGCCCCTGTGAGCCCACATTCAACATTTTTTGATACATTTGATCCATCCTTGGTTTCTACAGAAGATGAAGAAGATCGGCTTCGAGAGAGAAGGCGGCTTAGTATTGAAGAAGGGGTAGACCCCCCTCCCAACGCACAAATACATACATTCGAAGCCACTGCACAGGTTAACCCGTTATATAAACTGGGACCAAAGTTAGCTCCTGGAATGACTGAAATAAATGGGGACAGTTCTGCAATTCCACAAGCTAATTGTGACTCAGAAGAGGACACAACCACGCTGTGTTTGCAGTCACGGAGGCAGAAGCAACGTCAGGTATCTGGAGACAGCCATGCCCACGTTAGCAGACAGGGAGCCTGGAAGGTCCACACGCAGATTGATTACATACACTGCCTCGTGCCAGACTTGCTCCAGATCACAGGTAATCCCTGTTACTGGGGAGTGATGGACCGCTACGAAGCAGAAGCCCTTCTGGAAGGGAAACCTGAAGGTACATTTTTGCTCAGGGACTCTGCACAAGAGGACTACCTCTTCTCTGTGAGCTTCCGTCGCTACAACAGGTCCCTGCATGCCCGAATTGAACAGTGGAATCACAACTTTAGTTTCGATGCCCATGACCCATGTGTGTTTCACTCCTCCACTGTAACAGGACTTTTGGAACATTACAAAGACCCCAGCTCTTGCATGTTTTTTGAACCATTGCTTACAATATCCCTGAACAGGACTTTCCCTTTTAGCCTGCAGTACATCTGCCGTGCGGTCATCTGCAGGTGCACGACGTACGATGGAATTGACGGGCTCCCTCTACCATCGATGTTACAGGATTTTTTAAAAGAGTATCATTATAAACAGAAGGTTAGAGTTCGCTGGCTAGAACGAGAACCAGTCAAAGCAAAGTAAACCCTCCTGTCCCCCAAGGGCATTAACTAGATCTGCTTTTATGTGCACCAGGCAGTATACCTATAGCAAGCACACATATCAGTGTTAGGCCTTTCAGTCAGTATGTAAGCTTAGTGTTAGTATCTGTCAGGGGCAATCTGCTGTTACTTTGACTCAGTAAATGTGGTGCCTATTGAGACAACAGGGGGGTAGAGCTACAGGTTCAGGAAGGCTGCAAAGACATTCTGCCGATTTAGCTGACAGTTTGGTTTTTAATGGCTGTTGTAACTGAGTGAAGCAACTCTGGGGCATTTGCTATGAAGAATTCTATTTCTTACTGAAGAACAAATTATTAATATTGAATGAGTATTTCAATGGTATGACTAATGTTTGAAATTATTATTTTTTCTAAGAATTTTTCTATAACCTTCCAAAAGTAGTGATGTTTATAGTTACTATAAGTCAAGTTTGGAAGTCCAAAAAAATAAAGACTGCCTTCCTTTTAGAAAAAAAAAAATGCAATTTTCTGGCCACAAGGGCATAGTGCAGTTCATGTAAGTGTTGATATAGTTTATAGTCAGTCTCCTTTTCTCTTCTGCAAAAGGTACTGTTAAGTAAACCAGGTTTTCTAAGTAGTAGTTCTTAAAATTTCAGACTTATAAAAAGTTGTAGTAGAATTTTATTTAAGGCCTTACGTATTCATTTTTTTATGAGTGCTTTAACTTAAAACGCATTGGAAATAGCTGCTGCAAGGTAGGCCTGCGTGTGATTTTTTTAAGTTGACATGTGCAGTCGAGTTGCTGGTTCGTTAAAGTTGGATCTTTTTCTATGCCCATGATGAGTTTGTGAACCATGAAGAAAGTGAGATGAGACGATACCCAGACAAGTCAGATGATACTAACTACAGTGGTTGCTGGTCATTGAGATTATTGTTAAACTGTAACTCATAATTTGGATGGCAGTATTTATCTCTTTGTTGTAAACTCTTATAGCTGAATTGCTTAAGTACAAGTTATAGAATTTCAGTGCACTTAATTTTTAATGGAAAATCTGAAACCTAAATTGCTGATTTAAAAGGTACTGTACAACCATTGTATCTGTAAATAACTTTACTTAGCTCCTTTTTGTCACTTAGAATAGTATGCAGTACTACTTGAGTGAACTATTTTGGACGTAATACCAAGTTCTAGTGTTTGCTTCTTAGTATTGAACCGAATTTACAGTCTGTCTTAGACATTTTGCACTAAAGTAGTCAAATCCGTTCTCGTGTCTTTCTGTTGACGTGCTCTGTACCACTGGTGAGTGCTCCCTAGTTTCCTTACCTGCTGCTACAGAAGGTTATTTTACATCCCAATGGCTGTCGCCAAGGCCACAAAACAGGAAAGCTGTGTGTGTATGCGACACTAACCCTTGGACTGCTGGTGTCTGTTTCTGCTTGCCGTGCCTTGTTACAGCTGCTTTTTTGTGCTAATAAAGTATGTTTGGTGTTCTCCTTGTATATCTGCTGTTTTATACATTTGCAACAATTTCTCTTGTAAATGGAATGGTTTGGGGTTTTTAAATAAGCATTACCTGGCAACCTACTATAGTTAATGCAGAATTACTGAACAGTCTAATATTGACTTATTCCAAGTAAGCTAATTCTAAATTTAATTCTGTACATCTTTTCAATCATAATCACATATACTGTGGAACAGTATCTCTCTAGTTACAGAAAATTACTGTATAGTTTAGGTTGTAACAGAAAATGAACAGAGAAATACTGACTAAACCTATTGATTTCTCTGCTTATAAGTGAAAGATTGAAACTATCAACGACATGTTACAATAAATGAGTATCTGTAGCCTCCTGCATCAGAAGCAAGTTAAATGAAGTCTTGTGAACTAATAATACAGTAGCACCATTTATTGGTTTGGGGACCATTTTAATTAATAATAAATACCCAAAATGTAGACACTTTAACCAAAGACTTGTCCATTTTAAAGCAAAATGGGGATTGAAGGGACTTATAATTCCTGTCATTTCTTATAGAAGTCCCTGAAGAACATATACCAAAGTGTTTGAGAACGTCATCCAAACCTACTTTAACGCATTATGTGCAATTAAGTTGTTATGACATAATTACATTGCATAATTGTTGGGTCCGTTTTCTTGAACTTATAATGTACCTGCAAAATAAACCTCTTGGGGAAATAAAGAGTTCATACTGATTATTGGAGAAAGACTATATATATGCAAGCAAGATCTTGTTTTAAAGAGGTAACTTGAAACTCCAAGAAAGCACTTGATGTTTTATATGCTTGTAGGAAATTGATGTTTTAATTGTAGTTTTATAGAAAGTATTACTGCTTTTATGTATTTCAGAAATTTCTTATGTTAAATGGAAATTGTTTTAAATGTGTAAATATTTGAGTTTATGTAAGCATGTATACACTGTGCTAAAAGTCACTTATGTTTCAGTTTGTGTGTAATATTCATATGCAACTTTTGGTTTAAATTTTTTCCTTAAAAAAATTAGTGGCTTACATTTTAAAAAAAGAAAAATCACCAGCATGAAACTGCACCTAAGTCTATATTCCCTGTGTCTTTTTCTGAATCCCACTGTAGTCTGTCAACTAAATTTATGTTTTCATGGTTTTTTTGAAGTGCATTTTAATACAAACTAGGAAATTCTTTAGAACTTTAGACACTTCATATAGAAGTAATTATAATTAACCCAAAGAAAGATTGCTCTGGTTCGTATACATTCTCGTTCTTAAGTTCATTATCCATTCATTCATATTCTCTCTATATATACACACATACATATGTGTTTATGATGTTAATATTACTTTCAACATTAATATTGACATTTGATTCAAAATCATTTAAAGGCTTTATATAGATATAGATAGATAGACAGATATAGATATACACTCTATCCTTGTACCATTCAGATTTGATTATCTGCACCTGAAGTTTAGACTTGTAACTATAATCTTGTTTGTAATATCTTATAAAGAGAAGGCATTCATTAGTATTTTCTTTACTGGATAAATACAGTAAAGATTCTTTGAAGAAACAGCTTGGTTTAAATATAGTTATTAAGAGTCATAATTAAATTTATATTTCTTAGACAAAAGTTGAGCCCAAATAATCACACTTCACAAACTGATGTGTGTTCTTATTGTCCATGAGAAGATTTACATAAGATTTATAGTGGTTTGAACCATAAAAATTGATACTTGAATTCTGAGCTTCATTTGACAAAATTCAGAGTTTATGAGCACTTTAATTTGACGTTTTGACCTTGTTGCTGTTCATTTTCATCCTAAGTTTTCTCTTGCTCCATATCACTAAATATTAGTTTGGTAAGTTTTATTGAGATTGGTCTTAGATCCCTTATTTTTATAACAAAGAAAGCTATAAAGTTGCTTTTTGGTAGTGACAAAGAGTCTGGAGTGAGCCAGAACTCTCCTAGGAAAGATGCAGAGCCTAATTCCATCTCTGGAAGTGTGTTAAGTGTTAACACGGGGCAGATCACATGAGTTCCTTCATATTCTGTACCACAACACATACAGTTTAACCCAGATGAAATTAGATAAACATGCACACTAAGGGCTGACTTAAAGGTGAGAAATATTATTTCCAAAGGAGGCTTGGTGCATAAACACTACATATCTCGGCTTATGTTTTGTTTCATATTTTTGCAACAGCCAAATACAGAACATAGACTTTCACAATGTGGTATATTTCTAAGGAGGTTTGGGATGGAGTTTTTGTGGGAGGTGGTTGGTGGTTTGGTGGGGGCGGGGTGTGGATGAATTGTCCTTGTGAGGATCAGTTGGAACAACTTTCCATACCCAGGAAGCTTGATTAAATATTAAGACTCATTTCAGCTATTCATTCAACAAATACTCATTGAAGACCCATGAATACTCATGAAGACCATTTTAGTGATGGGCACACATTGGGTTATCAGACAAAGTTATAGGGTCATTGGGGAATGGTGACCTTGAGTGATGAGAAAATCACCAATATCAAAGAAAAGTATTTTGATGAACAATAAAACTAACGATCTGAAAGGCAGAATGAGCTTTTATACTGAAAAAGAATGCTAGTAAGCCAAGTCCAGTGAGTTTGGTGGAAAATGGTAGGTGATAAGGTTGTAGCGATTGACAAGGGCCTGACCACTTAGGGCTATGGATCCAAAGTAAGGAATCTAAATTTTATTCTGAGTCTAATGGTAATAAGGGCGTGACATGGTCTGCTTTATATTCCTTTAATAGATAGAGAACAAGCTGCAGTGGGGCAAAATTGTAGTCATCTAGGTGAGAGATGGTGAGAGCCTCGATTGGAGTGGTAGTCATAGGGAGGAGACTTTTGCTGGGAAAAGATAACAGGATTTGGTGATAGGTTGGATGTGAAGAAAGAAGAAATCAAAGATGACTGATTTTGAACAAAGGATGGTGATGCTATGATTTTAGAATAACATTGGAGGAGCAAATTGGAGAGTATAAGTCAAATCTTGATCTTATGTATGTTGAATTTTGAAATTACTATTATCTCAGTAGAGACATTGGGATGTATGAATTACTATTAGTTATCTCAACAGAGACATTGGGATGTCTGAATGTAGAGTTAAGGAGGAAAAGAAAATATGGGGCATTGCTATATGACTAATACTTAAAACTACAGGACAGGATAGCAAGAGCTAGGAATTTCAGGGCTTAAGTATTTCTTTGGAAAAAGTGAAAGTGTTAGTTGCTCAGTCATGCCCAACTCTTTGCGACCCCATGGACTGTAGCCCACCAGGCTCACCTGTCCATGGAATTCTCAAGGCAAAAATACTGCAGTGGGTTGCCATTTCCTCTCCAGGGGATCTTCCCAACCCAGGGATCAAACCCAGGTCTCCTGCATTACAGGCTGATTCTTTACCATCTGAGCCACCAGGGCAGACCTACCAGGGTAGCAAGTATTTCTTTGGGAGAAGTAATTATGGTAGTACTCACCTTAATTTGTCAATTCAAGATTCTGTATCATTAACTTTTTTCGTTTTCTAAGTCATCTACTTTCAGTAGAGGACTTGCACTTCAAAATACTGGAGTCATACTACTTGTACCCAGTTTCAAAACTTCATGTCAAATTAGTTGTCATGTTTTCCATGTCAAATTAATATGTCTTTTTTTAGTACAAGTGTTTATATGAAAAATGCAAGTTCATTATGGAATATTTAGAAAATACTGAAGATTATAAAGAATTGGTACCTCAGATGTGACTTCCCTAGCAGTTCAGTGGTTAAGACTCCATGTTCCCAATGCAGGGTGGGCACAGGTTTAATCCCTGCTTGGGAAACTAAGATCCCACATGCTGCACAGTGTGGTCTAAAAACTTTTTTAAAATAATCAGGACCACAGAAAAGTCCGTATTACCATTTCCTCTACCATCATCAACCCTGACCCTGACCTTCCCAACTCCCATTTTGTAGAGGTAACTGCTATTAACATTTATAATTTTCTCTTCCACTATTATCCATGCATTTCTAACAAAAGATGAAAGTTTTTGAAATATGGATAAAGAAAGATGATAACATACCAAGAGAGGAAGAGAGTTGTGGACCTTGAATCACTTTTAGGGCATACTCAGATATGGTTCAAACAGACCAGTTACCATTACTGAAATTGAATCAGTAATTTAAAAACTCCCAACAAACAAAAGTCCAGGACCAGATGGCTTCACAGGTGAATTCTACCATTTAGACAAGAGTTAATGCCTATCCTTCTGAAACTATTCCAAAAAATTGCAGAGGAAGGAAAACTTCTGAACTTTATGAGGTCAGCATCATCATCAGAGATGAAAAATAAAATAACTGAAATGAAAAATACACAGAAGGAATCGAGCAGAATAAATGAGGCAGAAGAATAAGGGAGCTGGAAGACAGATTGATAGAAATCACTGCTGCAGAAGAGAATTTTTAAAAAATGGAAAGAAATGAGGACAATCTAAGACCTATGGGAAAACATTAAATGCACCAACATTTGCATTCTAGGGTTCTCAGAGGGAAAAGAGAGAAAAAGGACCCAAGAAAATATTTGAAGAGATAATAGCTGAAAATTTCCCTAATATGGAAAAGGAAACACAAGTCCAGGAAGTGTGGAGAGTCCCATACAAGATAAATCCAAGGAGGAACATGCTGAGACACATATTAAATGGACAAAAAGAGAAAGAATCTTAAAGGCAACAAGAGAAAAGATACAAGGGAATCCCCATGAGGTTATCAGCTGATTCTTCAACTGAAACTGTAGGCCAGAAGGGAGTGGCATGATGTATTTAAAGTGATGAAAGGGGAAAACCTACAACCAAGAATACTCTTCCCAGCACGCCTCTTGTTCAGATTCGATGGAGAAATCAAATGTTTATAGACAAGCAAAAGAGAATTCAGCACCACCAAACCAGCTTTACAACAAATGCTGAAGGAACTCCTCTAGATGGAAAAGAAAAGGCCACAACTAGAAACAGGAAGATTATGAATGGGAAAGCTCACTGGTGAAGGCATAAGAGACAGCAAGGTACAGGAAACAAAGCACCTGTACTCTGAAAACTTTAAGATGCTGATGACAGAAATCAAAGATAACTCAAACAGGTGAAAAGATATGCTGTGTTCTGGATTGGGAGAATCAATACTGTGAAAGTCACTATACTACCCAGGGCAGTCTACTGATTCAGTGCAATACCTATCAAATTAGCAATGACATTTTTCACAGAACCAGAACAAAAATCTTCTAAATTTGTATGAAAACACAAAAGACCCTGAATAGCCACAAGAATCCTGAGAGAAAGAAAAACAGATGGAGGAATCATTCTCCCTGACTTCAGACTATACTACAAAGATGCAGTGATCAAAAGTATGGTATTGGCACACACACAAAGCAGAAATATACACCAATGGCGCAGGATAGCAAGTCCAGAAATTATGCTCACACTTACAGTCACCCAGTCTACAACAAAGGAAGCACAGAGATACAGTGAAGAAAAGACAGCCTCTCTAAGTAGTGCTGGGAAGCCTGGACAGCTACATGTAAAAGAATAAAATTAGAGCATTCTCTAACACCATATCCAAAAATAAACTCAAAACAGACTAAATACCTAAATGTAAGACTGGATATTATAAAACTCATAGAGGAAAACATAGGCAAAACATCTTTTAACATGGATCACAGCAAGATCTTTTTGGATCCACCACCTAGAGTAATGAAAATAAAAAATAACAGGATATAATTAAAAGCCTTTGCACAGCAAAGGAAACCATAAAGCAAAAAGACAGCTCACAGAGTGGGAGAAAATATTTGCAAATGATAAGACCAACATGAGATTGATCTCCAAAATATACAAACAGCACTTGCAGCTCAATATCAAAAAAAGCAAACCACCCAATCAAAAAAATGCACAGAAGATCAAAAACACATTTCTCCAAAGACATAAAAATGGCCAGAAAGCACATGGAAAGATGCTCAATGTTGCTAATTATTAGAGAGATGCAAATCAAAACTATAATGAAGTGTATCACCTCATATTGATCAGAATGGCTATCATCAAGAAATCTACAAATAATAAATGCCAGAAAGAGTGTGGAGAAAAGGAATCCTCTTGCTCTGTTGGTGGAAATGTAAACTGATACAACCACTATGGAGAATAGTATAGAGGTTCCTTTAAAAACTAAAAGTGGCGTTACCACATGATCCAGTCTGGGCATATATCCGGAAAAGACAAAAGCTCTTATTGAAAAGATGAATGCATCCCACTGTTCACAGCAGCACTATTTATAATATCCAAGACACGGAAGCAACCTAAATGTGCATCAACAGATGACTGGACAAAGAATATGTCGGGGGAGGGGGGGGGGTGTGTATGTGATGGAATATTACTCAGCCATAAGAAAGATGAAATAATGCCATTTGCAGCACATGGATGGACCCAGAGGTTATCATACTAAGTCAGTCAGATGGATAAAGGCAAATATGATATCACTTATATGTGGAATTAAAAACAATTATATAAATGAACCTATTTATAAAACAGAGATAGAATCAGACATAGAATACAAACTTAGGGTTGCCAAAGGGGAAAGCAAGAGAAGGGATAATTTAGGAGCTTGGGATCAACAGATACACACTACTAAACATAAACAAGAGAGACCTACTGTGTGGATCACAATAAACTGTGGAAAATTCTGAAAGAGATGGGAATACCAGACCACCTGACCTGCCTCTTGAGAAATCTGTATGCAGGTCAGGAAGCAACAGTTAGAACTGGACATGGAACAACAGACTGGTTCCAAATAGGAAAAGGAGTACGTCAAGGCTGTATATTGTCACCCTGCTTATTTAACTTATATGCAGAGTACATCATGAGAAATGCTGGGCTGGAGGAAAGACAAGCTGGAATCAAGATTGCCGGGAGAAATATCAGTAACCTCAGATATGCAGATGACACCACCCTTATGGCAGAAAGTGAAGAAGATCTAAAGAGCCTCTTGATGAAAGAGGAGAGTGAAAAAGTTAGATTAAAGCTCAACATTCAGAAAAGTAAGATCATGGCATCTGGTCCCGTCGCTTCATGGCAGATAGATGGGGAAACAGTGGAAACGGTGGCTGACTTTATTTTTCTGGGCTCCAAAATCACTGCAGATGGTGATTGCAGCCATGAAATTAAAAGACGCTTACTCCTTGGAAGAAAAGTTATGACCAACCTAGACATATTAAAAAGCAGAGACATTACTTTGCCCACAAAGGTCCGTCTGGTCAAGGCTATGGTTTTTCCAGTGGTCATGTATGGATGTGAGAGTTGGACTATAAAGAAGTCTGAGCACTGAAGAATTGATGCTTTTGAACTGCGGTGTTGGAGAAGACTCTTGAGAGTCCCGTGGACTGCAAGGAGATCCAACCAGTCCATCCTAAAGGAGATCAATCCTGAGTGTTCATTGGAAGGACTGATGTTGAAGCTGAAACTCCAATACTTTGGCCACCTGATGCAAAGAGCTGACTTACTGGAAAGACCCTGATGCTGGGAAAGATTGAGGGCAGGAGGAGAAGGGGACGACGGAGGATGAGATGGCTAGATGGCATCGTCGACTCGATGGACGTGGGTTTGGGTGGACTCCAGGAGTTGGTGATGGACAGGGAGGCCTGGCGTGCTGTGGCTCATGGGGTTGCGAAGAGTTGGACATGACTAAGCAACTGAACTGAACTGATACCACAGGGAACTATATTCAGTATCTTGTAATAACCTATAATGGGAAAGAATCTGAAAAAGAATAGTTATAGGTGTTTAACTAAACACTTTATCATATACCTGAAACACTATAAATCAACTAATACTTTCAATTAAAAAATACCAAAAAAAAGATGAGGTAACTAATATGATAACCCTCCTGTGGTGAATGGGAAACATAGAACAAATGAATGCTAGAAAAACTAAGGCAGTTGTTTCACATAGTTGGAGGTAACTATATCTATGAAACTATACACCCTAAGTTTTATGGCATTGAAAGTCATGTTTTTAAAAACTAGAAAACAGTGCCCTTGAAGAAAAAATGTATGACAGTTTATGAGATCTTAGGGAGGTCAGATGTGATTGGGTTCCCTCACAGCTCAGTCGGTAAAGAATCTGCCTCGAATGCAGGAGACCCGGGTTTGATTCCTGGGTCGGGAAGATCCCCTGGAAAAGGAAATGGCAACCCACTCCAGTGTTCTTGCCTGAAGAATCCCGGGGATAGAGGAGCCTGGCAGGCTGCAGTCCATGGGGTCGTAAGAATCGGACACGACTAAACCACCAACCAGAGAGGCGGGATGTGATGGGGTTAGAAGACTTGGGTTCAGGTTCAGAGATCACCACTCATGTCACCTTGGTCAAATTACAGTTTCTCTTGGCTTTTGCTTCTTCTCATTGTAAAGGAATTATCTGCCCCTTTCACAGAATCACATTTTGGAAATTATCTCAGATAAGAAATGATAGGAAGAGCACTAACCATTAATTTTCAGAACTCTGGCAGTTGAAAAAAATTTGTAATATGTGACTTAATATAAAGACAGAGATGTACGTAAAATGATTAAACTAAGAAAGAAGTCCTTTATATAATGTTTTTCTTTCGAAGAACTCAAGTTTATTTTAGGTGTGTAGCTGTTGTCAGACTGTCTGGGTTGTGCTTCAGTTCAGCTGCCTACTACCCGGTAAGTTTCTTAACTCTCTGCAGGCTCAGTCTATTCATTTAAGGCGCATCTCTACCCCCATTGTAGTGTGGAAATACATTTAATAATCCTTGAGAAACACATAGCACAGTGCCTGGCACATAGTAAGTTTTCAGTAAATATTGTTTTCTTATCCTTCCACCCATCATTGATTACATTAGCAGCTGTGCAGAACTGGAATCCAGAGCTTCTGATCAAAACCAGTCCTTTTTCTCTGTTAAGGGCTTGACTAAAATGTAAATTCAACCAGTAGTTCTCTTATATACTGTTGGCTTGATGTGGAGTTTTGCTGATGGACATAATCAAAATGTTGAAACATTATTTCTAAATCTCAGAAAATTATTGGGGAGCAGATAGGATAAAGAGAACCATAATTCTATCCAAATTTTTATTTCAGTGCTCATAAGGTGTTTTAGTTTTCCATAAAGCGAAAGAATGTATCTTTGGCATTGATAGATGCAGAGTTACTATGCATCTGGTTCATGTTTTTACATCCCGGGAGAAATGTGACAGGACACCTAGAAAAGTTTCGGGAATTATTTTTTTCCAAATGCACCACTTTATTTTCTAGCCTGGCTATGACTGTTAGGCTTAGGAAACACACACACACAGCATAGGCATGGCCACAGGATGTCTTAAAACCTGTTGCAGCCGTCGTTACCACTAATACAGATTGTCACAGTATCATCCTGTGATAAATCCAAACTGTTGTCAGTTGTTGCCTGAGACTCTGAAAACCAGTGTGGCTGCTTTCATGCCTGAGATTTCTGGGGAAATCGCCCTGTGTCCCTTTCCACCTAGTTTGTTGCTTCCCAACTTTACACACAGTGCTCTGCTTAGACGCTCAGTCATGTCTGACTCTTTGTGACCCGTGGACTGTAACCCGTCAGGCTCCTCTGTCCCTGGGGAGTCTCCAGGCAAGAACACTGGAGTGGGTTGCCATGCCCTCCTCCAGGGGATCTTCCCAGCCCAGGGATCGAACCCAGGTCTCCTGCCTTGCAGGCAGATTCTTCACCCACTGAACCATCAGGGAGGCCCAAGAATACTGGAGTGGGTATCCTATCCCTTCTCCTGGGGATCTTCCCGACCCAGGAATCAAACCAGGGTCTTCTGCATTGCAGGCGGGTTCTTTACCAGCTGAGCTACCAGGGAAGCCCTTACACACAGGGTCATTGCTGTGGGTTTGTGGGCGTAGAGACCATAGCACCAAGTTCCTAGCTAGATCCCGAGAACCCAGCTCTCCTCGTGGCTCATGGCAGGTGCTCGGTAGATATTTGTTCAAAGAGTGGATTCTCAAAAATTAAGTAATTTAATATCTATTGTGGATACATTTATAAAACATAAAACATGAAGGAATTAAAAAGCAAGCTAGCATTGTGTAACTGCTAGTTTTAACTTATGTCAAAACATTAATAAAAATCATTGTACTTTATTCTACATTGCAGATTGACTAATACAGTCATAGTACAGTCTACATTGCAGCCACTAATACAGATTGTCACAGTATCATCCTGTGATGTCATAAGACTAATGACTTAATTAGTTTACTGCCTTATAGTTAAAAGTCTCTTAATTTTGAAATTGAGACTTAACCTTTTTAGGCTTTATCGCATCTTTCTGCTGCTTAGGTAACTCTTTGAAACTGTAAACAGTAACTCCAGTTACTTAGGTAACTTAGGTAGCTTAGTAACTAAGTAACTTAGGTAGCTCTTTAAAACCATAAACTCACATCTTTTGATGCTAGACCTGCTGGAGGTTTAGGAGCCAGTTTTGCTTTGAGGTTGCAGTGACTACCATTTGTTGAGAAGTGAGGCTCAGAGGCCCTGCATGCATCAGTAAGAGGCAGCAAGTGCTCCCACCTAATCAAGTATTTCCTGAAAGAGAGACGAGCTGGGGGACACAGACACAGGCCATACAGCTGTGCCTCTGAACGTGTCTGTTCACACTGAATGGCTAGCACAGTGGTGCTTTCATTCTCTAAAGCAAAGTGTTCAGAATCTTGGGCCCTGCGCTGGAGCAGTTTCTAATGGAACATCTTGAAAACTCTATGACACTTTAAGGAATGTCTGAAAGCCATCATGCAGACCAAGCCAAAGAAAGCAGTGTTTTGATTTTAATGGTTTGTGACTTGTACTGTGTGTCCTGTCCTTGGGTCCTGGCTGCTGTGACATTGTGTGTAGGCTTCACTGCAGAGGCATTTGTTTCTCTATGTCTGTCAGCTTGGGAAGGAAAGTCAAGGTGAAGACAGGTGAAACAAACCACTTTGACCATATCCTTAAACTGAAGCTAAATTCTACCTTAAGTCCGTTGATTCTAAATTCTACCTTCAGACAGTTGAGTTCAAGAAAGCTAATCATACATAATCAAACCAGAAACATTTTTCAGGAGAGAACAGTTCCAATCTCTTTGAGTGATTCTTGTACTTCCAGGTTAAAAACTTTATATTGTTTGATCCTATGATTATTTTTATTCTGTTATTGAATGAAAGAATAACACTGAATGATTCAAAATATATTTTAATTTGTAAGTTTTGGTTAAATTTAAGTGTTTAAAAACAATAATTGCCTGGATCTCTCAACCTCACATCATGGAAAAAGAATATCTCCATGCTTACCAGAAGTCTCTGTGTCCAATAAGACACTCCTTCAAGAAATGATATGGCTCCCACCCTCACAGAAGCTCAGCTCCAGTCCCCAGACAGTTGGGAGTGGCAGTTGTTCAGACTTTTACTTGTGTCTGTGTTCTGCTCTTTCTGAAATCAGAACCGCTCCCTTCCTCTAACTGATGCATACCTCACATCATTTGAGCCCATTTCCCTGAAATCCTAAGTTCCCATTGGTTTACGGCAGCAGTTCTCAAACTTCTGGTCTCAAGACTTTATTACACTTTATAAAATTATTGATGACCCACCCAAAAGTTTTATTTACTGATTTATCTATCAATAGTTACCATTTTAGAAATTAAAACATAAAATGTTTATTTCTTTTTAAAAATTCATTATACATTAAATACATAATATATTTTGGAGAAATTGGTGAGAAGAGCCAAATTGTTTTAATTTTGAAAGTCTCCTAAATATCTGGCTTAATAGAAGACAGCTGAATATTCTTATCTCCACTCGATCTATTGCAATATGTTGCTTTGGTTAAAGAATTTGAAGAAACTCTGGCCTTACATACATATATAGTTGGAATAGGAGTATTTTAATAACCTTTTCAAATAACTGTGGATATTCTTCAATAATACTAGAGTAAAACTCAGCAGATGATAGTTTCTTAAAGGCTGGTTACAAAGCAGAGTCTGCAACTGTATCAATGAACTAATGGTCTGTCTTGCACTTTGAATGAGTTTTGCAGCATCATGCATTGGTCATTTGGAAAATCTTAGTTCACTGAATTATGCAGTTCTTCCGAATATTTATGCCTTTTAATATGCAATATTATAAAATCACATTTGATAACAGCACTCCTAATCTCATTGATAAATAACTAGGAAACTTATAATATTTGATACCAGTTCTCCAAAATTCAAAATTTTGTTTGAAAACTCAAATTTTATCATTAGCAACAAATTCTTTCAGTTATTTACCTTGAAGTAACACTTTCAAGAAAATGTCTGCCAGATAGAAATCTGAGTCACCACAGTTTGTCAGCCATTCTTTCAAATAAAAATGGTGTTTCATTAAGAAGTGGCTAGTTCAACTTGAAACTCAGTCACGCAAGTGCTTTTCACGGAAACAACCATTTATTTCGAGAGGCAGCAGAATGTTTTTTTTCACTTCCTCTGTTGGCACGCATAATATTAAAAAGATGTGTACTTAAGAGCTGAAATTGAATAAAACATCCTTTCTACTGCTTTATCAAGGACTTTCTTAGGTGGAGCTGGCTCTTTTTGTTTTGCCAGTGCATAGCAGTACAGAACACAATCATTCCTAGTACAGTTTGGTATCAGTGCCTTGATTCATGCAAGGGTACCATTTTTGCCCACCATGGCTTTTGCACCATCAATGCAAATTTTGACACAGTTGTATAGAATAAACCATGAGATTTGAAAAATACCTTTAAATTCCTAAAATTAGGTCGAGGATTTACCGATGCCTCAAATGAAATAATCAGTGGCTCCCAAGGTTAACAGTCCAAAAGCCATGGATTCAAAGTTGGATCCAGCAACTCCTTCCACCTTTGCTATGTGACTCTGGAAGCCTAGTCAGTTCTGGTAAAGAAGCTAGAAATAACTTTTTGCTATTTGATAAATTAATGAATTTAAATTCCCACATGCTATTCCTCCAGAACCCTTCATAATCATTAATTTTCTTTCAAATAAGAAACTGCAAAAAAAGAAACTGCAACAGCTAAAACCATTTGTATACAGTTAAAACTTAATCACTTTACATTTTGAACATTCCTTCTAAAAGAAATTTCCTCTGATTCAATACAAAATACATGAGTACCTATCATGCACTCAATACTAACTGGGCACTTTAGGGAATAAAACAAGTGCACATTCCTACTCAATTGTTTTTGTAAAGGCTTACTGCATGAAACAAAGGATGTATGGTTAAATGTTGCCTTAGATGTAGGTTATAAGTAATAAAAATAGAGATTTAGGGATTTCAAAGAGAAGCTGATGGATAGAAGATCCCCTGGAGAAAGGAATGGCAACCTGCTCCGGTGTTCTTACCTGGACAATTCCATGGACAGAAGAACCTGGTGGGCTACAATCCATGGTGTTGCAAAGAGTTGGACACGACTGAGTGACTAACACACACACACACACACACACACACACACACTGAAGCTGGAAACTGAGGGGTTGGAGGTAACCAAATCCGGTGTTCTTACCTGGACAATTCCATGGACAGAAGAACCTGGTGGGCTACAATCCATGGTGTTGCAAAGAGTTGGACACGACTGAGTGACTAACACACGCACACACACTGAAGCTGGAAACTGAGGGGTTGGAGGTAACCAAATCCGGTGTTCTTACCTGGACAATTCCATGGACAGAAGAACCTGGTGGGCTACAATCCATGGTGTTGCAAAGAGTTGGACACGACTGAGTGACTAACACACACACACACACACACACACACTGAAGCTGGAAACTGAGGGGTTGGAGGTAACCAAATCCGGTGTTCTTACCTGGACAATTCCATGGACAGAAGAACCTGGTGGGCTACAATCCATGGTGTTGCAAAGAGTTGGACACGACTGAGTGACTAACACACACACACACACTGAAGCTGGAAACTGAGGGGTTGGAGGTAACCAAATCCGGTGTTCTTACCTGGACAATTCCATGGACAGAAGAACCTGGTGGGCTACAATCCATGGTGTTGCAAAGAGTTGGACACGACTGAGTGACTAACACACACATACACACACACACACACACACACACACACTGAAGCTGGAAACTGAGGGGTTGGAGGTAACCAAAACTGTAAATATTTGTACACAGCCACATCCAGAGCTGGAGAGGGGAAGAGAAAGGGCTGGAATAGCTCTTTCTTCTTCACTCTCCTACCCTCCAGTTGCCTTTAGTTGAGCAAAGAGGATATTAAGTAAACCAAGGGACATGGGGGAGGCAACTCTAGAGTGAGTCACAGCCAAAAGGGATTGTCACAATGACAGAGTGAGACTTCCCTGGTGGTCCAGTGATTAAGACTTCCAATGCAGGCAGTGCAGGTTCAATCCCTGGTTGGGGAGCTAAGGTCCTACCCACCTCGGGGCCAAAAAGCCAAAACATAGAATGGAAACGCTATCATAACAAATTCAATAAAGACTAAAAAAAAATTTTTAATGACCCAGATTATCAGGGCACCATTGTCTGCTGGAGACCAGATGCACTGCTTAGATCTCCATCCTAGAAAGAACCAGCTATCCATCTATAGGAAGTGTTGGCGATCAATTTCCAACTGTCAGTTCCTTTAGAGTCGGCCTCAGCGGCAAAAAGCCATTTCTCTGCAAAAAAGGTACCATGCTCAAGGTCATACCCTTCCCAAGACAGTTTATATCCATTAACAGGGGCAGGGATGTAAAAGCATAGCCATTCTAGACAACTCTGCAGACAGTATTCACTCCAAAGCTCCCTGCTACCTTGGCTGAGGCCTTAATGCAATTCAACTTCTTCTGATCCATCCTTCTTTCTCCTTCTTCTCACAGGTGGGATTCCCCTGTAAGAATTCTTGCTCTCCAAATTCTGCCTCTGTACCTGATTCTGGAAAATCTAACCTGTGACATTCTCTCTTGCTGATCAGTACATATATATATGTGCATATGTTTATTTATACATGTGTGTGTGCTCTGTCGCTCAGTTGTGTCTGACTTTTTGTGGCCTCATGGACTGTAGCCTACCTGGCTCCTCTGTCCATGGGATTTTCCAGCAAAAATACTGGAGTGGGTTGCCACTTCCTCCTCCAGGGGATCTTCCTGACCCAGGGATCAAACCCACATCTCCTACACATGTACATGTTTATGTATATGTACATATGTCTATGTATACATATATTTTTAAATTACTTTCTCCATTCATATAGTATACTATCCACAAATTATCAGCAAATTGTGTTTTCAACCTGTTGGCTTATTTATTCTAAATATAGCCATTATTTCCCTCTAATAAAAATGTAGCCAAAAAATTTTTATAATGGCAAAATTATTTATTTTCCCACTAATCCCTACATAATTTTTGCACATTTTGGAGATATTAAGATATTAAATATACATAATTTGTTCAGAACAGTGGGGCATTTTATCTGTTTATCCCTGGGTTGGGAAGATCCCCTGGTTGGGAAGAAGGAAATGGCAACCCACTCCAGTGTTCTTGCCTGGAAAATCCAATGGACAGAGGAGCCTGGTGAGCTACAGTCCATGGGGTCACAAAAGAGTCAGGCATGGCTGAGCATGAGCACGGTCAACAACTGACAGTAATTCTTAGTAAGAAGGAAAAATATTCCAGTTGTAACTTCAAAAATACGACATGTGGAAGGTTGAAAGTCACTTTCTCAGCAGTGCGGGGTGTAAGCCTTAGTCTTGACACCTCTCTTTAGTAGCACACTCTGGCCTTTAGCCTCATATGCAGGGCAGAGGACCAAGGTCTGACTGCACTCAGTCTGTTTGCAGGAAACTCAAGCAAAGTCATGCCCCTTCTGAAAGACCTCCACCAGAGAAAGGTGATGGACTAGAGGATCCCTAAGGTGGTTCTTTTCCTAACATCCCAAGTCCCAAGCTCTGTGCTGTGTTGTCACATAGGTTATTTGGAGTCCTGAGAAGCAGATTAAACTATGACTTTAAATTCTTATATTAGGCAAGACTTTTTATATAAAGCAACAACAAGCGTTTGTGGCAGCCCTAAAATTTGTCATGAGAAATAAGCATTTCTTTCATGAAGCCCAGGTGGGAGGCAGCCCTGGGCTGGACTGGAAGCCCAGCAGAGGCATCGTTCTTCCCGGTCTCTTCTCTGCCCTGCCTGGTGATGCCTGCCAGCCTGCTCCTCTCACCACAGCTCCCCAATATCACTTCTACAGTCGCTGCTCCACTGACTCCCCGGGGCCACAAGATACAAGCCAGATCCCATAGGCTGGCGTACACGCCCTCTGTGGTCTGACCAGTGGCCACCTTTCTAACTGCCCTGGAGCCCCACTCCTACCCATGCACTCTGTCTCTGTGGCTCTGGAATCCTCACAGTCCATGAACACACTGCTCACTCTCAGCTCTGCCTCTCTGCACACATTCCTCTTTCTCCTCACTTGGCCCTGCCCTCTGTCCTGCCACCCCCATCTGCTTGGCAAAGCCGTGCCCCATGCCTCCCTCTGTTATTTCCTCTGACTCTTCCTGGATACCCATCTACTCTGTTTATAACTTCATTACAACCAGGCTTTTTGCATTAGAAACCATTTATTTTCCACACCAGACACCTCACTTGAATGTGATGCCTGAGGAGCAATAGCAGGATCCACTTCACCTTTGCATCACCAGCGCCATCACAGTGCCTGATACACAGGGGGCCTCAGGCACTGTTTCACATAGAAAGTTGAATCAATGGCTTCCTGCCACTGAATCCCCCACCAAGCTCTGTTGAAAGAATTGTTTTGGTCTTGCATTGTTTGCCTATTTTCTTTCCTTGTGGCCAAAGCATCTCCAACAAACGGGAGAAGTCTAAAGAGTGACTTGCAGACAAATCATACGCTAACCACAATGCCCAGCATCTAATAAGTATTAAAATGTCACTAAATTAATGACTGGAGGCCCCCTTCGATAGGCAATGCTATGCCTCGCTTTTCTAACTCATTGGTAATTCAATTGCAGGCTAACAGGAAGGTATATGGTGGAGGGAGAAGCAGGGCTCTCAATGGCCTCAAGTCATGGCATATGGGGGTTACCATGGTCTAAATGCTTGTGTCCCCTTGGGGTTCCTATGTTGAGATCTAACCTGCAAGGTGATGGTATTAGGAGGTGGGGCCTTTAGGCGGTGCATAAGTGATGACAGTGGAATCCTTGTGAATGGGATTCATGCCCTTATAAAAGAGACACCAGAGAGAGCCCTAGCACCTTCTGAGGATATTAGTATTAGTTAACTAAAGTAAGATGTGTTAGTGAACCCTGGAAATTGGAGTTGAGTGCTAGTGAGCATACAACTGTAAGTCTACAAGCCAGAAGAGGACCCTTACCTGACTACACCAGCACCCTGGTCTCAGGCTTCCAGGCTCCAGAACAACAAGCAATGCATTTCAGCTGTTTATAAGCTATCCAGTCTCTGGCACCTTGTTAAAACAGCCTCAGTGGACTGAGGCAGGGGACCACCTGCTCATACACCTGGCTAAGTATGGCTCCTGGAGGCTTAAAAAGGAAATAATTCAACTCTTCCAGGACGAAGTATGGTCTGGGCTCTGGAGGTATTAGTTTAGTAAACTAAAGTGAAATATGTTAGCAAACCCTGGGAACTGGGGTTGAATGCCTGTGTGAAGCTGAAGTTGGTAGGGTCTCCCTCATCTGTATGTTTCATGGGTATGATTGATGTTTGACTCTTGTCAAGTAGGGCTACAGGGAGGTTCCAAGAGGGGCCTTTCACTAGACTAAGAAAAGAGGAGGTGTGGGAAAATGTGTCTGAGAAGCTCATCCAGCACAAACATATTTGCTGCCAAACTGTGAAATTGTTAAATTTATACCACACAAGACTGTTACTTAAAACATCATGGTAAAGTTGCCTGCTGAAGCAGAAAAGAGCGCTTCACGCACCTCTTGAAGGGACATACGTGCTCAGGTGTAGGTCCCTGCCTCCTCCTCTCTTCTGTACTTAGTATCTGTGTTTCCTAAGACCCTGTGCTGCTCTCTGTCCTGTGAGTTTCAGCTAGGATACGAGCTTCTTAAGAACAAGGTCCTTAGTATCATCTTCCTCTCTTATGCTGGGCACACAGTAGCTGTTCAATAGATGAACATCTAATTAGACTGGAAGATGTGCACATTGCCAAAGCTGAATTGCCACCATGCAGCAGCGTGAAGAATCCAAAAACAGTTGCCCTTTATTGCTCTGCACAAGATATGCATGTTCGTGTATGTGTGCGTGCTCAGTCATATACAACTCTTTGTGACAACGTGGACTGTAGCCTGTCAGGCTCCTCTGTCCATGGAATTTTCCAGGCAAGAATAGTGTAGCAAGTCACCATTTCCTACTCCAGGGGATCTTCCCAACCCAGGGATCAAACTGGCGTCTCTTGTGTCTCCTGCATTGGCAGGCAGATTCTTTACCACTGTGCCACCTGGGTGCCTGAGAAAGACCCTACCAGAGCAGCATTCCTGCTGATAAGAACTATAAACTCTCAACAGAATGCAGGTGATAACTAAAACAAAACAGCTACCTGAAGGCACTGGAGAGTGAACAAAAGCAGGCAGATTCTGGTGAGGGGTCCATGCTTGGAGGAGGGGAGTTGTACGGAGTGAGTTGCCATTTTAGACTAGAGCCAGGCAGTCATTGTGGCACATAGGACAGTGGGAATGCTGATGGAACAACTGCTGTCTTTCTGGGAAACCAGAAGACTATGGGGGAACTACAGCTGCTAGAAAGGGCTCCAGAAGAGAGAGAGCTGGAGAAGAGATCCCCAAATTCTGTCTGTTCATATCGCTGTTGGCTTTGAATACACAGAACAAGCTGAGAGCAGCTCTGCTGAGGGCAGACAGTCTGATTTGAGATTGGAGGTAGTGGCCAAAAAAAGGATGTGTTGCAGTTTGAGTTCAGCAAAGATGACCACCTGCTTTAAAAAGAAAAGGGAAAGAAGGAAGAAAACACTTTTTAAAGAAAAGAAAGAATGTTCATCAGGGTAAAATAACATAATCCTGAGTCTCCATAAATTAAAATTCATAATGCCCAGGATACAGTCCAAAATTACTCAACATAAAAAGATCCAAGAAAATGGAACATATTTTCAAGAGAAAAGAATATCCACTGAGGAAAAAGCCTGAGATGAATGAAATATGGAATTACACCGATTTTAAAGCAGCTATCATAACTATCCTCCATGAAGTAAAAGAAAATGTTCACAATGAAGACAGAAAATTTCAGCAAATAAAAAATTTTAAGATATTCTTAAAAAGTATATGTGTATAATATATAAAAACTGCATAATGGCTGAAGTTTTACAAAATCTACTGGATAAATTTAACAGAATGGAGATAACAGAGAAAAAAGTAAGTGAACTTGAAGATAGATCAGTAGAAACAATCCAATATGAAGAATAGAGTTTAACAACTGAAAAAAACAAAAGCCTCAGACATCTTTTAGATAACATCAGTCAAAAATATATGTAGTTGAAGGGGAAAGGAAAGAAAATAAGGCAGAAAAATATATTTGAAGAAATAATGACTGGAAATTTCATGAATTTGTTGAAAACTTAAATCTATAGATTCAAAGTATTCAAAGAACATCAAGCAGGCTGTGCTAAGGCACATTTTATAGTCAAAATATTGAAAGCCAAATACAAAGAGTAAGCATTCCTGAGGTAGCAAGAAAAGAATAACGTACTACATTCAAAGAACAGCTCAATAAATGGCTGACTTCTTATCAGAAGTTATTAAGCCCAAGAGAGAGTAGAACAATATTCCTGAAGTGCTGAAAGGAAAGGAAATCTATCAGCCCTGAACTTTATATCTAGCAAAAATATCCTCCAAGAATGAAGGTCAAATAAGGAAATTTTCAGATAAAACAAAACTAAGAGAATTTGACACCAGCAGACCTGCACATAGAAATGCTAATGGAAGTTTTTCAGAACAAGGTAAATGATAGCAGCATGAAATTCGAATCATCAGACAGGAATGAAGCAGAAGAAGTGATTAGGCAGCATTAGAACCTGCTTCCTCTTTTTTGGCCCAGACCCCTCCAGTAGCCCAAAAGTCAGAGACAAGATTGCCAGGTTTCCAAGCAATCCACAACATTCTGTTAAAACTAAATACCATTTTTTAGTAGGATGAAAAACATCAAATACTTAGGGATAAATCTAACAAAAAATGTTCAAGGAAAACTGAAACCTACAAGACACTGCTGGGGGCAGAGAGTAAAAAAAAAGAGGGGACTATGTTGGTGGAGCACATTTGTTCCACCCCCCTCTGCAAGTTCTGCCTTGGTGCCCCAATTTAGAACAGGGAGCAGGATGGAAAACATGGGCCTCAGACTCCTCTCCGGCTCTTGAGTTTACATCATACATCCAGCCACCTAGAAACAGCCTGACTTCTCTCTTGCTAAGTCCATATTCTAAGCTGTTCAGTTGCTAAGTCATGTCTGACTCTGCAAACCCTTGGACTATAGCACTCCAGGCTTCCCTGTCCTTCACTGTCTCCCAGAGTTCACTCAAACTCATGTCCATCTAACCATCTCATCTGCCACCCCCAATTTGTCTACCCTTGAAACAATTAACCATAACCATGCATAAGTCCATAAAAGAGCTACCAGGACCAATTGCTTTTGCCAAACGAGTTGATGTGAGGCAGCTTCTACAAAGTAGGCAGGAAGGCAGTTCATTTGGTATCTAGTACAGTAAGAGAAGAATGAAGAAAACTCTCTTGATTTACCAGCAAGCAAATGTTAAGGTGAAACTCAATCTTAGGAAAGCCTCCTATTGGGAGGGTACAGGATGTGCTGGTAGCAAAGGGGGAAAGGACACAAGGGGGAAAAGGAACAGGATGAGCTGGAGGCCAGGAAAACATTTGGAATCGGGCAGGCAAGATGTCGGTGGAATAATCAGCAGGAATATGCTAGTATTGCCATGCCAGTTCTTATTATTATTACTAGAACTCCCATAATGATTGATCAAGAGTGTAATAGTAACTGCAGCTTGTGGTAAATGAACAATATACATTTCGGCATGTGTCATTTATCTCCAAAACCACACAACAATGCCATTTCAGAACATTTGTCTGGTTTGGGCAGCGGAATTTAGAGCTGGGAGGGAAGAGTACAGCCTGGAGAGTGGAGACACCTTGCTGTTCATCTCAGGTGTTAGGGACTTGCTTATTCTCCATGACCATTCATTTTTCTAAAACCCCCTCCAGTATCCCCGTTTCCTCCTAGACTCGACAACATTCTTGAGGGGGACTACAAGTACCTCCATTACAACTGAAGAGGAGTGTGAGGCTTACAGGTGGGGGTAGCTGCTCAGGGTTGGCTCTGGGGGCAGGGCCAGCTTTCAAGTCAACAGCGACGACGTCAGCACAGGCAGCGAGAGCCCCCCTTTGGGCCTTGGTCACTGTGGCACTGTCTGTGACCCCCAGCCCACGGGGAAGTCCCTTGCAGGCTCGCAGAACAGTATGTGCAGATGACTTCTTGCCTCAAACACCTGAGACTCTGCCCAAGGGTTTTGTCTGGAACCCTGAGCACTCTTTGCCTGTGAACAGGTCAGACTGAAAGTTTGAGGGAGTTAATGCTTTTTTAGGGCCACCCCCTCAAAATACAAAGAACCAGAGCTGGCGGAGATACCCTAGCTTCCTCTCTGCTCCAGCCTCCTCGCCCTCAATAGGGTGACTCAAGGTGAGCTGTACGCTGAACTTCAGCAGATCCTCAGCAGGACTGCCTCTCAGTTGCCCAAGCTCAAGGCCCAGAACTCACTGACGTAACCCTGAGTGGTCTCCTCCCTCCCCTGTCTCTTTCCCTCTGGCCTTTTCCATGCTTCTGGGAATCATCTCCAAATAAACAAAATGAAAGTGGAAGTCGCTCAGTCATGTCAGACTATTTGTGACCCCATGGCCTATACAGTCCATGGAATTCTCCAGACCAAATAAACAACTTGTACCTAAATCCTTGTCTAGAGTCTCCTTATGGGGGGCACCCACACTGGGACAGACAGCAATCCCATCCAAAAGTGCTGGACCCCTCTGCCCAGTGGAGTTGGGAGACCACTTCAGGTGGCTCAAAGGAGGGATGGGGAGGGACTATGAAGTCAGTGGATGGCATTTCAGGCAAGAGGTCTGGCATGAGCCTACTCTCGAGGGGGTGTGGGATGTAATGTGGTGGGGGTGGAGGGGTGGGCAATGGGAATCTGGGGGTGGCGGGGAGGAAATCGGGGATGAGACCCTGACTCTTCCAGCAAAGGGGACTAAACCCACAGGCCTCCAAGCAGACGCCAGGGAGGCCGCAGTCGCCCTCGACTCAGTCAAGGCTTTTAAGGGCTGGAATTAGAAATGCCATTTTCTGGTTTGCTATTGGCCCAGTATTTCTTGTTTCACAATTTTTTCTCTGGAATTTCCATTGTCCTTACTCCTTAGAGGAGACTAGACTTTTGTGGGTAGTAAAATATGTCCTCTAAGTTAAATGTCATTTCACCAAGTGCCATCATCACATTTTTCAGCGCCTGGCCATTTACATAGCTCTTTCATTTTGCGCTGATAAAATAGCCCTTTGAGGTCAGAAAGGCAGAGGCTAGAGTTTCCATTTCTGAGATGCTGGCTAATGTGCCCAGTGTGACCCAGCTGTAAGTGGCAACACCTACCAAAGTGGGAGGGGGCTCCTAGAGCCTGGCTTCCCTGCAGCAAGATGGAGTGGGGAGCTCAGCAGGACCCCTGTGAGTACGGCCCCTCCACTGGGCCCAGTCAGCACTATGACAATCGTGGGCAGGGCAGTCCCCCTGGGGATGGAGAACCAGTGCCCGAATGCAGACATCTGAGGTCTGGACAGTGCTGGCCACCCTGCTTATATAACACCTGTCCTTTCAGGCTCCCACTGCAGCTGGCTAGACTTTCTAACAGAAAGTTCTCTTTACCAAGATTTCCAAGTCCTAGTTCTTGCAAGTGGTTCTGCAGATGGCAGCCTTTGTCTAGAACACTACCACTTGACCACTGTCAGTCGCTGCCAAAGGTGGCAGCCTGGTGACTCGGGGGCCAGCTCAGGATCAAGGGTGACCAGTCTCAAGTCCATCTGAGTCTCCCAGAGCACAGACAAGTAGCCAGCTCTTTGTAGGTTTTGTATTTTTATGGCACATTGCAGCTTCTAAGTATG
Source organism: Cervus canadensis (assembly GCF_019320065.1). Classification (NCBI taxonomy): domain Eukaryota; kingdom Metazoa; phylum Chordata; class Mammalia; order Artiodactyla; family Cervidae; genus Cervus; species Cervus canadensis. The sequence continues at coordinate 28,178,353 of NC_057390.1, forward strand.
TGTTTAGGATATTGAAAACACTTGTTATTCCTTGTGTTAATATGATGAAAGCAATAATAATAAAGTAGGGTCAGTCTCTCAGAGGTTCTGTGAACAGAGCTGGGCTTCCTGCCCTCCTGACCTCGGTGAGATAGGCTGCACTGTGGCCACGTAAAACTCCGGCAGAATTCTGTGCCCCTCCCAGGGATGGTCCCAGGTCAAGGAGCAGCTCCAAGCCTTCCTGGCAGGACTGGCGGTGGAGCCAGAAGCAGGGACCCTGCCCCATCCCTGCTGACTCCAAATTCTTCCAGGTCTGGCCCTGCGGAGCAGGGCCTGCCTCCTGGATAGGAGAAGTAAGAACCCCAGAGGTGGCCTGAGGTCTCCTGCTTTGGGGACTGAGGGCCAGGGGTGGGAGTTGATCAATATCACTTCTGCTGAAACCTTCAGGGAATTACAACCTGTCTTGATCAATATTTTCCTGTAACCTTCTCAATTTCTTCCTAGAAAAGTGAGGATTTAACAAAGGAAACTATAAAACTTCTCTGCTGGAATCAGGCAAAAAGGAAGATCTTTAATAAAAGAATCAATAATGGATGTTACACCATTAAGCCTAATTTTCCATGAGGGCACAGTTGACATGAGAACTAATATTCTCTCAGTTCAGTTCAGTTGCTCAGTCATGTCTGACTCTTTGCCACCCCATGGACTGCAGTACGCCAGGTTTCCCTATCCTTCACCAACTCCCAGAGCTTGCTCAAACTCATGTCCATTGAGTCAGTGATGCCATCCAACCATCTCATCCTCTGTCATCCCCTTCTCCTCCCACCTTCAATCTTTCCCAGCATCAGGGTCTTTTGCAATGAGTCAGTTCTTCACATCAGGTGGCCAAAGTATTGGAGTTTCAGCTTCAGCATCAGTCCTTCCAATGAATATTCAGGACTGACTTCCTTTAGGATGGACTGATTGGATCTCCTTGCAGTCCAAGGGACTCTTAAGAATCTTTTGCAACACCACATTTCAAAAGCATTAATTCTTCAGTGCTCAGCTTTCTTTATAGTCCAACTCTCACATCCATAGGTGACTACCAGAAAAACCATAGCTTTGACTAGACAGACCTTTGTTGGCAAAGTAATGTCTCTGCTTTTTAGTATGCCATCTAGGTTGGTCATAGCTTTTCTTCCAAGGAGCAAGTGTCGTCTAATTTCATGGCTGCAGTCACCATCTGCAGTGATTTTGGAGGGCAAGAAAACAAAATCTGTCACTGTTTCCATTGTTTCCCCATCTATTTGTCATGAAGTGTGGGACCAGCGAATGCCATGACCTTTTTTCTGAGAAAAGAAGGGAAGCTAAAGGCAAAGGAGAACCTTTTTTTCTGAATGTTAAGCTTTAAGCCACCCTTTTCACTCTCCTCTTTCACTTTCATCAAGAGGCTCTCTAGTTCTTTTTCACTTTCTGCCATAAAGGTGGTATCATCTGCATATCTGAGGTTATTGATGTTTCTCCCAGCAATCTTGATTCTAGCTTGTGCTTCATCCAGCCTAGTGTTTCTCATGATGTACTCCGTATATAAGTTAAATAAGCTGGGTGACAACATACAGCTTTGACATACTCCTTTCCCAATTTGGAACCAGTCTGTTCCATGTCCAGTTCTAACTGTTGCTTCTTGACCTGCATACAGATTTCTCAGGAGGTAGGTCAGATGGTCTGGTATTCCCATCTCTTAAGAATTTTCCAGTTTGTTGTGATCCACAAGTCAAAGGCTTTGGTGTAGTCAATAAAGCAGAAGTAGATGTTTTTCTGGAACGCTCTTGCTTTTTCGATGATCCAGCGGATGTTGGCAATTTGATCTCTTTTCTAAGTCCAGATTGATCATCTGGAAGTTCACAGTTCACGTACTGTTGAAGCCTGGCTTAGAGAATTTTGAGCATTACTTTGCTAGCCTGTGAGATGAATGCAATTGTGCAGTAGTTTGAACATTCTTTGGCGTTGCCCTTTGTTGGGATTGGAATGAAAACTGATCTTTTCCAGTCCTGTGGCCACTGCTGAGTTTTCCAAATTTGTTGGCATATTGAGTGCAGCACTTTGAAAGCATCATCTTTTAAGATTTGAAATAGCTCAACTGGAATTCCATCACCTCCTCTAGCTTTGTTCATTGTGATGCTTCCCAAGGCCCACTTGACTTTGCATTCCAGGATGTCTGGCTCTAGGTGAGTGATCACACCATCATGGTTACCTGGGTTATGAAGATCTTTTTTGTACAGGTCTTCGTGTATTCTTGCCACCTCTTAAAATCTTCTGCTTCTGTTAGGTCCATACCATTTCTGTCCTTTATTGTGCCCATTTTTGCATGAAATATTCCCTTGGTATCTCTGATTTTCTTGAAGAGTTCTCTAGTCTTTCCCATTCTATTGTTTTCCTCTATTTCTTTGTATTGATCACTGAGGAAGGCTTTCATATCTCTCCTGGCTATTCTTTGGAACTCCGCATTCAAATGGATATATCTTTCCTTTTCTTCTTTGCCTTTAGCTTCTCTTCTTTTCTCAGCTATTTGTAAGGCCTCCTCAGACAACCATTTTGCCTTTTTGCATTTCTTTTTCTTGGGGATGGTCTTGATCACTGCCTCCTGTACAAGGTCACGAACCTCCATCCATAGTTCTTCAGGCACTCTGTCTATCAGATCTAGTCCCTTGATTCTACTTGTCACTTGCACTGCATAATTGTAAGGGATTTGATTAGGTCATACCTGAATGGTCTGGTGGCTTCCCCTACCTTCTTCAGTTTCAGTCTGAGTTTGGCGATAAGGAGTCACGCTCTGAGCCCCGGTCCGCTCCCGGTCTTGCTCTCTCAGCTCCTTTTCAAGCCTTCAAGGTCTGAGTCTAGCTAACTGACCCCACTTTATTATTATTGCTTTCATCATTATAACACACAGAAAAAATTTTTTTTTCCATGAATTCTCTAACATCCCAATTGCCATGGGATTAATCTGGAGTTTAGAGATGACATTTTTCTTCTCTTTGGAGAATATTGTGAGAAGGCCGACCCTGAATGCTCAAAAGAATAGCTTTTGTCTCTGGTGTTTCCACTAAGGAAAAAGATGTCAGCTGGGAGGCCAATCTTGTTTCACTCTTCACCCCCAACCTATGAGAACCTGCCCTTCTGCCCATCTCAGTTACCGCTACCTAGACCAGGGGGGCCTTTGACCTCAGGTTACCTTTCCCAAGTCCACTGAGTTGTGGCCTGGTTTAAAAAAAAAAAATGGCCCATTAAGATTCCTTTTTCAGGCCGTAAGCGGGGGAAACTGAGAGGCTGCTGACATTGTGGTGCAGAAAGGGGAGAGACGGAGGTGATCGCCAGGGTGGTCACACACCAGATGAGGGCATAAAGCAGCCAGGGGCAGAGCCGGGAGAATGGAGCAGACAACAGCAGCAACTAGAGGCCACGGGTTCCTTGAAAGATGGAGAGCATGGCCTTAGCTTGGGACGGCTTTCCCATCTCAGTTCCGGCTCCATGCGAGCCAGCTGGGTCAAGGCTTCTTTTCTAGGCGTCATCATCCCTTCCTCACAGATCCTTGCACTAAGTCCCTCTTCCCGAGCCAGCTCAAGGTGGGTCGGGAGGTCTCTTTCTGAAACAAGAAAAAGTGTTTAGATCATTCACACTTAACGTAATGATTGATCGAGTCAGGTTGCTACCTACCATCTTGCTGCTTAGTTTCTACTTGCTCCCTTTATTCTGTTCTCTTTTTAATCTTTTTGTCTTATTTTGCATTAATTGTGCATTTTTTAGTATTCCATTTTACCTCCACTATTGGTTTGCTAACTATATCACCTTGCCTTATTTTTTCAATAGTTGCTCTGGGATTTAAAATATGCATAATTAGGCTGATTCATGTCAATGTATGACAAAAACCACTACAATATTGTAAAGTAATTAGCCTCCAACTAATAAAAATAAATGAAAAAAATAAATAAAATATGCATAATTAATGTATCACAGGGTATCTTCAAATACTATACTACTTCCCATATAAAACTTCCCAACAGTATGCTCCTATGCTTCCCTCCTGCACTTTGTGCTACTGTTGTTATATATTTTACTGCTGTATATGCTATTAACACCACAATACATTCTTTTACTTTAAGTCATTAGTCTTTTAAAATTTTTTAGTAAGGGTAAAAAAGGTCTCTTATTTTTACCCACATTATTTACCATTTCCCAATCTCTCCAGGCCTTTGTGTTGATCCAACTTTCCATCTGGCATTATTTTCCTACTGCCTGAAGAACTTTAATATTTTTTAAGTTCAGGCCTATTGGCAACAAATGCTTGCATCTTGTCTGTCTGAAAAAGTCATCATTTCACCTTCATTTTTAAATTACATCTTTGCTAGATTTAAAATTCTGGGTTGACTTTTTTTTTTCAACACTTTAAAATGCATTCCACTGTCTTCTGGGTTGCATTGTTTCTTATAATAAATCTGTGAAAAGTTTTATCTTTGTTCCTCTGTACAAAATGTGTCTTTTTCTCTGGATGCTTTAAAGATGTTCTTTTGTCACTGTTTTTCAGAAACTTGATCGTATTGTGTCATGGTGTAAGACATTTCTATCTGTAGATTTATAGTTCTCAACAAATTTGGGGAAAATTTTTGGCCGTAATTTCTTCAAATACTTTTCTGTTTATTCCTCTCTTCCATCTTTCTGGAAGTCCAATTTCATGGACACCAGACTGCTTGATATTAATGCACAGGTGATTGGAACTGTGCTATGCACTTTAAAAATGTATGCATTTTCTTATATGTAAATTAAAACCAAATATAGCTGATTTAAATCAATGAGAATATATACAAGACCCAGCACCATTCATGGCACACAACAGGTGATTAATAAATGCTGCTTTTCATCTCCGCAACCTCACCGCTTTAATTCCTCTCTGTGCTCCTGCTCTCTTTATGCAGCTTACACAGTTCAGCCTCTTTCGCTTCTCACACCCCTCTGCCTCTCCAAATTCCTCCCATCCTTCGAGGCGCAGTTTGAATCCCTCCACCCTGAACATTTTCCAGGTGACTTTAGGTCACAGTTCAGATCTAAGCACTCCCCGTCTGCCTCCCCAGAAGTAAGCATTATTGTACATTGCTATGCGTCTTTCACAGTGCAAGGGTGCTTCTGGGTCTTGCCTCACCTTTGATTTTGAATTCCTCAGGAATGAGTACTATAATACTTTTTCCTCCTGCAACATCATTACCATCTGCTCCAACAGTGCCAAGAGGTGTTTCTCATCGTGAATCACCTGGGACAGAGCCTCCCGAGCATCCTGAAGCACCAAAGACCTCCTGCCTCTGGCCAGCCAGCTCCCTGGGGAAAGAAACTGCTCCAGAGTGACACTGTGGTGTTCTGAAGGAAAAAGGACTCTGGAGACCAACCATCCTGGTAGAAATCTGAGCCCTGCCTGCTTCCTTCTATATAACTCTGACCAAGTTACTTAGCCAGACTGAGTCCCAGTTTCCTCATCAGTTTCATGGATGTGATGGAGTAAAACAGAGGCTTGCATCAAGCCCCTGGCTATCATCTGCTGTCATGAGAGCTGGATTCATGAATGTAGCACAGTGTTCCAATCTTTCAGAGGGTACATGAAGCTGGTACTCTTATTCAGAGAACACCTAGACTTATGAATTTTTGTGCCAGCTATGAACTCATTTCCCCAGGCTGTGTCATGAACTCATTTCCCCAGGCTGTGTCTAAGAGCTCTGCATCCCTCACAAAAGCTTATTGTGTTTCTTTAGTCCCATCCACACATCTGGTTGCACTTACTGATCTAAAAATGTATCCATCCTTCTTGCCATGTTCACATTTCTGAACATGGTGCAGGCCCCAGGGGGAAAAACTCGTAAATACCATGCATTAGAAAAATTAATGCCATGCATTTACATCCTTCCAAAAAAGGAAGGTCTAGGACAAGGAGCATAGCCCTCTGTAAGCAGCAGGCACATGGACAGCTCTGCACGCCAGGGGCTGACACACCAGCACCCCTGGGACTTGAATCTAGTGGTCATGGTGGTGGTGTTAGTCACTCAGTCGTGTCTGACTCTGCGACCACATGGACTGTAGGCCACTGGGCTCCTGTGTCCATGGGATTCTGCAGACAAGAATACTGGAGTGGATTGCCATTTCCTTCTCCAATCTAGTCATCTTAGGCTAGGAAAACCCCTCCAAAACAGTGAGGAGAACTTCTAGGGCAAGGAATCCAGAAAATAAGAAGTTCTTTTGACTATCTAGTAAAGGTTTACTTCCAAAGATGAGAGGAGTAGCAAGGAGAAGTCAAGAGACAGGGCACCTGGTTCTGCCTTTAGCACGTCCAAGAGCAAGAGCACGTCACTCAGTGTCTGTGGGTCTCTCCTACCCATCTGTGCATAATCACTTATGTCTCCACTGCAGCTGTGATTCTGTGAATGTCTCTGAAATGAGGCAGAGGTATTTGTCTTTGTGTTTGTATCTGTCCATGTTCTCAATGCCAATTAAGTGCTTGGCATGTAGCAGATACTCCACACATGTTTTTTAAACAGATGAATGTTTTAAGATTGAAATTGTAAGCCTCTATCTAGATATGCACTTTGCCCTCGATTACTGTGACATCAAGCAACTTCATCACTGAGTTCCAATCTCCTCATTTGTAGAACAGATAATGAGGTCTACACATGATGACTGTGAAAATTAAAACAGGAAACCCTCATCTTAAATGGACTTGAGAAGTCCTGAAGGGGGATCTTTCACACGCAAACCACCAGTTGCATTTTATTTTACAATTCTGGGCAGGAAGAAGCTTACCTTACCACCCCATTAGAAGGAAGTAAGATTTTCTCTTCACCCAATAACAGCCCAGCCAATGAAAAAGTTCGATAACTCAGCCAATGAGAAACTGTCACCATCCTAACCCCTCACCTTCCTTGGATGGACTTTCATTCAAAGAAGCTCCCCTCAACTTCCTCCTTTTTCTCTATAAAGTTACACTCCTCTCCTTTTTCCTCCAGACTTGCACATGGTTTGCCATAGCTTGCATATCCTGCATTGCAATTCTTCTGCTATTCCCTAATAAACACATTTTGCTAGTAAAAATAACTGGCTGCCTTATTTTTAAGGTAGAAATGGTTAAAGGAGATGTTTGTTAAGTCCATAAAGGGTGCCTAATACAGAGAGATTACTCACTAAATAACAGTGATCATGGTTATTGTTATATCTACCACAATTCTGCTTGTTGGTTTTTTGGAATGGCTGTAGGAATTTCCTCTCTTGTCTCTTTTTTCCCCACTCTCCCACTCCCAGTATAATGGTGCAGTGTATGGGTTTTCTCACTCAATGGGCTGTCTCTAAAGATCAAACCAAAAGAACAGGCTTGTGTTGTAGTAGGAGATTAGATTCGAGTTCAAGCTGAACAAAGAAGTTATGAAAAGAGATGAGGAACTTTCCCCAGGAAATCTGTTGGATATATAGATGTTTTCATCAGTGACTGGTTCCTGTGTTGACCCATATGGGTCTGTATGAGCTTTTACTTAATGGCCTCTACAGGCCATGAACAGCTCAAGGAAACTGCGATGAAGCCAGTGGGCTCAGTCAGAGATGCTCTGTGTGTGATCTGCTCCACAGAGACCCATGGGTCTTTGAAGTCACAGAGCTGCTGAGATGTATTAGTGCTACCCAAGGATACAATGAAAGAAGTAGATCCCTGCCTGGCACCCAGCCAGCCCTGAGGTCTGAGTCTGAAAGAGGTAATAGAGAATGGACCCGCTAGACCTGCTTTCTCATGAGACTTTTATGCACTGGGTCTTTGTAAAACCTCCTGGCACCTTTAAAGCCAACCTAGGGCACAGCCCTATGCTAGCACAGCCTCAATGGCCAGGTCTGGTGGGCTCATGTACCTACAGTGACCCCTTCTGTCCTCCTGCCCATTTCACTGTGGGTTTGGTTTATAAGGGAAGAAGAAGAGTCACATTCTAGGCTGAGCTGTGTCCTCCAGAGGCTCTCCCACCAGTGTTGGGGACCGCCAACCACCCCCAGGGCCAGTTCACTAAAGGAGCTGGGCCTTTGGTTCCTGTTGGGGAGGGACCGAGATGGGGGTAGGTGAAGTAAAGGGGGAGGGATGCTGCGAGTTGTGAGTGGTGCGGAGAAGACAGAGAAAATTTCTGCTTGCGTTTTTCAACTACTTCACCAGCTGTCAGCTGAAGATAAGGAGGGCTGACCTAGGACAGGTAGGTAGTGTGAAGAGCAGGTTATACTGGGCTGAGTTGAGCTAAGTGGAGTTGGAAAGACAGATCCTGCTCTCTTAGAATCCCTTGGGCCGAGGCATCCGTTCTAGGCAGAGATTGAGTTTGTTTTCCTAAAATTGTCTCTGGCAATTGAAGAAGAGAAATGCTTGACTTCCGGACAAAACACCCAGGGAGACCATCTCAAGTCCCCAGAAGCGAGTCTTCTGAAGGTGCCCTTGCAAAGCTCCTGGGCTGTCTCCACTTCCACCGCCCCTGCTCTTCCCTGCTCCTCATTCCCACTCTTCCTCTGCCCTCCTTTTCCCCCAGGGGAATGACTTCATGCATTCTTCCCCAAGGGCCTTCCAGACTTCCTGCACTTATCTGGCTGCATTTTACCATATCCTGACCCCCATCCTCCATTTGTTTTGTTTCTCTGGGTCCTTTCCCCTGAATAACTGAGTGCTGTAGAGGCCAGACATGACATTCTTCGGTGTCTCCTAAAATTTAGAACTCGGAATACAATAAATGCTTCTTGAATGAATGACTGAAAGGCTGTATTACCTCAGATCTTAAAATGCAATTTTAGGGCTTCTCTAGGCAGTCTAGTGGTTAGGAATCCACCTGCCAATACAGAGGACATGGGTTTAATCCCTGGAAGATCCCATATGCCACAGGGCAATTAAGCCCATGTGCCACAACGACTAAAGCCCGTGCACCTAGAGCTCATGCTCCGCAACAAGAGAAGCCACTGCAATGAGGAGCCTACGTGCCACAGTGAAGAGAAGCCCCACTCGCCACAAACAGAGAAAGCCCTTGCGTAGCAATGAAGACCCAGTGCAGTCAACAATTTTAAAAATAAAAAATAAATTAAAAGTTTGGGTCATAACAGGTGTACACATTCCAACTTATACCTTAAGGATTATTACTGAGGAACTTTGGGTTTCTAAGGCTCCAGCTGTGAGTCCTCTGAGGCTGGTGAGGATGGCGGGACCGGGGCTAAAGACATTAGGCAGATGCCGCAGCTCTGCCACCAATTTATGTGTGATAGAGAATAAGTCGTGTAACCTTTCTCCATGTCCTTACCTGTTCAGTGGGTCCCCACCCACTTGTATAAAGTACTGACAGCAGAAAATGGGGCAGTTTTGAAAGCGGTTTGGTAATGCTGAATAAATGAAGGAGATTATTCTTCTCAGGGGTTCATGAGGGATTCATTCAAAACATCCTTAGTGATAATCTACTCTGCATCAGATACTAGGAATACACATACAAAGGTGCTTCAAACCTTGGCCCTGGGAAGCTGGGGAGAGAGACTCAAATAGTAACAATGGGATCAGCATTGTAGGAAAGGGGGAGGAAAATGTCTGGGGGGCAGACAGGAGTGCATTTGAAGACAGCTTTGGGAATCATCAGACATCTCCAAGTAGAGTGGAGAGGCAGAAGCCTGACAGAAGTGAAGGTTGAAGGCGTGGACGGAAGCTGTGGATGGTGCCTCATGGCTCCAGTGGAGAAAAGCAGGGTGACAAGGCTGCCAGGGAGCTCAGCACAGATGCTGGGAAGGTAGGTGGCTGAGCTGGGGAGCTCTGCCACTCTGGTGGGGTAGGCCAGGGTGGGGTGGGAGTGCAGAGGGAGGAAGTGTCAGAACCCTTCTGGGACTCTGGCTGGTGCAACCACAGGCAGGGCCTAGTTACGGGGTGAGCAGGGAGGCCAGGCCCTCCAGGTTGCTCAGCACAGATGGGCAGGAGCATACTGCCTGTGTTGTAGCCACGCTCTCCGGGAAACACACTCACTCAGAAGGACAGTGCAGATAGTGGAGTGCAGTCAACTACACTCGCGGGCCCAAGGCAGAGTCTCCTCTTAGCCAAGGACCCCGGCCAGTTTTTGTGAAAACCTTATATACCCTAAGTGTACGCCAAACCCACCTCCCCATATTCCCTGAAACTAGTCTGAAGAAAGGAAGAGAAAGATACAAAGTTAACCCATGATTCCTATGCCTTAAGCCTAGGTAGTTAACAGTGGACAATTATCAACAGGCCTGTGGTCATACCCCAATAAGCATAATAGAATATATGATTCTATTTGGTTACACAGATAATTAGGGTATTCTTTTAGGCAACAGAGAGTCTAGGTACGAGCCCTGGGGCTCTTCCTTTCGGGGACCTGGTTTTCTTCCTTCCCGGGGCCTGGTTTTCCAGTTGGTATGTCCTTTCCATAGATACTGGGCATGTAGCTCAAAGTCCACAGTCCGGCCCAAGATGGAGTCCTGCTTTCAAGATAGAGCCTGTTCTGTCTGTTTCCTCCTTCACCTGGTCTTTCCTTCTCTTGAGAGCTCCAAGGGCAGCCAGGTCAGATTACTCGCCTGCTACTCAAACGGGTAAAACTCTCTCACCACTGTGCCTCTGCACAACTCTCCCTCTGCATGGACTGCTGTTAATGGCCCCCACCCTCCAACCTGCTTCCATGCCACTCCCCGCCCCGGGGCCCTCCTCGGCCCATGGGTCCTCCTGACCATTCTCCATCATGGCGCCCCCACTGTTCCTTTGACGCCATGTAATACAAGTGGCCCTTGTCTTTCCTGTCCCTCCCCTCTAACATGTCAGTTCTGTGAGGCTGGGGACTTTGTCTCTCATCCCGAGTTGTTCCTGGCACACAGTAGGTGCTGAATAGCTGAATCAATGGCCTGGCTGTAAAGTGTGACTTGAAGGGTGTTGCACTTAAACCTGCAGTATCATCCATGGGTTATGGTGGGGATCAGCATCCCCCATAGTAGAAACCAAGAAATCGGGGCCCCATTCTTGGTCTTAAATACGTATCACATTAAATTTCATAGTAGGTGACAAGGAGAATTGACCACAAAGCCCCAAGGCTGAAATCTGGCTCAGCACCTGACTCTCCTCACTCCCCAAGCATCATGTCCTAAATGCTGAATCCCAAATCCAGCCAGAGTGCAAGCCCAAGGTGGACACAGTCCTAAATCCAGCCTGGCCAAGGAAACCCAGCTGGCACAGGAAGGTCTCCCATAGGGACTGGGCCAGCTACAGAGAATGGAAAGAACGGGCTTCAATGGGCAAAAGCTGCCATTGCCTTACTTGGCAACACACGTGTCTTTTTAAATAACAGATTTAAATAAGTAATGCAAACTGTGAAAATCTATGGTTAAAAATGAAAGAGGAGGGGTGGGAATAAAGAGTCTAGCAGATGGTTGCCGGGCCTCCCTCTCTGACAGGTGGGACAGATCATCTACACCAACACATCCCGAAAGGTCTTCTTTCTTAGTGGAGTCCCACAGAATGAGCCCTGCACGTTCAGACTGCATCATCAGCCCAGCCCAGAGCAGCTCTGGAAAGAGGACCTTGGCCTTGGCTGGGCCTCACCTGTGGCCACAGAGTTACCCCTCACCAAAAGCGGGCAAGGAGAGAGAAAATCCTGCAAGTCTAGGCAAAGGCACGATCTAACCAGAGGTGGGGAGGAAAGACTCGACGCTAGCCCTTGGGGTATCTGAGCCAGCATCTCACTCACACTCACTCACTCACACACACACGTGCTGCCTCTTGCAGTCTCTTGGCCCTCTTCACATCTGCTCTGCCCACACCTGCTCTCTGACAGCCAGGACTGTGGGGCCCTTTACAAGACCCCACCTGGCCCTCTAACTGGTTTACGGAGGAGAGTCATGGGCCCCTCGCTAGACTGTGGCCCACTGGGAGGTGCAGACCAGCCCTCGTCCTCCAGTATTCCCAAGGCCAGTCACAGGCCTAGTGTCCAAGGGGCTCAGGCACAGCCACCTTCATTTCCCAGCAGAGCCATCAGTTTGGGGTCAGACTCCTTTCTGCAGCTGCCACTAAGGGTCCTGGGCAGGCCTCCTCCCCACATCCTCCAGCCCCTGGGTGTGTTAGCACTGAAGGTTGGATGCTGATGCTGAGTCAGTACTGGGTCCACAGGGTGTCCCTTGAGGGACTGGCAGGGAGCTGTCCTAGGAAGCAAACCCTCATCTCGTCTCAGGGTCACCTGCCATCATTAAGCACTTGTTGGGCTGGCCACTGTGCTGAAAGCTTTACATGCAGAATCGCTTTAAATCCTTACGACACCCTACGAGATGGGCCAGCATCACCCCCATCATTGTCATCTGCATTTAATAGAAGAGGAACCTGAGGAGCAGAGAGGGCACAGAACTGGTCCGAGGTCACAGTGAGCGGGATGCGGACACGCGGACCCCGCAGTCCTGCCCCAGAGCGTGTGCTCCAAGCCCAGGGAGGCCACAGCCGTGCCGCACAGCCTCCCTGACTGCACGTCCCTCGGTCACTGGCACCTTTACATAGGCTGCAGGACTGCGCGGGCTCAGCTGCTAGTGCCCCTGGTCAAGTCCTTGCCTCTCCCCGAGCCCTTGGTTTCTCATTAGTACAATAATACAGGGTTTGGGAGAAAAGCCATCTCACAGGGTGATCGGAGGAAAAATGTGCTAATATGTGTAACAGGCTTAGAACACTGCCTGCTACCAGACACACTCAACAAATATGAGCCTTGTCACTATTATGGATAATATGAGTATTCCAGTGGAAACTTCCCAGTCCTTGTCTGATCTACAGTCTCTTCTCCATGGGGTTGGTGTACTGACCTCCCATATCCACTGTCTTTTTAACATCTCCCTCCAGCTCATTCTTCCACCTTCTCCTTTTCTCCTCCTTCCACTCCCAACTTGCCATTCAATCTGTTTAATTCATCTTAATGCTCAGAGCCCCAGATCCCTGACTGTGACAGATTGAGGGGGTGGGGCGGAGGTGGAGAATGGAGGAGCTTGTGTAATAGGACATAAATAAACTTGCACACGCTTCTTGGTTTTCACTTGCAGATTTTATCCCGTCACAGGGCAATCTTTGCTTTGTCTTCTCTAGAATCAGTGGGAGGATGTTTTATTCATGCCCATCTCCCCAGCATGCAGTGCAGGAGGCGCCCAGCGTGCCATGAGCTTGGTTCTGTGAGACCCGATGTTTATGCCAGGTGCTGTTTGCTCTCCGGGCCTCACACACTCACTCACTGATGCTCTGATACCATCTTAACGTCCCGATGCCCAGCAGATAGCAAGCACTCCAATGTCTGGCTAGCAAGGAACGGTGTTCAGTCTCTGCCCTCTACACCATTTAAAACCCCCATCTCGGTCTTGGTGACTCATGACCATCCCCTCTTACCTCTGGCCTCATCCCTCTCTAATATTTAGGAAGGGGGTTTCAGTGCAAACTTTCAACGTGATGAATGGCCCAGGTGACAATGACAAAAGTGAGCACATGCCTAAAGTGACTTAGGTGCTTCCCTACAGGGTGTGACTTGAGCAGCATGAAATCATCTAAAACCTCTCCCTCAGCACTGGTAAGACATTCTAGTTACTTTTCCAAGTAGCTGTCCGAAAACTGCAAATCATGAAGGCGTAACACATCACTCCAAGTCACGGTCAGATAGGCTTGGGTTCACATCCTGTCCCGTTATTTTTTGAGCAAATTCCTGATGTCCTCTGAGCCACAGCTTCCTCAGTGATGGAGAGAGGGTTGTGGGCTACCCTGAGGGGCCATGGGAAGATGACCCAGTTCAAAGATCAACCGTTTAGTGGGTGGCTTCCTCACTCTTAATAGCCCACCGAGTACAGGCTACCAAGGAAAGAAGAATTTCGAGGGAGAAGAGAGAAAGGAAGGATGATTTTAGCATCTGTCAGGCCTGGGGTGGGATGGGGTGGTGGGTGGAGGCTGGGAAGGGAGTGAGCTGTTTACCGGCACAGTCAACAAATAAGGATCGAGACTATAAAGCCAGGCATTGTGCTAAGTGCTGAGGCAGTGAAAAGGAATTTTTATTTATAAGTTATACTCCACCTACTTCCCAAGAGAATTTGAAGGTGACTCAAAATGAAAACCACATATGCAACATGATCAGTAAAATAGAAAATCAAATCCATGGAAATGAAGAAAAGAAACCAACACTGATGATCACCATGCGTCAAGTTCTTGAGCGTCATCGTTTAACCCAACAACCCCATTTTACAGATCAGAAAGGCAAGAGCAAAGAGGCAGGCTCAGACCATGTGCAGGTGCAAGCACAATGGGCTTGGGATATTTAGGAGCCTGTGGAAATATTTAAAACATTCTTTTAAAATCAGAGTCAGAAGAAAAATTTAGGTTGAAGAAAATGTTTTAATATATAACCTTAATATATTCTTCTTTATACCTCTATACTTTCTATACAATCATAAAATATAATTTTTACTATTTTTAATGGAGGAAGGGACTCAAAAATGGAAAAGTGCCCCAAAAGTCATCCTGCAGCCCCAAACTTCAGCCTAACTCCAAACCTGTATGTGAGAGTATTTGTTGTTATTGAGTATCATGTGCAAGTCAACTCTGAAACTAAAGAGAGAGTATGATGAGATAAATAATTTTCAGTTTCATAAAAAGGATGTGTGGTGGGACACATGTACTTACTTTACAATGTGATTGTAGTTTTCTTATTTTCTTTGTAACTAGTCAACCCTTTCTTATCAATTCCACCAGGGAGCCAACCCCTAGTTGGCTGGGGGGGGCGGGGCGGGGGGTGGCTAAATGTTGTCCAATTTGATAAATTTCCAATCTGATTCAGTAACTAAAATTGTCTAAGTAATGGATGACTCTATTGAATCTCAACCTTTGGGAGACTGTTTTGTCTGCCTCCTGAATCCAATGTGGCAAACGGTTCTGACGAGATCATTGTGGCATCCTGGGAGAAGGTCCCTGGAGCATGCCTGGATCCTCACTGCTCTCCGCTGCCGGGGTATGGACCAGCCTGCTACCTGAGCTGATGGACCACTGAGGTGGGATGGGCTGCATCCTGCTTTACAGGGTGCTGTGCCAGGATGCATCAGCGAAGCCTGTGGTCCCCACCGGCTGCCGAAGTGACCACTCGGTCCTGTGGCCAGGCCTGTACTCTGCCATCCTGCTGGCTCTCCCAGTATCTCCTTGTGTGCTGCCTCAGGCTTCCCTACCTACCACTCCTGCCACACATTCACGGCATCATGTGAGTACTTCTGGACCTGTCATGGCCCCCACGTACCTGGAGGCAGATAGAACACTAGCCCAGACACTCGCTGTCTCCTTCATACTTTTCTGGATGCCTTAAAAACTCCAACAGATTGTACCCTGACATATTGGTAGGGACAATGGAGGAGGCAATAAGGAAAGTGGCAGAGAAAAACCCTGGGGCCTGATCTGTTATCTCTCCATCCTCCTTCCCACAATCTATCAAAAGAGAAGAAACAAGATTTCCTCTCTTCATTTTCTAAAAACTATTCAGGCAGACCTAATTCTTGATAGGTTAAATGAGAGATGAAGGAATTCAGAAAACCTTTTCATTTAACAATGACTGAATTCCATCCAAGAATTTTGCTATGACTCAGACAAAAATCTAATTGGAATATACTGAGCTAGTATTCTATGTGTCTTCCCCTTACCTCCTACACCAAACATTGCTTCAGTGGGCAAGTAACCCCAGAACAAGATTTATAGGATGTGAAAATTCATCGAAAAATAATTTCAGAGTGTCAACCCTGTTGCAGAAACATGTTAGTTCAACAGGAGAAACCAACTATAGTGTAATTACTGCTGCTAAGTCACTTCAGTAGTGTCTGACTCTGTGCGACCCCATAGATGGCAGCCCACCAGGCTCCCCCGTCCCTGGGATTCTCCAGGCAAGAATACTGGAGTGGGTTGCCATTTCCTTCTCCAATGCATGAAAGTGAAAAGTGAAAGTGAAGTTGCTCAGTCGTGTCTGACTCTTAGCGACCCCACGGACTGCAGCCTACCAGGCTCCTTCGTCCATGGGATTTTTCCAGGCAAGAGTACTAGAGTGGGCTGCCATTGCCTTCTCCAATAGTGTAATAAATCCCCCCCAAATGTATTCTGTGGGTCCTTTTACAAACGATATTGAACAACATGATGAACACCATTTTCAATGCTTTCTTGAACCTACTGGATCACAGGTTTATTAAAAAGAATATAACTCAGGAACAGCTGGGTGGAAGAGATGCATAGGGTAAGGTATACATAGGGTAAGGTAAGGTATGGGGAATGGACACAGAGCTTCCATGCCCTTTCCAGATGCATCACCCTTCCCCCATCTGCATGTGCTCACTCACCCAGAAGCTCTCTGAACTCTGGCCTTTTGAGTTTTTAATGAAGGCTTCATCACATAGACATGATCAATTAAATCATTGGTCATAAGCAACTGATTCAACATCTAGCCCTCTCTCCTCCACAGAGGACAGGAGAGGGAACTTCACTGCTTACTTTGCAAAACTTCTTCCAATTCCTTTTGCTATATGGGCTTCCCTGATGACTCAGTAGGTAAAGAATCTGCCTGCTATGCAGGAGACACAGGAGACAAAGGTTTGATTCCTGGGTTGGGACGATCCCCTCAAGGAAGAAATAGCAACCCACTCCAGTATTCTTGTCTGGGAAATCCCATGGACAGAGAAGCCTAGTGGGCTACCGTCCAAAGGGTCGCAAAGAGTTGGACACGACTGAGTGACTAAACAACACCTCAACAAAAGTAGACTAGGATATTAGGTATTTCTGTATGAAATGGGGATCATCAGGTGAGTTCAGTTACACTATACCTGGTGTTCCTAACAGTTGAATACAGGTTAGACACCCCAGAGAAGATAGCACAATACTGTCCACCTAGGTTTTTCAAGCAATGTTTAGATGGGGGAAGAAAGTCACTGTCCTCCTCTCCCACCTTTAAGGAGACGAGGGAGAATCAAAGAAAACAATGATAGGTGTTTGGTTTTTTTTTTTTTAAGATTCATTGTGATTCAACATTTGGGCCAGAAGTGGTTTGAGAGTTTGTGCTGGACTTCTATGAAGCTTTATTAAGAGATATTTTAAAGGATGTGCTAAGAAATGCAGAGGTATTCTACATTCATGGATGGATGAATTGGTATTATGAAGAGGTCATTTTCACAAGTTTATATATAGATTCGATGCATCTCAATTAAAATCCCAATACATATTTACATGTAGAATCTGGCAAGCTTATTATAAAACTCATTTGAAAGTGCAACAATGAGAAGAAAAACAAGGTGAAGGGATTGTCCTACCAGGTATTATGACTAACTACAAAGCCATAGTAATTAAGACAGTGTGACATTTGCACAGACATAGAGAAATAGATCAATGAAGCAGAATAAAGAGCCCGTGAACAGACCACACATATAGGGATGCTTGATATATGATAGAGGTAGGATTACAGAGCACTGGAAAGAACAAACTATTTAAAAAATGATGCTGAAAAAAGAGTTATGGGGAAATGTATTCTAAGTGAGAATTAATTCCTTTGTGGGGTCTTTAAGGATCACTCCAACATGGCCATAGAAATTACCCTCAGAGAGGCATACAAAATGAAAGGATTTATTATACTCATGGGTCCAAAAAGAGAGAGGCATGGCAGGCTACACAAGGTCATTTATATCTCAATTTTAAAAAAATAATGCATACAGTATGTTATTTATTTACCAAGCCTAAAAATAGACTCAACTACTAGCTTAAACTACAGTTGGCCTTATGTACTTGCATGTTGTGCATCAGTGGATTCAACCAATTGGGTATTAAAACTATTCAGGGGAAAAATTCCAGAAAGTTCTAAAAAGCAAAACTTGAATTAGCCATCCTTCAGCAACTATTTATAGTACTTACATTGCATTTACAACTATTTACATAGCATTTACATTGTATTAGGTATTATACATAATCTAGAGATGATTTAAAATATATAGAAGGATTGCATAGGTTATTTGCAAATACTGCACTATTTTATATAAGAGAGCATTTTAGGATTTTGGTATCTGTGGAGGTCCTGGAACCAATCCCCTGTCAATACCAAGGGATGACTGTATGTGAAATTGCTGTTATTTAACCATTTTTTGTGAGACAAAATGGCAATTTCCTACAGTTTACCCTAGATAGAGTAAAGCAGTGGGAAAACGATTAGAAATGATGCTGAAAAAAGTTATGGGGAAATGTGCTGTAAGGAGGGAGAGTAAGTCCCTTGTGGGGTCTTTATGGATCACTCCAACATGGCCATAGAAATCCCTAGTATTTTTAGGGTGCATACACAGATGGTAAAACCATAAAAGAAAGCAAAGTAATCATGAACTGAAAGGTCAGGATTGTATTACCTCTCTGGGGAGGAGTGAGGGAGATTTGACTGAAAGAGGAGGAGGTGGAAGGGTGACTTCACAGGTACTGGAGATGTTCTAGTCTATTTCTTGACCTCGTGAGTGGTTACAAAGATATTTGCTTTACAGTTCTTTAAACTATAAATAATTTTACGCATTTTTAAAAAAGGAAGTAAGAAAAATGTAGATGCCAGTTCTGAACTCAGGGCACCCTAGCCAAACAAGTCTATGCTTGAGTGGCAGAGAGCAGGGCACCTCCTGTTGGATGCCAGGGGCCCTCATTGCAGATTACCTATGACAGTTGCCCTGGCACCATTGGTTTGTCTTGTTTTGTTTCTCCCAGATAACAACTGGTGATACTTTTATTACCCCACTTATATTATACTAGATTAGTTATGTGTCTTTTCCCAATGAAGGGTAAGCCCCTTGAAGGCAAGGACTGAGAAGTTTCCATGGTTGATCCAGTGACGCCGAGTGCCTGACACATTGTAGATCCTTGAATAATTGAAAGGATAAACTCCAGAGGAATGTCTGGTTGGACAGACAGATGGATGGACAGAGAGCTTACTGGCTGCAGGTCTTTACTGAAGAGGGGATTTAATTTTCAGAACTAGTGAAGAGAGTTTTACAGCCAAACATGATGAATAGAGTGGCTTTATATGTGTAAAAGTGCTAGTACAGTATAGTATAAACGGAGTATGGTATAAACCATACTTAATGGTTTAGTAACTGGGACAACACACGCTGTGTTTTGAATATTCAGTGATGTCCCGTCTAATTATGCTGCGAGGACTTGCCAGCCACACAGGGCCCGCTACTTCCTTGCACAGCTGCAGGGCAACTACTCACTTCATATTTACGTAAATAGCACTCCCTGAGTTGTGCAACAAGAAGGTTTGGAACCCGCCTTTGTAGGGAGGACCATGGAGCAAGGGGTTCAGGAACGACCCGGGAAGGTTGTTGGAAAGTTACCGTGTGCGGACTGGTTCCTTGGTGCACCTCGGTCTTGGAGCCCGCTCTCAAGAGGACAGCGTGCAGGGAGACGTGTCCCTGCCTCACGTCTCCCCTTCCTTTTCCCTTCCTTCCTGCCTGCTTTCCTCCCTCCCGCCCCCGCTCCGGTCCTTCTCTCTTTCCTCTCTTCCTCTCTCTCCCTCCTCCTCTTTCCCTTCCTTGATTCTCTTTGTCCCTCGGCCTCTCCCCATCCTTGTCCTTGTCCCTCTCTCTCATTCCCCCTTTCCTTCCCCACCCCTGCACTCCTCCCAGTCCCCTATTTATATCTCCCACCATCAGTCGGCTGGACCCAGCATAAAGAAACCCAAACACTTTTAACTATCCTTCCCTTTGCTCCTCAAGAGACAGCTCTGCCTGTGGTTTTTAGGAGACTGAATTCCCTCCGGGTCCTTCACCCCAAGCACTTTCCATCCACCCACACAGTCCCTGGACTCCTCTGGGTGGCCTGGAACCTGCTCCACCAAGTGACCACAAAGCCCCCCTTGGGCTGGCCTGGGACCCCTTCCCAACCCACAGCCAGAGAAAGGGCCATTTGTTACTTCTAAATGTCTCCATCCTCAGCTCTATGAGCAAATGCCGCCCCCCTCCCTTTCTAGACCCCATAATAGAAACACAGATTTTGGCTGCCCTTCTCTTCACCCTAAAGAAGGGCTGCTTTTGCAATAAGGGGCATTAGAAAATTGTCATCTGCCAGGAACGCAGAGATGTTTTTTCTCCACAGTCTCTGCCCTGGGCTGATTTGGCCTGATTGACAGGAGAGACAGAGATCATGGAATGAGGGGGAGGAGGAGGGTAAGAAGGAGGTTGGAGAGAGTACAGAGAAGTAGAAAGAAAGATCAAATTCCAGAATTTTAAAAACTGGAGGAGGAGAAGGATGGTCATCTAGTAGGGTGGTCCCAACACACACACCACCCATTCTGCAGAGGAGGAAACTGAGGCCTCAGGGACCAGAAGTGGTCTGCTTCCATCCTGTCCCGAATCAATAATTGGCAGAGTCCCGACTAGCAGGCAGGTCTCCCAACTCTAATCCCAGCCCAGCAGCAGCACCCCCGCTCCCTTGCCTGACTCAAAGCAGAGAAAGTTGACTCTCTTGGCAGCAAAATGAAACCTTTTGATTTACAAGGAATTCTGAGATATCTTCCAGTTGACAGTCTGGAGAATTGCATAAGTCCACACTTTTTGTGGGGGTAGCATTTAATGAAATGAACACATGAGTTATTCATTTTTCATTAAGGATGACATGCAGAGAGTCCGTATCTAAAGATGAAAAGTAGGCCCCCGTCTGGAGCCCCACAGTCCCATGGTCCCCTGGACCACTTGTCTCAAAACACAAACACTGACTGTCAGATTCATTATCTCTTGTAACACTCATAGAGACACAGAAAGCCAGTATTAGGAGAAAAGTGACGCTCAGAGAGAGCAAGTAACAAGCCCTAAGTCACCCAGCTAGGAAGCGACAACTAGAATTTACATCCCAGGAGGCTTTGGCTCAGCTTCAACAAGCTCTCCATGTAGCAATGGGAGGCCTGGGGTCTAATTGTGTAGATGTTGCTCAGAGCAGGGCCTGAGCCGCAGCCACTCACTCCAGATGGATGCTCCAGAGATAAAGGGGCCCTGAGTCTTGGCAAGGGGATCTGTGGGCTTTAGTGTTCAGCCAGGCCCAGCTGGACAGTGACTGAGTCCATTAAGTCTAGGGGACAGTGGGGCCATGAAATTGTTGCCTGAGAGGCTCTGATTTCACCACTTTGCAAATCCTCATCCTCAGAGCAGCTTGGCATCTGCATCAAGAAACCCAGCCAGGGCCCCATCTCAGATGCAGGTAAAAGTGTGAGCCTTGGAGCCGGTCAGATCCGAGTCTGAATCCTAAGCCTGCCACTCATTAACTGTCAAACCCTGAAAAAGTGCCTCAACCCTCCAGAGCTGAAGTTCCCATACCTGTTATAAGTATGTAACAATACCTACCTCTGGGTATTGAACTGAAAATAATAAAAGTTATTATTAACAACAACTATTGGATAGTAATGACAACTAATATGCATTGAAGGTAATTTTTGTGCTCTATGCTAGGCTGAGCATTTTACTACATTACCTGAGTTAACCTTTGATACAACCCTCTGAAGTGTCTTATTATTAGCTCCTATGAGGAAACGGAAGCACAGAGAAGTTAGTAATACTTGCTTGCCCAGACCACAGAGTTAGCAAGTGATAGGATCAGCACTTGCACCGAGGTCTCTGTGCACCCCCAGCCCGCAAGCATGACTGTAAGCAAAGCACTGAGCATATAGAAGACACTCAAATGGGAATTCCTGTCCCTTCTTTTTCCCCTAAAAGCCCAGATTTCCATGGTGCCCTCTGGGACCTGCTTTTGGGCTTGCCTACACAGACTTCTCTGGAAGTCAGGAGAAAGCTGGAGGTGGGGGATGAGGGTTGGGGGGGAATCTCTCACTCCAGGCTCCCCTCCCCTCTCCCCCCGACCCCCACCCCCCACCCTGCTTCCTTATAGGGTTTGGCAAAAGCAGCTTCACTCAAGGCCTCTTGTGTTGCTGGAAACAATGCAAGTTTATTTTGGCACCACAAAGAGAGCCCAACTCTCCCACTCTGGATGGCTATGTGGGAAGAGGACCTAGAGAATGTGGCCCAGACCCCCTCAGTTCCCAGTACTCTGCAAGTAGCCATCCCGTGCAGCTTGGAGAAGGAAATGAGATAAGAGCTTTCTTTCAACTTCATATAGATCCTGAGATCTGTCCGCCCCTTCCGGGCTCCCTCTCCAAAAAGAAGTCAAGCTGAAGGCATGGTGCAACATTTAACTACCCGCTCCTATCCCAGCGCCTATAAACCCTGTGGGCATTTGGTCTGGCAGTGTCCTCACCTGGGCCTTTGGCTACCTAGGCTGATTAAAGTCATGGACCCTCAGAGTTGCTGGGGATCACCTGGTACAAGCCCCCACCTGGCTTCTATTCACACTCAACCAGCATTTATCCACTACTGATCCTGGGCCAAGCCAAGAGTACTTTTGCATGTTAGTTCATATTTCAGAATCCTCATACTGCTCTTTTTCAGAAAAGCCTTATTTCTGCATTTTCACAAAAGTGGAGCCCGTGGTTCAGGGAGATGAAGCAGCTGACTCAAGACTGTGGAGACGGTAGGTCAGAGGGGGACCAGGATGTGGTCTTCCAGGACTGACACCAGCCCCGTCTGTCCCAGCCTGAGAGGCAACCTTCTGCAATGCTCTCTGTGGGAGCTTCATCCAGGTTTGGTCTGGGCGCCTCTTGTGTTCCCTGAGAAAGCCTCATTTCAAAGGTTGTCCAGGTGAGCTAAAATCTGCCTCCCTGTCACTTTCTCTCTCAGGCCCTCGAAGTCCTAAATCTAACATCAAGCAAAAAGGGAAATCCAGGAATCTGCCCTTGGCCATATCTGTTCTTCAGAGATGGGGAAATGGCCCCAGATGGTCCCTGATTCTGTCCCAGGACTGGCTGGGGGTGGGGGTAGTGTTTGCACCCTCCCAAGGAGACTGACCACCAGAACCCTGTCTCTGGGGGCCTTCTCAGGCTCTCTGACTGCCCCGCATGGCTCCGGGTGGGAGTTAGGGGAATCTGGAGGTTAAAGGTGCAACCGGGTGAGCCTGCCGGGCAGGTCCCAGGTAAAAGGGATGGATGGGGACTCCAGCCCAGGCCCAGAGAACAGGAAATGTTCGGGAACACCGAGGACGGCACCGCTGAGCGGGCTGTGACCTGTGGCGGGGGGAGGGCCCTTGGGCCCTAGAGGGCACATGCTCCCCACACCCCACACCCCCCAGGATGGCCCAGGGCCAGGTAGGGGAGGTGCCGATACACCAGCAAGAATGGCCCGGATGAGAGCTTTCAGAGCTCGTTGGATGAGGCAGGTAGGGCAAGCTTCACTCTGGTTTACAGATGTGGCAACGGAGGCCCAGAGAACTCAGATGCCTTTCCAAGACCACACAGCCCCGAATGCAGGACCCTGGGCTCCTTTTCTTCTCTCACCTCCAGGAGGATGGGTCTGGGCACAGCCACGAAGGCACAGATGGGAGTAAGCAAGCTCGGGCAAAGGGATGGTTGGATGGATGGATGGATGGGTCGACGGATTCGGCTGATTGAATCAGTGAGCCCTCACCTTCTGAGAGCTGCCAGCCCTGCTCGGTCCAGTGTCCCTGCTGCCTCCCCGCTCTGAATAGCAGGAGAGATCTGAGCTTGCAGTTCCCACTAAGGGTGTGACTGAAACACTTATGGTTCCTATTTAAAGCCATACCTCATTCTTCATTTCAGCACCAACCAGCAATTAAAGATGATTCAATCAATTTAAAGCAGGCCTCACAATTGGCCTGTCCCTGGCTATTTAAAACCCTCTCCAGGCCCCTGGGGCCCTTCAGAACTGGGACTCTCTGTCCTGCCAAGAGCAAACTCTGCCTGTCTCCTTCTGGATCTGCACCCAGACCCAGATCTGGATGCATGCAGTGTCTAGGGCCTGTTCCAGCCACCGGGGCCCCTGCGGCCATGTGCCCCATAGCCTTCTGTTGGGACTGTCTCTGCCAGCCCAGGCCTGGACTGGCTGTCTGCCAGGGCTTAGGGGTGCTTCTGGGAGGGGTTGGAGATGCCAGAAGGGAGGCAGCAGGGGTAGCAAAGAAAGGCAGGAGCCCACTTAAGAGGTCGTGGAAGCCCCAAGGGTACACACTTTCGGTCCTTTGTTGGTTTTATTTGGGCCCTGAGCAAATGTGCCCCCCGGCCCCCAGGGAGTGATGAGGATGTGGGAAGCTAGATTTGAATCCTGACTTGGCAACTGATTACCCAGTCCTGTGGCCTTGGCCAGGTCTCATGGGCTTTCTCAGCGTCACCATCCTCATCAGTATAATGGGAATTTAAAAAATCTCTCCCAGTCCAGCTCCCTGAGTGGCTAAGAGATCCCTGCCATCTGACCCTCCTGGGGAAGTTCTAAGACATGGAAGTTATGAATAGGGCAAACATGATCTTGCATTAGGTCTGGTGCTATGACGACAGCATGGTGATGCCAATACATGGTCATAAGAGTGACACTTGGTGTTCATAAGGCACTCTGGGGCTGCAGAAACACAACAAATCACCTAGTGCAGATGATGACCCCTTTGGGCTGAGGACTCAGTCCAGACTGGTGTAGTCAAGGAGGTCTTCTGGGAGGAAGTGGACTTAAGCCAAGTTTTAAAGCTTGGACAAGATTGGGAAAAGCTGAGTGTGGCAGGGAAGCTAAACTAGGTAGAGCTGCTGAGAGCTGGTGAAGAACTTTCCCGGCTGTTTCTCATTTAATCTTCATGATCACGCCCAATTTAAATAACTGGCCCCTGAGCGATTCAGGCAGCCAGATATGGCTGGGAGTTCCTGATGCCAGTTGTCTGGTGTACTCTGCCCCACTTGCATAGCAGAGAACACCAGAGGTGGGAGAGGGGAAGATTTCCAGCAGGGTTCTTCCCTCTGGGGTTCCTAATGCGTAACCTTCTCAAAGGAAGAAAAAGCACAAAAAGTGCTGAGAAAATGTGAGAAATGGGGGGAGGGGGGAGGGGGGAGGGCTTTGCCGTGTGAGGGGCTGGGGAGCCTGGGGTAATGACAGCCAGCCATCCTTGTCACTGTGGGAGCCTAAGCTGCCCTGACAGGGGAGAGGGGTCTTTTAGGCCCCAAGTTCTGGTGTGTGGGAGGAAACAATAGCCTCTCCTCTGAAGCCCCAGGGATGAGGCTGAGGAGTGAGATCATGTCTGGGGAGGGAGGGGCAGGGACACAGGATGTGAGCGAGCACCCAGGGGAGCCAGCCGCCTCTCTCCCTGAAAGTTTTCCCCTCTCCCCATCTGCCCCCGTCCCCCACCTCCATCCCAGTCTCCCTCTCTCCTCCAGGTTCCCTAAGTCAGGTCTGTGTGACCCTTCTAGGATTCTTCAGGGGTCTCCCAGACCCAACCAGGCTGCAAGCCCCTCAATGGCACGTGCCCAGCCTCACATGTTAAGAGCTCAGGGCCCAGTGCAGAGCAGCGGCTTGGGGGCGGGGGCAGGGAAGCCCTCCAGTCCTCACACTTAGCTGCGTGATTTTAAGTCTGTTCTTTAACCTCCTTGATAGTCTCTTGTGCAATGAAGGTAAAAATAGGACCTATCTCATAAGGTCATAGTGAAAATTAAATGAGTTAATCAGAGTACATGCTTACCAAAAATACCTTCATCTGGTGCGCCCCGGAGCAGCTAGCACAGGCTGGGTGTTTAGCTGATTGCTGCAGCACAGAGTCCTGGGATAGGGTGCAAGCGAAAGCTCTATGACATGGACCCGTGATTCCAAATCAAGGGCAGAGGTTGTCTGGGGAATTTCCCTCCTTTGAGGCCTCAGGAACATGGCAGTCCCCAGGTTAGTCTGCCCTGAGGGTCTCACACCCCCATATTGTAGGCAAATCAGGAGCCCCTAGACTCTCCCTGGGGTCTTCCTGGGGATTGCTGGCCCCTGCCTCATGGTTGGGGTGGGAGAGGAGACCGAGGGATAGAGCTGCCTTCATCTGGCTGAAGCTTAGCAGGCAAACAGGGGGGCGCTGGCTTCCTGGGAGGAGGGGACAAGAGAAAGAGAACGGACCCCAAGACCGTGAGGATTAAGGTGGCATAAATCAGTCTCTAGACCATAGCTTCTGACGTTTTCTGTAAAGGACTAATTTTGAAACTACCCAATCAGTCACAGACCAGTGCTTTTGTAAGGCACAACAAACTTGAAATAATAGAAAAAAAGATGATCACACATTTGAATACTGTGGCATTATCAAATGGCTCTAAAAATTTGTGTTTATTCTGTTTCTGGACTTAAGAACAACCAGTGACAAACTTAGCACCTCCTTGACTGGGTGGCAAAGGGGTTCTAAGAACACCTCAGAGGGCATGGCAACCCCATGGCAATACCTCTCCAATATTCTTACCTGGAGAATCCCATTGACAGAGGAGTCTGGTGGGCTACAGTCCATGGGGTTGCAAAGAGTCCGACATGACTGAATCGACTTAGCATGCATGCACAATCCATGCGTTTAGAAATCATTATCGATGGTCTCATCTATGGTCCTATAGCCTCTGTTTTGGGGGACAGTCCTGATTATACATATTCTGTCTCATGGAAATGTGTTCTGACTTTTTAAAATGCCATACAATAGACGTGTTCCTGAAAGGATGAGCATGAATTCTATATTTATGCAGAGAAATGTGTGGAGAACCGGGTCCCAAGGCAGCAAGCCCTTCCCAGGGGTGAGTATAGAAACAGAGTGTCTGTCTGTCTGGATATAGAGCAAAGGCTTCCCCTGGGAACTAGATAAACAGCAGCTACTATTCTTTGAGCACATAAACTATGCCAGACCCTGAGCTCCAGTAATCTGTTTTCCCACTGATTCTACAAGGTAGAAAATGTTTTGTCCGATTTAACAAGAGACATCTCAACTCTGAGTTCCTAGAAGGAGCTATGTAAGTGCTACATGGCAGCCCAGAGGGTTTCAGAACAGCCCCTCCCAAATGCTGATCCTGAAAGGGGTTCTTAAAAATGCACCTTCTCCAGCTCCATACCCTAGATTCTGATGCCCAAAGCCTGGGTGGTAACGAAGTGATTCTGATGATGGGCCAGTTCTGGCATTACTATGCTCACTGCTGCTCAGACCTGGAGGCAACCCAAGAGAGCCCATCTGATACAGAACTCAAAAGTGAAGTCTTTCAGGGCCAAGATGGTGGAGTAGAAAGACACTGCACTCACGTCCTCTCACAAGCATACCAAAATCACAACTAAGCTGCAGAACAGTCATCAGTGAAAAAGACCGGTACCTATCAGAAAAGATCTATAGCTAAAGACATAAAGAAGGAACTGCAATGAGATGGGTAGAAGAGGTGGACCTGAGATATAATCAAATCCCATAGGCTCCCCTCACCCCGGATGGGTGACCCACAAACTAGAGAATAATTACATTGCAGAGATTCTGAGACAGGAGGTGAAGGGCTAGATAAATGAAGAGGAGGCATGGCTGTTTGGAAGATAATCAAGACTGACTAGAACCAGCTGAAACCAAGCTGGCTTCAAGAATAGTTTGGTCATTGACTTTTAGCCCATCATACCTTTATGGTCATGTTAAAAGTCACTCCCCCTAACACCATGATGGTTCTGAAATGGACCATAAAAGGCCAAAGAGTGGACAGTGGCCCATTTCCTACAGAATCCCCGCAATTCAGACCCCTGTCTCGTCAAGACACCCTAACCCAAAATGGGAGTGATTATAAGCACTATGAAGGACTCTCTGTTAGGACGCATGTTAGCTAATTGTGGCAGACTCAGACAGGATGGCTTAAGAAAAAAAAAAATTAATCTTATTTTGCACACTGCATGGCCCCAAATAGGGGAGCAAGAGATCTGGTCAGAAAATGGATTATTGAACTACAATGCCATCCTGCAACTAGATGTGTTTTATAAAAAGGAAGGTAAATAAGGGGAATCCCATATGCTCAAATGTTCATGACCCTGTCTCAAGATCCAGATCTAAAAGACTCCTGACAGGTGTGCCTGGCTCATACCCCTCCAAAGTGACTTCTTCCCCCACAGGAGCCCGTTGTTTTCCATGGTCCTTTATAGGTCCACCTCCTCAATGTCCACAACTAGGAACTCTTCAGTTCAGTTCCGTCACTCAGTGTCCCACTCTTTGTGACCCCATGAATCGCAGCACACCAGGCCTTCCTGTCCATCACCAACTCCCGGAGTTTACTCAAACTCATGTCCATCGAGTCGGTGATGCCATCCAGCCATCTCATCCTCTGTTGTCCTCTTCTCCTCCTGCCCCCAATCCCTCCCAGGATCAGGGTCTTTTCCAATGAGTCAGTTCTTCACATCAGGTGGCCAAAGTATTGGAGTTTCAGCTTCAGCATCAGCCCTTCCAATGAACACCCAGGACTTATCTCCTTCAGGATGGACTGGTTGGATCTCCTTGCAGTCCAAGGGACTCTCAAGAGTCTTCTCCAACACAACAGTTCAAAAGCATCAATTCTTCAGCACTCAGCTTTCTTCACAGTCCCACTCTCACATCCATACATGACCACTGGAAAAACCATAGCCTTGACTAGATGGACCTTTGTTGGCAAAGTAATGTCTGCTTTTTAATATGCTATGCCCCCCTAATTCTGAGGAAGGACAGTCTTTCAGATCATCTATGCCTAGTGCCCCATCTGATCTGCTGGAAATCCCACTGCCTCATCCTTCCAGTCCTGTCCTGTATCCTCTGGTACCAGTGCCAATACTACACGAAGCTGGGCTGCCTACCAGGCTCCTTCTACCAAATTCTGTCCTTAAGGAAAGTGCCTGTGGGTGATGGAGGAACAATGAGTCTACATCCCTTTTCCTATGGTTGACCTAACTACTTGCCAAGAGAAATTTGCACATTTTTCTGAGGACCCCAGCCGGTTCGCGGAAGAATTCACCAAGCTGACAATGTATTGATAACTTACCTGGAGGACTGACAGATCCTCCTTTCTACTTGCTTCACCTTTGAAGAGAAAAGCTGGATCCTTGCTGCAGCCTGGGCACACGCCGGTAAGCTGGCAGCCCCAAATCAAGGACATACAATCTACCTTACAAGAGAGAATGCAGTCTGTGACCAAGACCTCCACTGGGGCTACCAGCAAAGAGGTAGAGGGCTTACACACAAGAATTACATGGCAACTCGCCTCATAGAAGGGATGAAAAGGTTTGTTGTTAAGCCTGTTAATTATGATGAAATCAGAGAAGTAACATGGAAAAGATGAGGATCCGGCCCTCTTACAGGGCCAGCTGGTAGAAGCCTTTAGAATGTATACCAGTATTAATCCTGACACCCACAAAGGGCAAGTCCTAGTTAACACTCATTTTATCACTCAATCTGCCCCAGACATTAGAAGAAAATTCCAGAAAGCAGATAGGGGACCCAGACCTCCATGAATCAGCTCATGGACTTGGCCTTGGGAGCATTTAACAATAGAGGGTTGAGGAAATGAAGAAGATTCAGGGAAAACCGCAAAAGGCACAAAGATTGGTGGCAGCCCCAGCCTCTGCACCACCAGGGTTATTACCCAACCCCTTGTAAAAGCCACCGACAGGGGCAGGATCTGAAAAATCTGGATCAGAGCCACTGCCCCACCGAGAAGGAACCTGTTCTAAACACAGCCAGGAGGGCCACTGGAAGCTCGAATGCCCTCTGCATGGGAAATGTCCACCCAAATCCTGCCTGGTATGTAAACTAGAGGACTCCTAGAAGCAAGAGGGCCCCCAGTCCAGGGGGCTTGGGGCTCCCCAAGCTGATGATGACCAAGAGGACTGAAGAGTTAGGGAGCCCAGGACCCCCTAGGCTCCCAAAGGACACCAGGTCATTTCCCTGAAGGAGCCTCAGGTAACCCTTAATGTGGCAGGTAGAAAAGTTACTTTTTTTTCCCCCCACTAGATATGGGGCCCACCTACTGTGTGCTGACTGATCTACCTGGACCCTTGTCCTCCCCATCCTGAAAGTAATGGGGATGGATGGATGGCCCAAAACCAAGCAGTTCACCCCCGACCCCCAGCTGCTTGCTAGGAAGTTTTACCTTTGCACACAGTTACAACTCCTGCCTGAGTGTCCCACCCCCTTGCTGAGAAGGGATTTGCTCACTAAATTTGAGACAGTAGTTCAATTCAGAGACCCCCTCAGAGAAGGCACCCACCAGGGAAACAATTGCTCGTGACCATGGGAGCGTGCCTCAGTCACAAATCAGAGGAGGTTTCCTCTCCACCCCACACTGTTTCTCAAGTAAACCCCTCTCTCTAGGACATGGAGGTTCCTGGTAAACCCAGCAATCTGCCCTTAGCTCAGATTTCGTTAAAACCAATGCTGATCACAGGTGGATAACCAGTAGCCCCTGAAGCCCAAGGGCCAATGAGGTATCCAGCCTTTAATAAAACAAGTTTTAAAATTAGGGGCCATTATGACCCTGCCGATCTCTGTGTAACACGCTGTTCTGCCCATAAAAAAGCAAAGTGGAAAATACAGGTTTGTTTGTTCAAGACCTGAGGGCAGTTAATGAGGCAGTGGTCCTAGTTCACTCTATAGTCCCTAATTCACATGCCATACTGACCCAGGTTCCAGAAAATGCAAACCAGTTTGCAGTACTAGACTTAAAGGATGCCTCTTTTGCACTCCCCTGCAGCCAGACCCCCAGTATCTCTTTTTGAGTGGACAGATGCAGACCCTCATAACACTTCACAGTGTTAATGTAGACTGTGCTGCCCCAGGGTTTCAGGATTTCCCTCCTGTTTGGAAATATACTAACAAACATTAAGAGAATTACAACTGGTATATGAATCTCTCCTACAGTATATGGATGACCTCCTAATTTCAAATCCTACTAAGGAAGGCAGATAAAAGCATCATTTAGATCCTTAGCTTCCTAGGGGAATGAAAATATTGAGCCTCTCCTCACAAGGCTCAGATTCCTCCCAACAAGTTAAGTACCTGGAATATGTGCTCAACTCTGGGCTTCCTTGATGGCTCAGACAGTAAAGAATCTGCCTGTCATGCAGCAGACCCAGGTTCAATCCCTGGGTCAGGAAGATTCCCTGGAGAAGGAAATGGCTACCCACTCAAGTATTCTTGCCTGGAGAATCCCATAGACAGAGGAGCCTGGTGGGCTACAGTCCATAGGGTTGCAAAAAGTCAGACACTACTGAGCAACTAACATTTTCACTTTTCACTGGGACAAGGAGACTGTTACCAAGGACCAAAAGGAAGCCATTATAACCACTCAACTCTCCCCGACCCCTAGACCCAGATAGAGAGGCAACTGAGGGCCTTTGTGTGGATGGCAGGATTTTGCAGGATCTGGATACCTGGATTCGGGCTTATAGCAAAGCCTCTCTATCAGGCTCTAAAAGGAGTTGACCACAAACCCCTCAACTGGGATGAAAACTGCCAACAGGCATTCCTAGCCCCTGTGTTGGATTTCCCAAACTTACTCTATGGAAGACAGGAGTAGCCCTGGTGTCCTCACCCATAAACTGGGGGACCTCCCTAGACCAGTAGCTTATTTCTCAAAGCAACTTGATCCGATGGCCACTGGATGGCTAGGATGTCTTAGAGCAGTGACTGCCGCTGCTCTTCTACTAGAAGAAGCCAGTAAGTAAGTTCTCCCTGGAACAATCACTGGAAGTCCTAACACCTCACCAGGCACAAGGAGTCCTAGAAGCCAAACGGCACCGGTGGCGACTGCTTAAATACCAAGTGAAGTCACTCAGTCGTGTCCAACTCTTTGCAACTCTATGGACTGTAGCCCACCAGGCTGTTTCATCCATGGGTTCTTTAAAGGTAAGAATACTGGAGTGGGTTGCCATTTCCTCCTCCAGGGGATCTTCCCAACCCAGGGATCGAACTCAGATCTCCCACATTGCAGGTAGACTCTAACATCTGAGCCACCAGTGAATCCCCTACTGTCTCTCAGAGAGAGGGTAAAGGGTTTTTACGAAGTTTGGGAAACCCAACACAGGGGCTAAATACCAAGTCCTCCTGCAAATCAAAACTACAATGAGGTATCATCTCACATGAATCAGAATAACCATTATTAAAAAGTCTATAGTAATAAATGCTGGAGAGGGTGTGGAGAGAAGAGAACTCTTCTGCACTGTTGGTGGAAATGTAAGTTGGTGCAGTCACTATGAAAACAGTATGATGCTTCCTTTAAAAAACTAAGCCTAGAGTTGCCATATGATCCAGCAGTTCCACTCCTGGAAAACTCTATTTTTAAAAGATACATGCATCCCAATGTTCATAGCAGCACTATTTACAGTAGTTAAGACATGGAAGCAAACTAAATGTCCATTGACAGATGAATAGATAAAGAAGATGTGTGTGTGTGTGTGTGTGTGTGTGTGTGATGGAATAATACTTAGTCATAAAAAAGGATGAAATAATGCTATTTGTAACAACATGGATGGACCTAGAAATTGTCATACTAAGTCAGAGGAAGACAAACATCATATAATACTGCTTATATGTGGAATCTAAAATATGATACAAATGAACTTATTTATAAAACAGAAACAGACTCACAATAGACTCACAGTTACCAAAGGGGAAAGGCGGGGGGTGGGGGGTGGGGGTGGTAGGGGTGGGAATAAACTAGAAGTTTGGGATTAGCAGATACAAACTACCTTATATAAAATAGGAAAACAACAGGGTTCTACTGTATAGCACAAGGAACTATGCTATAAATCATAATAAATCATAAATATCCAAATAAATCATAATGGAAAAGAAAATGAAAAAGAATATATATGTATAGCTAAATCACTTTGCTGTATACCAGAAACGAACACAACATTGTACGATAACTTTACTTCATAAATAAATATATAGACCAAGCCCTCCTATTTAGTCCCACAGGCATCAAACACTGAAGGTTTGCCAAGTCCTGAACCCCGCAACTAATGCCAGGGCCCCCACCCCAAGTATTCCTTGTTCACTCCTGCATGGAGACCACTGAACAAGTTTACTCAGTAGGCCTGATCTCAACAGTGAGCCCCTGACCAGTCCCCAGGCAGAATGGTTTACTGATGGAAGCAGATTCATACATGAAAGGGTTAGAAAGGCTGGCTATGTATGTCATAGCCAGCCTGCAGACAATTTTTGAGCTCTACCCTCTTACACTTCTGCCCCAACAGCTGAGTCAATTACCTTGACCAGAGCACTCTAACTAGGAACAGGATTAAGAATCACTATAAATACTGATTTCAAGTATGGTTTCCTAGTGCTACACACCCATGCTGCCATATGGAAAGAAAGGGGATGCTGACAGCCAAAGAATTTGTGCCTCTATTAAACACCAGGCACAAATTCGAGAACTCCTAAAAGAGGTCTGCCTCCAGAGGAGGTTGCAGTCATTCATGGCAGGCGTCACCAAAGGGGCCACACCTCCTTTGAAGGAGAAATGCGCTGGCCAACAAGGCCGCTAAGGCTGCAGCCAAGAGCACCCAGTCCTACAAACTGCAGCGCTCAGACCCAACAGTCCACCCTGTCCCAAACTGTTAGAAATGTCACAGGGGCTTGCAAGCTTTGTGCCAAAATAACCCAGAAAGCCCCCCATACCTCCACCCCTAACTCAGCCCATACAACATCAAGGAACCTATCCAAGGGAAGACTGGTGAACAGACTTGACCCAAATGCCCTCAAATGGGAATGGGAATGGTATTCCCAAATGGGAATACCTATTGGCATTCATAGACACCTTTATAGGATAGTTAGAAGCTTTCCCTGCTAGAACTGAAAAGGCAATAGAAGTATCCAAATTTCTGTTTAAAGAGATAATTTCGAGATTCAGGTTACCAAAAAAGTCTACAGAGTGATGACGGACATCCCTTCACTGCCAAGGCAACCCAACAAGCTGCCTCAGTTCTGGGTATTAACTACCGCCTCCACTCTTCCTGGAGGTGGCAAGGTTGAAAAAGCAAGTCATGTTCTAAAAATAATGCTCGCTAAACTATGTCAAAAGGCTTCAGAAACCTGGGTCTCCCTACTGCCTGTAGTCCTTCTATGGACTCTAGGATGGCCCCAGAGGAAATTTTGAAACTTAGACCATTAGACATGACCAGTGGGAGGCCCTTTTTCACTTCAGATCTCTTGTTTGATGAGGAAGCCCCAAAATTGGGTGCCCATATTGTTCAGCTTGAGCCAAGCTCAAAGGGCCCTCCAAGAGTACAGAAAGAAAATGCTGCCCCCACCCATATGAAAGAAAAAGGTCAAGGTCTCCATCCAGTCAGGGGACTTGGTCCTACTAAAAACTTGGAAGGAAGGGCCCCCTGAGGACCAGCTACAACCACAATGGAAGGGACCGTGTCAAGGGTAACTAAGTAATCCAACTACTGTCAAGCTATGAGAGTCACTAGTTGGGTACGTCTGTCTAGAGTAAAATCTGTGTAAGTCCTAATAGAAACCAGAAGAGACCTACTCCTGTGAGCCCGTGGAAGACAGATACCTATTCAAGAGAAGCAGTAAGTGACTTCATGTTGCCAAGGTGGCTTGGTCTAGTCAGCCTGGGATTTCTGACTATCATGCTCTTATTCTGCCACTTTTCAGAATCCCCTTACCCTGATAAACATCTTCTTTGCCCCTGCTGGGTCTGAAAGAAAAAATATAGTAATACAATGTCAAAAGCCATAATACTCCTAGTGGAACTTCTGTCAATGGTGTCAACCCAGGAGGAATGGGGAAAAAATGCTTTATTAAACATATCTAAAATAGTCACTGGGGAGAAAAACTAGTTAATTGTTGGGTTTGCCATGCAAACCCTGGCTTATAATCGTCATTACAGATACAAATAGGTACATACCACAAGAGCTTTACCACAGACTCACAGATTTCAAAAAACAAATCTGTGGGTGCCAAAGGGGAAACGTCAGGAGTGGGGAGGGATAAATTAGGAGCTTGATATTAGCATATACTCATTACTATATATAAAACAGATAACAAATAAGGACCTACCATATAGCACAGGGAACTCAATATTCTATAATAACTTAGATGGGTAAAGAATCAGAAAAAGAATGAATATATGTTTACATAGAACTGAATCCTTTTGCTGTACACTGAAACTAATATAACATTGTACTACAAAAATTTTTTTATGAAAGAGCTTTACCAGTTCAAACACATGGAAACATCCCTCCACCCCACCACACACACATTTACCAATATGAGCTCAATGGGCGATACTTCCATCAGGCCTGATACCTTGCCACATTTAACTTTTTAAAAAATATGACATAACTTTTCCATTAATCATGGCTACTTTTGTCATCCAGAAAACCAGTCACGCCTCTGATGTCACTACACTTATGGCTCTCGAGGCTGTGCTGAGCCTCTTGGAACAATCCCTGGTTGCCGGATGGTAAGATGACCACAGTGTTTTGGAACCCAGACCCAAGCTGCCTTCTCATGAATGCGTCCATTCTGGGTGCTCACAGTGAAGCCCAGGTCCAAGGTGCCTACAGGACAGGGATGGATGGGACTAAAAATTGTTGGACTTTATGGAAGGGGTGGGTAAAGCCCTTTTGTACCCACCATCTCATCCAAGCCAAGGGTGTGGAATACTCCCAGACTTAACTCTTCAATATACTTTTGGGCCCTTGTCCCCTCATTGAGTCCATGACCTGTCCCTTCTGATCTGGATGGCTGCCTGCTTATTAAAGTCTTCTGTTCCCAGATCTCTTATTGCACCTTCAGGATATGCCTGCATATGTGGCACTCTCCAGAATGAGGGCCCAAAGACAAGGGCATCCCAGAGGAAATTTGGCCCCTGTGTAATTGCTAATCCTTTTATTAATAATGTATGGCACAAGGGAGCCAGTACACTAGGACAGTTGGTCCCATTAACAGTCACAATACATAGTAATACTCAATACCATCCCAGGAGGGTCATTGGATTAATACTGGCAGGAACAGAACTGGCAGAGGGGATTGGCAGCTCCATGGGGAGGATTTACCTATTGTGAGGTAACCCTAGGAAATCTAACCAACACTTTAGAGAGCCTAGCCTGACCACTGGAAATGCCCTAAATAGACTTTCGCCTTCTTTAAACTCACTGGCCAGTGTGGTTTTGGACAATAGATTGGCCTTGGATTATTTGCTGGCCGACCAGGGTGGTGTGTGTGCAGTCAGAAACAAAACCTCCTGTACCTATGTCAATAACTCAGCCCAGATGGAGCTGGACGTCAAAAAGATTTATGAACAAACATCATAGTTACACGGCTACAACCAGGGGTCAGACCTTAATGCCATCAGGTATTAGGAGTGCCCATCAGTATTAGGCACATTAAGAGTGCCCTCCCTAGCTTTATGTGGTTCCTGCCCCTCCTGGGGCAGTCGTGGTCATGTTCCTACTCCTCCTCTTCCTCCTGCCTCTTTAACCTCCTGGTGAAGTTGATGTCTTCCAGGTGACAACAGTTTCATGTCAAAATGATGGCTTTGCAAAGATTCCAGCCCATCCCACCCTCAACTTGAAACTAGGAGCTGTCCAGCCCCTGGGACTCCCCAGGCCAGGCATCCAGAGGGTTTTACTCCCTGATAGGCAGAGTCAACGGCCCTGCTCAGCCCTGCGGTGGGTACAGACGACGGCCCATTGCCCTTCTGCTTCCCATAAGAATATGGGAGTAAAATCTCTACAGGGAGAATAAGACAGGGGGGCAAGCAGAAGGACACGGGTGCTAGATAAATGAAGAGAAGGTCCAGTGTTGGGATTCAACAAAGACTGGCTGGAACCAGCTGAAACCAAGGTGACTTCGAGAATAGTCGGGTCATTGACTTTTAGCTCATCATACCTTTATTGTAATACTAAAATTACTCCCCTTTATGCCACGACAGTTCCGAGAGGAACCACAAACGGTCAAAAAGTGGGCAGTGGCCCAAATCCTGAGAAATCTCCACCTTTCCCTGAAATAACAAGAATATTCCTCCCACTCTTTTAGCATATGAAGTTACACAGTCCATAAAAAACAAGGACCCCGGGCTCTGGGGCCACTCACTTTCTGAGCCAGTCCGAATTCTGCCTTTGGAGCATGCATCCTTCTAAATAAACTTGCTTTTGCTTGTCTCTGGCTCTCCCTTGACTTCTTTCAAGCACGAAGCCAAGGACCCTCCCTTGGTGGTCTCTCCTAAGGACTCCTGCCAGTCCCAGGACAGGACATTTCCCTCTTCTGCAACGGTTCCCCACAGGAATGACAGTTCTGACCCCACATGGGGCTCCCCAGCACGGGGAAGACAAGCCCCCGGGGCATTAGGCTTTGAAGGCCAGTGGAGCTCGATTTCAGGAGCCCAGCGCTCTGGGGGAATGCACACCAAATGCCTCACGTCCCAGGACAAAAGCAGTCATTTGATAGGTGCCTGGGCCAGACCTACCTGCTGGTCTTAGAGAGTCTCCTGGAGAGGTGGCGACGTCAGCAGTGCATCCGAGAAGCTTCTTCTACCGCGTGAAGCCAGGGCAGGCAGGCGCCACCGCGGAGGCTCCTCCCTCTCCTCGTTAATGCCCAGACCCGCCCCGCCCAGCCGCCTGCAGGTGCCAGTGATGGGGGCCTCGGGCCGAATAACTAACTGGTGGGCACACAGCCCCACCCATCAGCAACAGGCTGCCCAAAGGCTTATACTAAGTGAAGTAATTCAGTCAGAGAAAGACAAATACCATATGATATCACTTATATGTAGAACCTAAAAATGATACAAATGAATTTATTTACAATACACACTCATAGACATAGAAAATAAACTTATACTTACCAAAGGGTTTGGGGAAGAGGGATAAATTAGGAGTTTGGGAAAGAATCTGAAAAAGAATGGATAGAAGTGTATGTATAACTGAATCATTTTGCTATGTACCTGAAACTAACACAATACTGTAAATCAAATATGGGTGCGTGCTCTCTGTGCCCGACTCTTTGTGACCCTATGGACTGTAGCCCACCAGGCTCCTCTGTCCATGGAATTCTCCCGGCAAGAATACTGGAATGGATTGCCATTTCCTCCTCCAGGTGATCTTCCAGACCCAGGGATCGAATCTTGGTCTCCTGCGTTTCCTGCATTGGCAAGCAGATTCTTTACAACTGAGCTAACTGTGAAGTCCATAAATCAACTATAATTGTGAAAAAGTGTTAGTCTCTCAGTCATGTCTGACTCTTTGCAGCACCATGGACTGTATGTAGCCCACTGGACTCCTCTGTCCCATGGAATTCTCCAGGCAAGAATACTGGAATGGGTAACCATTCCCTTCTCCAGGGAATCTTCTGGATCCAGGGATCAAACCAAGGTCTCCCATATTGCAGGCAGATTCTTTACCATCTGAGCCACCAGGGAAGCCCAAATCCAATATTAAAACAAAAAACATAAAACTTCCTGAGCCCACAGCCACCTCTAGAAGGAATCAATGGTAGATTAAATGATATAGAAGAATGGATTCGTGAGCTGAAAGACAGAATAATGGAAATCACTGCCCTGAACAGAAAAAAAGAATGAAAAGAAACGAGGACAGCTCTAGAGACCTTTGGGACAACATCAAGCACACTAATGTTCACCTAATAGGGGTCCCAGAAGGAGAAGAAAAGCCGACAGAAAGAGCATAAGAACATATTTGAAGACCTAATGGTTGAAAACGTCCCTAAGCTGGGAAAGGAAACAGGAAGTGCAGAGAGTCCCATACAGAATAAAGCTAAAGAAGAACATGTCAACACACACTGGGATCAAAATGACAGAAACTAAAGATAAAGAGAGAATATCAAAAGCAGCAAGGGAAAAGCAATAAATTACATACAAGGGAATCTCTATAAGGTCATTAGCTGATTTTTTCAGCAGAAACTCTGCAGGCCAGAAGGGAGTGGCATGATATATTTAAAGTGATGAAAAGGAAAAAAACCTAAGACCAAGACTACTCTACCCATCAAGTCTCTTGTTCAGATTTCATGGAGAAATCATAAGCTTTACAGACAAGCAAAAGCTGAAAGAATTCAGTACCACCAAACCAGCTTTACAACACATGCTGAAGGAATTTCTTTAGGCATGAAAGAAAAGGCCACAATTGGAAGCAAGAAAATTACAAAATAAAAAGCTCAAACATACAGAAAAGTAAGGAAGTCATTCACACACAAAATTATCAGGGAGGTTAAAAATGAAGCCTTTTTTAACAACATGAGAACATATTTATGTTATGGAAACAAGGCAGGTAATAAAATTGTATATATAGTTTTACCTCAACTATGTAACAACAAAAAAGAAGACAGAAGGAAAAATGCAAAAGGTTGATGTCAATAAGCTCCAGATGAAGGGATTATATGTGACTTCATTTTCTTCTTTTTAGTTTTCTATGTTGAATACATATACCTTTATGAATGGAAAAGCAATAAGTACTGTTTGTAAAAGAGAAAGTCATGTATCCTGTATATCCCAACCGCAGGAGTCAACTTTGACATTTGGGGTGAAGCAGAAATTGCTGGGGTTTTGTTTTCTCCTAAGGGCAGGAAGTGACTATTTCCCACTGGGTTTCCTGCTGGCGTTGGAAGCTGAGGAAAATTCTGACTGAAGACTGAAGACAGGTATAAAAATGCAAAACATGCAGGCCTTTTGCGAGTGGCTTCTGCTTATCTCTGTGGCCCCCTCCCTCTTTACCACCTGCTCGAGGAGTCTTCTCTAGAAAGCACCATCATTACTCTTGCCTCAAAGAGTTGGCCCCTACTGTCCCCACAACCTGGAAGACCCTTCCCAGTAGCCATCACCTCACTTAACTACCTTTCTGCAGGCATCACCTTAGGTGTCCTTGTTCTCTAAAGAACTTCCCTGACCCCAGCACTAAGGGAGGGCCCTCACAAGCGCCGGAACGAACATCCTGTCCAGTACCAGCTGTGTCACTTTGGACTGTCATCGTGGCTTACTTCTGTGCTTTCCCACTGACCTTTATCCCCGTGATGGTTGGGACCTGCCTCTCCCAGAGGGTATTTCTCCCTTGGAAGAAAGTGACCCCAGATAGTTCTTTCTGCATAAAGGTGTTATGGTTCACACCGTGTGCTCAGCAAAACTACCCCCTGACCTGCTGCAGTGGAGAAGACGAGGGGTTGGGGCCCCAGCCAGAGGCAACCAGAAAGGCTGGAGGCGGGAGGGAGTCTGGCCTTTCCTCACATGGTTCACCCGTAGGGAACTCTATATGGAATGGTGGCTAGCTGGCCAATCAGACATCTTCCTGGGAAGAGGGTCGTTGGCACGGAAATCTTTCCCTCAAAGCCACCGACTTTCATTCACAGTCTCCAGCCTGGTCTGGAACCCCCAGAGGCAGAGCCCTCTTCATCTTCCCACACCTCAGAACAGAAGGCATCTCCCTCTGTCTTTTCCATGAAAACTAGAGCCTGCGTCACAGGAGAGGGCGGCCAGTCATGCTCTCTCTCTCTCTAGCTGCTCACGAGCCACCCTGTGGCCCCTCCTCTGGGCACCCTTCTTCTCCAGGCAGGGTGCGGGGGTTGCTCCCTGTGCCAGGGACCTGGCCCAGCTGGCCACGTGCAGGGAATGGCCGGCATGCACACTGGACCAAACCCAGACTGGCATGTTCACAATTGGTTGATGAGTTTGGGGCTCTGCCGTCCTCTCCCCCAGCCTCCCCCCTGCCCAGGGCCCGAGGCAAATGTGACCTCTCCTCCCTCCCTCACACACTCTCTTCACCAGAGCGAGGGGAGGCATTTGGCACACAGGCTTATGCTGGTGTGGTGGAATGAGCTGCACCAGGGAGATGGGGAAAAAATAGAAACATGTTGCTGAGGCTGCAGGAAGTGTGCTGGGAGCAGGGGTCCCCAGAGGACAAGGAGGAGAGGCTTCCAGGATCCAGGAGGACTGACCCTCTCTTCTGCAGGTGGCATTCTTCCCAGGCCAGCCCTCAGTAGGTCTTATCCCCACCCCACCCACCTCCCCCACCCTTTCAACACTTTTTCCTTGCTTCCCCTCCCCTCTTTGGGAAACTAGTGTCCTCCTGGTTCTGGAAACCACATGTTCCTGACTCTGAAGGATAACTCAGATTTAAAATACCCTCGGTCCCACATCAGAGGGTGTGTCACGGTGCTACAGCTGCCCCCAAGCCTCCCGCCCGGATTAGTGGCTGACACACTCACCCACACCGCGAAACTGGGGTGGGCGGGACCGAGGGTGAGGAAGATGGGTGGATTGAAAAGAGCAGCCCCTGGGGAACAAGGCTCCATCAAAGAAATGACCTAGCCTGGGATGGACCCGTGTGGTCAGGGTTGCAGAGCCTGGGCTTGCTTTCTCTACCAACACAGGAAGGGTTTGCTCGAGGCAGGACGCTTGGAAGGGAAGATGAGTGGTCAGTGTGACACAGGCTGCCCCCCAATACCGCCCTGGAATATAAACTGTCTTCTCACAGCAGAGGGGGAAAGAGCCCTGTGCCAAGATTCCAAGGTGCTCTTAGTCCTGGTCCCTGAATGAGCCTTGGGACCCTGGGCAAGTTACCCACCGGGCCTCAGTTTCCCTCGTGGTAAAATGGGAATAATCCTACCTACATCTCAAGGTTGTTGTGTGCTCTACTGAGATAAAAGACCTAAAAGATGCAGGCAAGTTAGACACGGGACACTGTGAGGAGACACGTGTGAGGAATAGTGATCGGGGTGTCTAAAGATGTCTGGCTGTGTGGCCTTGGGCAGGTTGCTGACCCTCCCTGTGCACTAAGAGGGATGACTG
Source organism: Cervus canadensis (assembly GCF_019320065.1). NCBI lineage: Eukaryota > Metazoa > Chordata > Mammalia > Artiodactyla > Cervidae > Cervus > Cervus canadensis. The sequence goes on from NC_057390.1 coordinate 28,219,989, forward strand.
TCCAATCTCAAATGCAGTTAGGCTCCTCTCATGGGAGAAGGAAATGGCAACCCACTCCAGTACTCGTGCCTGGAAAATTCCGTGGATGGAGTAACCTCGTAGGCTACAGTCCACGGTGTCGCAAAGGGTCAGACATGACTGAGCGACTTCACTTTCTTTCCCTCTCATTGCCATTTTCGGTTATGGAGAATAACACTGTTATCTTCACCTTTCTTAAGGGCTCTTTTCTGAGGAGGTACTGCCAGAAGTTTCTACATTATCTATAATGACAGCTCAGAGTCACTACCAAGGCCCTTGCTCTGCACTGTGACCGACCTGAGGACATTATGCTGGGGGAGCCCAGGGCAGAGTGAGGCAGGCGGGCCCTGCCCTCCTCCTGCCCCGGGTGCTTGGGAATGATCTGTCACTTCCCTTCCCTCCACACCCCCTGGCTCCCAGGGTTGGTTTCCCCGCCTGGTCTCCGTCATTCCCTGACTGCCACTCTCCCCATACACACAGGCTGCCCTCTGCCCTGCAGGTCACTTCTGGCCAAGCCTGGTCTTGGGACCAGAATGAAGCTTCTGTAGTCTGGGGCTCCCCAGTGGTTTCTGGAAGAAGTTAGTAGAAGCGTGGTTCTAGGAAAGCTGCCTCGACCTCACCCCTCAACCCGGGTCAGACCGAGTCCTGGTCTGCTGGGATGTGCTGTCAGGGAAGGGTCTGGCCATGGGGCTGCTCTGGGAGCGGGCATGACTCACGGCCATCTGGTCCAGGAAGACCACACTCACCGGAAGGGATGACAACTCCTAGCCAATGATGCGAATGTGTGACTTTTTCTCTTCATCTCCCCTTCCAGCCCTTGATTTCTTCCGGCTCCCAAGAGCAACACGGTGATGGAAAGAGGAGAGTGCTGGTGATGCCCTGTGGCTGTCCCATGGGCCCTGGGGCTAAGGGGGATTCCCAGGTCACATCCCCACCCCCAGCCTCTAGGCCTGGCCATACTGTATCCATCACACCAGCCCCCCTGGGGCCCCAGGGTCCTCAAACCTCCCCCTTTAAGCCTGACCTCCTCATTCAGAGGTGAGGGCTTGGACCAGAGGAGAGAGGACAGCCCTGGGACTGAGGAGGGACCCTGATGCCCCATGAGCTGCACAATGCTGGACGGGGTGAGGGGCACAGAGAAGGACCCTTCTGTCCACCTCCCAGCCCTCCCCTCCAGGCCCCTTCCCCCTTCAGGCCTTCTTTCCTGGCCCAGCCCACCTGCCTTAGGTGCTCGCTGCATCTAACTGACCCCATGTCCCACTGTCTCTCTCTGGATCTCTGTCACTTTGTCCCTGGTTTCTGTCCCTGTTCTCCTGTGTCTCTGCCTGTCCCCATCTCTCCTGATGGCTTCACAACATTCTCTACTGTCTCTCGCACTGTGTCACTCTGTCCCATTCTGTCACCCTCTGACCATTTCTCTGACCCTCCATGGCCCTCCGCTCTGCATGGGCTCTGTCATCCACTTTGCAGCAAGCTAAGGAAAATAAAAAGAAATGGCACCAGTTGGTTTTCTTCAGTGCAATGGAATCCTGGTGGCCTTTGGATTCGGCTCCAGGGCCTGGCCACCTCCCTGCTGCAGTTCACCCTTCCTTCCTCCGGGACAGTCTCTGCTGGGGGTCTTCCTCCTGGACAGTCTCTGCACAAGTCTCTCCTTGTGCACCAGCCAGAGATGCCAGCTCCATTGTATCTCCCACCTGACTCTTCTATAGGCCAGAGCAGTGACACGTCAGCCACGACACATGCCCTGAAGGCACAGCCAAGCATGGGGACAGAAGAGGAACCCACAGGGGCCAGGACACGCTTCCAAGTTCCAAGCGGAGTTGGGTGTTCACTATGGACTGAATGTTTGTGCTCCCTCGAAATCCACATGTGGAAGCCCTAACTCCCAGGGCTCCAGTATTTGGAGGTGGAGCTTTGGGGAGGTTAGTAGGTTTAGGTGGAGTCATATGGGTGGGCCCTCACAAGAAGGGGATGGGATTATGCCCTTAGAAAAAGAGGAAGAGAGACCAGAGCTCTTTCTGTCTGCTATGTGAGGACACAGTGAGAAGGTGGCCATCTGCAAGCCAGGAAGAGAGCTGTCCCCAGGAATGGAACCAGCCAGCATCTGGTTCTTGGACTTCATAGCCTCCAGAAATCTGAGGAATAAATGTCTGTTGCCCTAGTCCCTGGTATTTTGCTGTGGCAGACAGAGCTAAGACACAGCTCTATCCTGTCAAGCCCTCTATGGGGAAGCATCAGCCCTACCAGAACCAAGGCCACCCCGACCCCTGTCACTCTCTACCCTCGCCTCAGCTGTATGGCCTCTGGTTTCTGCCACAGGCACTCCCTTAGGGATATGACAAGACCCCTGATCCCAGGCTGGGCCTGCCTGAGGGCTGGCCTCCAACCCAGGAGCCTGGAAATCTCACTGGCTTAACTGCAGTGGGCACGGGAGGCCCATGACTGGCCCCTGGGTCAGCATGGGGTATTGACCCACTCTGCTCCTTGTGTGGGGGAGAGAAAAGGGAACAGGCCCCGGGGCAGTGCAAGGCCACCCCCACCCCTGCCATTCTCCATCACTCTCTTGCATCCTAGAAGCATCTGTGTGCCTTGTCTGTGCCCTACCAGAGGATCCTGTCCTCCTGCCTGCCCACATGTCCCCACTCACCACCCACATCTCCCATCTACACAAGGGCATCACACATGGGGAGCTGCCTGGAAGGTGGAGTGCAAACCCCTCCCGTTCCCCATCCAACTGGCCCCATGTCATGATGACAGCAGCTGTTTTTTGAACATTAAAGTGTACAGGAACCTACAGTTTACAGAGGGCTTCCTCCTGCTGCATTTCACCGATTCCTCACAACAAGGTTGACTTTGTACATAAATTAGAGAGGAGGAAACCAAGGTTCTGGGAGTTGAGTGACCCCACGCTGGTTAGACAGTCAACTCAGGGTTGACCCCTTGCTCCTAGGGCTGGGACTCAACTAGCTAGCCTCCTGAGTAGCTAGCCTCCTGACAAGCTAGCCTCCTGACACAAAGTCGCTTTTGGCCAAGACAACTCTGTTAACCCATAAGGACACTTATTATGCTCCTGTCTTTGGGCCTTTGTTTGGTCATTTACTTGCTGGAAATGCTCTTACCCATGCTTTCTGGTCATTTAAATCATACTCATCTCTCACAGCTCAGCTCCTGCCCAACCCCACCTGAAAACCTTCCATTGCCATCATGGAACAAGACTTGTTGGAGCCCCGTGTTGCACTTGTAATCAGCACCATGGAGTTTAATAAGTGTGGAAAGCCTGCTACTTGTCCCTCAACTTTCATTTTCCCCTTCTTCAGTAATGTGCCCTGAGTTTTAGCAGGGCACATGGCTGCCTTGATGGAAACCTGTATTTCCCAATTTCCATGTGATTAGATGTGGTCAGATTCTAGCCAGTTTATAAGCAGAGTGTCATTTACAACTTTTGAGAAGTATTCATAAAAGGAGAGATTCCCTTTTTCTTACTTCCTTTCCTGCGTCCTGACAGCTGGAATGTGAACATGATGGCTGGAGCTCAAGCAGCTATTTTGGGCGATAAGGGGGATGCCATATTTGAGGATGGCAAAGCAACATGACCAAAGGAACCTAAGACGCTGATGATCATGGAGCTTTACTACAATCCCTGGGCTGTTTACTTCCACATTTTGTTTAAATGCAGGGTTAATTAACTTCCATCTTGTTTGTTGATGTTCAGTTCAGACGCTCAGTCGTGTCTGACTCTTTGCGACCCCATGAAACGCAGCGTGCCAGGCCTCCCTGCCCATCACCAACTCCCAGAGTCCATCCAAACCCATGTTCATTGAGTTGGTGATGCCATCCAACTATCTCATCCTCTTGTCATCCCCTTCTCCTCCTGCCCTCAATCTTTCCCAGCATCAGGGTCCCTTCAAATGAGTCAGCTCTTTGCATCACGTGGCCAAAGTATTGGAGCTTCAGCTTCAACATCAGTCTTTCCAATGAACACCCAGGACTGATCTCCTTTAGGATGGACTGGTTGGATCTCCTTGCAGTCCAAGGGACTCTCAAGAGTCTTCTCCAACACCACAGTTCAAAAGCATCAATTCTTCATTGATGTTGTTCGGTCACTAAGTCGTGTCCTACTCTTTGCAACCCTGTGGACTGCAGCATACCAGGCTTCCCTTTCGTTCATTATCTCCCAGAGTTTGCTCAAATTCATGTCCATTGAGTTGGTGATGCCATCCAACCATTTCATCCTCTGTCACCCTCTTCTCCTCCTGCCCTCAATCTTTCCCAGCATCAGGGTCTTTCCAATGAGTCAGCTCTTCACATCAGGTGGCCAAAGTATTGGAGCTTCAGCTTCAGCATCAGTCTTCCCAATGAATATTCAAGGTTGATTTCCTTTAGGATTGACTGGTTTGATCTTCTTGCTGCCCAAGGTACTCTCAAGGGTCTTCTCCAGCACCCCCCATTTGAAAGCATTTTGGGTGTTCTATTACTTTAGCCAAACACAATCCTACTTGGTACAAAACTATCACCAAGTAAGTTCTTATTGAGCACAGGACAAGACAGGATTTTTTAATAAGATAACATCTCTTTTTTATTTATTTAGTTTGGCCGTGCTGTGGAGCATGCAGAATATTAGTTCCCAGAACAGGGATTGAACTGATGCTCCCTGCGTTGGGAACATGGAGTCTTAATCACTGGATCACCAGAGAATTCCCAAGGCAAGATTTTTTAAGAGCTGTTTTTCTGTTTAATTTTCACAACAACCTTAAAGCTGGGTGTTAATACTAATTAATTAATCTCCCAAATGAGTTTTGGTCATCCTATATCATCTGTTGGTTCTTACCGCATACCAGACACTGGGCAAGCATTGAGGCTTCAGTAGTGAGCAAGACAAACTACTTTTCTTCAACATAATGACAGTCTAGTGGTGGAAGCATACAAGTAAATGAAAATAAAACAATGTGATGAAGATAATACTGTATAACCATTTTAAGATGTCATCATTTATAAGATACACTGTACCATCAAGAAAAGTAATACTGCCATTAAACTGAGACAGGTTGCCTTAATAATTGTCCCACGTGACATATGAACCAGTCACACCAACCTCCCATGACCTTGAAATTTTTTATTAGCTATGTCAAGGATTTCATAACATCCCCAGCCATAAGTTGCCTTGCTTCAAATGTGACAGGCCATCTTTTCAGACATATGTCATTAACAAAATATAACACAGATTTATCTATTTGTATCTGCCTTTCCTGTCTCATAAAGCACTTGGTTGTTAGCTTTGGAAGAAGCACAGAATGGTGATTCCTCTGGTGATGAATATATGTTTCATTAATATCAAATTTATGTCCTTCTACTCTGTTTAATGTCTTTCTTCATACTTCACAACTTTTTTTTTTCCTTTGCTAAAGCTTCATTCTTGAAGGCAGTTTGAATGGCAGTTAAATTCAAGAAATAAAATTTTAGGAATGCATATAACTCTGCTGAAGAGTGATAGCCAAGTTTATGCTCACGCAGGAAGTGACAACAATGTGGGACTGCCACCTGAGAAACAGTGATTATTAAATGCTCTTTTTTTGGCCACTTTGCACCACTTGAAGGATCTCGGTTCCCCAACCAGGGATTGAACTCAGTGAAAGCCCAGAATCCTAACCACTAGGCAACCAGGGAACTCCCCATAAGATGCTTTTGATTATAAGTACAGCTCCATCTCAGAGATGCAGGGGGGAAATGCACATCTTCCAGGGGCCAGAGGAGTGAGGAATGGGGAATGACTGCTTAATACAGATGGGGTTTCCTTTGGGGTGCTGAGAATGTTCTAGAAATAAATCAAATGAAGGCTGCACACATAGTGAATGGACTAAATGCCATTGGATTGGTGCATTTTTAAATGACTAATGTGGTAAGTTATATGTTATGTGTATTTTTGTTGTTTTTTTAGCTGCTAAGTCCTGTCTGACTCTTTTGTGACCCCACAGACTGTAACCCACCAGACTCCTCTGTCAATGGAATTTCCCAGGCAAGAATAGTGGAGTGGGTTGCCATTTCCTTTTCCAGGGGATCTTCCCAACCTAGGTATGGAACCCCCATCTCCTGCATTGGCAGGCAGATTCTATACTGCTGAGCCACAAGGGAAGCCCCATGTGTATTTTACCACAATAAAAAAGTATGTATTAGATTTGATGAAAATGGTAGCTTTTTTTTTTTAACTACATTCCAAGCACTGTTCTAAGGACATTATTACATCCATAAGCAAATACGATCCCAGCAACAAGCCTCTACCATAGTTAATGATAATCACTGACGTCGATTGACCACAGACCATCAGCAGCTCAGTCAGGGCCCTCCCAGCACCAGTTCCCTTATCCTTCAGGGCAACCCTATAAAGTCCAGTCACTTCTGCCATAACGTTTGTTTTGAAAATACGAATCTGTTCCCTAAAGACTGGGATATGAGGGAACAATGTGAGTATAATGCAAGTTTCACTTTTGCTCATGTGCGATTTTGTCCATGAGAAACACTAGGTCCAGGGTTGGCAACCATGGCCCTCTGGCCAGTGGCCTGTTTTTGTAAATAAAGCTTTATTGGACCCACAACATTCATCTGATTTATGTCTGGCCTATGGCTGCCTCCCCACCACAATGGCTGAGTTAGATCATTGCAACAGAGACCGTATGGTATTGCAAAGCTGAAAGTATTTATTATCTGGCCTTTTAAGGACAGTTTGCTGAGCCCTATGTTCCGTGACCCCAGAGAACTGCACCCCGCTGAACCAAGCCACAGAGAGAAAGCAGGCCAGCTCTCCAACAGGAAAGATGGTCAGTAACCAGACGGCTACAATGCAAGGCCTGAGGGGGTACACAAAGTGGGGTCACCAGGACTGCAGGTCCAGAAAGGCTCCTTCTAGCTGCTGAATCCCCCAAAATGCCAGGCTTAAATTCCAGAGTCAGGCAAGGGGTCAAAGGCCCGGTGGCAGGAGAGCACCAGTTCACTTATCCTTCATAGCAACCCTATGAAGTTCAGTCAGTTCTGCCATAATGGTTGTTTTGAAAATACGAATCAGTTCCCTAAAGACTGGAATAAGAGGGCTGCATTTCCCTGTGGCCTGTCCCTGAATGGGGGGCACTAGCCATCACTCTGGGCCCTGGTCGATCCCGACTGAGCCCCTTTCCTTCCCTCCCGCCCTCCCCCCACCACCAGCCTTCCTCAGAGGCGGCTCCACATTCCAGCAGACAGCAGCCTGATGGCAGATGAGACCATTTGAATTTGGAGAACAAGAGCATTCCTACATCTCCTGGCTGACCTGACCCTCAGCCAGGCTCTAATTCCCCCAGACATGGTAAGCCCCTTTTCTCCATCCTTTGTGGTTTCATTTTAGGAACATCAGGAACTGAGACCAAGGAGAAAGATTGCTCCTGGAAGGAACCAGAAACAAGTGCACAAGTTCCTCGTGGTCTTCACTGTCTGCAATTCAGCTAAGCTCATCAAGTGAGAGGACGCATCCTGAGCCGCAGCGGCGGGTCCGTGCTGGGCGCTGTGGAGGAGGCGTGGCACTTAGGGGGCCCCTCTCAGAACTGCATGAGGAAAGGTGCATCAGAGGCAGCGCCCGAGCTGTGGAGTCAGGCCGACCTGGGTCCCCCTCTTCCCTTTGCCGCCTACTTTGTGATCCTGGGCAAGTCACTCGATCTCTCTGAACCTCAGTTCCCTATCCATGGAATGAGGATCCAGGGTCTGCTTCCTGGTTCCTCCGAGGATTAGGTGAGATGACCCTTGCCTGCCGGGGAACCCTGGGAGCTGCCCCTTCCTTTCCTCTCCTGCTTTCGATGGATCCATTACACTGAGCAGACGGTGACTCAGAGCTGAAATTGCAAGACACCTTTATTTTTGCTTTTATTTGATGGTAGAAGTTCTGTCCTGTGACCCTTCTGTTCATTTTTAGATAGTGCAGACTCACAAAATGCAGTTTTAATTATTAGTAAGAAACTTAGAACGTCCAGTCCCATGAAAGAGCCCATGAATTTAATTCAGAATTACAGTTCCCCTCCCCTGGCTACCTGCCAGCCATCTGAGTAGGGGACTGGCTTCCTCTTTCTCCTTTACTTCTTCTCTATCTCTTTGGCTATTATTTCAGACTTCACTGGAGTTGGAGAGGGAGACAAACAAGGAGGAGAGGAAAGGGGCCGATGGGCCTCCCCTGTTCTGTTGGTGTCAGTGTTAGTTCTCTGGGCAGCCTTATTAGGCAGAGCCTCATAGGAGCCCACGTGAACCTGTATCTGTTTCCTGGAGCTGCATAACAAATTACTGCAAACCAGGTGGGCATTCCTTGTGGTTCAGCGGATAAAGACTCTGCCCGCAATGCGGGAGACCTGGGTTCGATCCCTGGGTTGGGAAGATCCCCTGGAGAAGGGAAAGGCTACCCACTCCAGTATTCTGGCCTGGAGAATTCCATGGGGTCACAAAGAGTCGGACATGACTGAGACTGAGCGACTTTCACTTTCAGAGACAGGTAGCTTGAAACAATAGGAATTTATTCTCTCAAGTACTGGAGGTTAGAATTCTGAAGTCAGGTAACAGCAGCTCCCTTTGAAGGCTCTAGGCAAGAACCCTTCCTTGTTTCTTCCCAGTTTCTGTCAGTCACCAGAACTCCTTGCCCTGTAACAGCAACCCTCCAATCTCTGCCTTCATCAGCTGGGGCCCTCTCCCTTGACCCCTGGGTCCCTGTGTGTCTGTGTCTCCCAGATTTAGGGCCTGCCCTACTCCATCGTGACTTTGTCTTAAGTTGATTTAATCTCCAAAGACCCTGCTTCTGAATATGGTCACACACACACACACAAGAAGAAATAAATAATAAAGAAAGAAATCCCGTGTCCCATGGGATACATCCACACATCCTTTCTCCCAGAAGACTCAGCCACTTTAGGTTAACCTCAACTCAGCCCCCTCTCCTTCAGCTCGTTCACTGAGCAGCCGGCCAGCTGTCTCTAGCCCTTCAGGTTTCGAGGGGAGTCAGGCATCAGTCCCCCTGCCCCAACATGTGGGGATCCCATCCTCACCTCCCCAAGAAGCTCTGACAAAGCCTTCCTATTGGTTGATATGAGAGGCAAGAACCTTTCACTCCTCTTCCTTGAAAGGGGAGGAGCATAACGTTCAGTCAACAAATTCTTTCCGCCAAATTCTCCTCGTTCATCTCCGAGAACCTGACTCTCAACCTCAAGAAGAACTTAAGATTTGCCAGGTTTATAAAATATCTCTTTTTAATTTGCATTTTGCTGCGGTGACTCTGGGAACCGATGCCTGTCATCTAAAGAACTCAGCAGACACTTCCATCATAACCTCCCCTGTCACCCCTCTCCAGGATCGAGGAATTGGAGACCAGACAGCCCTTCACAGATGGCCTCTGCGGTTGCCAGCCAGGCCTTCTCCAGGAGAGAGAGGCCTTTAGGCTTGGCCCCCAGCCAGGTCCTGCCTGCTCTGGGGCCACCCCTCCTGTTAGCAGAACCCCAACAGTGTGGAGGAAAAGAAGTCCAGCGCACCTGGTAGATTATCACTTCCTCCATCTGTAACCTTATGCGGACTATTTGCTTCATTGACCTGCATTTTCCTCACCGTAAAATAGAGAGAAAAACAATGATAATGCAGCCAGGGTTGAGAACCATCGCTAGCCTCTCAAACCTTGGGAGGAGGGATACGGCTTGGTTGTGTTTTTGTTTTGTTTTTTAAATTGCTAAAAGAGAAAGCAACTTTATTTTTAAATGCCAAACTGCCAGGGTGGGGTGATGCTGTCAAATTTCCACACCACCTTTGCCTGCCTCCAGCCACTGCCTCAACATTCTCGCAGCTGCTTCAGTAAAGCCACGCTCTGGCTCAAAATGTTTCTTTGCCTTTCTGGAAAATTCTGTTCCCAGGAAACTCCCTCCTGAGTGAGGGCATCTTGCTCTCAATGCTTTGCTGTGCTGTCTCAGCATCATGCAGTTTTGCTTAGATGTCATCATATAACAAAGAATTTTTCAGAAGGACTGGAGGAGCCCTTCCTTAGGAGGCCACGGCTGTAGCAGAGGACAAGTGGAAAGGGTGCTGGATTTGGGAACCAGGTTCCCGCAACCAAGTTCCGACACTGCTGCTAACTAGCTCCTCCCTCTGAGGCTCAACTTCCACATCTGTGAAATGGGGGTGGCCCCAGTGACACGCCCCCCCCCCCGCCCCCAAGTCCCTCCCCGCTCTGGCCCTCTGAGACATCAGAAGTTGCTTCAAGCTGAATACAGCTGGGCCTGAGTGCAGCCACCTCCGGGCTCTGCTTCCTGGGGCCTCAGCCAAACCCCGGGCTTCCTGCCTGGTGAGCCGCGGGCACAAGGGGCCTTCACAGAGGCTCCGCGTGGTTTTCCTGGGGAGCAGGGTGAGGAGGCGGGAGCCTCACAGAGCTAACACAAGGCTTCATCTGTGTCCCAGGCGAGGGAGGGTGGACAGAGCGGCCCAAGGGGACTCTACCTTGCCTCTGGATTTTTCCGTGGGCTTTTTCAGAACCTTTTGTTTGATCATCAAAGAACCCTGCAGCAGTGGAGACTTAACAAGGACAATTAGTTTCGTTTCACATCTGAGAAAGTTGGAGTGCCCTGAGGCAAAGTGATGTTGGAGGATACAGTACATCAGAGCAGTCAAGAGTATCAGCTGTGCCACCACTTGACCTTTCTAAGCCTCAATTTTCTCATCCAAGAAAGTAAATACTCTTAAATGCTCTGGCAGGCCTGCCTATGCTGTGTGGTGAGGGAGGCTTAGGGGTCACCTCTGGGCAGAAAGTGGGACCCAGGAGCCAAGTCAATGCAAACGCAGGACCTAGAGACCTGTGATGGGCCACGTAGTGTTCTAGAACTTTCTCGACTTCATCTCCCATCACCCTCAGAGCTGCCCTGTCAGTCAGGCATACTTCGCCCTGTTTGGCAGAGAGGAGTGGCTGAGGGTCCACACACACAGCCAGGTGTCAAACTCGGGTTCCTGTTCTTATTTTCCCCTGCCCTGTGCTGAGGAGGGTTCAGCTCAAGAGGCAAGTGCTGATTCTGTGTTACTACGTGCTCCCTCCTCCAGACAGATGGCCCCAGGAAACCAGGGAAGGAAACCGTTGAGTTTGAGAAACCTGTGCTTTGAGATTATCTCCTTTTTTCAGACCAGCAGGAGTTTTTACAGAGAAATTTTGCAAGGATTAAAGAGCTACATACTTTAAAAAAAATTTTATTTATTTAATTGGAGACTAATTACTTTACAATATCATGGTAGTTTTTGCCATAAAGAAACTAGAAGAGGAACATTCAACAAACCTCTGGAGGGAGAATGTCTTTGTTAAACCTGGAATCATTGATGAAATCACAAATGAAAGATTAGCAGGTTTGACTACAGAGAAATCACATTTTCTGCATTTAACAAAAAGACTGAAAAGGGGCAAATGGGAATAAATACTGACAACAAATAAGGGAAATAAAAGGCTATTGTCTCTTTTTATTTATTTATACTCTGCCTCCTTCCTAAAAAGTCTTGAGGAGGGAATATTTCATAAAGAGTACGTGCAAACTGATAGTTTAAAAATAAGTACAAGGCTGGACTTCTCTGATGAACCAGTTAAGAATCTGTCTTCCAAAGCAGGGGACATGGGTCTGATCCCTTAGTTCCCATGATGGAACTAACATTCTGTCACAGGGCAACTCAGCCTATATGTTGCAATTAAGACCTGATGCAGCCAAGAAAAAATACACAGAGGGCCTTATATACAAATACCCAAGGAGCATAAAGAAGCAATTTACATAAAACAAATTATGACTAGTAAATGTGTTCATAGAAAAATGTCCAACCCAGCTAATCACCAAAGGAACACAAAGCTACATAGAAAAAAATTTCAACTAACACCCAGTGCACATGCAGAGATAACAATTACACTTTATAATTCGTAAGGAAAATATGGCGACACTCAGAACTATAAAAATATTTGTTTTCTTCAACAAAGTAATCTTACTATTGGAGATTTATGGTAAAGATTCTAAAATATGGAAAACAGTACATGAAGGTATTCACTGCAGCATCAAAAAGAAACTCAAAAGAGCTGAAAATTGAAAATGACCTAAATGTCTTAAAGCAGAGAAGTGCTTAACTAAAGCTTGACCTATCCAATAAAATATAATGCAGCTTTTATAAAAGTTCACAGAGGCTTATGGTAAAAAAAAGAAAAAAAAATGCCTACAACAAAATGTTAAGTTTAAAAAGCAGGCTATAGAATCATAGCATTCACAATATATAATTCATAGTATGACTATTGCTATGTATACATACTGATATGAGACAAATAGGTCTGCCCCCAACATATTTCAAGGCTTGGGGCATGGGGTACAAATGAAGCCCACATGCCAAATGCCTAAATATTAAATTATTTATTAAATATGTATGCAATTGGTTTAATAATTTATTATAATATTAAATTAAATGTTATAGTTTAATATATTAAATTAAGTTAATAATTAGGCCTTTAAATTACTATAAATTAAATATAACAATATTAAATATTTAAAGTGTTACTTATTACATATAAAATTATTAAATAATTCATGCAGACAAATTGTCAAATATGCTCCTATTTTGTGATAAGTTAAGATGCCTGTGGTAATCCCTAAAGCAACCCTTAAGAAAATAATTCAACAGATACAGTTTTGAAAACAAAGAAATTAAAATGGTATGCTATAAGAATATTTAACACAAAAGAAGGCAGTAAATGAGGAACAGAGGAACAAAACAGACATGAGACATATCAAAAACAAACAGCAAAATAATAGATGTAAATCCAATCATATCAATAATAATTTTTTTAATAATAATTATTATGGACTGAAATTTTGTCTCCCCCAAAATTCATATGTTGAAGCCCTAATCCCAATGGGTAAGGTATTTGGAAGTGATTAGGTTTTAAAAAGATCATGAGTATGGGGCTCCCATGATGGGATTAGTGTCCTTATAAAAAGAGAAAGAGAGACCAGTCACTTTGTCTGCCATATGAGGAGGCAGGAAGAAGGCAGATGCCTACACGCCAAGAAGAGGCCCTTTACCAGGAACGGAATCTGTCAGCACCTGGAGCTTGAACTTCCTAGGCTCCTGAGCTATGAGAAATACCTATGTGTTGTTTAAGCCATCCAGTCTATGGTATTTGGTTATAGAAGCCCAAAGTGGGACTTCCCTGGTGGTTGAGTGGTTGAGAACCCACCTTCCAATGCAGGGAACATAGGCTCAATCCCTGATGGGAAACTAAGATTCCCACATGCCTTGGAGCAGCAAAGCCAGGCACTGCAATCAAGTGCCTCAATGATGACCCAGAACAGCCCCCCAAAAAAGAAGCTGGAGCTAAGACAGTTACATTGAATCATAGCAGTGTTATTCATAATAGTTCCAAACTAAAAATAACTCAAATGTCCATCAACTAATGAATAGATAACAATGGAATACTAGTCAGCAATGAAAAAGTAATGATCTACTGACACAAGTTATAACATGGGTAAGCCTCAAAATTTTTATGCTAAGTGAAAGAAGCCATACAGAAAAGAACACATATTGTATGATTCCATTTATACCAACATATCCAAACAGGCAAATCTTTGGGCTAGCTGGGACTGGTAGTTTAACAGCAATTAACTGGAAATGGCCCACTAGCTTTCTAGGGGGTGATAGACACGTTCTAACACTAAATTATGATGATGGTTATAATGATGCACAACTCTGTAAATTTACTAAAAATCACTGAATTATGAGCTTAAAATTGAGGAAATTTGTGGTATATAAATCATACCTCAATAAAATTATTTTTGTAATATGCTAAAAAATTTTACCCTGTGCTGCAAATGATACCATCAAGAAAATGAAAAGACTACCCACAGAATAAGATAAAATATGCAGAAAGCATATATCTGACAAAGGGCTTGTATCCAGAATACATAAAGAACTCTTGCAATTCAATAATAAAAAGATAAAAGGCCCAACATAAAAATGGGCAAAGGATGAAAACAGATATTTCTCCAGAGAAGATATGCAAATAGACAATGAATACATGAAAAGATGCCCAGCATCATTAGGCATTGCTGCTGCTAAGTCGCTTCAGTTGTGTCTGACTCTGTGCGACCCCATAGACGGCAGCCCACCAGACTCTGCCATCCCTGGGATTCTCCAGGCAAGAACACTGGAGTGGGTTGCCATTTCCTTCTCCAATGCATGAAAGTGAAAAGTGAAAGTGAAATTGCTCAGTCGTGTCTGACTCTTAGCGACCCCATGGACTGCAGCCTACCAGGCTCCTCCGACCATGGGATTTTCCAGGCAAGAGTACTGGAGTGGGGTGCCATTGCCTTCTCCTAACCAGCTATACCCCAATACAAAATAAAAAGTTTAAACTAAAAAAAATAAAAGAACAAGACCAGATGAGATACCCACTAGGAAGGGTATAATCAAAAAAATGGATAAATAAGTGTTAGCAAAGGTGTAGAATCCTCAAATACAGCCGGAGGGAATGTAAAATGGTGCACTCTAGAACGGGGGTCCTCAACCTCCTGACTGTGGACTGGTACAGCTGGAGGTGAGCGGCCGGCAGGCAAGCAAGTGAAGCTTCATCTGCCACTCCCTATCACTCCCCATCGCTTTCATTACCGCCTGAACCATTGGTGGCATTGTCTTCTATGAAACCGGTTCTTGGTGCCAAAAAGCTTAGGGACCACTGCTTTAGAAAACAGCTTGTCGGTTCCTCAAATTGTTAACATGAAGTTTCCTTATGACCCAGAAATTCCATCCAGGATAATGCTCAAGAGAAATGAAAACATGTGTCTAATAAAAATATTGTAACTGCAGTATTTGTTATTGCCCCAAAATGGAAACAACCCAAATGTCCTTCAATGGCTAAATGAATAAATTAAATGTGATATACCCATATATTTTATTCATTAATAAAAAACAAGGAAGTACTGATATATGCTGCTTCATGGATGAATCTTGAAAATTATGCTAAGTGCAAAGAAGTAGTCACTAAGGACCAAATATTGATCAGGCAAATCTTTAGAGAGAGAATGTAGCCCTAGTGGTTACCTAGGACTGGGAGGAAGGGCGTGGTTTGGAGGAAAATGGGGAATGAATACTAATAGGAACAGTGTTTCTTTTGAGGGTGACAAAAATGTTCTAAAATTGACTGCGGGGATGGTTGCAGAACTTTCTGGACATACTGAAAATTACTGAATTGTACACTTTAAATGGGTGAATTATATGGTATATGAATTATATCTCAGTAAAGATGTAAAAGCAAAACAACAGTATATGTTGCTGTTGCCAATATCATTGCTATATTCCCAGAATCCTCACATCATTGTTTTCTTGATGTCTTCTCAGTTCTTCCCAGAACAGCCCTTTGGCCCTTTTCCCAACCCTCCCATCGTGTATTGGAAGGATCAGTGGGCAGAGGGTCAGTAGACAGGTGCGAGACCCAGTCCTAGTAGCCTGGCTTGGGTAGCTCACAGATCCTCTTTGGGGTCCAGTTTCCATGACTTTCCTTTCTGATTTGTTTTCTCATTCATTCAACAGGCATGTTTCAGTCATTCATCAGAACAAACACTGAGCTCACTGTGTCCTGGTACTCCTGTAGGTGGCAGGGATACAGCGGTGAATAGGACAGCTGCCCTCCTGGAGCAGAGGGAGGAGGAAACACAAACAAGAACATTACTTCTGTAAGTACACCGCAGAAAGCACGTGTGTCTGACTCCTTGTGGCTTCCAGGTGGTAAAGAATCCGCCTGCCAATGCAGGAGACACCAGTTCGATTCCTGGGTCGGGAAGAACCCCTGGAAGAGGAAATGGCAACCCACTCCAGTATTCTTGCCAGAAAACCCCATGGACAGAGGAGCCTGGTGAGCTACAGTCCATGGGGTCACAAAGAGTTGGACATAAGTGAGCAACTGAACACTCAGCACTGGCTCCTTGAGGTCAGAAACATGCCCGGCTTGTCCTCCTCCTGAGGCTCATACAGAGAGGCACCTGTAGATCGTGAATTCACTTGGTACTTAAACTGGATAATTCCTTGATAAATCCTTACAAATAATGCTGTGAGATTTGATTCCCAAAGGAGTATTCCTATAGTAGAAGGGAAGAGACCTTAAGTCACCTACTCATTCGTTCATTCATACATACATACAAGTGCTTTGAGCATCTTATAATAGTTAAATCATTTTGTCTGCCAGTAATAGAAACCTAATTTAAACTGTCTTAAGCATAAAAAGGAATTTGTCGGTTAAAATAACTAAAAAGGTACAAGGGCCACTTGATCCAGGTGTGCACACGGCATCATCAAGAACACCTCTCAACCCAGTCTTCCTCTGACTGGCTCCATTCCTGAGTGAGTGCTCCTTTGGTGGAGGCAAAATGGCTGTAGACTGTCCCAGAACCTCATCTTCCAGTTCAATACTGCATGAATAGTGAGCTCTTCATCCCCTAATTTCCCTTTCTTAGGCTCCCTCTGCCCTTTCCCCCCAAAGTCCTGCCTGGGCTTCCATTGAATTGAGTTCAGTCTTGAACTAATCACTGCAGTCAGAGAATGAAATGAGCTAATTCCTAATTCACAGGGCCTGGGCATTTGCCATGGGTAGGAGCAGTCAGCCCAGTCTGAAGCACAATGGCTGAAAGCATGGGAGAGGGTGGCTCTCAAAGGAAGAGTGCTGTTTCCAGAAACAGCAGAAACTGGAGAACAGATGCTTCATAAACAAACAAAAATAACCCATGTCCCCACACACTGATACCAGGCCCATCAATTACTGTATTACTTATATTTGTCTTACTTATATCACTGTCTTACTTGTATTTGTCATGCATACAGGACATGAGAGAAAGATGACAGGGATTTAGAGAATATGCAGCGGCAATTCAGAAAGTGGGGGATTATCTTCCCATATGGAGAACCAAGGATCACCTCATGGAAGAGGTAGCATGTGAACTTGACTTTGAAGGATGAGTGAAGTTTTTCATATGTATCCATGAGAGGGGGCACTCCAGGCTGGGAGAACTGTGTGACCTAAGGCTTGGGGAAAGTCAGTGATTCAGTGTAGCCAGAAGACAGGCCCAGGAAGAAGTGATGTAGCCTATGAGGAAGGAGGTGGAAGCAGGGATCAGATCTCAGGGGCACCGGGTGCCAGGGTAAAGAGCTTAGATTACAGTCTAGGGAAAGCAGGAAACCACTGGAGCCTGTGACCATGGCAGGGATATCACCTGGGACATTAACCTGCTCAGATCCCTTAAAAAAGGGAAAACACAAAGAGCAACCAGTTAAGAGACTGCAGACATGGTTTAAGCAAAAAGTAAGAGAATCTGAAAGTCCCTGGCACCTCCAACCCAGCGTGTCCAAGGCAGAAGCCAGCCAGCTTGGCTTCCCCATGCCCCTTCTCTACCCAGGTTTTCTGCCTTAATGAATGGCATTATCATCCCCATGTGTCATCCAGGACTCCCCTCTCTCACATTTCCCCCTCAATGAACTCATCCACGAGGCCAGTCCATTTTCCCTCCTAAATGTTTCTTGAATGTACTTGTCTTGTTCCTCTGCACCACCTTACCCCTCAGGCCATCATCATTTGTTCCTTGGATGGCTCCAACGGCCTCCTAACTGACCTCCCAGCCTCCAGCCTTATCCCTTTTCAACTGTTGGTTCAGCAGCCAGTCATTGGTTTAAATTTCAGCCAGCTGGGGACTCCCTGAGGACCAACCCCCTGCAGGATGTGGTTTCCAGCCTCACGTCTTCGGCACCCCCAGCCATTCTGAGCTGTATTCGACTCACCCAGCGGAGCTGATCTCTTTCCCCTCTGGACAGGCACAGGCGGCTTCCTCTCTCCCCACACTAACCTCCCACCTCCTTTGTTCCTGGTGTAGGAGCTGGAGGGCTGTTCCTGGTGGGAATGTGTTTGGGAGGCTGGGAGACAAGAGCCAAGAGTGGGTGGAGAGCTGTAAGTTCCCTATGGTGGACGTGTTCCGTGTCTGCCTGGTACTTGCCTTCTCCCAGGAAAAGCAGCGCCCCCACCCCTGCGTTTTGGAAACTGCTCCCCACACTCACCTGTGTGGTCCAATGGGAGCTGCCGTTTTACATCGTCTCGCCTCGTCATGGGGATTCATTGTGAGGTGGATGACCTAACTGACCCAGTCGTGTCCCTCTCCAAAAGTTTTCTAACTGGAGCTATGGGGAAATGGCCTCTTTCCTTTTCAGCTGTGAGACTGAAAAGCTAGATTGTGGAGCTCCAAGCTGCGAGGTGCCCTGCCTTGTGGCAAAAGGTAACATTCAGAGAGAGATGAAAACGACAGGCTGAGGGAGAGGTCCTGACCAGGTCTGGCCACTTTTAAGATCCAGGGTGGTCGTTAACTTGCCATCTCATAGAGCAGTGCTTCCCAGACTCTGTGGGGAAGAGTCAGATTTTTTTTTGCCCAATCTTACTATAAATCATAACTTTGGTTAAACACAATACAAAACTTAGAAAAAAAAAAAATCCTGCACACATTTTTCAAGCCTCGGTTTCTAGTGTTATATTCAACTAACAATTTGTCAATTTGTTATAAAAATCTGTCAACACTTGATCCCAGTTTCTGTACTCACCTTGTCATGGACTGTATCAAGCAGCCAGTCTGTGGCCCACACTTTGACTAGCCCTGCCCCAGAAAACATCGTCCACTCTGGCTGGCCCGAGCTCTGCGTTCCAGCTGGTAGCAAGGGGGAAACAAAGGAAGTGTAAGGCAAAAAAATTGTTTTTAAAGAAGTAATGCAGTCCAAGGGGGAGGGGAGGTCAGGGAAGGAAGGACTAGGAGTTTGGAATTAGCAGATGTAAACTAGTATATATAGGATGGATAAACAACAAAGTCCTACTGTTTAGCACAGGAAACCATATTCTATATCCTGTGATAAGCCATAATGGAAAAGATATACAAGAGAGTTATGTATGTGAATATATATACACATATATATATCTTGTACAACAGAATCATTTTGTTGTACAGCAGAAATTAACACATTGTAAATAAACTGTACTTCAATTAAAAAAATAAAAAAGAAGTAATCCCAAAGTTGCACACATCCCTTTCATTCCATTCTACTGGTGAAAAATGTGGTCACACTCAGTTGCAAGGAAGACCAGGAAAGATAGTTCCTAGTTGGGTGGACTTGTGCCGTTACTAAAAAATTCCATTAGTAAAAAGATAAAGGGCAAGACGGTTATGGGAGACCACAGATTCTGCCACAAACTCCTAAGAGTCACCAGGAGCCTGCCCTCAGGGGCTGACTCTGTGCTTGGGGGTGCGGGAGGCTTGGCTACATAGGGACTGTATTTCAGGTATCTGCCATTCTCTGCAGCCAACTACCCCAGATTTAGTCACTTATATGATTTTGCTGGTCAACAGTGTGGCTGGCTTCATTGGTGGCCCTGCCAACAGTATTGCCCGGGGTCTCTCACCCAGCTGCAGTCATCTGGTTGTCTGATTCGGGCTGGATAGGCTAAGATGTCTTCACACACGCATCTAGCAGTTGTCAATCTTCCGGCTGGGATGCTTCGGTTTTCCATGTGGGCTCTTCAGGAGATGAGCTTAGGCTCACTCACATCCTCGTTTCCACTCCAACCACAACCAGAGAGAGGGCAAACCTCACACAGAGGAGGATTTCAAGCCTCTGCTTGCATCACATTTGTGAATGGCCCACTGGCCAAAACAAGGCACATCTCCAAGCTGAGATTCAAGGAGAGGAGAGAGGACATGACTTCTTGATGAGAAGAGCGGTGACGTGACATCACTAAGGAGCATGAGAGGGATGCTTCATAACATCTTCACAAAGAGCCTTCCATGAGAACTTCAGCTTCTACCTACAGAACCAGGAATGTCCACCATTGTTCAGGCTCTTGTGGTCCCAAGGGAAAATAATCCCACCAGTGCCCCAGGGAAAGAGTTCTCTTTTTCAGGCTTCACCTTGCATCTGAAAGGCTGCCAGGAACCAAAGCAGTCCCCAGAAGCAAGTCTTCCTCTGTCTCTCCGCTGAGCTGCAAGGTCTCCTTCATGGCACATCTTCCCCCTCTGTGTCTGCTCCATCCTCCTCTCTGCTAATTGCTTTATTTCTCTTTACTTCTGGCACCTACTCCCTCACAATTTCCGCTGGCCCCAGGCATCAACCTATGGCACCCTTTCACCTTCTGGCCCAGCTGTTAACCAGCTCAGCCTCTCCATGTTTCCCCTGTTCCAACTCCAGAAAGTATCACCTTGATTAGCTGGCTCACATCCTCAAACTGGACCACGCTGAGGTGGGCAGGTCAGCCTATGGATTGGCTGTCTGGAGCTCAGGTGCCCACATCTCATCCAATCACCTGGGGAAGAAGGGAAGCACTACTGTAGGTCAATCTGTGAATCTGAAAAAAGATACAGCTGTGTCCTAATCATCAAAACCTGTGAATGTGACTATTTGGGGGAAAAAGTTCTTTGTATTAACAGATATGTTTGAGATAAAATTATCCTGGATTATTCAAATGGGTCCTAAATTTAAAAACATGTCCTTCTAAGAGATGTGTAGAGAGAAGACAGACACAGAGGAGGCTGTGGGGAGATGGAGGTGGAGGCTGGTATTATGCAACCACAGCCAAGAAATACCTGGCACCACCAGAAACTAGAGGACCCAAGAATTCTCCCTTAGTGCACCTGGAGGGAGTGTGGCCCTGACGACACCTTCATTTCAGAACTTGAGCCTCCACAATTAAATAAATTTGTTATTTCAAGCCACCAAGTTTGTGGTAATTTGTTACAGCAGCTCCAAGAAACTAATACAAGCACATTGCTCAAAATATAGGTCCCAGGCAGCAGGATCCCTTGGCAAGACACTTTTCCTGTGCTGACATATAGGCCACGTAAGCATATACCTCATTCCCCGACCAGGGAGTGAACCCTTGCACCTTTTTCTTCTAAGACCTGAGACCTGCAAGCCAAGACAGCTTGCACCCCAGTGTCCTACTATTCAGCATCAACACATGATGCTTTCAAGAGGTCTCAAGACTGAAAAGATGTGATATATAGCATCTCTTGAGTCTCCTGCATTGGCAGGCAGTTCTTCACCACTGTGCCACCTGGGAAGCCCAACAGAAAACTATTTGGTCATAAAAAAATGAAAGTGAAAGCCACTCAGGTGTGTCCAACTCTTTGCGACCCCATGGACTATACAGTCCATGAAATTCTCCAGGCCAGAATACTGGAGTGGGTAGCCATTCCCTTCTCCAGGGGATCTTCCCAACCAATGGATCAAACCCAGGTTTCCCACATTGCAGGCATATTCTTTACTGTCTGAGCCTCCAGGGAAGCCCAAGAATACTGGAGTGGGTAGCCTATCCCTTCTCCCCGGGATCTTTCTGACCCAGGAATCGAATTGGGGTCTCCTGAATTGCAGGCAGATTCTTTATCATCTACCATGGAAGCCCACTCAATCATAAGAAAGAATGAAATCTTGCCATTTGTGACAACATAGATTGATCTAGAGGGTATTATGCTAAGTGAAATAAATCAGAGAAAGACAAATAACATATGATTTCACTTATATGTAAAATCTAAAAAACAAACCAAATGAACAAATGGAACGAAACAGAAACAGATTCACAGATACAGAGAACAAACAGGTGGTTGCCAGAGGGGAGAAGGAGTAGGGGAATGAGTGAAGTAGAGAGGGAGATTAAGAGGCACAAACTTCCAATTACAAAATAAATGAGTCACAGGGATGAGATGAAACATACAGCAGGGGAATATGGTCAATGATATTGTAATATCTTTCTATGGTGACAGATGGTAACTAGGTTTATCATCTTGATCATTTTGTTCTGTATAGAAATACTGAATTACTACAATGTGCACCTGGAACTAACATAGTGTTTTAAGTCAACTTTACTTGAATTAAAATTTTTTCCCATTCCCTCCAAAAAAAAAAAAAAAGGTATAAGTTAAGATCAAGATGGAACAGTATTTTAAGAGAATTAATGATAAGGTCATGGAAAGAGTTTCCTTTGGTTGTCTGTCTCCGAAGGACACAGAGTCCTGAGCATCCTTTCAGAGGCGGAGGGAAGAATCCAGGGGAGCAGGAGAGGAGACAGGAAGAGTCATGTCCTAATGCCAAGCACACCATATCTCTGTTCACACGAATTAACAAATCAGAGCATCACGGAAGGTCAGGGTTTTGCTTTTAGCCCTCTCACTTAACAGATGAAGAAGCAGAGGACACAGAAATGAGTGACTTCCCCGGGGTCCCCTACAGCTGTTTGCTCCAGACATCCAATCCCCTCCTCTTCCCATGTGTCCAGGACTTCATAATGTGCCCTTGGCAAAGACAACTATTTTTTAACTGCCTTTATTCATGTCTCTACATGTTGTAAAATGCCTCTAGGACTTTTCTATTCTTGTGCCCTTTCCCCGCTTCCCTGGACATAGTGGCTCATGAACGCCTTGTCCCTGCCAAGTGCAGCTGAGGAAATGGGAGCGGCCACTTGGCTGAGCGGACAGGAAGGCATGCACTGAAGGGGCTCTGGTCCTCTAACCTGGACAGGACTGCAGCACCCCCACACGACTGCACGTTCCTCGGCTGCCAGCCGAGAGCCCTGGGGTCTATAGCTTCCCATCTTCCTTGCAAGCACAGTTCTAAGTAAGTTCCTGGCAATAGAGTCACGTACACAAGATTTCCTAGACCAAAGATAGGAGAGTCCACCTTCTATGAATTGGCCTGGATGGGCACGAGGTTGACGGTGGCCTGCAGGCAACCTCCTGCAAGCTGTCCAACAGTACTGCTGCAGACTGGGTGATCTCTGCAGACCTGGAACTTCCCAATTTTGAGGGGTCTGATGGTGGCTTCCCTGACCTTCCCTCATCCAGCCCTCTCACCTAAATCCCCTAATACACAGCTTTTAAATCCTGTCTATTTGGGATATCTGGAGTGGTTTCCATTTCTCTGACAGAATCCTGACTGGCACAGGTAATGAAGCTATGTAAAATGATGTGTGTATCGGGTTGGCATGGAGGGAATCCCTCTGGAATGTAAAAGTTTCCTCCTAGAAAGTGAAATTTGTTTTTTTAATATATAAAGTGACAAATTGGCCCTTAGGTTTGTTTTTGTTAGTTTGGTAGAAGCCTTCTCAGGTGTGTGACCTTGAAACCACTAGATTAACATCAAAACTCTCCTTTGAGACTTCTTCCAGGCAGGGGAGTCCCTCTCCCCCACCTTCATCCTTCCTGAGATCCAAGAGAATCATGGTCAAGAGGGCCAGCTCCATGGAGAGTCTTCCTTCCCTCCAGGACTGCTAACACACAGGGAAAAAAACAGAAGCCACAAGGAAGTCTAGTCTTTGAGTATGGCCATTCCATTTGATAAGAGCAAGGAGCAAAACAAGTTTGCATTACCTGATTTGTATGAACAATCAGAACAGAAGTTAATCAAGTACAAATAATCTTTGAAGACACATTGCAGTTGATATTTTGGGGAGATCATAGTATTTGCTGCCTTTTTTGACACTTTTCTATGTACTGCCTGAAGCTGTTTTATAGATTATCCTATTTAACCTTCCCAACTGCCAAAGTGGGAAGCTGCCAAAGTGAGGATAGCATTCCCCCAGGTTCATAGCCTGAGGCTCAACCAGGTCAAAGCCACCTGACTATTGAGCCATCCTCTTTCCAAGGAGTCATTTGGCTTCTTTGACTAGAAAGGAGGAAGGAAGAAAGAAGAAGAAAAGAAAAAGGCAATAGGAAGAAGAAATCAGAGAGATAAAGAAAAAGGGAGAAGTGAGGGGGGACATCTGTAAGCAGAAAGCGGGGAGAGGAGAAGGCCCAGGGATTATGTGAAGGTAGAGAAACTCACCTCCTCACCACTTCTACTCAGACCAGGTGTTCAGAATGTTACCCTTGCTCTTGGCTATATTGATTAGCCAAGCTATTCAACTGCTCCTTATTCTCTGGCTTTCTGAACCTCCAATGTGAATAGGAAAAGCCACAACAATCCACTCAATATAAATATCTTACTCCAGAAGGTAGATTCAATCATGCTGGGCAGCAGCCCCAGCCCCTGGACTAATGGGGAAGGGGTATTCGGTTTGCCCTTGTGCCATGGGGTAGCTGGTGAAGACTGTCTTAGATACTCTCAGCCTCTCCTTCCAGACCCTTCTCTAAACACCCTCAATCCCACCCTGGCCAAGGTCCCCCTCTGTGTACGTGAAAGGCCAGGCCAGGGCTGGGAAGCCGAGAGCTGGTCCATATCCCCTGAGATCTTAGATTCTCAGAGGTCCCGTGAGCCAATCCTTCCATTTTATGAATGAGGAAATGGAGGGCCAGAGAGGTGAGGGCAGAGGCCCGAGGCCACTCCGTCAGCACACTGCTAAGGGCCCCAACTCTTCCCTCTGGCAGCTCTGCATCTCCCAGGGCCCCAGCGCCCAGCAAAAGCCTCACATATGATCATAATTACCGTGGGCTTGGCCGGAGCCCAGCCACACCGTGAGCACATCCAGGCCTGGTAGCTGGCCAAGTTTCCATCTCAGTAGAAAAATGAATAGGGTCAAGGGATACATGTTAATCCCAAACACACGAGTGGGAAGGAGTGGGGTGAGGGAGAGAGGCCAGCCAGGATTTCTCGGGGAATGTCAGTCCACCAATAGCTCCTGAGACCCCCCTTCCCCCTGCGCCCCAGGAAGCAGAGCGCCCCTGGCCAGCAGACAAAAAACAGGCTGTGTGCTTGCCTGTTGGGCATTGTGGTTCCAGAGCCATCTTGAGATTGTGGTTATAAACCCTGCTGGCTCCAAAGCCCAAGATGGAACTCAGCTGGTGAGACTTGGCCGGGGGCCCCAGAGCAGTCACCCCTCCTCTGTAGTCTCCTTTCTTGCACTAAGCATTTTCCACAGCCTTTGTGTTTCTATCTTTTCTTCAGCATCACCATCTCCTGCCATGGATAAGGAAACTGAGGCAAGGAGGATGGGCTGAGGCCGGGTAGCCAGAGGAGCTGGGATGGGCTAGAACATAGGCCAGTCTGGCCCACAGCCTCCCTCCTGATGCTCCTGAGCTACCTGGGGTGGCCTGGGCTGTGTCTAGGACTCTCCTGCTTTTCCCGGCCACCCCCACACCATGCCCAGCATCTGAAGACTAACTTCATGAGATGTCAGCTTCATCTGCCCCACATCTGCTGCGTAGTCCTGCTGGGGCCCCAAATTCCACCTGAGCTACCAACTCTTGCCACCTCTAACAGTGACATCTCACATCCCTGAGGCTTCTACACTGTTTCTGCAGCCCTTGAGACAAAAGTTCCTTCTTCCCTCCCAGACTTGAAGCAGTCGTGAGCCGCACACCACTCCCAGCTTACCTCAACTCCCAGAATACCCATCTGCAAGCTGTGCTTGGTTCTGGCTGCAGAAAAGGCAGGGAGTTTGAATTTTTGATCTGTGGTATATGTGCATCTACCCTCTGGGGGGCTTATAACAGGTTCAGTAGGTATTAGGAGAGCCACCACTCTCTGCCCTGGGCACAAAGGAGTTAACACTTTTCTGGAACTTGACTAGTCCTCAGCCATGTCTGACTCTTTGTGACCCCATGAACTCTAGCCCGCCAGGCTCCTCTCTCCATGGAATTTTCCAGGCAAGAATACTGGAGTGGATGGCCATTTCCTCCCCAGGGGATCTTTGCAACCCAAGGATCTGTATCTCTTGCATCTCCAGCATTGGCAGCTGGATTCTCTACCCCTGCACCACCTGGGAAGCCCAGAACTCTACTAATACCCTGTGACATGTTAAAAAAAACCCTGTGGAGGACAGCAGCCATCTGTTAAATATCAACTGTCTGGTGGGGAAGAGCTGTGGCCCCCAAAGGGTACACTGGACTTTTTTGATTATTGATGCCTCTGAGGGGGTACGCATCCTCAGAAAATGAGATTATTTACACCGACTGCTAGACTGGCTGAGGACAGCTCAGGGCCTGCAGCCAGGCATATGAGCAAAGGGGCGAGCAGGCTCCAGAGTGCAGCTTCTTGCCGACTGGGGGATTTATGGGCGTCCTGGACAGGCCACGTAGCCTGGTTTTGAGGCCAGCGGCTGGGCCAAGAGGTTGGCCAAGGTTTTCTGAGTCTTTGTAAGCAGCTGGGCCCTTCGGGAATATGTTTCTGATACTGTGGGGGAGGGGCCGGGGGTAGTTACCTGGTCTCCCATCTCCTCCAGAAGCAAAACCTCAGCAGGGGCATTTCTCTTGAAGAGGAGAGGGCAGGAGCCACGAGGGTGGGACGGGGAGGTGGATCAGGGAAAATGTAGCATTATTCTCAGAAGGCTAGCTCTCTTTTTTTTCTACTTTCCAAAAGACCCAGTGATCACTTTGTGTTTAAGCCAATCTTGCTTTCTCAAAGAAATGAAGAAAGAAAAAGATGTTTTTTCCAGGTCTGATTATAAGAATCATAAGACTAGAGAGATATGGAGGAAACATCAGTCTCCCAGTTCTGCCTCTGCCAGGTACTAAGCGAAGCCCATAGGAAGTCGCTGAGCTGTGAATAACTTGCTGGGGTGCGGGGAGCTCCATCAGCAGCTCCTGGGCTCCCAATCTCAAGACACCCCATTCCATTCTATTCATATTCCCATTGCTGGAGTTAAAGTCCATTTGTTGCTTTCAATTGTCAAGAACTGGACAATGACCAGGAGACTAGGAGCTGGTGATTTGGGTCATTCAAGGCTCTGAGAGAAAGCAAGTGGGGGAGCAGGGTCTCTATCACCCCAGGGCACCTAATTTTTAAAATCTGAGCTGTCAGTGAAACAGCAAACCCCAGATCCAGGGCTGCCCCAGTAGGACCGCTGTCCGAACAGCACAGCCAGGGGGTCAACGTCCTAAACAGATGGCGTCAGTCTTCTGGTCTTGCTCTGCCCAAGAAAAACAGAGTGGGTGTCCCTTGATTTCCTGTTTGAAAATGTGCTGGCGGGGGGGTGGGGGTAGTTGAGGGACAAAGAAAACATCTCATCTCTCCCTAATCTATCGAAACTATGAATCTCGACCTCCCCAAGGTGAGGTAGAGGTGGGTTGGCGGGGCCCAGGGAGTGGGAATCTGGCAGCAGGGGCTGAGCTCGGGTGGCCCCTCCAACTCTGACAAGCTTTGAGCTCTGAAACCAGGCCCCAGGGGAACCCCATCACCTCACAGCAAGCCTCTCCTTGCCCCCACAGCTGCTCACAGCCCAGGCCACTCAAGATGACACTTTCTAAACACTGCAGAGAAAGATAAGAAGCAGACGGGAGGAGAAGCCTGGGAGCCGGAGAAGGCCCCGGGAGGAAAGTAGGCTCCCTGCTAAGTAAAGTGGAGGCATCAGACCCCAGCACGGGGGCCTGGATGGCCAGAATGCGGCTCTCACCCCAGCTCTGACGGCACGCTGAGTCGGTCCAACAATGGCGGGAGCCAGAGCCCTTGGCTTGGCCAGTACTTCTCTGGTCATAACTTGCGCTCCCCTGAGCAGCCTGGGCACAGGCACTGCCCCCACGCCCACCCCGTGCCCGTGGGTGGGTGCCGAGCTTGTGCAGAGCTGCCCAGAAGGGGAGATGGGAGAGTTAACTTCCCACCAGCGTGGCTTAACGAAGCACAGCTCCCTCTGTGTCACATTCCGGGACCAGGTCTGGCTTGTGGCCTCGTGGCACTCAGGACGCACCTGGAGAGAGAATGACTTGCTGTATTACTCCACCTGGAGGGAACTGGCATTTCAACTGGGACACATTCCCCAGGGATGGTAATTCAGGGGCAGAAAAGGGATGCCCATGTGTCCCTTACTGCAGACACACACGGGCTTGGTTAAGTGCAAGTGGTCTGTGTGGGGGAATCTGGGTGACCTGAGCTCTTGACCCACCTGGGGAGTTTTTAGGAAAGTCATCCAACAGTAACAGCAATAGGAATAATGATGGGTGCTGTGGTGCAGAGGTGAGGGGACGCTTCTTCTGGTGGGCTCCAGAGAGGAGTTTCAGGTCACTCTGGACCCTCCTTGAAACCTTCAGAATGACTGGAGCACTCCAGCCTGCTGCCCGCAACCAAAGAAACCCTGGGAAATGGGCTGTTTGGGGTTGGGGGCTGGCAGCTCATTGAATCCTTACTCCCTTGAACTCTCACTTCCAAAGACAATCGCATAGCACACACTTTAAGGGAGAGTTGCACACCTCACACATCCCATGGGTGAACTTTGGTTCCCCTCCAGTCCAGACAGGGTGAAATAGGGCCTTGGGCCGCTACCCAACTCAGCTCACTGCTGTCTCAGTGCAGAAACCTTGGGAGAAATCCCAGCTCCAGCCAAGGAAAACAAGAGTCTGGCCTGGCTAAGCCAGATGGCTTCTTTCTCCCCACCTTCTGTCCCCCCGACTGCTACCCTCTGGAGCCAGTAGGCTGTTTGGATAACCCCAGGACCCCTCTCCCACACTGTCTATAGCCAGGTGTTCATGCAGCATTCCAGAGCCGTGGCCAGGCTGTGGGTCGCTGCCTTTGAAACAGTGAGAAGTGTGAGGCTCCGGCTCCTAGGAGAGAGACCCCTTCAACCGGCCTTCCCTGAGCAGGAACCCCTTTTGGGGAGGGGTGATTGTCCTCCAAGGAGTTCACCTCTGCCCTCACTCCCGACCAGGAGCAGCACAGACTTCCCATTCTACAGGTAAAGAAGAAACTCTCTGATTTCTCCTGTCATCCCCTCCAAGCCCCTCCACACTCCCCCAGGCCTCACCTCATGCTGAAATGCTGACTTGCCTGCTGGGCTCTGTGAAAAAAGACCTTCCCACCTTTGCGGATTCTGGTTCCAAAGTTTCACCAACCTCCTCTTCTTCGAATGAAGAACCCCAGTGTCTCACACAGTGTTTCCTTCCCTCTGGAACACTGCTGTTCAAGAGAAATAAGACGCAAGCCACAGATGAGAGTTGCATCTGTATTGTCTAATTGCCACTTTTTTTAAAAAAGAAAAGTGACATTCATGTTAATGATATGTTTTATTTAACCCAATATATTTATATCAACACAAATGAATATTATCATTTCAACTTTTAATCAACAGAAAAACATTATCGATGTGCCCTTTTACATTCTTTTTCTCATGTTAAGTGTATTCGTTTCCTGGGGCAGCTATAAAAAACTACCACAAATAGGGTGGCTTAACATAATAGAAATTTATTCTCTCACAATTCTGGAGGTTGGAAGTCTAAAATCAAGGTGTCAGCGGGAAGCCCAGTGGTTAAGACTCCATGCTTCCACTGTAAGGGGCACAAGAACTACTACATGCCATGTGGTGAGGCAAAAAAATAAATAAATAAATAAAGGCGCAGCAGGGCCACGCTCCCTCTGCAGGCTCTGGGAAGAATCCTTCCTTACTTCTTAACTTCTGTTGGTTAGTCCTTGGTAGGTCTGCCGCCTTCACCACACTGCCTTTTTTCTTTCTGTGTCTTGATTTTCACATGGTTTTCTTATAAGGGTACCAGCCACTGAACTTTGGGTTCACTTTAACCCAGTTAAATCTCATTTTAAATTAACCAGTTACATCTGCAAAGATTCTATTTCAATAAAGTCATATTTTGAGGTTCCAGATGAGCATGAATTTTAGGGGGACACCATCCAACCCAGTGCAATGTTGGATTCAACGTTATCAGGCCAGTAAAGTCCATGCCCCCTTCCCCATCTGATTTTTTACTCCTAAGTAGCCACTGTTGTCTATTCCATTGTCTCCGTCCCTTTGTTTTCACTTTGGTGATGCTTGGGGCAGGACCCCGGGTAAAAAGAAACAGGAAGGGGACTTTCATGGCAGTCCAGTGGTTAAGGCTTCATCTTCCCATGCAGGGGGTGTGGGTTCAATCCCTGGTTGGGGACCTGGGATCCCACATGCCTCATGGCCAAAAAAACCAAAGCATAAAACAGAAGCAATACTGTAACAAACTCAACAAAGACTAAAAATGTGCTACATCAAAAAGAAAGCAAAAAAGAAACAGATTAATTTTAATTAACTTTAACCCAACATATCCAAAATATTGTCATTTCAACATCTAATCAATATAGAAAAAGCTAAACGAGATATATTCTTTTTTCATACTAAATCTTCAAAATCCCATCTGTGTGTGATGCTTACAGCACATCTCAAACTAGACAAGTCACATGTCAAGTGCTCCACAGCTGTAGGGAGCTAGTGGTACCCAACTGGACAGTGTGGCTCAAGAAATTATTTTTTAAAAAAATTGAGGCCTATGATAATGCAGAGGACTCCACTGAGGAGGTTGAGGGGCTCCAGGAGTGGAATTTCCTTGATGGCTTCACCACCTCCAGGGTCTCCTGAGGAATCTCTAAAGTTAATCCAGAGTTATTGCCAGTCTCTTAAAGCTGCAAATGACCTTTCTCTTTGTCATACACTCACCACACACACACACACACACACACACACACACACACACACTCATCCACATAACTTGGGAGTCTTCCAATTGCCTTCTGCTATGCATGGACCTCACAAAAAGTGACTCAACCTTACATAAGACTCTGAGGGGGCCCAGGAGTGTGACTCACCGCCTTGAAATTTCCAGTGGGTTACACATGTCTTTGTAGATGAATTTTTTTTTTTTTTTTACTGTATCTTTAATGGTTGTCAAAAAGAAAAAAATTGGTGTGGGAGGCAGATTGGGTGAGAATCCCACCTTGGGGCAGGAAAGGATAGTTATAATGGATGGGAGGGCTCTGGGGCTGAGGACAAGGCCCTTTCAGTGTCAGGCTTCAGAAGGTTCTGAGGAGAAAAGAGGTCGCTTCCTCGACCTAGATGCCCCTCAGCAGATGAATGGATAAGGAAGCTGTGGTACATATACACCATGGAGTATTACTCAGCCATTAAAAAGAATTCATTTGAATCAGTTCTAATGAGATGGATGAAACCGGAGCCCATTATACAGAGTGAAGTAAGCCAGAAAGATAAAGAACATTACAGCATACTAACACATATATATGAAATTTAGAAAGATGGTAATGATAACCCTATATGCAAAACAGAAAAAGAGACACAGATGTACAGAACAGACTTTTGGACTCTGTGGGAGAAGGCAAGGGTGGGATGTTTCGAGAGAATAGCATCGAAACATGTATATTATCTATAGTGAAACAGATCACCAGCCCAGGTTAGATGTATGAGACAAGTGCTCGGGCCTGGTGCACTGGGAAGACCCAGAGGGATCGGGTGGAGAGGGAGGTGGGAGGGGGGATCGGGATGGGGAATGCATGTAAATCCATGGCTGATTCATGTCAATGTATGACAAAAACCACTACAATATTGTAAAGTAATTAGCCTCCAACTAATAAAAATAAATGAAAAAAAAAAGAGGTCTCTTCCTCTTAGGACCGCAGGGCATTTCAAGATACCTCGTGTTACAATCACCTCAAATAGCAAGACTCAGCCCTTGGAGTCTCCGGGAAGGACTTTGATTTGGGAAGGTTTGACCAACTTCAGTGTCACTGCTGCCTAAAAAAATCCGCAGAGCACTGCAGGTCAGGGATTCCCAGCTCTGGCCATAAAATTCCTATGTCCAGTCATGCCCCAGACCAACTCAGTCACGTCCTGTGGAGATGGGGCCCAGGCATCAGTATTTTCTGTAGGTTTCCCAGATGATTGCAACATGCAGCCAGTAAGCAAACCCTGCTGGTGGGAGGGCCTGGGACCCTTTTATACCTGGTGGATAACTCCAGTCCTTGATGCCTTGTTTAGTTGCTAAGTCATGTCTGACTCTTTTGCGACCCCATGGACTATATAGCCTGCCAGGCTCCTCTGTCCATGGGATTTCCCAGGCAAGAATGCTGGAGTGGGTTGCCATTTCCTTCTCCAGGGGATCTTCCCAATCCAGGGATCAAACCCAAGTCTCCTGCACTGGCAGGTAGATTCTTTGCCACTGAGTCACCAGGGAAGCCCCATGAAGCCTTAATGCAGAAGGGGAATTGTTAGTTTACAGTTGGTGGCAGAGTCCCCCAGAGAATGAGCGCTTCTGTTGGCGAGGACCAGGATGTGTCCTTGGGGGTGAAATGTGAAGCCCCCAGGGAATGGCCCACTTGGGCTGAAAGTGTGGATGGGTGCTACAGAATTGCATCATGAAAAAGAAATAACAGGGGAATCTGAGAGTTGGGGCTGGCAGCTGGAAGGGAAGGGCACTGCCAAGGAGAACATTCAGGTATTCAACAGGTATCTGTGTGAAGCAATGGCCAAGAGTCTTAGAAGAGTGTGACAGGGACTTCCCTGGCAGTCCAGTGGCTAGGACTCCACACTTCCACTGCAGGGAGCGCGGGTTCCGTCCTTGGTGAGGGAACTAAGATCTCACATGCTGTGCAGCACTGACACCCCCACCCCACCCCTCGCCCCCTGCCAAAAAAAGTATATGACCTTCTGTTTTAAGACATTTGCTGGGTCATGGCACAAGGTACCTCACTTTCCATCTTTATGCCTTTAGTGAGCGACAGGGCAGAGTATTCCAACGCTGAGGAAACAGGACAGCTGAACCTGGCCAGCTCCCACCCCCCACACAGACATGCTCAGAGCTGCCGGGAGCACTGTTGGGTCTGCCACCATACCTGGTATATCAGGCAGGGGCCCAGCAGGAAACAGATGGCGTGCTCAAAACGGATCATGTGAGAGAGTTGAATGAAGGGACTATTTACAGAGGTGTGGGCAGCCTTGTGTGTGTGAAAACAGTGGAGCTGGTACCAGCCCAGCACCATTAACTCTACTAGGCCTGAGGGGACAGGAACAGAACAAGCTGCCTGATGAGAGTCGTGGCCTTCTGTTTGAGGGGCACAGACACTCTCAGTGACCCCACAGGGAGGGGGTCAGAGGAAAGACATTATGGGCTGAACTGTGTCCCCCCCCCCCAAATTCCTGTTGAAGCCCTAACCCGCAGAGTTTCAGAATGTGACTGTACTTGGAGCTAGAGCCTTCACAGCAGTGATTAAGTTTAGATGAAGCCATTAGGATGGGCCCTCATCCAAGCTGGCTGGAAACCTTATGAGAAGAGGAAGTCTGGACAAAGTGACACCAGGAACAGGAGTGCAGAGAGGAAAGATGGAGAGAGAAGACAGCGGAAACGCAAGCCAAGGAGGGAGGCCTCAGAAGACACCCAACCTGCTGACACCTTGATCTTGCACTTCTAGCCTCCAGAGCTGGCAGAAATATATTTGTGTTGTTTAAGCCACTCAGCCAATGGTACTCTGTTATGGCAGTCCTAGCAAGGGAATATAGGTGAACTTTACCCTCCTCCCTCTTTACAAGCTCTGGCTGGTGCCCCCCACATTGGCCAAACCCAACCAAAAGACAGAGGGCATGAGAGCAAGTATGCACAGCCCACATGGGTCAGACCCCAGGGAGGAGAAGGTGGAGCCTGGACCAGGAGCAGCAGACAGAGGATGTCTGTCTACCTGGGAGGGGTGCTGAGCCAATTTAATGTATCAAAGGATAGGTGACCAGGCTTCTGACACCAGGTTGGTGTGGTAGGACACAGGATGGTGTGGTGAAAGTAAGCCACCACTTGGACCAAGATTGGAAGAAAATAGAAAAAAATGATGATGTTTGTCAAGACGGTGGCTAATTTTTTTTTTTCAAAATTTCCTTTACTCATATAGTTAGGTTGTTTTCCAATAAAAACAGACAATCCAGAGGAGAGTTTTCAGAAAAAAAAAACACTTGAATGTAAGAGTCTTTTTTTTTTTTTTTAATCCATTCAGCCAGTCTGTCTTTTGATTGGAACATTTAGTGCAATTACATTTTAAAAAATTATTGATAGGTTTGTACCTATTGGGGCTTCCCTGGTGGCTCAAGTGGTAAAGATTCTGGATCCCCTGGAGAAGGAAATGGCAACCCACCTCAGTATTTTTGCCTGGAGAATCTCATGGATAGAGAAGCCTGGTGGGTTACAGTCCATGGGGTTTGCAAAGAGTCGAACAGGACTGAGTGACTAACACTTACACTTTTTTCATGTACTTATTGCCATTTTGATGATTGTTTTCTGGTAGTTTTTGTAGAGGTTTTTTTTGTTGTTGTTGTTACTTTCTTCTTTTATTGCTCTCTTGTTATCTGATGACTATTTTTAGTATTTTGTTTGGATTCCCTCCTCTTTTTGTATGTGTATCTATTATAGGTTTTTGTCTTGTGGTTACCATGAGGTTCATATTAAACAATATATATGTGTTTACTTTAAGTTGATTATCTCTTAAGTTCAAATCCATTCTAGAAATCTTACATTTTTCCTCCCCCACCCCTACTTTTAATGTTTTTGACATCATATTTTATATCTTTTGTTCTTTGTGTGCCTTAACCTCTTATTATAGATGATTTTACTACTTTTGTCTTTTAACCTTCCTACTAGCTTTAGAAGTGTTTACTGTATATTTGTTTTCTCCTTTTATAATTTTCCTATTTCAAGTTGTGGATTTTTCTTTTCCACCTAGATAAGCCCCTTTAACATCTCATATAAGGCTGATTTAATGATGCTAAACTCTTGTAGCATTTGTTTGTCTGTTAAACTCTCTACTGTCCTTCAATTCTGAACATTCTCGTAAATATTTGGCTGGGTGGACAGCTGTTAGGGGGCAGGGATATAGTGGATGAGGGCAGGTAACTCCCTTGAAATATTACAAGCACCATTGGAAGTAAGGTGTCCAGGTGAACTGTGCAAGAGAGGCCCCTTCTTGCATATGACAAGTGATTCCCTAACCCTGGACTCCATCTCAACATGGGGCACACCCAGGACACAATTCAGAGAGGAGCTGCCCTAAATGCCCCTCACTTGTGCCCCCAGAGTCCCTGGGGAGCTGCCATTCTAGACTCAGCCTGGTGCCCCCACCTTTGGTCTCTGAGCGCCAGGCGTGCCTCCCACTGGCTGCCAGCTGCCCTCCCCAGCCCTTCTCCCTCTCACGCTGATGCCCTCAGGCCAGTGCTTACCAGCCTGGCCCCTGCCCACCCCTTCCCTTCCTCAGCCTTTGGCCTGACAACCTGGGTTTTCCAGATTAGGAGGTGCAGATTGTTCTCATGGGTTCTCCTCCGGGGACCTCGGGCTGGGCCAGGTGGAGGGGTTCTGAGAACGTATGTGTCTTTCGTACACAGAGCTGACATGTGTTCAACTATTCCCCAAGCCTCCTTAACTTATAGGAATCAATAAGAGGAAACCAATACCACAGGACCACCCACCTCACCAAGTCAATGTGAGGGCTACATGACAATCAAGACTGGGGTTCAGAACACATAGCATATAGACATGTCCAACAATGGGGAGATTACAACCAGATGCAAAAGCTAAAAGAGAATGACACCACAGGGACCAAGCAACCCAGCTATGGGACCCGCCAACGTGGGGAAGAGAACACACTTGCATTTTTTGGTGAAAGAAGAAATGATGAAAACCCGTTAGCAGAAAACCTAACTCAAAGAGGCTTAAGCAACCTTACATAACAAGAAATCACAAGGTAGGCTGGCTCCAGCAAGAGTTAATTAGCAGTTCAGTGACGTCACCAAAGACCCAGGTTCTTTCCAGCTTTCTGCCTGGCTATCCTTGGTGCTATTGTCAGCCTTGGGCTGGTAAGTAGATGGTTAGAACGGTTCCAGGCACAATATCCAGAGGTGTAAGACAGATCTCTTTGGAGAATGAGAAATCTTCTTCTGAAGCATCCCAAATAGATTTTCTCCTTGTATCTCATTGGCCAGAACTGGGTCACATGTCCAGGCCTCACAGGCAAGAGGAATGGAATCATCGTGATTGGCTTGAACCAATCAGGACCCAACAGTAAAGCTAAAGATAGGCCCACCTGGGCTGAGGCATGTGGCCGGCTGGGGGAAAGTGGATGCTTGAATTAAGTCAGGTTCTATTACTGAGGAAGATGCTACACTCCAGCTGAGGCCAATTCCAGGAGCTGACACCTAGCAGGCACCAAATACTTAGAGTCATTTCCCTTTAAGCATCTTGCCGAAGGGCACAGAGCTATAAGTAGCCTGGCCGGAACTCAAATCCACAGAGAGGAGAACAAAAGGGCTAAAGATAAGTGGAGCTTATTCACAGTTGTCCCCCAGGACAGCCCCTATGAGGAAAAGCCTCCTTCTCTGGGGAACTGACTATTTCATCATCCTGCAAGTGAGGGCGACAGTAATAGCTTTGTGGAGCAGGGGTCCCCCTCCATTCCATGATGACCCCATGCATCCCACCTCTGCCAACATCCAGCCAGCCCAGCTCTCACATCACAGCTGCATTTTTCCATCTCTTCTGTACAAAATAACTCCCCAAAGTCTGACAGTTTTTCCTCTGTCTGTGTTTGATTTATGGCTACAATTACAAGCCTTCCTTC
The DNA here is from genome assembly GCF_019320065.1 of Cervus canadensis. NCBI lineage: Eukaryota > Metazoa > Chordata > Mammalia > Artiodactyla > Cervidae > Cervus > Cervus canadensis. The sequence continues at coordinate 28,256,340 of NC_057390.1, forward strand.
ACATGGCCTGCATGCCAGCAGAGATCTTCTGCAAGTCAGCAGCGCTGCCATCCCAGCTCCTGGCTCTCATCCCCAGCATAAGTGCTGCAGACGACCCTTTCCTCCACACCCTGAGCCCCAGACCCTACTCCCCACCCCACCCCCCCACCCCCAGATGCCTGGGTCTGGGCTGTATCAGAATTGGGCAACAAGTTAAGTGATCTCTTTTAACAGAGACCCTGAAAGACAGGAAAGGCTGCTCTCCCCACCCAGCACCCACCTGGCAGGGCTCAGAGAGCATTGTCTGCAGTCAAGGGGGTGGACTACCTCCCTAATGAGATCTGTACCATATGTTGCAGGGGGTTCCCATCCTGAAGGACAAAAAAGCCTCCAGGCCGTGTTTGATTAGTACCCCAGCTTCACTTCTGGCCCTTTTTGATGCTTCTTCCTAAAGTAATCACTCTGAAGTCCAGGTCTCTGGTTTGAATTCTGGCTCTGCTTCTTCAACAAATTCTCTGTACCCCAAGTTCCTTCTCTGTACCCCAAGTTCCTTCTGTAAAATGGGAATAAGGATAGTACCTACCCTATAGAGCTATTCTTGGATTAAATAGAATTAGGTTTTGCATGTAGTATGTGTTCTCAATGTTCATTTTTATCATTATCATTATGGATGCCTAGTTTCTAATCCAGAGTGACTCTTGGGTACCACTCACTGAGCATCTGATGCTGCCAGGCACCCTGCGGATTGTGTGGGATCCCGGTCACCTTGGAAGACAGCACCCCTGTCCTGAAGATGCCCAAACCCAGGCCTGAGGAGCTAGGAACTTGTCCAAGTTCTCACAGTCAGGAAGTGGGAAAGCAGAGATTGCATCCCAGATCTGGCTGGGTCCACTTTTTCACTCCACCAACTGTCTTGCCACCCTATTTTATCTGAGCGATGTTTTTGGAGGACTTTGGGGCAACTAGAGAAACCTGAGATGTGATAGAGGGACGCTGCCCAGTGAGGACACAATGCCACAATCCCAGGGCTCACCAGGCATCCTGGGGCTCCTGAGAAAAGAAGGCGAGGTCTACAGAACCCTCACCACCTCCTGCGTCTGTAGCTTTTGTTGTCTGGCACCTGATGCTCCACAGCCATCCTGGGAAACTTGGTAGGAGAATGGCCTCTGGGGTCACTGCAGGGAAGCAGGCTGTGGAATAAAACTCCAAGCGTCAGGACAGGGAGGTGCGGGTGTGGCCCTCAGCCTGGCGAGGAAAGAAGTTCTCTGTGTCCCTTCCCACCACACTTCTGGGCCACCTGGAGGATATAGATGGGGCCGTATGCTAGCGGGAGGGGTAACTGAGCAGTAGGGTGTGGCCCCTTGCAGGCCAAGCCAGCACAGTGCCCAGCGGGTAGGGGCTGAGTCCGGAGAGGAAAGGCCTAGGGGTTGCTTTTCCTTAGAAGAGGTGTTTCTCCACGTGTCTCCTTCTCCCCACTTGTTACAAGTAGCCCCGGGCAGCAATTCTGCCCCATCCCAAGTCTGCTCCATCCAGACAAGGTGAGCCTGAGTCTGATGCCAGGAAGGCCACCTGGGCCATGCAGCCTACATGTTACAACTGCTGCTTCTGGGCTGGCCTCTGCTTCCCTGACAGCTAGCTGTGGCCTTGCCGGGGTGGGGATGCCCTTTGGTCCAGGTTCTGGGCCCTGATTCTGAGGGAAAAGGTGGTTCTGCATTGGTTCCTAGGTTTAGGGTCAAGGCTCCAGCCAGCAACAAAGTGCCCTAGAAATGGTGAAGGACAGGGGAGCCTGGTGCGCTGCAGTCCATGGGGTTGCAAAGCGTCAAACACTACTTAATGACTGAACAATTTTGCTTGACCTTTTCCTGTGAGGGCTGGAAGGGGCCGGAGAGATTTGAATCCTTCTGGGTCCTCTGACCTGATATCCATCCTATGGCCACCTCAGTCTCCCTGTGACATTGAGAGTGGGCGGTGGCAGCTATACTAGAAAAAGGAAAGAAGAAAGAAAAAGGAAGATGGGTTATGTCCTTGAGCCTCTGGAAATAGCAGGTTTTGTCTTTGGCCCCTGGGAATTTGCATGCAAAAAGCCCATGCAATTCCTTGACACACGACTCCCCCTACCCCCTGCCCCGGCCCCAAACCCAATGGCATTTAACTTAGCAAGGGAGACAAGTGCAAAAAAAAATGGAGACACTGGGGTAAGAGGAGAGGCTATGGGGACATGGAGAGCAGCGACGATGGAGAGGTGGCGAGGGCACATGTGTCCCTAGCCCCGTGGCACTAACAAAGCACCTGGCCTTAGGTCAGGCCTTTCCCATCCTGTGACACAAGCTCTTATGACACTGAGGCAGCTCCGAGAAACTGCCCTGTGTCACTCAGGAGGTCAGAGCAGGCTTCAGGACTTTTTGGGTGAGGATGTGACAGCCAAGCCAAGGTCCAACCTTGGTGGGGGCAGGGGGTGCGGCTCCTCAGCAGCGAGGTTGCAGGTTTGGAGGCGGAGGCTGAACCTGCAGTAATGGGTGACCGTGCAGTGTGGGTGGGGCGGTCGCGGCTCTGGAGGGAAGGCCTCTGGGAACACAGCATTCTCAGGAAACAGCAGTTCCTGTTGTAAATCCTGGCTCGTCGCCTCCGACAGACTTCCTGACTGAGCTGCCTGGCCCCGGTGCTGGCACCTTCCCGGCATAAAGCAGGAGTGAGGACTGGCCCCCGTGAAGATCTGCTGAGTGGGGACTTGGCACAGGACCCCCACCCTGACTCCTTTGGGAATCTGTTCCTGTCGTGCTGGGGTACTCAGGGCTACTCCTGGGGGGCCAGGGTCATAGCCCCCAAACTGGAACTTCAGGCGCTGCGTTCTCATCCCAGTTGACATGCTGGGCAGGGCACACCACTTCTCTGAGCCTCGGTTTCCTTGTCGATAAAGAAGACGCTGAATCTCAGAGCTCCTTTGGAGGTTCTGTCGTTTTTATTCAGTTGCTCGGTCGTGTCCAACTCTTTGTGACCCTCTGGGCTGCAGCACACCAGGCTTCCCTGTCCTTCAACATCTCCTGGAGTTTGCTCACATTCATGTCCACTGAGTCAATGATGCCATCCAACCATCTTGTCCTCTGTCACCCCTTTCTCCTCTTGTTCTAGATTCCTGTTTTGGAGCCAGTGATGCCACTTTAATAACTTGCCATGTATTCCTCTGTTGGTTTATGTTTGGGTGTCCTCAAAGCTCCCATGGTAAGAAAGGCAGCCTTTCTCTCTCAGCATGTCACAGCTTCCTTGGGGAGAGGCCTCTGCCTTGATAACAGGGGCCGAAGCGCTTTCTGCCTCTGAATTATAATTCAACTCAACAAGCACTGGCTGGGCCATGCCATGTGCCTGACTCTGGGCTGGGCATCATTGAGCTCAAGGACCTTCCCTCCAGGAGTTCTTAGTCTAGTAGGGGAGACAGGCAATAAAACCTCCCTGAGATAAGGGTAAGAGAGTGGGTCAGGGAAGGAAACAAATGGCTCGGTCAGGGAGGTCAGGGAAAGTTTCACAGTGGAGAAGTTTCCTAAACTGGGTCTTGAAGGGTGAATAGGATTTCAATAAACTAAAGCACAGGCAAAGGGAACAGAAAGTGCAGAGGCACAGAAGTATGAAAGAGTGTCACAGGGGAGAACTGCAGGAGTCTGAAATGGGATGACAGTAAAGGGGAGAGAAACACCAGGGATGAGGCTGAGGCTGTAGGGAGGGCAAAACAAGAAGGCCTAGTGAGTGGGCAGCCTAAGGGAACGGAGCTTCATCCTGAGGGCCATCGGAAGCCATAGAAGGGTTTAGGCAGATGATGTGAAGATCTGTTTCTCAGACAAAACCTCTATAATATGGAGAGCAGGGTTTTCCTGATAGCTCAGCTGGTGAAGAATCCGCCTGCAAAGCAGGAGACCTGGGTTCGATCAATCCCTGGGTTGGGAAGATCCTCTGGAGAAGGGAAAGGCTACCCACTCTGGTGTTCTGGCCTAGAGAATTCCATGGGCTGTATAGTCCATGGGGTCGCAAAGAGTCAAACATGACTGAGCAACTTTTTTTCTTCATGGAGAGCAGATCAGGGGAGAGGGTGGATGCAGGAGCTAGTGGAGGCTGAGGGAGCTATTGCAGGAGCCCAGGAAGAAGCAAGGAGGACTGGACACAGCCTTAGCACTGGTGGGTGCGGAACCAGCAGTCGCCCAGGGGACAGAGGCAGCAGGAGCGGACGCCATCACAAGTGGCTGGGAGAAAGAAGGTCCCCAAGGCACCAGCAACCGGTTAGATGTGCTTCGTGTCATGGGCAGGCATGTTTCTGCACACCCAGTGAAGCTGTTCTCAAAGGAAACACACCTGGGTTCCCCGCCACCTTCTCTGACCACACAGTTCACTCCTTGTGCTCTCCTGGGGGGACAGCCTGTGACCCCAGCCTACCCAACCCAACTTAAAACAGCTTTCTGGGTCTCAAACAGCTTCCTGCCTTCTTCTGTCTTGTGGCCCGGAGTTCTGGTTTCCCTGACAAGAGGCAGAAATTTGAGGAGCTGGGGAGAGATCAAGGGATCCACCCACAGTCCCACCAGTCCAGCAACTGCCAGTCCCAGGGCTCCTCCACACCCAAGCCCTCCCCTTAGGCCTGCGCTTCTCAATGGGGATAATTTGTCAAGTCCTGAGACATTTAGGGCTGTAGGGACAGGAGATGCAACTGGCATCTAATGGGTAGAAGGCGGGTGTGCTGCTGTACCTCCTGAAATGCACAGGGTGGGCTTTACCACAAAGAATTATCCAGCCCCCAAAGTCAACAGTGCTAAGGCTGAGAAACCCTGCTTCGGATGGGGTGTCAGGGTGCCCCAGCCCACAGAAGCCAGCAGGAGCCCAGATGCTTGAGCAGGGCTCCCAGGAAGGTGTCCCAGTGATAAGGACAATCCCACCAAGAGCAAAAGTTGGTGTCTGTGTTCCCAGGGCCCTGATGCGGCTTGAGAGGCAACCTGCCCCCGGTCCCCCAGGGGTAGAGGCATGGCCAGGCCTGGAACCCACCTCTTGGGCCTCCTCGGCCAAGTCCCAGAAGAGCCCCTGAGTTCTCTCTGATGTTCAGTACCTGCCCAAGTTTGAGGGGCTCCTCCCCGCCACCAGCAGCCCCACTCCAGTGGGCTAGGGGAATTTGTTTTCTTCTTTGGAGCTTATGGCATGTTCAGCTGTCTCTGATACTGTGGGCCACAGGGACCCGAGTGAGCACGGGTCAGGTGCAGACGAGTCCATCTCCACTGGCAGGGTTTGGAGTGTTTTGGCAACTCACATACACACAATGAAAGCAGGGCTGTCTCCAGGACATGTGTCTGCCCCACTGTGGCTCACTTTTATTTGTTTATAGACCAAACTAGCCTGCCTTTGCTGTTGGTTTAGTCTAACCCCCACCCAACTTTGACCCCCACCCCCACCCTGGGGCCTCTGAGGCCCCTCTGCCCAGCTGGCCTCTCCCGTCCTGAGCCCAGGATGCAGATTCTAGAGCCCCCAGGGTGCCTGGCCTGAGTCTGGCAGAATCTGCTGCACGTTAGGCCACTTGAAGAGGAAATGTGCCATCAGACTGATTGGGGTTGGAGAACAGGCCCCAGAGAGCAGACGGCAGGACTGTCAGGCTTGGAGTCCAGCTGTACCCCTTCCGCTCTGGGACCTCAGGCAAGCTCGTTCCTTCACCTCTCTGTGCCTGCCCTCAAGTCTGTAAAAGCGGGAGGAATAGCAGGGCTGCGGTGGGAACGCCCAGCCGCAAAGTACTTAGAGTAGGGTCAGGCGCTAGATCACAGGAAGAGCTCTCACGATTAACACGCGCCTTGGTGCTCCTCTGTGGAGCGTGAGCACTAGAGTCCTGGCCTTTGGTCCACCCCAGGTCCTCCTGGGGGTGAAGATCAGCCCCCTTTCTGACCAGATCCAAGACCAGCCTCCCCTACTCACCTCCCAGGGCACTGACCAGGCAAGAAAAGGGAGGGGGCAGTTTTTCCAGCAGAGGCTGTGGTATTTCTTCTTCTTCGATGGGTACTGCTCTGAGGAAGAGTCAAATAGCTCTATGCTGTAAATGCATTGTTCATTGGTGGGGGTAGGAGGTGGGGCTGGGACAGTAAAGCGTGGCTCTTACGTCTGGTCCACAGAAAGACTGTGGGCCTCACTTTCAGAGCCTGGATCCCCCTCTCTGTTCTTCAGGCCAGCCCCTCTCCACACGCTAGCCCCAACTTCCCAATCACCCCATCCACAGCCCCCAAGACATTTGTGAGCCTGTCTCTGGGCAGAGGGGGAGGGGCACCCCCCACCGCCCCTTCTGAGGTTGAGGAGGTCAGACTTCTTTCTGCTCCAGGTTTTCACGATCTCTATTTCATTTCTGTCTGTCCTTGTCTATCTGAAATGTACACATTTCTACACAAGTTCAGTCTTCTGCCACAGTCCTCATGGGTCAACACACAAGATTTCTACCCCCCATACCATAACTTTGTTCTATCACTTCCAACCATAGGACACAATACTGGGACCCCATCAACTTCACCCCAGAAGACAATGTGCCTTTTCTCTTTCCCAATTCCCAAGCTTCCTCTCCATCCTCTCCCTGCCCTCCCCAACCCCAGCACAACAGTCCCACTGCCTTTTTTTTTCATTCCTCACCTCCGCCCTATGGTTCTATTTCCTCCCCCAAGCTGGACTTACAGGAGACTGCCTGTTCCCTGGGTGAAGGAATGGTCCAGTCTTTAGAATATCCTTATAGCTTTGATAATCCTAGACAGCATATTAAAAAGCAGAGACATCACTTTGTTGACAAAGGTTTGTATAGTTAAAGCTATGATTTTTCCAGTAGTCACGTACAGATGTGAGAGTTGGTCCATAAAAAAGGCTGAGTGTTGAAGAATTGATGCTTTCAAACTGTGGTCACTGGATAAGACTCTTGAGAGTCCCTTGGACTGCAAGGAGATCAAACCAGTCAATCCTAAAGAAATCAATCCTGTATATTCACTGGAAGGACTGATGCTGAAGCTGAAGCTCCAGTACTTTGGCCACCTGATATGAAGAACTGACTCATTGGAAAAGACCTGATGCTGAGAAAGATTGAGTGCAAAAGGAGAAGGGGATGGCAGAGGTTGAGATGGTTAGATAGCATCACTGACTCAATGGATATGAGTTTGAGCAAACTTCAAGAGATAGTGGAGAACAGAGGAGCCTAGTGTGCTATAGTCCATGGAGTGGCAAAGTCGTACATGACTGACTGACTGAACAACGATAATACAGCCTTGACATCCAGTCAACCAATCTGTGACCAATCACCCTCATCAAGAGGCTCTTTAGTTCCTCTTCACTTTCTGCCATTAGAGTAGTGTCATCTGCATATCTGAGGTTGTTGATATTTCTCCTGGCAATCTTGATTCCAACTTGTAATTCATCCAGCCCAGCATTTCACTTGATGTACTCTGCATAGAAGTTAAATAAGCAGGGTGACAATATATAGCCTTAACGTACTCCTTTCCCAATTTGGAACCAGTCTGTTGTTCCATGTCCAGTTCTAACTGTTACTTCTTGTCCTGCATACAAGTTTCTCAGGAGGCAGGGAAGGTGGTCTGGTATACCCATCTCTTTAAGAATTTTTCACAGTTTGTTGTGATCTGCACAAAGGCGTTAGCATAGGAAATACATTTATTTTTATTTATTTCTTTGAGTGTGCCAGGTCTTGGTTGCAGCCCATGGGATATTAGATCTTCCTTGCGGCATGCAAGATCCTTTAGTTGAGGCTTGCAAACTTAGTTGCAGCATGTGGGATATAGTTCCCTGACCAGGGATCGAACCTAGGTCCCGTGCTCTGGGAGCTTGGAGTCTTAGCCACTGGACCACCAGGGAAGTCCCCCTGGTCTTTTAAATGATCTATAATTAATAATGTTGTTTTTGTTATTTAGCACTTTCTCATCAAAGGACTCATTTATTCCTTGCAATCATCTGACAAATAAGGCCACGTTTAAGGCGCCTCATGAGTGGCCCCAGTGAGATTGGCAGAATCCTTGGATTCCTCTGCCCACTTCGGGTTTCCATTGCCAATGTTAATTAATTGTTACGAAGGATGGGAACAGGAAGGGGAGAAATTCCATCTTCCTTCTTAGACCAGGGATGCCCTGAAAAGATTGCCTATGGCTATCTCAAAGGCAAAGCCCCCTTCTCCTCCAATCTGGGACATTCCCAAGCTACTGACCTACGGGTCTGAATATCCGGTTGCCCAGAACAGTGGAAGCCTGCTCTAGAATGCAGTGACATCTTCTCTGAACTGAAGTCTGACCCCCAAATGGCAGCCTTTCTGTATACCTCCACCCCATGATGAGAATTTAAAACCACCCTTCCCTAGGCACACCACATGGGACCTTTGGCTCCTGGCTGAATGTCTGGCCTCTTGCATTCCCCCACCCTCATTTCATTACCCTAGAACATGGCAGAGCCACAGTGGATGCCTGATAAAAATACTGGCAGCAGAAGAAGGAATCGGCTTCTCTGGCACAGTGTTCTCAGGAGTAGCTGAAGGGAATCAAGCTGCCAGCAGGGACCAGAGCAGCCTCTCCCCTCAGTCTCCAGCCCTGAGCTCAGGGCCAGATGAGGAGGAAGGAGCGGGGAGCCAGAGGGGAGTAAAGGTGATGACAGGGGGTCAAGGTGGTGGGAGGAAATGACCCCAAAGGTCCAAAGCCCACTCTGACTTTTCAACGGGGAGTTTCTTCTGCTCCCCCAACCATTCCTCACTCCAACCTCACTTTGCACAATCGATGGATTCCTGAGAAGATGCCAGGAAATGATTTTTTTTGGGAAATCATACCCTATTCTGAATGCCCAGTGGGGAATGCAGTGTTGAAATACATCTTCCGTAAATCCTTTTGTAATGTAACACCCCCTCCCATCACCCGCATTGCCCAGATCCGGTGAGTTTCTCCTGGATGCTCCCCCACTTCCTACACTAATGAGCTGCCCCCCTCCAGGATCACCTGGTTTGGAGGTAGAGGCCAGGCTGGGGGGACCGTCCATCTCAGAGGACAGAAAGGACAGCTAGTGAGATGTCCGCCTCTTGCCGGCAGGACCTTAGCCCTGCAGTGCTGAGTCACAAGCGATGAGTCACCCAGCATTGTTTGTGCGGATGAGCCTTGAAGGGATCAGTCAGACTGTGGGGAAGTGGACTTTTCTCATCTCCCTTTGGGCTTATGAGTTTGTGTGTGTGTGTGTGTGTGTGCGCGCGTCTGTGTGTGTGCACACACGGGGCAGCACGTACACAGAAAATCACTTTCCTAACACATCTGGGGTAAAAATGACATCCTTCAGTCACAAGCCTGTGTCTTAAGATAATAGGGTCAAGGCTTTACAACATTAGCCTCTGGAACCATCCCTTAGGGATGCTGTAGGGAACTACTCTCCCAGCTCTCCCAAGCAGGGCTCCCCTTCCTCCTCTAGGTCACCCCCTCCCCTCTTACCAGTCACTGAGTTCCTTAAGGGCAACAGCTGTGTCTCATTCATCTTTGTTCACCTGGCAGAGTGCATTGCATACAATCAGTTCAGTTCAGTTGCTCAGTCGTGTCTGACTCTGCGACCCCATGGACCGCAGCACGCCAGGCCTCCCTGTCCATCACCAAGTCCCAGAGCCTACTCAAACTCATGTCCATTGAGTCACTGATGCCATCCAACCATCTCATCCTCTGTCATCCCCTTCTCCTCCTGCTGGTCCTTTAATGGACCGGAACCTGGTGGTCCGGAGTCAACGATAAGAAAGTAAGAGAGAGAAAGAGGCTGACATCCCCTGGTTTACGAGGAAAGCCAATAGAGCCCTGTTCTTAGGGCTCATGCTGCTGCACGTAGGCACCGGGCGTCCTCTCGAGTGGGTGAAGGCGCGGTGTGCCTTCTCGAGAGGGTCTTAGAAGCCCGGGTGAGAAAGTGAGTTCAGCAGGCCTCCACGCTCCAAGGAATTAGCCAGAAAGAGAGAGAGAGACAGAAAGAATAGAAAGAAAGAAAGACACCGGGACCCAAGCTCTGATGGAGCAAAGGTGTTTTAATCAACGTGGTGTGTGCATATATACTGTCTTACAAGGTGATTATTCTCAGCAAAGATAAAAATTCCAGACTTACAAAACAGAAGACATCCCTATCAAAGAGAGAGTTGCAAACAATCACCTTTTACCATACGGATCATAAGAAGGAAGAGGGTACTTATCACCATAATGAGAAATGCCTGGATTCCTCAGCCCTGGGAATATTCAGGAATTAATAAGGGCCAGAGGGTTCCTGACAGATCCAAAACAGCACACAGGAAGCCTCTTGTTAAATGCTTCCTGACATCCTCCCACCTTCAATCTTTCTCAGCATCAGGGTCTTTTCAAATGAGTCAGTTCTTCATATCAGGTGGCCAAAGTATTGGAGTTTCAGCTTCAGCATCAGTTGCATACAATGCATGCTCCCTGCGTACTTTTAGGCCAATGTCCCAAGGCCAGTGCTGACCTTTTCTCCTGCTGTTCCCTACACAGTTAATGAGCAGAGCCACTCTTGCCTCTGTGGAAACCTGAGTTCTCCTTAGCAGACAGGGCCGAGAGCAGTGGGTCTCCACTTGCCTCCCTGACCCAATTGGGGAAACCAATACAGGAGGTGTGCGTGTGTTTTATGATCCGGGGAGGATTCTGAAGAACACAAACCCTGCAAGCAGAAGAGCTTGTTTCTGAATTGACTGGGATGTGTTTGGCTACTCACACCGCCCACTAGAGTTGGCTTCAGAGAATTCACTTTAAGGAATAGAGGGCGTCTTAAACCAATGATGAAAGTGAGTGTTAGTCGTCAGTCGTGTGTGTGTGTGTGTGTGTGTGTGTGTGTGAGACTCTTTGTGACCCCATGGGATGTAGTCCACCAGGCTCCTTTGTCCATGGAGTTCTCCAGACAGGAATCCTGGAGTGGTTGCCATTCCCTTCTCCAGGGGATCTTCCCAGCCCAGGGCTCAAACCTGGGTCTCTTGGATTACAGGCAGGTTCTTTACCATCTGAGCCACCAGGGAAGCCCCAAACCAAGGATAAGAGCCTTAGAAATCACCCAAAACATTTTTCTATACAAATGTGGGTACAAGTTTTTACAAATAAGAAATCAAACTGTACATTCACTCTTTTTTTCATTCAACAATATATTACATTCTTTTGTGTTAATAAACTTAGACTTAAAACTTCATTCATTGCTGGTAGTGCTTCCATTGTAAGGACATGTCAGGGTTAGATGCACGTGCTTTGTTGTATGACAGCTTATTTGTCACTTTAACATGGAAAAGAACACTAAGAAAGAACACTTATATACACATCTTGAGTGATCATCTCCATCAGATGGTTATTGACAGTAGCATTGCTGGACTATGGGGTAGGCATTGGGGTTTTCAGGTGTTTTTAAGCATGTCACCTACTTCTCCCCAAGGAAAAATTGTACCAATGAAACCCTCTCTCCAGCAGCCATGAGAGTGCACATCCCCTCAGGACTCACTGACACTGGGTCCTATGAGCCTGCAAATGATTTTCAAAGAATCAATCAGTCATAAATAAATTTTTGCCTCCCTTGCTTGGAGTACACTTCACAGGCAATGATCCAAACTCCCTGGGAGGGACTGATATGACTGAACAGCTTCTACCACGTGTCAGCCATGAGACACATTTGCTGTCATTTAATCCCATGAGGTAGATACTATTGTTCCCATCCTACAGATGAGCAAGTAAAGGTTCAGAGAAGTTGAATGACTTATCCAAGGTCACACAACTGGGTAATGGACAGAATTAGGCTTTGACCTCTGGTCTGAGAACAAGGCCCATGACCTCTCTCCGGATGGCTCCTGGTGATACAAAATAATTTGGCCTTAATCCACACCTTCCAGCCACACTTTAACCACACCAGTCCCCTTCAAAGGGTGTACCCCCTGTGTTAGCATGGCCACTGCTAGATGGTGGAATCAGAAGTGATTTTTTTATTGCTTATCTGTACTTTCTATCATAGCAATGTTTTACTTATTTACTAAAGAAACAGAAGAAAGATTTAATTTCTTAAAAACATCATTGTCAGGATTCTCTTGGAGAAAAGAGTCCCCTCCAGCAGTGTTTCCCAGTGTTCCTAGAAACACACCACACTCATGTATATGCTATGATAACCTGTCTGTAGGTAGGAAGGAGCAGAGCATCTCAAAAACATCCGTGACCTTCCAACGCCATGAAGGAAGACTGGGGCCAAGCTCACACACAGTCAATTCTCCTACAACAGTCCACTGGCCTTTGAGGATGTCCTAGAGCTACTGCTCGCCTCTTTCTCCCCCAGGGTCTGGGCTTCCCTTGACTCAGGCCAGCTGTCTCTGGCATAGACCCCCAACCAGCCAGCCTCTAGGGAAACTGCTGGAACCAAATGACTCCAGCGGCTGCAGTTAAATGACCAGACCTTCCAAAATAAGCAAAGGGAAGCTGAGGGAGTCAGGACTGCCAGCATCAATGAAGGAGTCAGCTGAGGGAAGCAGGAGGGTGGGGTGGGGTGGGAGTGGAGGCAGAGCCTGGGAACCTATCGCTCAGGGGACCCAGGGGGCAACAGGGGTTGGTCTAAGAAAAGGGTAGCAACTGGGAGACAGGATGGAGGGTGGGGCAGGGACTACCCCCACTATATCCACATCCATATGCATCTACCAGAACGCATGCTGGTTTGGGATTTCTGCAATATATTTAAAGTTTAGAGGACATGTGGTATACATTGGATGGATGGATGGAAGGGTGAATGGATGGGTGGATGGATGGATGGATGGAGAACTGACTAAACAAACAAAGAATGCATACATTGATGGATAACTAATAAAAAGGCATGGTTCCTTTGAAGGTCAACAATACCAAGGTGAATCAAGAGTTGTAAAAATGCTCATTGAGTCCCTAATCCAATTCTTGTGAATTCACTCTAAGGAAATAATTCAGAGCAGAAAATTTCTCTGGCCCCAAAAGGCTGTGGTAGCATTGCTTCTAACACAGCAACACCAGAATGGCCTAAATGAGAGACGATCTGGGGCTGATGAGTAAATTACAGTAAAATGTTGTATTATGCAGTCTTTCATGATAACCAGAATGACAATGTTAAATAAGGTAACCTTATTTCTGAAATAATATTAAGTAATAAAAGGAATTTAAAATGTGTAAGTCTGTAGAGCTCTGTTACAAATTGGTGGAAAGGTATTTAATGGAAAGAATATTATAGGCTCCAATATTGGAAGATCCATATTAAGGCCCACTTGCATCTCAGACGTGGTGCTTCATACCTTTAGCCTCACTTCCCACAACCCTGAAGTGGGGATGATGCACACATCATTTCCTTGTTGGGAGGCCTTAGCGATTATGTGGCGGTGCTTTGTAAGCTCTACAGTACAAGTCACACACTAGTCAATTTCTGGATTGAGATTAGAAGGAAGACAAATAAATACAGTGATGGGGTTAGAACTGGTATTCAGAGACATGCAAATTAAAACAAATATAATACAATATTTCACACATATCAGATTGCCAAATGCCACCAAACAAAGAAACAAAAAGCACACATAGAATGTCCTCAAGTCTCAAGTAAATTGAACCTGAACCCCAGCTTGGGCTACCCACCTTGACCAGGCAGTGCTGGGTCAGAAAAGTACAAAGTGGAACCATGGAGGGGCATCCAAAGACAGAGGACTCGCTCCCTGGGAAAATAAACCAATAAGTTCAGCTTCACTGAGCTTGGCGTACCTGCAGTGGATTTAGGGTGATAGCAAATACAAACATAGTGTTTGCCCTGGCCCAGTAACTTTACAAGAGCTTTCTTATGTGTTAATTAATCTTTTTAACAGTCCATTGGGGGCTTTCCTGGTGGCTCAGTGGTAAAGAATTCACCTGACAGTGTGGGAGATGCAGGTTCAATCCCTGGGTTGGGAAGATCCCAGAGAAGGAAATGGCAACCCACTCCAGTATCCTTGCCTGGAAAATCCCATGGACAGAGGAGCCCAGTGGGCTACAGTCCACAGGGTCGCAAAGAGTTGAATACGGCTTAGAGACTAAATAACAACATCCCATTGAAACAGATACTATTATCCACATTTTGGGGAAGTTTAGCTGGGCCCAAGACCACCCGCTTGTGACCAGGAAAACCAGGATTAGGAACCCTCGCCACCTCTCACACACTCTCTCCAACAGGCCTACTTCAATCTCCTGAGATCACCAGTCTAATAGCTGCAGACCTGAAGCCATAGCGCAGGCAACTCTGGCCCCACTGCAGCACTCTGGCTGGAGGACAAACCAGCTGGTCAGTCAGCAGTTGGCCATTTTTCGCGGTGAGTAGGTATCTTTGCTGCGCTGGAGCAGTGGACCAAGCCTGGATGAGGCCCAGGTCTTCACACCCCATCCGCCCTCTTCCCGGGTACCCTGCGTCCCCACCACCAGTCCTTGGATTTCTCAGTGCAGCACCCTGACCCTGGGGAGGGAGCTCCCGATGCTAGGTTTTCTCCCTCCTACCGGCGGGATGGACATGAGTTTGAGCAAGCTCCGGGAGTTGGTGAAGGACAGGGAGGCCTGGCATGCTGCAGTTCATGGGGTCGCCAAGAGTCTGACACAACTGAGCGACCGAACTGAGACTGCACTCCCAGGAGAAGCCTCCAGGGGACGCCCTCATCCCCAAGTCCAGAAGGCCTAGGGTGCAGAGTCAGCGCTGGGCACCAAGCCTGGGGTGATGGTTGGAACACAGGAGCTAGCTCTGTGACCTAGAGAAATAGCTTGGCTTCTCCTAGCCTGTCTCCTCGTGTCAGGAGGAAGAATGATAGCTATTTTGTTCCCGGGTCTATTTACCACATCGGGTTGCAGGGGCGGAGTAATGGAGGCCCTTGAGCTTGCCACTGGGCTTTCCCTTGTGACTCAGCTGGTAAAGAATCCGCCCGCAATGCGGGAGGCCTGGGTTCGATCCCTGGGTTGGGAAGATCCTCTGGAGAAGGGAACAGCTACCCACTCTATTCTGGCCTGGGGAATCCATGGACTGTATAATCCATGGGGGTGGCAAAGAGTCGGGCCCAGCGACTTTCACTTTCTTTCTCTTTTCAGCCTGCGGCTAGGCAGCTTGGTCTCAGGGAGGAGCCCTGTGTCTGGGCTGTAGGCGCTAAGAGGACAGGGCTTCTTGGCAGGGAAAGGGAAAGGGCCTGAAGTCCCCCCAACAGTATGATCGCTGGCCCTGACCCCAGCTGTTTGGAATTGAGTTCACAAGTATTCCTCAGCTCCCGCTGCAAGTAAAACGGTGTTGGTGTGTTTGGGGCCCTGTGGGGAGAGGGGGGGATGAGGCAAAGGGGAGCAGCAGTCAGGTGGCTTAAATGAACCCTCACCCGCTAGGCACCAGGTTTTTCACGCTCACTGCCTCCTTTAACCCTCACACCCCCGAGAAATAAACATGGTCACCTCCTTTTTACAGACGAGGAAGCAGGAGCCGTTCCAGATTTTCCCGCCTGCACCCCTACCCCGCACGCCCCCTCCCAGGACAGTCTGAGTGAACTGACGGTCTGGACACAGGAAGAGAAGCTCTCCAGGGGCTCTCCAGGGACTCGGGTCCCGGCTGAGTCACCTGCCTGGGTGTCCGTTTCATATGGCCTCTCGGTTATTCACTGACCAAGAACATGACTTAATTCCCCGTGGGCGATCCCACCAGGCACATAAAGAAATGGGTGATGACTGTGACACAGAAGCTAAAAGCCTCAATTACCCTTCGTGACAGGAACATGGGACTTTTTTATGAAGAGAGAAATTTTTGCCTCATAAATTGCACTTGTGAGGGGTCAGCCCGCACTGCTGGTGACCCTGTTACATTCTTCACAGCCAGAGGCAGCCTCACAGATAGATGGCAGGGATCACCCCAGCCTCACCCCTGCTCATTAAGCCCCAGATTCGTGGTTTGAGAGAGCTCTGAGGGGTCAGAGCGGGGGCCAGGGTTAGGCCAGGAGAGGCAGCCAGAATGTAGGTATATTCCCGGCTCTCATCTTGGCTCTGCTTATGGGTATGAGTTGTAGGGGGTGGGCAAAGGGAGGGACTTTAAAAGGTTTTCTTGATGCTCCCACCCCCAGAAATTCTGATGTAATGGGTCCAGGGTGGAGCCTGGGCACCGGGAGCTTTAATAGCAGCTCAGGTAATTCTGATGTACAGCCAAATGGAGAGCTAAATAGACCTTACCTGACCCTGACAATTGATGAATTGAACAGAAAGTTTTTAGCAAGTGCGGGCTGGTGGGGGGCAGGACCAGGAATAAAACACAGTTTCTACTCAGGCTCCTATACATGAAGCCATATTTCTGACTCCCCATATCCCATGGGCAACAGGGACCCTGTGAGGGGGCCTATGTGCAGGATGTGGTCCCTTGGGGAGAAGCAAGCCGAAGCTTGAGGTGAGCCCAGAAGATGATCTGATCTGTTTGGGAGCTCCCACCAATGCACACAGCCACTGCTCCCCTCCCAAAACTGTCATTCCCGGGGGGCATTCACCCCTTCATCTCTGCTGTCTTGTTCCTCTGACCTTCACTAGGTATCCTGAATGCCCCACATCCAGCTGCCTGAGGATCCCCTTTCACTCCACTTACAAACGTTTGCTGACTGCCTCAGGGTCGTACTGAGCACCACGACTACCAGAGGCAGCCGCCTGGTAGAAACAGGGACATGGGGGGCTACTTCAAGGACATAGCGGTTCTTATCCCCAACAGGTGGAGTCCATCTGTTAGGTAGTTAGAATAGGGAAAAAGAGCCCAAAATGGCGGTGGCTAAAAGACCTGGAAGGGAAAGCCCGCGAAAATAGAACAAAGGAAGGTCCGAGGACTGGAGTGTGAACCTCAGGTGAAACAAACAACACTCCTGGCCGGCCCAATTTACATAAGACAGGCCCAGGGACAGAGAAACATATAAAAAGAGGAGCCAAAGCCCTCTTCTCTCTCTCTCTCTCTCCCCCCCCCCGCACGATGGGGCGATCTTCTCTTCGCGTCTTTGGATCGACGTGCCTTCATGCCTCAAAGATGGATTTTCCTGCTATTATCTAAATAAATAGAGCTGTAATTCTGAGCTGTAACACTGATTTATTTAAGAGCTATAACATGGTCCGTTCGAGACCTGAGAGCTATAACACTGTCTGTCCTCCGAGAGCTGTGACCCGCCAAGGGGCTTTAATGTCCGTCACTCCAAATTTTTGTTGTGACGAGACAGAGAACCAAGGAGCATACACTCGCGTGACACATCCATTTGATGCGTTACCACAGGGGGAGCAAGCCGAGGTTCAGAAGATTCTCTAACATCTCATATAGTTCACAGGAAGGTTCCATAGCTTTCCACTTACTCTTGTGGATTAAAAAAAAAAAAAGCCCCATTTTCTATAATAAAAAGCCAGTTCACTTGAATATCAAAGCCCCAAACTCTCACCCAGTTTTGCTCTCTCCCCTTCCCTCAGCCCAGAGGTGGCTTGGGGGTCTCAGGATCCGTGCTGACGTTATAGTGGAGACTGTGTGCTCTTTAGGGGCTTTCCAGGGCGGGGGTGGGGGTTCCTTGGACTTGACAATATCTCCTCCCAAAGCTGAAACGACAGCAGAAGCCCTGTTTAACAAGGCTGTTTACTTACCCGATATTAAAACTTCTGTGTGTTGTTGATTTATTTTTTTACTTTTTAAAATTTATTTCTTTTTTTAATTGAAGTGTAGTTGATTTACAACGTTGTACTAATTTCTGCTACAGAGCGAAGTGATTCAGTTATACATATAAATATATATTCTTTTTCATATTTTTTCCATTGTGGTTTATTGAAGCTGGTTTTTTTTTTTTTCATTTATTTTTATTAGTTGGAGGATAATTACTTTACAATATTGTAGTGGGTTTTGTCATACATTGACATGAATCAGCCATGGAATTACATGTATTCCCCATCCCGATCCCCCCTCCCACCTCCCTCTCTACCCAATCCCTCTGGGTCTTCCCAGTGCACCAGGCCCGAGCACTTGTCTCATACATCCAACCTGGGCTGGTGATCTGTTTCACTATAGATAATGTACATGTTTCAATGCTGTTCTCTTGAAACATCCCCCTCGCCTTCTCCCACAGAGTCAAAAGTCTGTTCTGTACATCTGTGTCTCTTTTTCTGTTTTGCATATAGGGTTATCATTACCATCTTTCTAAATTCCATATATATGTGTTAGTATGCTGTAATGTTCTTTATCTTTCTGGCTTACTTCACTCTGTATAATAGGCTCCAGTTTCATCCATCTCATTAGAACTGATTCAAATGAATTCTTTTTAATGGCTGAGTAATATTCCATGGTGTATATGTACCACAGTGAAGTTGTTGTTTGTTTTTTAATGAAGACAGTTAAGAATATGAATTTTCTTATTTTTGTACATTATCATTGATTGCTCCCCCACTCTTCAATAATAAATAAAAGTATTATATGTCCATTGCTCAGTTTCTACCACCCAGAAAAGCACTCATTCATTCATTCAACAAATATTTAGCTTAGTGGCTCCCATATCACTAAAATGGCTCTTGCCGCTATGGACACATCAAGAAATATATTAGCATAGATCCCGCATTCGGAGAGCTGACTGTTCACCCAGAACTCAGAAACTAATAATTATGATGCAATCTGCTGCAGAAAGAGAAAAAAACACATCCCCCTTCATTTCAAAGACCAGAGATTTCCAGAGTTCACATCTCAGTACGTGACTTTCTAGTACCGATATTATTATTGTTACACTCAACACTACATTGAGAATATTTTCCCCATATCAACAAATATTTTCAACAAAGTGATTTTAGTATTTCAAGATGTGAGGGAATCATGAACATCTCACTCATGGAATCTTTAAAGCTGAAAGAGTCCTTATTCTGTGGGTGTGTGAAGTGGGTTAAAAATCAGGAAATGGTTAGAAGAGTGAATTGTAGAGGCATTTCCTTCCTAATGGCACACACATTTTGGGAAAGGAAGGGAAGAAAAGTTAAAACACTGTGTTGGCCAAACACATCATGTGCAAGATTTAGCTCCAGCCCCTAAGAAGCCACTCCTTTCATTGAGCCACAGATGAGGGCTCAGAAACCCAGGAGGCTGTGTACCCAGGGGGCCCTGGGGTGACATGATCAGGACAGCTGATGGTCACTATCATGTTGCACCATGTCCACAAACTAGACAGCCGGGTTCCCCCTTCTCCCTCTGGGTCCTGAATTTTTTAAACAACTGCCTCTATCTTCTCAGCAAAGCCCAAGGTTGAGGCAACCAATGTTGCAAACAAACTTTTTCCGTTTTTAAGGGAAGACATTGTGCTCCTGGGAGCCACAGGGCTGGACCCTTGAACACCTTCTGAATAGGAAGGCTGAACTTGGCTGAAATTCCCTTTCCTCAACCACAGCCAAACTGCTGCTGAATTTCAACTTTATTTAAACTTTGGAAAGGTCTGATGCGTGTCTTTAGTTGGGAGAGGTTTTTTCCTGCCTTTTAATCAGCTCATAAGTCAATAAGCAGCTCAGGCCATAAAGTTCATACTTGGAGAAACCAAAGACTAAATCACCATCCGCATTCACACCCAGGGTGGACAGCCTCAGCTTTCAAGAATTTAGTGTTTGTCTTGGAGAAAACCAAGAGCCTGGCTGCAACCAAGGGAAAGAGAAAGGCTGCCTCAGCCCCAAGCTCGGCTTCCCCTGCAAACACCAGAGCGAACGTAGTAATAGAACCATAGCATGGTTGAGAAACTGTCCAGGGGAACATCTGAGTGGATTTGTTCATTTGAAAGTTCTGAGATGGTCTGGTCTTGCATTGATCACCTCTCCATGTTTTTGAGGAAGTGAATTCACTAAATCATCTGCTGATGATGCTCTTTGTGACTCTGCTTGGTCATCGTTCCCAAGTGATTCCCCTTGTGGATATTTTAAACTTTCCAACTAAATTTTAAGCTTTGGGCAGGAAATTTGTGGGGCTTGGGAGTTTGGTTTGTTTTTACCACCACCCACCTACCTGCTCACCCACGACTCTTCACACAGGCTCTGTTGTGATGAGATGGGAAAGAAGCAAAGTACGTCAAAAGTTGTGGTTGCTGCTTCACTTACTAGCTGACACAGAATAAGTCCCTTCTCTGGGGCTTGATTTCCTCATCTGAAGAGTGAGGAGAGCAGTGTCTGCCCTGGGAGGTTGTACCACATTAAATACAGGTGATTAAACTGTAAAAGGTCATATAAAGTTGCTTACTATTTATCCTTACTGTTGGGCTTCCCTGGTAGTTCTGACAGTAAAGAATCTGCCTGCAATGTGGGAGACCCAGGTTTGATCCCTGGGTTGGGAAGACCCCCTGGAGAAGGGAATGGCAATCCACTCCAGTGGTCTTGCCTGGAGAATTCCATGGACAGAGGAGCCTGGTGGGCTGCAGCCTATGGGGTTGCAAACAGTCGGACACAACTGAGTGATAACACACACACATCCTTGCTGTTAAATGCTAGTTATCCACGTGGAGATTTAAACTGTCTCATGAAGAACGTTCATTTTATTTCGTTCTCTCCTTACTATTGGGTTGGCTAAAAAGTTTGTTCAGGTTTTTCTGTAACGTCTTACAGAAAAACCCAAATGAACTTTTTGGCTGACCCAATATGTGTTCAACACGCTTCTGGGGGAGAGCAGAGAGCAATTACTAATAGCTCCAGAAAGAATAAAGCTGCTAGGCCAAAGTGGAAACGATGCTCAGTTGTGGATGTGTCTGATGGTGAAAATAACGTCTGATGCTGTAAAGAACAATATTGCATAGGAACCTGGAGATAGCGGAAGACAAGGGAAGCTTGGTATGCTGCAGTCCATGGGATCACAAAGAGTTGGACACGACTTAGCGACTCAACAGCCATGATATGTTCCCAAGGAGAAAACATTATAGGAAACTTCTGAAGCAAGAGAATAAACTGCAAAGTGATGGAGCCTGGCCCTGGGCTTGGTGCTTTCTCATGAACTCATTTATTCCCTCCACAACCCCATGAGGTGAGAAATATAATTATCCCCATTCGGATGGAAAGACAGACTCACTCAGAGTGGTTTTCCATAACCTCTTTACTCAAGGTCATCCAGCTTAGGAGAAGTCACAAAGTGTGCTGGTAAACTGACTCTCTGAAGCGAAAAAAACGTCTGGTGTGTTGGCCCATTGCTCTGGTTTAAGTGCTTCCTCCTTGGCTGATTTCACACTAACTGGCACTCGCCTGGCAGTTGAGTGGCAGTGTCTGCACACTCCTGGATGAGCAGCGTCTGGAAGCAAACTCAGGTTTCTTGGTGAAGATCCTTTCCTGGGCCCAGAGCTCAGACACTCTCCTCCAGCAAAGAATCATCTGGCACTAGGGAGGGACCAGGACCGGCTAAGCCACCTGGGACTCTACCCCCACATCTACGCAACCAGATCCCCCCCAGGCAGGACCGGAGGGCTTGCATTCTAAACACAGATTTGAACGGGCACTGGAGTTTCGGTACTGCCCAGCCCTCAACCTCCAAGAAGGTGATGAGTCCAGTCACCCAAAGGCCCCTCCCACTCCTGTCCCCCAAAGGCAGCAGGGGAGCTGACACATCGGAAAAGAGAAAAACACAGCATCCTGTGTCACCTGTGGCTCAGACAGTAAAGAATCTGCCTGCAACCTATGGACACCTTATCTTTGACAAAGGAGGCAAGAATATACAATGGAGAAAAGACAATCTCTTTAATAAGTGGTGCTGAGAAAACTGGTCAACCACTTGTAAAAGAATGAAACTAGAACACTTTCTAACACCATACACAAAAATAATCTCAAAATGGATTAAAGAACTAAATGTAAAACCAGAAACTATAAAACTCCTAGAGGAAAACATAGGCAAAACACTCTCTGATGTAAATCATAGCCGGATCCTCTATGACCCACCTCCCAGAGTAATGGAAATAAAAGCAAAAATAAACAAATGGGACCTAATGAAACTTAAAAGCTTTTGCACAACAAAGGAAACTATAAGCAAGGTGAAAAGACAGCCTTCAGAATGGGAGACAATAATAGCAAATGAAGCAACTGACAAAGAATTAATCTAAAAAATATACAAGTAACTCCTGCAGCTCAGTTCCAGAAAAATAAGCGACCCTATCAAAAAATGAACCAAAGACCTAAACAGACATTTTTCCAAAGAAGACATACAGATGGCTAACAAACACATGAAAAGATTCTCAACATCATTCATTATCAGAGAAATGCAAATCAAAACCACAATGAGGTACCATTCAACGCCAGTCAGAATGGCTGCCATCTAAAAGTCTACAAATAATAAATGCTGGAGAGGGTGCAGAGAAAAAGGAACCCTCTTACACTGTTGGTGGGAATGCAAACTAGTACAGCCACTATGGAGAACAGTGTGGAGATTCCTTAAAAAACTGGAAATAGAACTGCCATATGACCCAGCAATCCCACTTCTGGGCATACACACTGAGGAAACCAGATCTGAAAGAGACACGTGCACCCCAATGTTCATCGCAGCACTGTTTACAATAGCCAGGACATGGGAGCAACCTAGATGTCCATTGGCAGACGAATAGATCGGAAAGCTGTGGTACATATACATGATGGAATATTACTCGGCTGTTAAAAGGAATGCATTTGAATCAGTTCTAACGAGGTGGATGAAACTGGAGCCTATTATACAGAGTGAAGTAAGTCAGAAAGAAAAACACCAATACAGTATATTAATGCATATATATGGAATTTAGAAAGATGCTAACGATGACCCTATATTCGAGACAGTGAAAGAGACACAGATGTAAAGGACAGACTTTTGGACTCTGTAGGAGAAGGCGAGAGTGGGATGATTTGAGAGAATAACATTGAAACATGCATATTATCATATGTGAAATAGACTGCCAGTCCAGGTTCAATGCATGAGACAAGTGCTCGGGGCTGGTGCACTGGGATGAACCTGAGGGATGCAGTAGGGAGGGAGGTGGGAGGGGGGTTCAGGATGGGGAACACATGTACACCCATGGCTGATTCATGTGAATGTATGGCAAAAACCACCACAATATTATAAAGTAATTAGCTTCCAATTAAAATTTTTTAAAAAAGCATCAGCCTGCAAGTCAGGAGACCTGGGTTTGATCCCTGGGTTGGGAAGATCCCCACTCCAGTATTCTTGCCTGGAGAATCCCATGGACAGAGGAGCCTGGTGGGCGGCAGCCTATGGGGTTGCAAAGAATTGAGAACAACTGAGTGATCAACACTTTTCTTTCTGTGTCACCTGTACTGGGATTCTGGTTCTGGGTGTCCATTAGGGGCTGGATCATGGTGGTGAGCTGGTGGCTCTGTCTCTTGATTATTACTGTTTTTCACCAACTCTAAGATGTAGTCACACCATTATTTCATTTTAATTTACCACCAACAAAGAAAGTAGCATAGCTTAACATATCATAGTAGCATAGTGTGTGTGCTCAATTGTGTCTGACTCTTTGCAACCCCATGAACTGGAGCCCACCAGACTCCTCTGTCCATGGAATTTTCCAGGCAAGAATACTGAAGTGGGTTGCCATTTCCTTCTCCAGGAGATCTTCCCAACCTAGTGTTGAACTGGAGTCTTGTGTCTCCTGCATCAGCAGGTGAATTCTTTAGCTCTTGAGACACCTGGGGGAAAGTGTTGCCAAATTCAAAGATGTGAACATACAAAACAGTACATTTTAGAATCCAGGTGTGTACATGTGGGTGTATACACATTCATGGGGTCTCACTTTATTTATGTTCTCAGAGATCCATCAGATTTGGTCGAATGTATCCATGCCTAGGAGCACATTGATATATACTATTTATCCATCAGTTATCAATAAATGCTACAGGCATTTGACACAATTTCCACAACAAGCCTATGAAACAGGCACTAGATTACCCACACTTTCAGAGAACATAACTGAGGCTCTGAGAGGCCACCTCACCCCAGAATCCTAACTCCATTCAATCCTGGCCCTCGAGAGATGTTCAAAAACGCTCTCTGAATGGACTTGTAGAGCCCTGTTCCTCCAGGCTTGACCATAAATAAACCAGTTTGGGTTCTCTAAGGTGCTTGTGTTGCTAAAGGATGAATAACATTTCTAAAAGCAAAGTGTTCTCACCTCTGTTGGGCTTTCAGCTTTCTTAGACTTCTTGAAGAGAAGTGTGGCTTTGGAAACGTTTGAGGAGCTTGCTGGAATCAAACCTTAGGGATTAAGGTTAGGATGTAAACTCCATTGTGTAGGGCCATGACAGAGCTCCCTCATGCCCGCCTCTCCCTCGGGGCTCGGCTCTTTCAATTTACCTTATTTTCCAAATCCAAGTTGTTGTTGTTCAGTCAGTAAGTCGTGTCCTACTCTTTGCAACCCCAAGGACGGCAGCACGCCAGGCCCGCCAGGCCTCCCTTTCTCAGGTTAATCTGCGTCAGTTCCCGTGCCTCTCCACCCCCATCCCCACACTGCGGTAACCTCTTGGTGGCCTTGCTCCCCTGGAGAGCAATATTGATGCAAGTAGGGGGGGAAATCCCTTTTCTCTGTGGCTGAACTGCTATAGGGTGGAGATTTTTCAGAAGGCATTTGTATTAGGAAAAGAAAGCACAGTAACACAAACGTTGATTACACCTGGACTTCAGACACTGCTTTGGCTTCCCTTGTGGCTCAGCTGGTAAAGAATTCGCCTGCAATGAAGGAGACCTGGGTCCGATCCCTGGGTTGGGAAAATCCTCTGGAGAAGGGAAAGGCTCCCACTTCAGTGTTCTGGCCTGGAGAATTCCATGGACTGTATAGCCCATGGGGTCACAGAGTCGGACTGGGCGACTTTCAGTTTCACTTTGGCGCACTCAGAGTTTACTGAGTCCACAGTAACACCATTGCCTCTGCCCATCCAGGCCATCATTTCCATTGTTTGAGGAAAGGTTAATAATGCCTTTCCCCAAAGTAGTTCAATCTGAGCAATTTTCAAGTTCATATTCATTTTCGAATGATTTGTTGTTGCCATTTTGTGTGTGTGTGTGTGGGAACGTGGCCGTTTGATGCAGGCAGATTTGAAGAGGAGTCAGCTTATCCTTTTGCCCTTGTAAATAATCGTGTGGAAGGGAGGGCACCTCCAATTAAAAAGACCCTGGGATTCAGCTCTGCCCGCACAGGAATACATGGACGCATCTGATGTCAGAAAGCCTGGCTCTTAAATTTGAAGATTAAAAGGCTTTTGTTCCACCTTGAAGCAAATAAAGCCACCGACCGCACAAGGAAACATTCTGTTTTCCTGTCAAGCTCAGTGACCCAGACACCATCTACTGTTAAGTTTTCTCACCAAACCCGATTCATGTGTGAAGAATTCACACATGTCATGTGTGATAGTTTCGGGGTTAGCCTAAGGTCTACTTCTTACTAAGATCATCAATTATATGTTCTTTAATGTTTTTATTTCTTTAATTAGATAATGGCAATGTTACAGAGTCCTTTGTATAGAGAACATTTCATATAGACCATCATTCTTTAATCACATCCTAATAACTGACTTCGTGTTTGCATGTCATCTTCGAGACTTCGTCCACATACGTATTTTAGCTTCGCTGCAGTCAGAGTCTGTTGTAATTTACGTTTTCCAACTGGAGTGAACAGCTCAGGGAGAGCAGTGCTGCTCAGACCTGCACCAGTTCCCACTGCAACTCTCAACCATCCCCCCAAAGGCCACAACTACTCTTTCCTTTCATTCTCAGGATGTGACCACACATCTGTGACAGGGACAGTGTACCCTGTAAATGAAGCATAGCTGCAAGTCTAACACATAGTAGGTGCCCAGAAAATGCTGGGAGGCCCTGAATTCCCCATTCAGACCAGTCAGATCATTTTGTACTGACCTTAGACTGTCTACCTACTTACCCACAGTCTTCCACTTTTCCCACTGCCTTCCCCCTGGAGGAGCAAAATTAGGCAGCGATGACTCTGGGAAATCCGCATGGGTTGTGGGAGGGACTTGGATTTTCCAAGAGAGAAATAGAACTGACTCAAAAAATAAAGAGCCCTTGGATGCGATACCAAGTCTGGGAAAGGAGATTCTGCGAGACGCTGCTGCCATCTAGTGGTGCAAATGCAAATAACAAATTTTATATCAAGAGAGTGAAGCGAAGTCGCTCAGTTGTGTCCAACTCTTTGCGACCCCGTGGACTGTAGTCCACCAGGCTCCTCCGACCATGCGATTCTCCAGGCGAGAATACTGGAGTGGATTGCCATTTCCTTCTCCAGGGGATCTTCCCAACCAAGGGATCAAACCCCGGTCTCCCACATTGCAGGCAGACGCTTTAACCTCTGAGCCACCAGGGAAGCGGGGATTGGTGAAAACAATCTGCCTGCAATGCAGGAGACCTGGATTCCATCCCTGGGTTGGGAAAAGCCCCTGGAGGAGAGCATGGCAACCCACTCCAGTATTCTTGCCTGGAGAATCCCCATGGACAGAGGAGCCTGGTGGGCTACAGTCCATGGGGTCACAAAGAGTCAGACCAGGCTGAGCGGCTAAGCACAGCACAGAGGGGATCAATAGATGACAAAAATCTCAGGATCTTAAGATACAGACATTCAACAAGTCATCACAGGCAGAGTCAACACATGCTGATTAAGGGTTCCTTCCTGGCCTAGCCTCTGCCATGCATTTAAGTCTGGGTGGTGGTCCAGCAGGTAAGAGAAGACAGATTCAGGTCCTCTGAACTTAGGACCCTGCCAAGACAACACCAATTAGGAGAGGACCAAACCTGGGGGGGTGGGGGCAGGCAGGCAGAGGAGTGATGGGGCTTGGAATCTCACTGTAATACACATCTATTTTGCATTTAAAAATACATTATTTCTAAGGTTATAAATAATTTATTATGTGTTACAGACTATATATTCTCTAGGGCAAGGGTTCTAAACCTCAGGTCCACCAACTGTCGTCCCTAGATATACTTCAGGGGTTCCATGAACTTGGGCAGGAAAAAAAGGATATCTTTATTTTCAGGAAACTTAAGCTGAAATTTAGCATTTTCTACAATTATGAATTAGGCATCAAACTATGGTGGTATTAGCAGAAACGGTGACTTCATCATTCACAGAAAACTTTAAAATATTTTCCTATCATTTGTAGTCATTGCAAATGTCTCAAATCACTTACTTATCACGACTTTGAAATTACAGTGATTGTTGTAAGTGCTGGTAGATGTTATTAATGTGAATTAAGAAGCATTTATATTATTAAATGGCTCACCTCTTAAAATGTTTTGGAATCTGTATTTCAATGTAATTGACTTCTTTGAAATCTTTTCTTTTACACATTTGAAGGCATTATTCTGTGAAGGGATCCATGATGCATAAGAGGTCAACGCATGCTGTTCTAGAAGCTCAGGAGAGGGACTGGTGACCACAGGCTGGACTAGTCAGAGAAGGGGTGAAGGGCTTCTTTGCACTTTATTAAAAGGGGCCTCACAGAGAAGTTTCAATACAAGCCTTTCCTGAAGAAGCAGAGCCAGGCTTTGCTAAAATATAAATATGGGAAGGTCTCTATGATTTCTTCTGTGTCCAGTCCAGCAAATGGCCCCTCTGGAAAGAGTCTGAGAAGATAACTTGGTCCTAAAGGAAGACTGGTTTAAATCGTTTTCATTTTGGGAGCATTTTCATTATATGTGACTTAAAGTCTCTATGACAATAGAGGATTGGCTGACTGGTGATGGAACTGGATTGTTATGGCCGACGGGGTCAGCCTGTCCTTGAGTTACACTGTCCCCAAGGCCTTGTCTGTGTGCATTGGCAAGATTCTCTTGATCATAAACAATATAGAAACCAAGTTGGCCACAGTTAGGAAAAAAAAGGCAATTTAGTGGAGGCCATTGGAATCCAAGAGAGAGTGGAACCGCCCTTCTCAGAGCGGCTGCTCAGGCCTCCTAGCAAGAGGTGTCTGGAGACCTTCTCTCTAGAGCAGTTTCTCCAATTTAAATGAGCGTACGAGTCACGGGATCTGTTAAAGAGCAGATTCCAACTCAGTTGATCTGGGATGGGCATTTATAAACACCCCCACCCCGGGCGATGCTGCTGATCCATGGACCACACATTGAGTAGCAAGGGTCCCACACACCTGCCTCCACCACTGTGCCTGCCTGCTGATTGTCCCTCGGTCCAAAACATCAAATCCCCGGGAGAGAAAAGGCATTGGCCTGAATTGCATGGGTATCCAGGCCTATCTCTGAAACTATGGTCAGTATAGCCTTACAGCTTGGGCATGTCCACCATCAAGGAGGGGAGAAAAGAGCTATTGGCTGGAGGTCCCACCCTGAGGCAAAGGGAAGACTTGTAGCCCTATGACTTCACAGTCTGATCCTTGCCTGTCCCATTTACACCATCTTCTTCCCACCCAGTGACTTTTTCCAACAACCCAAGGACAGTTTTGATGAGGTTGTTGTTCATGGGCTCCCATAGCCCACAAGAATTGGGTACTTTCAAAACCCTTAACCCTTCAGATATGGTCATTCTACTCTCAAAATCACACCCCACAGAGCTCATAGAATTTAGCTTATGACTGCCAGAGTCTGCCCTGTGGATGACGCCCTACTATTTCCAACACTCCAATTCTGCATATCTGTGGGGCTCAAAGTCTCTCCCTAAAATCTAGATGTGGACACCTGTTGGGTCTCTCCTCTCAGGTTCACCCACCACATCCACCCCTGCCCCCATTCCAGTCCTCTTTGGCTATATCCACAGCCAGGGGCAAGGGACACTCAACCTCTTCTGCCCTGTGGGACTCCAGCCACTCAGGCAAGCCCCACGTACTTCCCTCCACAGAGATGCAGTGACTCCCTCACCTTCCTCTCCCCTCCCTGGGCCTCTTAGCCTTGGCAGGAGTGATGTGTACGTCCTTCCCCAGCCACCCAGCGGGAAGCAATTAAAAATTCATGGACAGAAAATGCCCAGCGCAATGTTTCTGGCAGAGCAAATCGAATTCTCTGAAAGCCTCTGAAAGAAGGCTCTAGTTGTGAGTACCGCCGGTACAGCCCCTGGGGCACGATCACCAAGCAACCGGCCTCTTCTAACACTGGCTCAGAGGTCCCACATTTCTAATCGCCACGGTGGGGTTGAAAAGACTACATTTTTCAACACTTTTTGTTTTTCTTACCTTTTTTTTTTTTAGTCTATTTTCTCTCTATTTTCCTTCCTGCTGTTCTGTTTCCTTCTTTTATTGTTGCCTTTGTGTTCAAAGAACTCCGTTTAGCCATTCTTTTAGAGTAGATCTGCTGGTGAAAAAGTCCCTTTATTTTCCATGGTCTGAGAATGTCTTGGTTTCCCTGCGAGGATATTCTCACTAGATATAGGATTCTGGATTGAGGGATCTTTTTTGACACTTGAAAACTGTGTGTCAGTTCCTTCTGGCTTCCATAGTTTCTGATAAGTATGGGCTGTTGTTATTCAAGTTGTTTTCCCCTTATAGGTATGGTTTTGTTTCTGTCCCTACACCTTTGAGATTTTTTTCTTTGCCTTTAGATCTCAGATGTTTGACTGTGATAAGTCTCAGTATAGGTTTCTTTGCACTTATTATTCTCTTTGGGGGTTTTCGCACTCTGGGAAATTTTATTAGCCAGAGAGTAGTTTGGCCAGCAATTTAAAACATTTTCATTTTATATTGGAATAAATGATTGGGCTTCCCAGGTGGCATTAGTGGTCAAGAATCTGCCTGCCAATGCAGGAGACACAAGAGATGTGAGTTCAATTCCTGCATCGGGAAGATCCCCTGGAGTAGAAAGTGGCAAACCTCTCCAGCATTCTTTCCTAGCAAATTCTATGGAGAAGCCTGGCAGGCTACAGTCCACGAGGCCGCAAAGAGTCAGATATGACTTAGCAACTGAGCAGTGTTCCCTGTGTTATACAGTAGGTTCTTGTTGGTTATCTATCTTAAATACAGTATTGTGGACATGTCAATCCTAAACTCCCAATCTATCCCTGCCCGCATCCTGCCTGCCCTCCACCACCACCCAGTAACCACAAGTTTGTTCTCTAAGTCTGTTTTGGTTTTATAAATAAGTTCACTTGTGTCATTTTTTAAAAATAATTTTATTTATGTATTTATTGGCTCTGCTGGGTCTTCCCTGCTGTGCAGGTTTTTCTCTGGCTGCAGTAGGCAGGGACAACTCTCTAGTTGCGGTTCGTGGGCTTCTCGTGGTGGTGGCTTCTCTTGTTGCAGGTCATGGGGTCTAGGCACTGGGGCTTCAGTAATTGTGACTCCAGGGTTCTAGAGCACAGGCTCAATAGTTATGGCACACAGGCTTAGTTGCTCCATGGCATGTGAGATCTTCCTGGACTAGGGATCAAACCCTGTCTCCTGCATTGGTAGGCAGACTCTTTATCACTGAACCACCAGGGAAGACCCCATTTGTGTCTTTTTTTTTTTATTCCACATATAAGCAATTTCATATGATATTTGTCTTTCTCTGACTTCACTTAGAATGATAATCTCCAGGTCCATTCATGTTGCTGCAAATGGCATTATTTCATTCTTTTCGATGGCTGAATAATAATTCCATTTTATATATGCACCACGTCTTCTTTATCCATTCATCTTTCCATTCTTCTTTGTAACTTCTATTTCTTTGCAGAGACTTGTTTTTTCCGTGCTTGTTTGTGATTGTCGAAATATTCTTTTTATCACAACTGGTTTAAAATCCTCATCAGATTGTTCTAACCCATCTAATTCTCTAACAACTAATACAGATATCTAACAGAGAACATCTGTACCTCAGTGTCAGCATCTTTTTTCCTTCAGTTTGATGTCTTCCTGGTTCTTAGTACGATGAAGGACTTTTTAGTTGACACCTGGACATTTTCCTGTTATGTAATGAGACTGGATCTTATTTAAACCTCATTATCTGGTTTTCTATGACATCAGTCCAGCAGGGAGCAGGTAGGGTTCTGTCTCATCACTAACGGAGGGAGAAGTCCAGAGTCTCCATTAGTCCTGTGTTGATAACCAAAGCCAGGACCTCCTCATTCCCGCTGGGTGGGGATGGGAGTTTGGAAACGATGTGGTCTCCACTGACATTGCGGTGCCCGTGACCTTGTTATCACTGTCTTTTTGTCTTTTTCGTGTGTGCTCATTTGTGTCCAACTCTTCGCGCCCTGTGGACTGTAGCCTGCCAGGTTCCTCTGGAGTAGGTTGCCATTTTCTTCTCCAAGGGATCTTCCCCGCTCAGGGATTGAACCCGCATCTTCTGGGTCTCCCGCTTTGGCAGGTGGATTTTTTTTTTTTTTTTTTTACACCACTGAGCCACCTGGGAAGCCCTTGTTGTCACTGAGCAGTGGAGAAATCCTAACCCTCTATTGGGCCTGCTCTGATCCATCCAGCAGGAAGTGGGAGGGAACCCAGGTGGAGGTAGAATTTCAGGCTTGGTACTGCCTAGCAGGTGGGAGGAATAGAAGTCCAAGCTCTTGGCCTCCTCTGGCAGGAAAGAGGAGAGAACCCTCATCACAGCCTGGCAAGGGGGAAAGTCTGGGCCTCGCTCAGCCTCTGCTGGAAGGGCCAGTTTTCCCCAGTGTCTGGCAGGAGCAGAGCAGTCATTGTCTAAATGTTTTCTGCCTTGTTAGGCTGCTCTTGTCTTCATCCTTGGCTAGAGACAGCAGGTTTTCATGGGGGCTTTTTTTATGTCTGTGCCTTTTAGCATTTCCGGGTTGCGGGCTTCGTTAGCTCCAAGTCTGGGATACATGAGGTTAAAAAAATGAAAACAGATAAGGGAACTCACCACCATGTGTTTGCTCAGACCCCAAAGCCCCTGGCCAGCCTGTCTTCTCTCCACCTTTCAGAATCTTTCTATGTCTGTTTTGGGTATAATGTCCCAGGGTATTGTGCTTAGAGGAACAGGGAGAAGCATGTCTGCTTGCTCTTCCCAGAAGCAAAAGTCCTGTAGTTTTTTTTTTAACATCCCAAAAGTTCAGATATAATGTTCATGGTTTCTGCAACGAATTCCCTGTTGAAATGCTAGCTATTTGGTTCAGTCCTTGATATAATGGATTCCCTCTTGTGGTAGAAATGTGATTTAGCTTTTGTTTTATTGGAGATGCTATTCAAGAATATTTTTATGTTCACCTCAGCACCTTGTAGGGAAACGGGGTCAGTGACAAAAAGCCTTTTTCAGGGTGGGTGGTGGGGCAGGGTAAGGAAAATAAAGAAAAGACTCTTTTTTCTTTTTCTCTTCTCCAGGAGGTACTCAAATCTAATTACTGGAACAGAGAGGTTACATAGTAAACACAATAAGTATCCAGTAAGTAAATGAACAAAAGGTATCATTTGCATATAGCTTTGGTGTAGATTGTATTGTTTTGAGCAAAATGTAAAAAGCACTGATGTTTGGTCACTCTATACTTAAGGAAACTTGTTGGGATATACTGTGGGTCTAGCTAAAGGAAATGGGCTCTTTATATACAATAGAGATGAGTATTAACTAGTCTGACTCTTCTGGACCACAATTTAGCAGTGCCTATCAAGGCTTAACATTATTCAGTCCTCAGTAACTCTATTTCCTCAAGAAATAATAGTAGAGATAGGCACGGTTTTAGGCACAAAGAGGGACAGCACAAGGAAAATTTAACACCACTGATGAGAACATTCTCACATGTTATCTAGTTCCTCAGTGGACAAACGGATTGACATCATGATCTGTTCAACAGAATAACCTGCAGCTGTTAAAAATGAAGTTTACAAGGACTACATCAGAGGACAGGAGCATGTCTTTGATAAACACACACACAAATTGTATAAATACCATGATTAAAATAATGCTAAAAAAAACAGAAAAAAAGACTATGAGGAAATACATCATCATATATAACTCTGTCGAATGAGTCCACTTTTTTCCTTTCTTTACTATTCTGGATTTTCATATTATTATTATTATTACGCTCTTCACTCTCACTGAAGAGGCCTTGTTTAGGCTCTTATTTTAAATTTTTATTTATATACTTTTATTTTTGTTTTATTGTTTATTACTTTTTATTTGATTATATTTATTTTTGGCTGTGCTGGGGCTTCACTGCTGCAAGGGCTTTTCTCTAGTTACGGTGATTGGAGGCTATTCTCTAGCTGCGGTGCGTGGGCTGCTCATTGCGCTGGCTTCTCTTGTTGCAGAGCAGGGGTTCTAGAGCACACGCTCAGTAGCTGTGGCACACGGGCTCAGCTCCTCCACGGCATGTGGGATCTTCTCTCATCAGGGATCGAACCCATGTCTCCCGCTTTGGCAGGCGGATTCTTTACCACTGAGCCACCAGGTAGGCCCTGATATTATTATTTTTTTTAATGATTTTGTTTATTTATTTTTGGCTCTACTGGGTCTTTTTTGCTGCTCGGGCTTTTCTCCCCTTGGCAAATAGGGGCAACTCCAGTTGTGGCGCTCGGCTTTTCATTGTGGTGGCTTCTCTTGTTTTAGAGCACGGGCTGTAGGGTGCAGGGCTTCAGAAGCTGTGGCACTTGGCTTCAGCAGTTGCGGCTCCCAGGCTCTGGAGCCCTTCATATTATTTTTAAGGAAAATGTAGTATAATCTTCTAATGAAATCCCAGCATTTTGTTCCTATCGCACCAAGAGGGAGAGAGTAAACTGTGGTTGTGTACATAGTCAAGCACAAAGTAGGAAAATAAAGCTGACACATTAATACATTTGTTTTGTTTTGCTTTTTAAAATTAGTTTATTTATTTCAATTGAAGGATAATTTCTTTACACTATTGTGGTGGTTTTTGCCATACATCAACATAAAGCAGGCATGGGTGCACATGTGTCCCCCCATCCTGAAACCCCCTCCCACCTCCCTCCCCACCCCATCCCTCTGGGTTGTCCCAGAGCA
This sequence comes from Cervus canadensis, assembly GCF_019320065.1. NCBI lineage: Eukaryota > Metazoa > Chordata > Mammalia > Artiodactyla > Cervidae > Cervus > Cervus canadensis. The sequence goes on from NC_057390.1 coordinate 28,290,150, forward strand.
CTGGCTTTGAGTGCCCTGCTTCATGCATGGAACTTGCACTGGTCGCTCAAGTAGCAGAATTTGTATAGATTTAGATGTATGATGCAGTTTCAGTACATAGTCACAGGCTACGGAACTCACTTTGTCTTAACTCCCTATTGAATCCTATTCAGGGTTTTGTTGTACACACTAACCTTTCAGCAAATTGCAAATAAGAATGGCAGGGAATAAGACAGGGAGCAGATTTGATCTGAAAATGTTCTAAAGCTGTGTTAAGAACCCTCTTCATGGTAATCCTGATTATTGAAAGACATGGCTAAATTTCTAGGCTTCCTGCCTTCTCCTCCAACTCCAAATACAAGATTGATGTTCCTCCTTATCCAGGGTTCTTAGGGGCTGTGAATAGCTTGCCTCTCTCATTGGTGTCACATGGATGCCCTCTTCCCACTGCCATTGGTCCCAGCTGCCCATGGGAATACGACCTTCCATGTCTGGGGCACAGGGGTGGGGCCTCCTGCGTAAGCACTGCTGGGACCTGTCAGGTGACCACTGCACTGTGACCATCATTCTTTACTTATTCACCTGTGACTACAAGTCACTAAAATCTGCAGCTGGTCCCCTACTCTTTCTCCTGTAATTGGATTTATAATGAATCCAATCTTCCTGGGTTTGGGTTTCTTTAAAACACAGGCAAAACGACTGTATAGAATCCCTTTAAACGGTGCTCGCCCTGGATGTGTTTGTGAGGACAATGTTTTTATTATCAGAGTAAGGACAATGCTTTTATTAATCACAGTAAGCTCAAGACCTTTAGAATAGGGATGTTGTCTTTTCTACCTAGATCTAGAACTCTACACATTAATACATTTTAAAACACATTATTGTGAACATCAATTACATTTGACATCCAAATACCCCTGAGCTCCCCAGCTGCAGGCTCATCCTCTCAGAGCATCCCACGGACTCTCCCCACCCTACTTTTGACCTCAATTCAGTTCTCTGGTGCCCTCCAAGTCCTGACCATGGACTGGAGTGTTGCCAACCTTCCTATCAGCCCTCTGTCTCATTTCTCTAGTCTTTCTCTTGTGTGTGCTTGACATGTTTCCGTTCTCTCCTCCCAGCTCTGGGACTCCGTTACTTTACTTAGGTAGGCAGATCTTTCCTCTTTTTCAGGCCAATGCTCCCAGGAACCTCTGTCAATCTCCCTGCAGCAAGGCAAACATTCATGGTACTTAGAGAACACCTCGGACTGGAGGAAGTAACCCCACCGAAGATCCGGGTGTTGAGGAGCGTAAATTGATTCAAAGAGCCATCCTGTGTGCCCTTGTACAGATGCAGACATTTTTCCTAAATGGTGTCAGACTGGACCATGTTTGACCATGATTATTTACTCCTGAGAAGTGAGTGTGAGTGATTCCAGGCAGTTTGGGTCTGAGTTGGATGATGAGAGGCTGACAGAAAGAGAACAGAACACGGCTTCCCCTCATGCTGATGATGGAGGCCCAGATGGGAAGAGGCAGGAAGCTGGGCCTTCAAGTATAGTATTTATCTATCTCAGCAGCCCCTGAGGCCGGGCCCTGGATGGTGAGGAGTGAGGAGATTTCCTTGGAAGAATGGACTATTTCACTGCCAACCATCCTAGGGCAGGACATGCAGAGCTTCCCACCTCCCTTTTCTAAAAATTGTACCCTGATTTACTTTGCAGAAATGCCTCCTCATCACCATCAGTCATTTTATGCTATTGGGGCTCAAGCCCCTCCCCAGAAATGCATCGCTAGCCAAGGCCTGAGCCCCCCAGTCTGTGTGGCATGGCCTTGGCCTCAGTGATGAGTTGAGGGCTCAGAATATTAATGGTTCTGACTGACACAAAGTGCTCCCTCTCTGCAGGCTCCGTCCTTAGGGTTTTGCAAATGTTACCTGTGTTTCCTCAATCACTCTGCACACAAGCCTCATGAGGTGAATCTCATTCCTGTTGTAAGATGAGGAAACTGAGCTATAGAAGCACTAAGTAACAAGCCCAAGTGACACAGCTCAATTCAGTTCAGTCGTTCAGTCATGTCTGACTCTTTGTGACCCCATGGACTGCAGCACGCCAGGCCTCCCCGTCCATCACCAACTCCCGGAGTTTACTCAAACTCATGTCCATTGAGTTGGTGATGCCATCCAGCCATCTCATCCTCTGTCGACCCCTTCTCCTCCTGCCCTCAATCTTTCCCAGCATCAGGGGCTTTTCCAATGAGTCAGCTCTTTGCATCAGGTGGCCAAAGTATTGGAGCTTCAGCTTCAACATCAGTCCTTCCAATGAACACCCAGGACTGATCTCCTTTTGGATGGACTGGTTGGATCTCCTTGCAGACCAAGGGACTCTGGAGAGTCTTCTCCAACACCACAGTTCACAACCATCAATTCTTCGGCACTCAGCTTTTTTTATAGTCCAACTCTTGCATCCATACATGACTACTGGAAAAACCATAGCCTTGACTAGATAGATCTTTGTTGGCAAAGTAATGTCTCTGCTTTTTAATATGCTGTCTAGGTTGGTCATAACTTTCCTTCCAAGGAGCAAGCATCTTTTAATTTCATGGCTGCAGTCACCATCTGCAGTGATTTTGGAGCACAGAAAAATAAAGTCAGCCACTGTTTCCCCATCCATTTGCCATTAAGTGATGGGACCGGATGCCACAATCTTAGTTTTCTGAATGTTGAGCTTTAAGCCAACTTTTTCACTCTCCTCTTTCACTTTCATCAAGAGGCTCTGGCCCCGAGGCATGTGGGATCTAAGCTCCCCAACCAGGGATCAAATCTACACCCCCTGCATTGGAAGGCGAAGTCTCAGCCACTGGGCTGCCTGGAAGTCCTTGGTGACACAAAACCAAGACTCCCAAGGACTTCCAGGCAGCCCAGTGGCTGAGACTTCGCCTTCCAATGCAGGGGGTGTAGATTTGATCCCTGGTTGGGGAGCTTAGATCCCACATGCCTCGGGGTCAAAATACCAAACATAAAATCGAGGCATCATTGTAACAAATTCAATAAAGACTTTAAAAAATAGTCTACATAAAAAAAACTTAAAAAAAAAATAAAGACTCATATCTAGGTAGCCTGAAACCAGAGTTCACACTCTTCACACCATGCCATATGGCTTTCTCTGGCATGATCAGGGCACAGGTATGTGCCACGGCAGAGTCAGGCTTTCTTCTCTGCTGAGCTGGGAGCCAAGGGGAGGAGGGTGGTGGTTGGGGCGGGGGAGGGGGGTGAGGAAGAGGAGGAGGGGCAGGGGGAGGAGAGGGAGGGGGAGGAGGACGCCCTGGGTCTGCTGTCTGGGAGCTGCAGGTGAAGCGCACTCCGCAGGGGATGGGGCTGAAGACCAGCAGGGAGAGGTTGCTGGTGGTGGAGGGAGCCCAGGGGTCAGCCACACCTGAAGTCAGTTTAGTAATGTGGCCGACACATCCTCACCCATTTTTTCCCCTTATTCTAGTTTGAGTTGACATTTGATTACTCCCTGTCATACTTTCTGTTCTCCCTTTCTAAGAGCTCCTATTAATTGGATGTTGGATGTCCTCAGTAAATCCTCTTGCTTTCTTTTCTCATCCAACTATTTGTCTTTTTGTTCTGTTTCCTGGGAGATTTCCTTGACCTTACTTTTCATCCATGGAAAACATAATGGGGGTGGGGTAGGGCATTTTTTTTATTTCCAGATTCTATAATATCACATTTTTTGTTTCTAGATGCTATTTCCAATTTTTCCTTTCTTACGGCATCCTAATTATGTTTCCTGGATGTGATCAAGTCTCACATCTCAGAAGATACTGATCATAATTGCTTTAATTGTCTGCTCACCCCTGTATTAGTTCAGTGTCCTCAGGGTTCCTTTCCTCAGCTTGTTTTGGTTACTGTCTCTCTCATGTTGAAGGTTTCCCCTGAATTGACGTACAATCCTAAGTAACCCATTCATATTTAAGTGTGACAATAACAAGTTGATTGGTAGCCATGGGTGTCTGGACGGGCTCCATTTGGTAGTTATCTGCGTGGGGGCAGGTGGCCAGCCTGGATTTTCATTGGGAACCCCAACATGTCAGTAATTGAAGGTCTTTACACAGGGGCACTTCAGTGTCTCCAGAGAATGGACTTTTCATTCACAAGGAACACAAGCCTGGCTTGTGGCTGTCTGAAGCTTTATGATCATGTGCAGAAGAGCCTTTCACTTCTGCTTTTAGCATGGTCCCCTCATCCCCACACATCGCTTGGCATTCCCAAGCCAAGAGCATCTCTGGCTCACCTCCTCAGAGCCAGTCTGCTGTACTCTGAGGAGGACGAGGGGGCTAGCTGGCTGCAACAGACTGGGCCTAGCTGGGTCTATGCTCTCCTGTCATAGGGCTGGAATAATCCCTGCTTTTGGCTCCCGCTTCATGCCTCCCCGGGGCCTTGTTCCTTCAGTCCCCAAGTCTTCCTAGAATTCTAGGGGACAAAGGAGCTGCTTCCCTCAGCGCCACCCTCATTCTTTCCCTGTCGGTCCACCTACCACTCCCCGCCGGCTTTCCACCCTCAGGCCTGGCAAACCCAGGTCACTGAAGGTAGAATTTGTTTTTTGTTTTTATTCTTGATTTGGGACTAATTACTTGAGATGGAGATACAGGTGCTTTTATTCTGTCACCTTCCAGTTGCCATTTAAAAAAAAAAAAAAACAAACCCTCTTCTAGTGCTTTCTCAAACTGCACACCTCCAAAACGCCCCGGGGGAACCACAGCCAGGTGAAAAAGCAGGCTTGAGGCAGCTGTCCTTTGTGGTCTCCATCTCCACAGCCCTGGACACTGCTGGCGCCTCTCTTCTCTTTTCTAGATCTTTCTAAGGAAGGAGGCACAGCTAACGGCTTGGGTGCCTTCTGTATGCCGACTAAGGAGGTCTGGGAAGTGGTCTGTTTTCCCCTCTCTAAGGGGGATTAACTGAGGACCAGTGAAATCATGGGAGGCCAGGTGAGTAGAAAACTCCTTTGATTTCCACGCTTTTGTGTCCTTCACCATTGCATTCAGTATGACCCTTCATTTCTTCCCTGAAAATTCATTCACTCACTCACTCATTCAGCACTTTGATTGAGGAATATAATCAACAGAGAAGAGAGAGTTTCCTGGTGGTCTAGTGGTTAGGATTCAGTGCTTTCACTGCTGTGGCCCAGGTCCAATCTCTGGTTGGGAAACAGACCCCACAAGCTGCACAGTGGGCCAAAATTTTTTAAAAATTAAAAAATTCAGGTTAAAAAAAAAAAAAGCAGCAGAAGACATTAGATGCCTGTCCCTAAGGAGCCACCCACTTCTTCCCAGCCTCTCCAGACCCGACTCTTCAGGGCGACGCGGTCCAGATACTTCGGCCAGGCTGAGGAACAGGGAGGGGACTGAAGATGTTTAGCTCATACTCTGTGCCGGCCATTTGCTTGATGTTTTATATATATTTTCCCTCACTTTAATACTTCTAACCACTCTGTGGATAAAGTTCACCATGTCTTTAGATAAGAAAGTTAGAGAACTTTAACAGCACAGCAGGCTTGGGGTTTTACCTCAGCTCTGCCTGAGTTCAAAGCTTGTGTTATAAGGCGGCCTCTCTCAGGTGTATTTGTCTCTATTTTAGAGATAAAGAAATTAAAGAGCAGAGATGTTCCTTATACAATCTGAGAAATCGAGGCGGGCTGAGACGGCCAACACCCCACGTAGGGGAAAGGAGATTAAGGGGCCGTGATGGGGAAGTATGGACCAGGCAGTGATTCGGGTTGGGGGGTTGGGAGGGGTGGGGGTGCTCCCACAGGGAATTTTCTATGAGGAAAGGCAGGCTAACCATCAAGGCCAGTGTGGAATAATTTCAAAGTGAAGCCAGGTCTGTTTAACCGGGTGACTCTACCTTGTAGGAATCTGCCTCTTCCTCTCCAGCTGCCTCACTTCCTAGCTGCCAACAGTACAAGGTTCTTTCAACCGTGGGTCTGCTCACTAGATCCATCCAGAAGGGCAGCTCTGGATGAAGAGGGGCAAGACCCAGGGGTCTCGGGCAGGGGATGGGAGTCAGGGAGGCAATGGTTAACTAACTTCTTCCTTTGCTCTCCTTTCAACTGGCAGAACAAAGTGTCATTTCCAAAAATCCAGGGAAGACTCTGCTTCCTGCTTGGGCCAAGGGTGCTTTCAATAATGCTATCTAATTTAAATTTTCTGGCTAAGAAAAAAAGTCACCGAGAATCAAGGAGAAAACATTGTATTTTCCTAGACAATGTCGTCATAATCTGAACTTGGCCAGAGAAGGAAGGTCCAAAAAGCGATTTCATGCAGGGGAAAAAAATGCCTCCAGAAGGAAAGTGACTGTGAATCCTAGATCTACCCCTGCAGAAAGGACCAAGGTAGTACCAGGGAGGGTTAAACGTGGGCATTAAACCAACCCACCCTTTGGGTGGTAAGAGAAGAGGCCTATGTGGACAAAATCAACTGCTCTTTCATTTCATCAGTTTTATTGGTCATATATCCAGAATTCATTATATAAATCTTTCAAAATAACCAGTTATTATAAGAATAGTTTACAATTCAGCTCTGATTGCACAAATACCTGACACAGGAAACCATTTTTACAAATATTTATTTTTCTTATAAGAATACTTTGGTACAGAAAATAAGTCTATATATCTTACAGAAAATTTTATGCAGTTTTTTTTTTAACCCATTCAACCATCATTTCAGGTTTCCTATCACAGCATATCCATCACATTCCATAAACCAACTTATAATCTGCAGCCACTTCTGATTTTGAATTACAATTGAGATTCACACTGTTAAAGAGTTTTTAGGCTTCTTTTTCTACTGATCTGAAAGAATTCACGTACTCAGGCAGAAGAGGTAATTTAAACAATATTCCTTCTAGATCTCATGTGTGTTGGGTTAATCACTGTGCTTGGTGAAGAATCTTTTCACTTTTCACTTAGGCTAGACTGGCTGGTCGTTCACCTCTGCTGTATCAAGCAGAAGGGATAAAGTCCTTACATTCTTAAGAGTTTCTAAACTGCAAAAACAAAACCCTAGAAACAAGAGTTAAATACAAATACCTAGAAAGCTAAAATGTTTGCTAATGATGAGAAGTAGGGAACACTTTTAGAATTGAGGTCTCTCCTTTGTTGAAGAAGACATAAAAGATAGTGTAAGGATGTGGCAGTAGTATTATAAAATATTGAAAAACTGAAAAAGGTGAATCACTTAGGTCAGTGGTGTGTTGTTCCTAAAGTGTCAGGAGATACAGAATCTTAGAATCTAGCTAGCTCAACTATTTGACATTCTTCTGATCTGTGGCTTTGAATAGCCTAATAAATACTCCCTTGACCAGAACAAGTAATCATTTAGGCCAGGGGAACTTTACAGAATACTGACCACGTTCCTCTGAAGAGACAGGATACCCCCAGGGGAAACATTTGGCATTCATTCCATTCCTTCAGTTACTGAAAAGTGTGTCCAGTTAGCAAAAGCTTGTCTTACTTTTCAGGTAGCATGAATTAAAACCAAGAGCCTGGCAGCATTCTCCGTCCAAGTTCCTGAGTGCTCAGCTCCAATCATCCAATTTTTTTATCAAGCCCTTGTCCAATAAGATATTTAACAGTACTTGGGGACTACAGTAGGTCCCATTCCTCTGCTTTTTTATTTCTCTTGATTTCTCTTTCTCACCCCAGTGTAACAAGTTGCTACAGGTTTTTACCAAAATACCAAAGCAGTATTTTGGAAATGAGTTATTTTGCATTATGGAAAGTGTCCGATCACATTATAATGGGTCAGATTTGCATTTAACTGGGCGATGGCCACATCGGGTCTACTGCAGGGATTTTGCAAATTCGGCATAGTCGATGTATCCATCATTGTTCTTGTCATCGTCTCTCAGAACACCATCTATTAAGTTGATCAACTCATCTTCGTTCATTGGTGTCTGCTCATTTCCCTCCTACAAGATACAAATGACACCATGATGAGCTGCATCTTTTACTGACAGCACCTGGTTAATGTCCAAAATAAAATGTCCTAGACTCCTTCAAATGTAGTACTTCTGCTTCTAGGAAATCCACAAGCCACATGTTAGATCCAGAGTCAATTCACATCAACCCAATTTAAAAATGATATTTGGCAGTTAAAAGGACAACACAATCAAAGTAGGCCCTTGCTGATTTGTTTTTAAAAATACTTTTCATTCTTTTTTCATTACCAAAGTCATACATGTTCATTGTAGAAAGCTGGGTCTGGCTTACAGAGAACTCGGAGTTTCATAGATTCCAGGACCCACAAATCAATCCTAAAGAAAAGCTCACAGCCCAGGCCCTCCCACAGGTCAGCTCTGCTAAAGTGGTGAGAGCCCACACTAGACATGTGGGGGTCAGGACAAGAGGAAGAAGGCATTGCCGACCAGTAGACCCCATTACAGTCTCTGAGGTGAAGGCACTTCTGCTCCAGAAGCGGGTGTGGCAGGGCTCACGTTGCCAAGGGCTGAGCTGATGCTGCTCGTATCTGTGGCCAATTCGTCCTCTGTCACCTCTCCCACGTCCCGACCCTCTCCTCTCCTGCCCACCACCATCCTCGCCTGCCAGGGCAGCTGGACCCCAATTCCTCTCTCAAAGCCAGTCTTTGCTAGCATCCATCAGTCTGCCTCCCACAGCCAACACTGCATTAGCCATGCTTGTCTCCCATGCGAAGCCGCTGGTGCTCCCCGCTACCTTCAGAGCAAACACAGCCCCGCTCAGCTGGCAGCCGGTGTGAGCACACGCCCCTCCCCAACTTTGCCTCTCCTCCTCTCTTGAGATTACAGTGTGGTCAAATGGAACAGACATTAGATCTGGAGGCATAAGATCTGAGTTTCAGTTTCCTCACCTCTCAAATTAGAGATAACAAGGACATGACCACCATACTATATCACCCAAACCCCCACTTATCATCAAATCCCTCGATCCCTTGGCCCAGAATGGCCATTCTTCCCAAATGATATAACTTCTCCCCAGTTCTGCCTTTTGAATGTGGTCTGCCTTTCAGCTAGTTCTCAGACCCTGGCACATGGTAGAAATGCCAGTGGCACTTGCTAAAGATCCAAGGCAGGCTCTGGGACTTCTGCCTCAGCTGGTCACCCTTTGTGAGAAGGCCCTCTGAACAGGAAAAGAGGCAGAGCTGAAGGTGAGCAGAAAAAGGAGAAGCAGTAATAGTGTTGTACAAGGATAGGGGAAGTCATCAAGAGCAGGGACTGAGTCACCAGAGGGAGGCCCCTCCAAGATGCTGCCCCCTGGGCCACTGCCCGACCTACCTCCTTATGGACATGAGTGATGGCCGTGGAGAGTTCTAGGCCGTCAAGCAGATTATTGCCATCATAATCATGCATTTTGAAATAATGGAGCTGCAGCTCTTGTGGGGACATCTCCGCCTCTGGTTTGTTGATGACACCTTCGAGATGCTCCATGATATGCCTAAAGACCAACATTGAAGCTCAGACCACTTGGCAGTGATGCTGGGCTGGGATCCTGCTGAAATCTTAAGGACTCTGAAAAGTTCAAGATCTTCAAGTACATCCATCCCAGAAAAACTAACAGAAACAGTGGCAGACCACTCTCCAAGAAGATAGACATAGGCAAGGCCATGAAAGGAGTAGGGGAAAAAAAAATCAAACAGTTCATCTGTTATGTTGGCAAGATTATGGATGCTTTTTCCTTTTTATTATTAGAATACGGTTATAACATTTGGGTGTGTGTGTGCATGTTCAGTCGTATCCGACTCTTTGCGACCCCTTGGACTGTAACCCGTCAGGCTCCTCTGTCCATGGAATTTTCCGGGCAAGAATATTAAAGTGGGTTGCCATTTCCTACTCCAGGGGATCTTCCGGACCTTGGGACTGAACCCATGCCTCCTGGGTCTTCTGCAATGGCAGGCAGGTTCTTTACCTAACATTGTTGGGGGAGCTATTAATTTTTTTTTTTCTTAAAGCAATTTAAGAATAATAGACCAGGAATTGTAGGCAGGAATGTGTGAGGCTAACTGGCCCAGGGTAAAAGTTCCAACATATGATGCAATGTTTGAACATGCCAAGGAAAAAGAAAAAGATCTTGTCATAAGCAAGAAACCTTAGCTCTATTTTGGACTCTACCACTGCTGCTGGTGTCTGTGTCTATCTGCCTGTCTGTGCTGAAAGAAAGAGACAGAGTGAATTCAGGAAAGCCATTCATCCTCTTTGGGTCTCATCTGTGGTATCATGGCAAAAAAAGAACACCTGGACTTACAGGGGGCTACAAGGAATAAACACCATGCTTGGGAAAATGTCAAGGGGTTGTATAAATAGTAGAAGGCAAAGGGGACAGCATGTGCCTTTGTAACTGGCTGCAGCTGCAGACGGGGAGGCCCCTGGCTGAATACGTACTCTTGGTCATGCACTGTGTTCTTATCCAGGCCCATGCTGCCGTGATGGGAGGAGCTGGCCCCAGGCTCCTCGGCCCTGGCACCTGGGACACCAAAGGCCCAGAGCAGACCACACAGGAAGGGAATTCTGAGCAGTCGCAGAGATCTCATGGTCACCGGTACCTGGGAGGTGGGGAACAAGAAGGTGAAGACGAGAACACCATAACTGAGGCTCTTTCAAGATTTGACACAGCACACTCCGGGGAACTGGGTGAAGGAGCTGGGCTGGGGAGAGAACTGGCCAGCTCCTCCACCAGACTGCAGGATGGCCTCGGGCTCTCCAGGTCCCCATCACTCAAATGGGCTGGCGGGTCCATGACCTTTCCTGAAGTCCCTTCAGAATGCCAAGCAGCTCAATGAGAGCTTACCGGGATCTGGAGAGCACTCCTGCCTACGAGCAGCTTACAGTCTGGTGAGAGAAATACTTCCTGCCGAGAGCATGAATCAAGGCAGAAAGTGAGGTGTACTAAAGAAAGATGAAACCCTCTGAGAGTTCAGAGGACGAAGTGTCCTTTGGACTAGAGAAGGCCAGAGGTTAACAGACATGGGGACACTTCAGCAGGTCCAGACAGAGGGGTGTGCAGTGGACGTGCAGGAACTGAAGGACGAATGGAAGGTGTGAGTAAAAGGGTGGGTGCAGACAAGTGGGAGAGAGACTCCAAGTGGGTGAGTCAGACCTGAGCTTAGAGGGTATGAAGTGGATGGAACAGTGGGCAACAGTTTGCAGAGGCTAACCAGGCCATGCTGGAGGCAGCTCTGCATGCTAGGCCAAAGAGGCTGACATTGCCTGGGGATGAATGGGAGCCGCTGAGGGAGATGAGGGCAGAGATGGTTTCAGAATGGCTCATCTGGCAGTGCGGTGGGGAAGGTATTAGGTAGAGTGAGACCAGAGACAGGGGTTGAGGGAAACAATGGGTGGGTTAGATCAAGGCCCACGGCAGTGGACATTAACCCCTGCCTCATCCACCTCCCAGGGCTGTGAGGGAGGCGAGTAATTGAGCCCCGTGAAAGAGCACGGGGGGCGGGGGGAGCTCCACAGGGATTAGGTTCCATCAAGTACTTCCGGGGTGTGGCTGGACTTGGAGTCAAGGTCAACAAGGAGACACAGCTGGCTACACAGCAAGCTCCCCGAGGGCAGGGCTGCCTTGTTCCCACCTGTGCCCCACCAAGGCTCAGGCAGCCTTACCTAACTGCTATTAAACTGAAAGTCCTGATCCTTCCAGGGCTTACAGACTGACCTCTATAAAAAAAGAAGTTGAAGGACAGCCAGGAGACCTCTGCTCAGAGGTGTTCTGGCCCCTCTCACTGACCCCAAGAGGCTCTGGAGGGCGGGACCCTAAGAAAACGCCATACCCACAATGTTTAGGAAAATTTCCCAGACCCACTTTGCTGGATACCAGCAGTATACCCTCCCTTAAGGAGACAATGGTCCCTGGGATATATAACTTCTAGGTGTAAAAAGAAGCATCGAGTCTCGCGACTGAATAGGGACATCAAAATGCAATTGTCATATTTCATAGCAGAAAAAGACATTCAATACACACCAAATGAAAAAGAGCAGGCTACAAAAGTCTGTAAAGAACAATTCATTTGGGGGAAATTCCCTGGTGGTCCAGTGGCTAAGACTCGGTGCTTTCACTGCTGTGGGTCTGAGTTCAGTCCCTGGTTGGGGAACTAAGATCCCACAAGCCGCGTGGTGCAGCCAAAAAAAAAAAAATTCATTTTTGTAAAAAACAAAACAATGTATGTATATTTCTCATACACAGAACAAAGACTAAAAACTATTAACAAAGATTACTTTCTGACTTATGAGATTAGGAGTGACTTTTATTTTTCTTCTCTTTACTTTTCCATTGCTTCTAAAATTTCTACTATAAACATGTTTTTCCTTTACAATTATATATTTAATGCAATTCATCTTGTAATTTTGTTCCAGTTCTATATGGATGGAATAAAAAGGGGGATTCCGGTTGAGTCTCATCTCTAGAAAATAATTTAGGAACAGCCAGAAACTACATCCCAAATAGAAGTGTCCAGACACTGATGAGGCCACTGCCATTCTACCTGGTACCTGAAATCAAGGTCTCAGGTTACTCTCCACAAAGACTGCCCCAACCAGAGAAGAACAGCTTGTTCTGACCACACACTGGAGAGTTCTGGGACAGGAGGGACCAGAGGGGGAAGCCTTTAAGATTCATAATGCATTAGATGTCTCTTTCTCCAGCAAGCCTTATTCAATTCCAAGTCTGGCTTAGACAGTCTTCCCATATGCCCCTAAGTGCTTCCCTTCAGAAGGGTCCTGTCAGTTGCTGACAACAGCTGTGCGTGTGCCTGTGAACAGGTCTGAGGACCTCTCGGTACCCTCTGTTGGCCTGGGCTCTGTGAGGCTGGGGGCTGGATTCACATTCACAGCACTGGGCACAGTTTCTGCAGAGAGGCTGGTGGTTCTCAGCCTTCGTGCCATGGTCCTTGGGAGCTGGGGGGTTACCATCCTCACCCATACACTGCCAGGTTCTGATGTCAATGTAACTGAGGATGAAACTTGGTTTTGGCGCTATCCATCCGATAATAGAGCTCAGTGATCAACAGACCCATGGCACCATCTCCTATAACCATGTGGTTGGATACTTAGTATATCAGGTAGGGTTGGGGTGAGAGGGAGAGGTTCTATTGGCATAGCACCAAAAAGCAACCAAGTTCTTGGTAATATAGTAACTTTGAGTCCAAATTATCCCCTCTTCAAAGGAGATAGGATAAAGGTCAAGAACCATCCATTTGGGGCTTATCCCATTTTGGTTTGCTGTGCCAGATTTCTAACCTTGAGACCACAACAAAAGCCAAATTTGCAAACACAGAAGAGAAACTCCCCCTAGCAAGTGCTACAAGAAGAACAGGGAATCTGACTGCCACCTGACAAACCATACTGCTCACACTGAAAAGGAAATACTAGCAACCCCTTCCGCCAAAAGAACAAGTTGCATCATCCACACTCTAACTATTTAGCTCAAGGCCATAAGCAAAGAGCTTGGCAGATAAGCCCCAGGAGTTCCTGGGTTCACTGGCCTTTCAGAAAGTGTAAAGGTTAGGCTAGAGAAAAATCCAAAGGAGGAGAGATTTCTGAATTTGAGACATCATTCACAGGAGTTCTGGGGAGAAGCGCTGGACCACTGATGGCGGCTGGCTCCCACAGGGCCTTGACTCTAACAGGGCTTTCCTCCCGGCTCCAGCAGCTTCTTCCAGTCCTAGGGCATTTGTTCCCACTGGTTCCACCTGTCCATCCTCCCTCTTCCTTCCAGGCCCAATTCAAACGTCATCTCTGTGTTCTCTCAGCCAAAACCAACTGTTCCCTCCTCTGACCTGTCTGCGGTCTCTCATACTCACTTGGCCTTAACATATGGTCACATACTGTTCTTAATTTTTCTCTTTCCCTCCCTCTGTGAAGACGGGGAAGCTATTTTCTCTGTCTCTCCTTTACCCTAGTGAATTTATAACAAAATACTGAGCTCACCTGGCAGAGCATGCCTTCACTCTGTATCAGGGCTCTGGGCCCTGGGACCCAGGTGTGTTGTTCGCCATCACAGAGGATCTGACCTAAGCTAGAAAAATAACTTCCCCCAGGAGTCCTCCCAGCAGTGGTTTGGCCTGGCCCACTCTTATTGTGTCCTTAGTCTTATCAGCACCGAAGAGTTTGGAGCCAGCCTTCTTCCCAGCAGTTGTAGGCAACTCTTCTCTCATGCTACCGCCCTCAGTTAAGAATCAGACTCAAAGTAGCCACACATCCTGTACCCAGAGTTGATGCCAAGGAAAAACTCTGACTGGTACTTTCCCATTTAAAACTGCCATGGTCCTGGACTGAAAGTAAGGGAAGAACCAAGTTCCTAGACAAAGGAACCTCTACATGGGCTGGGGGTTGAGAACTGGTTCTGGAGAAGCCGGCAGTTAATAACTTGATCTATTTGTTCATTTCGGAGGGAGCTGCCATGCTTCATTTATACATTTAACTAAACTGTTTCCTGGGTTTCCCTGGTGGCTTAGCAGTAAAGAATCTGCCTGCAATGCAGGAGACATGGGGTTCAATCCCTGGGTTGGGAAGATCCCCTGGAGAAGGAAATGGCAACCCACTCCAGTATTCGTGCCTGGGAAATCCCATGGACAGAGAAGCCTGGCAGGCTACAGTTCATGGGATTGCAAAAGAGTTGGATGTGACTAAACTACAAAACAACTTCACCAAACAGCTTGGGGCTGCACAAGGTTCTGAGGACAGCTATGTCTGAGGATAGTATAATCTGTGTGACAAGAACCAGACAGGCTCCTGTCACACAGATTACAGCCCAGTGGAAAAGACCAGTAAATGGGACAGCTGTAGGGTATGGCAATAGCCCCAACCCCTACCTGGGTTAATTATGTGAAGGATGATTTTTTCCAATTAAAGGATAGTACTTCAGGTAGAGCGAACATGCTGTAACAAACACCTAAGCCTAGAAGGAACTTGGTCCAATCTGGGAACTAAAAAGGGTTCAATATGGTTGAAGACAGTATAGTGGAGATGGATGAGTTAGTAAAGTAAAAAAGAAGACAGGTCACCAAGGGCATTGAAAGCGATGTTCAAGAGCTTGTAAGAGCAATGGGGATCCACAGAAGGAAGATCAGGGGATGGGGGGAGGGTTCTGGTCATCGTGATCAGATTTCGGTTTTAAGGCCATCACTCTGGCTTTCCAATATATAACAAAGCACAGAGGATGAAGTAGGGGCACAGGGGAGAGATGATGGTGGCCTGAACTTGCTAGAGCAGAGGAACTGGGCGTGGAGAAGTCGGCGTATCCAAGAGAGATTTGTGATGGGTTCGATGTGGATGGGTAAAGCGTGCAGGAGGTGACAATGACGGGCAGGTCTCTGCTTGGGCATCTGGATGGATGGCGGTGCCATGCCCACACAGGGGATACAAGAGAGGAATACAGGCTTCCCGGCCTCCCTGTTCCTCTGGTACAGCCTGGCCTAGCTCGGCCCCCGTCAGGACCTGTTTACTGTCTCTCCCAGAGAGAGACGGGCTCCCAGGGGCAGACGGAGAGCAACGACTCAGGCCCGCGCGCAGGTCCACCGCAGGTCCTCCAAGAGCGCGGAGATCGACCCCGGCCGGCCCATCAGGCTTTAAAGCCCCTACGGCATATGCCCCGGGAGGGAGGCTCTGCTCCTAGTCGGCTAGCTTCCCGCGGCGGCTCGGGGTCCGAGACCCCCACCCAGGCCGCTCTTGCCTTCCAACCCTAGCCAGAAGCCCCGAGACCCCCCGAAGGAACGCCAGGATCCCGCCCCGCTGCAGACTCCTGAATGCCGCCCCCACGGACCTCCTCCTCTAAAGTCGGGCCACAGGGATCACAGGCCGTAGCCGGATCGCGGGAGGCCCCCGGTTCACTCACCCTCGCTGCCACCAGCTGCCACCAGCTTTTCCCCAGACGCGAAGCCCTCCAGCATGAGCCTCGCCAGCTCCCGTCCTCAGTACGTTTTTCCTCCGCTCCGCCCCCTCCCTGGCCCGCTGTGCGCACGCGCGTCCCTTTCCGCCCGCCCATTGGCCCCGCCTCTGACCAGTGCGGGATCCGGCGGGCCGCTGGGGTGCTTCCACGTGTAACGGGCTCAGGCCCAATAAGGGCTGGGCGGAGGCATTTCTTCTGTCTACCTTCCATAGGGCGACACTCGGTTGGATCCTGGGTTGGACCACCTGAACCCCCAAGTCCGTAGGGGCTAGGCAAGCCCGGAAGCCCCCAGGAATGTAGTAGGATGAGGACGTTGGATGGCGGATGCAACTGGCGTCCAAACTGGCTTTCAGCTCTACCACCACCTCCACCTCTATAGGTTCCTGGGTTTCTCTGACAGCAAGTTAGGAAAAAATATAATAGTGTGAAGAAAATTGTTGCCTGCCATTCCAGTTCTGTCAGGATCAAGCCATTAACCCCTGCAGTTGCTCACCAACTGTGGGCCCTGGGGCCAATTTCAGGATGGAGAAAAACGGGAAACGTCCTGTACTTCAGGTATACTTAGATAGGTTAAGATGCATCTGTAAGGAAAAAATTCAGACAACCCTAGGAAATACAGAGCTGTGGGCTCAGCTAGGGATTGAAGATGATGCAGGGACTTGGTTGAGAGAATCATGTTGGGAGTCTGGGAACCGGGAGAACCAAGCAGCCAGGCTTCCTGTCTTTGTATGGGTTGGCAGAATGAAGAAAGAAACATGGATGGTGAAAATATTGGCTAGGATCAAGTACCACGTTCTCGTTTTAATAGCTCAGAAAATTATTTCCTCCCTTCTCTGACCATTGTGGCAGGACAGCAGGGGCTTAGTTGCTCAGTCACGTCCGTCTCTGTGACCCCATGGACTGTAGCCAGCCAGGCTCCTCTGCCCATGCGATTCTCCAGACAAGAATACTGGAGTAGATTGCCATTCCCTTCTGCAGGGAGTCTTCCTGACCCAGAGACTGAACCCAGGTTTCCCGCTTTAGAAGCATATTCTTTACCATCTGAGGATAGAAGAAGCCCTATTAATCCCAGACTCCTCCTCCTTTCCTTACTCAGAAGTTTGAGTTAGTTTGATCTAGTTCATTTTTCAGCTCTCCCTCTGCCATCCATCCATGCTTCCATCTGGTTGTTCATTCATTCATTCATTAACATTTCTTGAGTACCTCTTAGGTACTAGGCTCTGTGCTAGGAGTTGACCAGAGAAATGAATACAAACAAGAAATGGTCTCCTTCAACAAGTTCAGTGTCTGATAGATGGATAAAGCATTTCTCATTCTCTTTATCCAACACTTCCACTTTTTCTGTGGATCTTATCCTGTGTCATCTCTCTCTTGAATCACCAATCACTCCCTCTCTAATAGACCAGCCCCAGGATCATTCATCTTGCTGTGGTTTCTTCTCCACTGCACTAAACTGAAACTGCAGTCTTCATGCAAATTCAGCGGTGCCTTCTCCTTTTCTTTGTTTTTACTCTCCCTTTCGGTACTATTCCTCACAGTCAGTCATTGCTACTTTGAAACACCTTCTTCTCTTGTTTTTTGATGCCCTGTACTCTTGGTCCTTCTCCTACCTCACTAGCTGTTCTTTCTTGGGTTCTTTTCACTGACTTCTCATCTTCTGCTCAACCTATAAATATCAGGGTACTTAGGGTTCTATTCTTAGTCCCCTTCTTTGTCGACCTATCCACTCTGCTTATGTGATTTCATCTAATCATGTGGTCTCAGGTGCCATTTACACGCAGATGACTCCAAAAAAAGATTTCTAACAGTGACCTCAGCCTATAAGTCCTGACTCCTCAAAATAACTGCCTACTTGCCATCTCCACAGGAGTGTCTAACTAGGATCCCAAACTTAATTTGGCCCACTGAAATATTTTCACCCCCAAACATGTACCTCTCTGTTTTTCCCAGTTTAGCAAATGTCACTGCCATCCATTTAGTTGTTCAAGCCAGATTCTAGGAGCTACATTCCCCCCACCCCTCAGCTTTATTGAAGTATGACTAACACCCAGGAAACCATCATCCACTACTTACACTACTGTGAGAACTTCCATATTGACCTTCCTTGCCCCATTTTAGTCCATGAGACATTTGTTTAAGCCATTCATAGAGGACTGTTCTAGAACTTGTAGCTGAACCCATTCCTAACAGGCAAATAACTTGTTACTAGAAGTGGGACACAAAAACCAAATACTAAAATGTGGGATTGGCTAACTGAAGGTTAAGGTGGCCAGTGGTGAAGACCCTCTATTCCATGTTGGAAAGTTGGTGACCAACATGTTAAGTCATAAAGAGCTGAACTGCTATCACTTGCTAAACCTTGGAAAAAACCCACATGCCAACCAAAGTTGTATTATAGGAGAAATCTCAGGAACAATACAGAACACTTGAGAGTGTTGCCTTTTTTCCTTCCGTTTTAAAGTAGCTTTCAGCAAAGTCCAAGCGAGTGGCAAATCCAGATTAGAGAGGATGGATTTGAAAGCAGAGATTAAAGAAAATAAGGCCTTGGTGAGAGAGGAGGCCTTGATGAGGTGCAGCTCACAAACTAAACTAGCTGAGTCTCACAATTTGGAGCCTTGCTGGGTTGAAATAAACAATTTTCTTTGAATATCCAAGTTGAAGTCAGAACAAAGGGAGACAGGGAAGAGGCAGCTATATCAGGAGATAAGATAGAGGCCCAAGGGAGCAAAGATGGACCACAGGTGGCTTCTCCACCTGCTTCGTTTTGAATTACCTCCACTGCAACTGAGCGCACAGGGACCAGCCCCTACAAGACTTAAATATTCTTATACTTGGTCTTGCTTGTTTCCCAAAAAGAAACATTTGAGGTATACACAAGAGACTAATAAAAGAGAACAGAAGTGAGAATAAGACCTCATTTTATATCTTTTTGTATTGCTTTAATTTTTAAAAAGTCAAATATATTACCTATTTGGGGGGAAATACAGTCTTTCACTAGAAAACCATTTGAAGACTCCCTAGATAAGTTATATGATTGTGATTACTCATGCATAGACTTCACCAGAAGCCTAACAAATGATGGAGGGAGTCATATATCCCTAAAATCTCAAGCCTGGTCAACAGTGGTCGTCCCTGTTAACAAGGGAGGGGTTGCCACATCCCCTACAAGAACCTGATATGTGGTCATGGAAGAGACCCCTTG
The DNA here is from genome assembly GCF_019320065.1 of Cervus canadensis. Taxonomy (NCBI): domain Eukaryota; kingdom Metazoa; phylum Chordata; class Mammalia; order Artiodactyla; family Cervidae; genus Cervus; species Cervus canadensis. The sequence goes on from NC_057390.1 coordinate 28,309,232, forward strand.
TTTCTGTCCAGCAGGACTGGACTGGATGTGGTTTACTGACTGTGGTTTACTCTATGTTTTTTATTCTATTTTTTTCTGAAAAGAACAGTTTTATTATTTCTTCACATTGTGCATTGACTGTGTTTCGCTGTATTTTGATTTGGTTTTCTTCTTTATAGCTTATTGATGCACGGTTGTTCAGAAAAAAAACACACTCCTGTTTTCCTTTACTCGCACACACAATACTTCTGACAGCAGATGTGTGGGCTGTTTTCCCCACACTAAGCAATTCTCTGTGACACCAGCTGAGTGTTCTACAATGCAATTCAATTATGACACTAACTGAAGTTAGTACAGTCCTCACAGGTAAAGGACTCAGCTGCATAAGACTGCGGCCCACTTCCGATTCCAGGCTCAGTAAGTAGGTCCCCAGGTTAACCATGACTTCTGTCGGACTCGGCTACAAATTGAAGGTTCCCATGACTCCCTCCTGAGATTTTATCACCTGCTAGAACAGCTCACAGAACTCAGGGAAACATTTACTTGCATTTCCCAGTTTATTTTACAGTACAGGTTATCATAAAGGGTACAGGTGAACAGCTAGACGAAGAAATATATAGAGTGAGGTCTGGAAAGACACAAAGCCGAAGAGCCCCTGTCTCTTTGGAGCTTTGGTCCCCCGCCCTGCAGACGTGTGGATGTAGTCACCAACCCAGAAGCTGTCCAAACCCTGTACCCCTGAGATTTTTATGAAGGCTTCCCCACACAGGTATAATCGATGATTAACTCAATCTCCAGTCCTTTCCCTTTCTTGGAGGCTAGTGGGTGGAGGTAAAAGCTCCACCTGTCTAATCGTGGCTTGGTCTTTTGGTGACCAGACCCATCCTGAAGCCATCCAGGGGCCCACCAAGGGTCACCACATTAGAACAAAGGACACGCCAATCACCAAGGAAATTCCAAGGGATTTAAAAATCATCACGAACCAGGGTCAAAGGCCAAATATTAGAACAAAGATGCTCCTAGTGCTCCTGTCACTTTTGAAATTACAACAGAATTACAGCTCTGTGCCAAGAACCAAGGGCATGCATATATATATGTGTGTGTGATGTGATGTGAAGTCGCTCAGTCGTGTCTGACTCTTTACGACCCCGTGGACTGTAGCCTTCCAGGCTCCTCCGTCCATGGGATTCTCCAGGCATAAATATTGGAGTGGGTTGCCATTTCCTTCTCCAGTATATATGTGTGTGTGTGTGTGTATATATATATATATATATATAGTTTTTTTTCTATTATTTCACAATAGTATACACAAAAGTACACATACAGAAAAGAATACAGCTCAGTAAACTTTCAGAAATTGAATACCCCCATATAACCAGCCCCCAGATCTAGAAGAACATTACCAACATCCTAGGACACCTGCCTGTGTTCCCTTCCATGCACCACCCTCTCCCTGAAAGGTAACTGCTATCCTGACTTTTTCTGATACCACAGAGCGGCTTTTACTTGTTTTTGTTTTTTCTATAAATGGAACCACACAGTACATACTCTTGTCTATAGCTTCCTTTACACTGCATTGTTTTGAGATGTGTACATAGTGTGTACATCTAGAACATTCATTCTTATTTCTGTATGCTGCTCCCTCTTCCCTTCTACCATCAGTGGACATCTGGGTGGTTTTCAGTTTCAGGCTGTTATAAATTATGCTGCTTCAAACTTTGTAGAACACATGTTTTGTTGCACCTCTGCTCACGTCTCTGTCAGGCATTCACCCGGCTCAGAGTGAATGTGGGTGTTCAGTTGTGTTAGATAGTGCCAGAAGTCTTTCAAAGTGGCTGTGTCAGTTTAGACCAGCAAGAGCATATGGTGTTCTATTGGTCCCCATTCTCTCCAACACCTGGAATGTCCCATCTTTCACATTTTAGGAGACAATGAACTTGTCCTGGCTTAAATCATCCAACCATGGGAAGCCACACCTGAACCTCAAAGAGGGTCCTGCAGGGGACACAGAGAACCTAGACTCCAAGCGGTAGGCAGGAGCTGGCTGAGACTCCTGCCTAGGATTACCTCTTGTATGGAGTGAGTGCCCACCACCCCAGGTTAAATATGTATGTGGGAAAGAGGGAGTGCGAGTAGGTTTTAAGTAACCCAAGAGATGCACCAGGCCAACACTGGTGAGTTAGAGTGGGTGATAGCCCAGTTTCCATTTTCAACACCCTTCTCTCTTGTCTATCTCTACAATAAAGGCTAAAATATATTAAACACTCACTTCCCCATCTTTTTTTTGCAGCTAGATGACAAGGGAACACAGTTCTAGGCAATGAGACATAAGGGGAACTTGGGAAATCTTTTGCTTTTCTAATAAAGGAGACAAATGCAGACCTCTCCCCTTCCTCCAGTTCTGAATGGGGATGTACAACCTCAACCATGGAGGGAAGTGGGAGAGGATTTAGAAAGACTACTCCAATGCTGTGGGGCCACTGAACCAACACCAGCAGCTGCTTACTTCCAGATATCCTCTTATGAGCAGAGGACTCCTATTTGTTTAAGCCACTCTAAGACAGTTATTTGCAGTCCAAAGCATTCCCAAGTGACACAGAGGCCAAGAAAGATGTGGACTCAGATGGGAATTGGATTTGTCTATGTGAGGTCACTGTGGGCTCAGAGACCAGTTTATGTGGCATTCTGGGCAGCAGCCAATGTACAGTGGGTGGTGAGTGCCTGGCAGGTAAGACTGGGTATAGCAAGTGTGGGCAAGCCTTTCAAGTTTGCCTGTGAGGGAAAGGAAAGTAGCTGGAGGAGGACGCAGGACCCAGAAGGGTTGTCTTTAAGGTGGAGGACCTTGTGCATGTCGAAATCATTTTGAGAAGGAGCCCAGCAAAGACGATATTGAAAAGAGCAGAGTGGAAAAAAATTAAAGAATGAGGTTATTGAGGAGGCAGGAGAGAATGGATATAAAGCTCAGATGACTGTTAGCCTGAAATTTGGGCATGCTGAATTGCTTTTTGTCGTGTTCTAGCTACATCCATGTGTAAGTTAGATGCAAAAAAATTTTTTTTAATTAAAATTCACAATGCGTACATTAACCATTGTATATAATTAAATAATTATGCAGACTACCATTCTGAATGAATGACCCCTAATTCCAACTGAGCCTTCAAGTCAGGCAGGAAAGTCTTCTATCTCCTTTAGGCAGCTTGCTCTCCCAGTTTCACAATGATGATTTCAAACTTTGACCCAGCTGCCTGCCCTTCCCCCAGTCACAGAACTCGCAGAACTAGAGGCTTCCCTGGTGGCTCAAGCAGAAAAGAATCTGCCTGCAATGCATGCAGGTTCAGTCCCTGGGTAAGGAATATCCCCTGGAGGAGGAAACGGCAACTCATTCCAGTATTCTTGCCTGGAGAATCCCATGGACAGAGGAGCCTGGTGGGCTACAGTCCATGGGGTCGCAAAGAGTTGGACACTACTGTAGTGACTTAGCATGCACGCGCGGAGGGGCACACAGCGGGCTTGCAGCACAGCCTGGACGAGGTGCAGGGCTTTGAACCTCCCTCCCACCTCCCACCTCTTAAACATAGTTTTTTAACAGTCTTGAAACTGAGGGCAGTCATCAATTAGAATCCTTGAACTATAACTTGCTTAATAAATAACAACTAGCAACCCACCTTCACTAATCAAGCTTGCTTTAATTGTTCTTGCAAATTGCACACCCTCCAAACTTCTCCGTAGCTTGGACAACAAATCACAAGATTTCTTTAACCATGCTCTATAGAGAAAAATCTCTGACGTATGGGTCGCTATAGTAAAGGTTCTTAAGTTGTTTTTCAGGAACATGGGGATAGTCTTGCCCAATTCAAACTGGTCAAGATGACTGACCATTCAGCTGTGCAAGTTTCCAATGGACGTCAGAGGGACAAAAACTCCACCCTTAGGTCATGCTAATGCTGCCATTTTCTGAACATGTGTCCCATGAGGAAGCATGTAATGCAAATACACCTGCACACAACACTGATTATTTTACCTTTTTCTTATCTTCAACCCCCTTTCCCCATGCCTCAGACCACCCTGCTTCTTTATCCCATAAATATCCCAAGCCCCTCACCTTTACAGAGGTGGATATGAGACTTGTTCTCCCATCTCGCTTGGCTGTCTCATGAAAAAACCCTTTCTCTGCTGCAAACTTCACATCTCAGTGCTCGGCTTGCTGTGGAATGGGGCAGATGGAACTCATTTGGTAATAGTCTGGTAATTCTAGTATCTAAAGTTATTGTGGTCTAGTCCTGCTTCTGTGTTTATTTTTTTGACCCTGTGAAAGCATAAAAAGTGAAGTTGCTCAGTCGTGTCTGACTCTTTGAGACCCCATGGACTGTAGCCTACCAGGCTCCTCCGTCCATGGGATTATCCAGGCAAGAATACTGGAGTGGGTTGCCATTGCCTTCTCCAGGGGATCTTCCCAACCCAGGGATCGAACCCAGGTCTCCTGCATTGCAGCCATATGCTTTACCTTCTGAGCCACCAGGGAAGCCCTAACTTATGAAAGCATAACTCAGAGACATTTAGTTATCTGCATGCCAAATGACATACTTACTTGTTTTAAGGAGGACAGTCACTAGGCTGTTGTCAACAAAAAGGGCTTTATGAGAGAAGAAAAAACTAAAGACACCCTAGGCACAGTAAGTTTTTGGATTCTTTTGGTTTGACATTTGGGTGGGGGGAGGTTAATTGATTAGCTGTCATCTAGCAGAACCTACGGAGAAGGCAATGGCACCCCACTCCAGTACTCTTGCCTGGAAAATCCCATGGACAGAGGAGCCTGGTAGGCTGCAGTCCATGGGGTCGCCAAGAGTCAGTCACGACTGAGCGACTTCACTTTCACTTTTCACTTTCATGCATTGGAGAAGGAAATGGCAACCCACTCCAGTGTTCTTGTCTGGAGAATCCCAGGGATGGGGGAGACTGGTGGGCTGCCGTCTATGGGGTCACACAGAGTTGGACACGACTGAAGTGACTTAGCAGCAGTAGCAGCAGCAGCAGAACCTAGTCTGTGAAGTGTGCTCTTGAATAGGCTGATTAGGATAAAGAAACAATTTCAGCCACTGTGAGATTCCTCTGATGACTTAGAGATTTTAACTGTGGGAATATTCATGCCAGGCTGAGGCTACTGTATTAGGCAAGGTCCGTGTCACTTCCCTCCTCAGAATCTCTCAACTCTCACTCATGGTGATTATTTCCTCCTGCATTTTGCAATTTTAGGTAATGGGCTCATCTTTAGAGGGGTTTTGTCTATAGCAATCCTGTATAGTTTACGTGGAGCATATATTCCTTTCAAAGAGATTTTATATTTGCTTCTCTCTGCTTGGTATCCACTTTTAAGTTAATTTTTCAACTTGTGGGCCCCTGCTTTCTATAGGGAGTATCAAATTGAAACCTAGAACTGAGTAAAGGCAGACTATAATTTTAAATTCTCAATTCAGTCACTCAGTCGTGTCCGATTCTTTGTGACCACATGAACTGCAACATGCCAGGCCTTCCTGTCCATCACCAACTCCCGGAGGCCACCCAAACTCCTGTCCATTGAGTCAGTGATGCCATCCAACCATCTCATCCTCTGTCTTCCCTTTCTCCTTCTGCCCTCAATCTTTCCCAGCATCAGGGTCTTTTCATATGAGTCAGCTCTTTGCATGAGGTGGCCAAAGTATTGGAGTTTCAGCTTCAACATCAGTCCTTCCAGTGAACACCCAGGACTGATTTCCTTTAGGATGGACTGGTTGGATCTCCTTGTAGTCCAAGGGACTCTCAAGAGTCTCCTCCAACACCACAGTTCAAAAGCATCAATTCTTCAGCACTCAGCTTTCTTTATAGTCCAACTCTCGCATCCATACATGACCACTGGAAAAACCATAGCCTTGACTAAATGGACCTTTGTTGGCAAAGTAATGTCTCTGCTTTTTAGTATGCTGTCTAGGTTGGTCATAACTTTCCTTCCAAGGAGTAAGCGTCTTTTAATTTCATGGCTGCAGTCACCATCTGCAGTGATTTTGGAGCACAGAAAAATAAAGTCAGCCACTGTTTCCACTGTTTACCCATCTATTTGCCATGAAGTGATGGGACCGGATGCCGCAACCTTAGTTTTCTGGATGTTGAGCTTTAAGCCAACTTTTTCACTCTCCTCTTTCACTTTCATCAAGAGGCTCTTTAGTTCTTCTTCACTTTCCGCCATGAGGGTGGTGTCATCTGCATAATCTGAGGTTATTGATATTTCTCCCGACAATCTTGATTCCAGCTTGTGCTTCTTCCAGCCCAGCATTTCTCATGATGTACTCTGCATATAAGTTAAATAAGCAGGGTGACAATATGCAACCTTGACATACTCCTTTTCCTATTTGGAACCAGTCTGTTGTTCCATGTCCAGTTCTAACTGTCGCTTCCTGACCTGCATACCGGTTTCTCAAGAGTCAGGTCAGGTAGTTAAATTCTCAAGGGAAGTCTTTTTGGTTTTTTTTTTAACCAAATAAAGAGGTTATAACAGGACATTCTCTATTTCCTTGTGCATTTCTGCAGTTTCATTTCTGGTACATACCTTCACCGCAGGTAGAGCCCTTTCAGAGTCCTAACTTTACAGGAAAGCATCAGGTCTGCCTCTGTATTCTTGTTAACCCAAGGTCTTTCTACCATTGCTCTGCATCTATTAAAACTCAAAGTCCAGTAAACCCCCAGGGAAGCCTCTGCCTCAGCTCATCCAACATTTCTGCATCCCTCCCCCAATTTAACTCCCTCTTAATTTTGGGACCATCAAGAATGTTCCCTACTTTCTTGTGAGCTTAGCTATCCAATTAACAAAAAGCTTAATTCATTTTACAAGCATCTTAACGTGTTTTGGAAGAAACAGAACTGAATACATTTATGGAACATATTCACATTCATGAAGAAAAATATATTCTAGAATAATTGAATATAAATGTTTTAAATTAGAATATGTGACAATAATATCTTGAAGATTATCTTGAATAACAAATACTCCTTGTGGTATTCATAAAAAAATCTTAATATTCATTGGATATTTTCAAGAGTGCTCCTAAGTTTTTGATAAATCACATATTGACAAATTGGGAGTAGCTTGAACATTGAACTAACTGATCCTTCCATGAACTGACCTTTAGGGATTTGGGCTGCTTCAGTACTTTTTTAAAGTACAGGTTAGTTCAGTACACTGCATTTTTTTTTTCCTTTGGTAAAATGTTGACACATGCCTGCTCAGAATAAATTAACTTGACTGTATCAACTGACTTACTTGGTGGAAAAAGGTAATTCATAAACCAGTTCCTATGCTGATTTTTCTTTTGCCTTCCCTCCCAGATTCCGTTATGGTTTAATCCCCTCTAAGCAACATTAGGGCTTCCTAGGTTGCTCTGTGTGTAAAGAATCCACTTGCAATGCAGGAGACCCAGTTTTGATCCCTGGGTCGGGAAGATCCCCTAGAGGAGGGCATGGCAACCCACTTAAGTATTCTTGCCTGGAGAATCTCATGGACAGAGGAGAGTGGCAAGCTATATAGTCCATAGGATCAAAATGAGTAGGAAGTGAATGAGCACGTACACAAGCAACGTTAATAATTATTTTCTCCACCCAACATCTCACACAGTTTTAATAACAATAAATGAAGGGATCAGTTAATCAATTTTTTCCCCATCTACTTACTTTTTTTCTCTTCCAGTTTTACTGAGATATAATCGACACAGAGCACTGTATAAGTTTAAGGTGTACAGCATATTAGACTTACATACACCATGAAATGATTATCACAATAACTTTAGAGCATACATCATCTCATATAGATGCAAACTTAAAAGAAATTTAAAAAATGCTTTTTTCTTGTGATGAGAACTCTTAACAACTTGTCACATATACGGCAGTTGTATATCACGTTGTACAATACATGCCCAGTGCTTATTTATCTTATAACTGGAGGTTTGTAGCTTTTGATAAGCTTTCTAAATTTTTACAGTGACACTTGTTGACCTATACCTGAAGTTCTGATTATTATAAATATACTGAAGAACATAATGATAGAAATAGGAAAAAGAAGGAAGAGGCAAGAGAAACATTTTAAAATGTTTTAAACTGACTATTATGCTTCTTTTTAAAAAATATATTGCAGGAATTGAATATTGAAGCACAAACAGCTAAACTGTAGGACATAGACAACATTAAAACTGACTTCAGAGATGAATGAAAGGGAATTATAAAACCCAGGTAGGAGGGAAAGGCTTCATAGAACAGGTGCAAATTGAGGTGAAGAACCTGGGTATTGAGTCAGGACACAAGGATTCTTACAAGCCATTAGGTAAACAAATCCAATAAACTATAGGTTATAGCCTGACTAGTCACATCATAAAAGTCCTTTCATATAGAGGGTATTTTCTACGATGATCATTTCTGCCTAATAATATTTAATTTTACAAAATTCTAATTGATATGTTACTTTCCAGCATTAGTTACTGCATGAACAAAGTTAGTTCATCATTTTGAAGAGTTTTCCCAGCCACAGCGTTTACTCCAAGAATTAGCTCAAACCCTCTGCTTAGTTTTCAATGGTTCATTATTCTTTGTAATTAAAATAAGTGTTCTCAGGATCAACAGTACACTCAGACCACCCTTGACACGGATAAAAGGAATGTGCCAAAACTAAAGGGACTTCTTTGCTGGTTGTTGTCATTGTTATTTAGTTGCCTGTTTGTGTCCAGTTCTTTGGGACCCCATGGACTGCAGCATGCCAGGCCACTCTGCTCCTGTCCTTTTATTGGTTGGGGCGGGGGGACGTTAATTAACGGTATTTTATTTTCATAAAGTAGATAATCACAGACTTTCATTTGATCACTAGCTCCTCTTTCCCTCTAGACATCCCTTAAAGTCCTAGGCTGTGACTGTGCACATCGACCTCAGAATCAGGGTCCGGAACAATGGCTGAGAGGACGTTTGGCAAGGGCTCTGGCAGCATCTTTGAACTTGAACAAGGCCCTTGGCCCAGGTCATGGTTGTCCACGTGGTCATCCTTTGGCCCTGGCCCAGGCAGGAAGGGCCATCCTCGGCTGTGAGGCTGCTGAGGAAAGGACTTCTTTTGACAGAGTATTCTTTTTCAGAAAAGGGTAAAGGTATGAATCCTTCTGATCATTCTAGAAGAATGTCAGGTTTTAGGGGCTGCCTTGCATCCAAAGAACCATGCAGAATGTTTATATGAACCTGTCTGTATTGATTGATGGCTTACCCTTTACTGTCTGGAGGTAGAGTGAGTGAAGAGGAGGTGAAAGCAGATCCATTTTACATGCCATCCTTTGGGTTTACTACCAGAATTGCCAAGAGGATTTTAATAAACAACTTTCTCCCATCCAGTCTTAAGGAGAGAGTTCATTGTAAAATGCTATGGTGTACTGTCTTATATTTATGGAAGGTCTTTATAAACTTGCCCCATATCTGCTCAGAATGTTTCAAGAATGCTCACACACCCTTTATTCTTTCAAGCAAAATGTTTCTTCTGGTGTTCTGAGTGGCTTGGGGAGGCCAACCCAGAGTCTCCCAGAGGTATCAATTATGTACACCTGCGACCTGTGTGATGGATGGAAACAGTTCACTTCAGTCACTCAGTCATGTCCGATTCTTTGTGACCCCATGGACTGCAGCATGCCAGGCTTCCCTGTCCATCACCAACGCCTGGAGCTTGCTCAAACTTATGTCCATCATGTAGGTGATGCCATCCAACCATCTCATCCTCGGTCATCCCCTTCTCCTCCTGCCTTCAGTCTTCCCCAGCATCAGGGTCTTTTCTAATGAGTTGGCTCTTTGCATCAGGTGACCAAAGTATTGGAGCTTCAGCTTCAGCATCAGTCTTTCCAATGAATATTCAGGACTGATTTCCTTTAGGATTGACTGATTTGATCTCCTTGTAGTCTAAGGGACTCTCAAGAGTCTTCTCCAACACCACAATTCAAAAGCATCAAGTTTCCAGCGCCCAGCTCTCTTTATGGAGAAGGCAATGGCAACCCACTCTAGTACTCTTGCCTGGAATATTCCATGGACGGAGGAGCCTGATAGGCTGCAGTCCATGGGGTCACGAAGAGTCGGACACGACTGAGTGATTTCACTTTCACTTTTCACTTTCATGCATTGGAGAAGGAAATGGCAACCCACTCCAGTGTTCTTGCCTGGAGAATCCCAGGGACGGGGGAGCCTGGTGTGCTGCCGTCTATGGGGTCGCACAGAGTCGGACACGACAGAAGTGACTTAGCAGCAGCAGCAGCAGTAGCAGCTCTCTTATGGTCCAACTCTGACATCCAATACACGACTACTGGAAAAATCATAGCTTTGACTAGATGGACCTTTGTTGACAAAGTAATGTCTCTGCTTTTTAGTGTGCTGTCTAGGTTGGTCATAACTTTTCTTCCAAGGAGCACGCATCTTTTAATTTCATGGCTGCAATCACCATCTGCAGTGGTTTTGGAGCACAGAAAAATAAAGTCAGCCACTGTTTCCCCATCTATTTGCCATGAGGTGATGGGACTGGATGCCATGATCTTAGTTTTCTGAATGTTGAGCTTTAAGCCAGCTTTTTCACTCTCCTCTTTCACTTTCATCAAGAGGCTTTTTAGTTCTTCTTCGCTTTCTGCCATAAGGGTTGTGTCATCTGCATATCTGAGGTTATTGATATTTCTCCCTGCAAACTTGATTCCAGCTTGTGCTTCAACCAGCCCAGTATTTCACATCATGTACTCTTCACATAAATTAAATAAGCAGAGTGACAATATACAGCCTTGACGTACTCCTTTCCCAATTTAGAACCAGTCCATTGTTCCATGTCCATTTCTAACTTTTGCTTCTTGACCTGCGTACAGGTTTCTCAGGAGGCATGTAAAGTGGTCTGGTATTCTCATTTCTTGAAGAATTTTCCACAGTTGTTGTGACCCACACAGTCAAAGACTTTGGCATAGTCAATAAAGCAGAAGTATATGTTTTTCTGGAATTCTCATGCTTTTTACTATGATCAAATGGATGTTGGCAATTTGATTTCTGGTTCCTCTGCCTTTTCTAAATCCAGCTTGAGCATCTGGAAGTTCTCAGTTCACATACTGTTGAAGCCTAGCTTGGAGAATTTTGAGCATTATTTTGCTAGCGTGTGAGATGAGTGCATTTGTGCGGTACTTTGAACATTCTTTGGCATTGCCTTTCTTTGGGATTGGAATGAAAACTGACCTTTTCCAGTCCTGTGGCCACTGCTGAGTTTTCCAAATTTACTGGCACTGAGCAGACAACACACAAACTGGAGGACAATGATACCAAAGAAGTTCTTGCACTGTTACAAAAGTTCTAGGACCCACAATGGGTTTCCCAACCAGGGAATCCGGTTGGGATTTGATTACAGAACTTCCAAATGACTGGGGCAACTTGGAGGGCACAAACAAAACCTTGTCCATGCCAGGACCCAGGAGAAAGCACTGACCCCACAAGAGACGGAGTCAGACTTGCCTGTGAGTGTCCTGGAGTCTCTGGTGGAGGCGTGGGTTGACAGTGGCCTGCCATGGGGTCAGGGGCAGTAAATACAACAGTGCTGGCATAAGTTCTCTTGAAGGAGGTTGCCCCTACCATAGTTTGGCCTCAGGCCAAACAACAGGGAGGGGATACAAACCCACCCATCAACAGAAAATTGGATCCCCACATTCAGTCCCTCCCATCAGGAAGCTTCAGCAAGCCTCTTATCATTACCCATTAGAAGGCAAGCAGAATGAAAACCACAATCACAGAAAACTAGCCAAACTGATCACATGGATCACAGCCTTGTCTAACTCAATGAAACTATGAGCCAGGCGGTGTTGGGCCACCCAAGACAGACAGGTCATGGTGGAGAGTTCTGACAAAACGTGGTCCACTGGAGAAGGGAATGGCAAACCACTTCAGTATTCTTGCCTTGAGAACTCCATAAACAGTATGAAAAGGCAAAAAGGATGGAGACACATCTATGGAAATACTGGGGATATACAAGGAAGTGTGGCCTGGAGCAGAGCTGAAATCACTGCAGTCTTCCCGCAGACTGGAGAGCAGAGGCTTCTGGCTCTCAAAGTCAGGAAGGATGGCTGCAGCTCCAAGGCTGGAGTCCCAGAGGCAGGAGGGGGCCAGCAGCACCTCCTAGGAGAGTTGTCTGGGTCACAGGGAACAGTTCCTCTACCCAGAATATCTTCCCCCTGCAGATTCAGCTGGGCTTGGGCTTGCCCAACTCATTAGCTCCTTATCTTTACAACTTTCCATAGTTTACAAGCAAATTCTTTCTGAGTTTCTTAGCTGAAATCCTTGGGAAAAAGAATTTGGTTGAGGCCATCTTTTTGTGCCAAGTCATCATTACAGCTGATTGGTCCATGGGTGGTCTGGCTTCCCTTGAAACAAGAGTCTCCACTTTGGTTTTGGGGTCACTCATATCTAAACAGACAAGGTTCCTTGTCATGGAATGACCTGCTGAGGCACATTTTGGGGCTATGAATGAGTGGGGCAGATTCTCATAGAAGGGAGGACGGTGACTGAGCAAGCCTGAAGCAGCTGGGATGGTGGCCTCTCAAAAGTCCTCTGGGGAAGTATCTCCTTCAGCCTTCATTCCTGTCAGGGCCCACATACATGCTGGGACCTGGGGAAGGAACAGGCCTCTTGCAGCCCACTCTAAAACCCACTCGTTTTAGTTTGGATCCTTTAAAAACAGCCTGGAGCAAAGCTTACTAAATTTTATTGGGAGATCAAAACAAACACTTAGGCGGAGAAAGCAGACTGCCCTAATAACTAGCAAGTGTCATATCCTAATGCAAAATTTCCTCAACCTTATTGCAAATCAAAGAAAGGCTTTGTCAACTACAAATTGGCACTTACCAAGAGCATTGCCAATGACTGAACAACAAGACATTTGCCATCTGCCTCTACTGAGATTGAACCCCACGCTGCTATAGCTGGTGACCTTCAACAACCCCTGAGGGAGGTCAGGGTGGAGGGAGGCACTCTGTGCTCCAGGGAATCTGGTGGGACAGGTCTTTAGACAGTTGGACGTTTTTCGGAAGAGATTTTATGATCTCAATCCTTGCATCTCATATTTAGAGAAGCACTAAATCCCTTCATGGTAACATCAGATCCTCATGACTAACAAAAAGCCTTCTGTAAATTGAATGCTTCATGGTATTGAACTCCCCCTTCACCAAAACCTTATATATTGACTTTCCCCCACTGCCACTTTGGAGCAGTCTCTCAGAGCTCTCCGAGATGCTGCCTCCTGGGCTGCAGTCCTCATTTTGCCCCCAAATAAAACTTAACTCACAACTTTCAAGTTGTACATCTTTTTTAGTCAAGAGCTTAATTCTTAATTTTGGCCTATTACACTGGCAAAAATGTAAATATCCATTGTTAGGAGGGTACAGAGAAAGTGTATAAGAGGGTATACTCTCATACACAATGGAAATGCTCACTCAAAGCCTTTAAAAAGGTGTGGAAAATGAAGTATTTCCTGCTATATCAGTGGGCAAGAAATATCATAGCTATTGCAATTCCAGCCCTCCAAATGTGAATTTCTGAGCCATGCCAACAAGCAGCATCACTCCCTACAAGAGGAACTTAAGGATGTCACAGTCATCAGCGGTTTATAGCCCTCCAGTGTGACCTAAGGAAATTCATGAAGAGAAGAATATATCTGTAAACATGCAGGGTACTGGTCCCATATAGGGAAGATGCAGGTGAAAAGAATGACTTCAATAATCCCAGACTCTTGCATCTTCCCATACAGGCAAGAACCCTAAATTTCTTTAACTTGATATCTAGTTTTCCTTACTTAACAATAATCTTTGATGTTCAGACTGCCTGTCCGCTTTGTTGCAAACTTGTATATAGCCTGACTCCTTCTCCTGCCTCTGGGAAGCAGTCCCTCAGGGCTATTGAGATGCTGCTGTCTCCCGGGAGTCCTAAACATTCCCACCAAATAAAGCATTTCTCAACTTTCAGGTTGTGACTAATTTTTTAGTCGACAGGTGCATACGGTCCAACTCAGTAATTTCATTTGTAGTGGTGTGGGTGGGTTAGTCACTCAGTCATGTCCAACTCTTTGTGACCCCAAGAACTGTAGGCTGTCAGGCTCCTCTATCCATGGGATTCTCCAGGCAAGAATACTAGAGTGGATTGCCTTTCCGTTCTCCAGAGGATCTTCCTGACCTAGGGAATGAACCCAGGTCTCCTGCATTGCAGGCAGATTCTTTACCGTCTGAGCTACAGGGAAGATCTCATTTGTAGTAGGGATTTGAAAATTTACCTAATACTCCCTAGTGTGAAACACAAATGCAGCCCTTTGGTTTTATATAACTGGTCTCATTTCCTCTAAAGCAACTATCTTGGTGGAAAGTGAGAGAAAACTACATTTGTCCACTCCACTAAATCACAGTTTAAATAAATAATGTAACCTGTCCATTTAGACCCTCAGTCTATCCAGGTAACTTCTCAATATCTCAGGTTTTCTCTCTTCTATTCCACTCCAAGATAGTTTTAGGTATATAGGTGATGGGAGGGCTTACATATCCTTATGGTGGTAGGGAAAAGGCTCTTTGGAGTTCATGTATGTTACAATCCCATTTTAGTTATTAACAAAAAGGGCAAGTGTGTTAAAGAAAAAAAGTCTGGAAAGGTATACTGAAAAGTCCTATCTTTGAATTATCTCTGGGAGGTGGGATTGCCCTGGGCCACTACACTCTTTTACATTTATGCAATAGTTCAATTTTATAAGAAGCATGCATTAATTTTATAATCAGAAAAAAGAATAGTGATGTTTTAATTCCAGTAAAAAACAAATAAGTACAACAAAGGATGTTAAGTTGGAAATTTTTATTGACATGCTAAGATATGCTAGTTACTGATCGTCAAAGTAAGGTATGAGTGGACCACAAAAATGCAGATCTTCAAAGGAAATTTTCAAAATCTGGTTACCTGTCTCTTGATCTCTCACCTAGGGAATCCCCCCCTCAGAGAGAAGATAAGAAGAGTCAGAAGAAGGGAAGGTTTCAGGGGGGAGGTTTTGGGGGTAGGATTTCTTTGGGAAAAATCTAAGGAGTCACCTGCTCCCTCGCCTCAAGTCTAGTGAGAGAGGTCTCAAGGGGACTGACCACTGCGGGAGTTTGACATGGCCTCTGTCACAGAGCACATGCTCTGGTCAGGTGCTGGCTGGCTCTGGAAGGTTAAGCAGCCTTCGTAAAAAGAAGTGGATCTGGGCGCGAACTGCTCTACATTCTGAGTGCAGATCAAAGAGACTAGAATCCTGGGGGCCAGATGAGGAAGAGGCAGAGGCAAGGTCCACCCCCGGTGAAGCCTGAACAAGAGCGTGACCTATGAGGAACAAAGAGACTTAGCCATTAGGGACCAAGAGGCAGATGCTAAGGCGTAGGCTGTGGGAAGCAGAGGAACAGGAGGAGAGGGAGCTGGGTCTGAGAAACCCAGCATGGGAGTCTCCCAGGACCCCATGAAAGCCCCTAGGAGTCAGGTTTAAACATGCCAGGGATCTATGGATCCCTAGGTGTAGAACCTGTGAAGCCATTCTACCAGGAAATTTCCTATCCCCCTTCCCTCGGGTCCTTTTCCCACTTCAACCTTAAAGGTCAGAAGCAGCAGCAAGATAAGGAGGAAGAGAAGCAACTGAACACAACCCTCCCTGAGGCCGCAGACCGCCCACCTGCCATTGGCCCTAGCTTTGGGGAAGTGAGAGAGAAATCTTATCTTTGAATGAGGGTTTAAATACTAAGTAATTAAGTCTTTATTTGTGACCCTTGGACTTTTAACTAAGGGTGCCCAGAAAAATTTATATGGGATGGGATTTTTACAGGTGCCCAGGAAAAGACCATCCTAAACCCTCACTAAAGCCATGGAAGGGATGGACTTGGAGGCTCCTATGCTAAGTAAACTAAGACAGAGAAAGACAAATACTGTATGATATCACTTATATGTGAAAGTACAAAATACCACAAACTAGTAAATCAAAGAAGAAACAGACTAACAGATATAGAGAAGAAATTAGTGATTACCAGTGGGGAGAGGGAAGGAAGGAGGAGCAAGACAGAGGTAGGGGATTAAGAGGTATAATCTTCCATGTATTATGTATAATATGCTACAAGAATATATAGTACAATATTTTGTATAATTTTATTTCCAACATTTTATAATAACCATAAATGGAATGTAACCTTAAAAAACTGTCACTATGTTTTATACCTGAAACATAAAATATTATATATCAACTATACCTCAATTTTTAAAAAGGCAATGGAAGACAAAAATAAAGTGGCTTTGATAAATACAACCCACAAGTTCTGTGTGTTCAGCATACTGGTTATAAAAGATTCTTTTCTTAGAAACCACTCTGCCTTGAGTTCCTAGATATACTGAAACAATGCTATTCAGATATCAGCAACAGTCCCTCATTCTTTGGAGGTCTGGGTAATTCAATAGCTTGGAAACATTTGAGCTTGTCCAATAATTTCTCTTAATTCCTAGAAATTTACTCACCTGAGGTGCCTCTTATTTCTGTGTCTGTTTTGCCTTCTGCTCTTTCCTCTCATCAGCCTGGATGCAGAAATAGCATCTCTTAGCATTCCCTATGTAGAAGAATCTCCTCACACAAAGAGTAGTTGTGAGTAGTGGAGACTTAACTGAAGTTTTCCTATCTCTTCAAAGTAGAAGTGTTTGATGGTCAAGGAGGTTTCTTTAGGTAAAGTTCAGTTGAGTTCCACAACATTTATGGAGTGACTGCTGTTACCAGGAACTGTGATAAATGCTGGATACACAGAGTAGGTGATAGTCTCTATCCTCAAGATACTTACAGTCTACCTGGAGAGAGAATGTAAGAAACACAGTAAATGCCTGGCAGAGCCCATGTTGCCATGGCAACACACAGTGGTAGTGGGGAGTACAGTCTGATATTAGGATGGGGGGCGTCAAGGAAGGTTTCCCTCTGTGATAAAACAGAAGAGTAACAAAGTAGCAGATTGGAAAGAGAATCAAATAAAAATTTGAGAACAAAGAAATATAATAGGTGTTTAAAAACTCAAGGGTTGGGTTTAACAACAGTTTGGACACATGAGAAGAAAGAATCAATGAATCAGAAAACTTGGTAGAGGAGACTACCTAGAATGAAGAAGAGACAACAGGGCAGAAAACACAAAAGCGAACACAATAGACACAGAATACAGAGAGAAGGTCTTATTTATATCCAGTTGGTATAAATCCACTTGGAGCTGAGAATGAGCAGGGACAATTTTGAAGATAATTAAGAATTTTCCATAACTGATGAAAGATGTCAAGCTCAGACTCAAAAAAAAAAAAAAAAAAAAGAAAAAACCCCAAGAAAAGTTAATAAAACAGATCTATTCTTGGCACATTAAATCTGCAAAAAACAAAACAAAAAATTAAAGATAAGCAGAGGAGAAAAAAAGATTATTTCCAAAGAAGCAACGGTTAGAGAGGATGAGCAACAGCAACAATGGAAACCAGAGAACAATGAACTGTCTTATCAGTGCTAAAAGAAAACTGCTAGTCCAAAATTCTACATCCAGCTAAAAGGTCCTTTAAGAATAAACATGAGCAGATATTTTTAGACAAATAAAAACTGAGTGGTTTACCCACTAGCAGAAATACTGTATTAATTTTCTATTTTCGCATAACAAGTTACTATAACCTTAGCAGCTTAAAACAACATCCACTTATTATCTCACAGTTTTGTTGATGAGAAGTCCAGGCAAGGATCAAATAAGTTCTCTACTCAGAATATCACATGGCTGAAATCAAAGTGTTGGCCAAGGCTAGGGTCTCATCTTAGGCTCAAGGTCCTCTACCTGGACCTTGTAGTTGAAAGCAGAAATGACGTCTAAAAAAGGTCTAAGATTTGAAAGTATACAAATCATATTTTCTGATATAATGCAATTACACTAGGAAACAATTCAAAAAACTCGACATTTATTTGGATATTAAGAAGGGTTTTTAAATAACACATAGGTTAAATAAGGTATCACAAAGAAAATTAGAATAATATTCACGGGGTATAGCTGATAAAGGGAAATTTATAGTCTTAAGTGCATATATTAGAAAATAACAAAGGTTAAAATTAATGAGCTAAGATTCTATTTCAAAAAGTTATTTTCTATTCTAGAAAATAAAATATTGTATACTATACTATTACAGAGATTTACTGCCTATCTCTGGGCATTGGCATCAAGTTTAGCTGTGTTTTCTGCACCAGTCAATGAAATGTTTACAGAAGTGTGATATGTCACACCTAGGCAGAAGTTTTACATACAGTTTACCGCACTGTCTCTTTTCCCTCTGTCATAAAGATTGTCAATGCTCTAGACAGTGACTGTTCTGATAGCTTGAGTCACACAGTGAAAACGATGTGGAAAAGAACCCAGCCAATCTGGATGGAACAGGTAGCATGAATGAGAAATGAACTATGTTGGTTGAAAGTCCTGAGATTTTTGAGTGATTGTTTCTTTTTTTTTTTTATTTTTTTTGTTTGTTTTTTTTGTTTTTTTTGAGTGATTGTTTCTTAATGCAGCCTAGCATCCCTGGTGGCTAAAGAATGGTGGTAAAGGACACTTGGGTTCGATCCTTGGGTTGGGAAGATCCCCTGGAGAAGGAAAGGGCAACCCATTCCAGTATTCTTGCCTCAGAAATCCCACAGACATAAGAGCCTGGCAGGCTACAGTCCACGGGGTGGCAAGAGTGTCGGACAAGACTTAGTGACTAAACAACAACAGCTGGGTAGGGCTGACGTCCCTCCCCAGGACGACAGCACCTGGGCAGGGAATCCGCACAAGGCAGGCTGGAGGAAGCATGGACCACCCCTCTTGGGAGGGGACCACCAATGCAGTCCTACAGGAAGACACAAAAGCTACCAAAAAGAAGCAGGAGTCACCTTAGAGACCAGGGAAAGAACAGATGGGGATGCCGGGAGAGAGGTATGTGCATGGAGGGAGGAGCTGTTATTTAGACCGTGAAGTGGGTGGGTGGGGTCAGGAGACACCAGAGCCCTCATCTCCCAGGCATGGGAAAACGTTAGATTTCTAGGATTCTAAAAATAACATAACAGAGGGGAGGGGGAATTACATAAAACCAGTCAAAGAGTGTAAGTTTTCAGTTATAAATAAGTACTAGGGATGTAATATAATGGCGGACTACAGTCCATGGGGTCGCAAAAGAGTCAGACACGACTGAGCGACTAAACAACAACAAGGGATGTAATGTACAATATGATAAAAATACAGTTAACACTGCTGCATGCTACATATGAAAGTTGTTGAGAGTAAATCCTAAGAATTATCAAAAGGAAAAAAGTATTTTTTTCTTTTTCTTTTATATCTCTATGAGATGATAGATGTTCATTAAACTTTGATGTATATAAGTCAAATCATCATGCTATATGCTTTCACTTTATACAGTGCTGTATTTCAGTTATATCTCAATAAAACTGGAAAGTAAAATAAAAAAACATAATTACTAAGTGCCTAACATGCACAAACACAAGAATTCATGGTTTTGAAACTTGCCTTTCTATGGTCTCTTTCCCTTACCTAATGATCACCCCCTAGATTTTATGGCAGCTATAAAGGGAAAGACTGACCATGCAGGTCAGTCTGCAGATTCTCTGGCAGAATTCATGTCAACATCCTAGGAGGGCTGGTTGGGCTGGCCAGTTCACAGCACTGATAATTAAGACATGAGTTACATCACGGACTAGAAACGCTATGAGCCAATAATTATGGTAATAAGTAAAAGTTGGATTCCGTATGTGAGGATTTGGGCTACAACTACAGAAAATTGGGAAGGCAGTTGTCATTCTGTTCTACATCACATACCCTGAGATCTGGGTGGATTAAGGGACTGTTGACTCAAATTTAGTATTTTTAGGGTTCCTGTTGGGAACCCCAAATGGTAAATACAACAGTATGAAAGAAGAGGCTGGAGTAATAGGTAGGAGGACATCTCCTCCCCAGGCCGTCTTTCCCTCTAGATGACCTAATGACTCATGGGCACAGTGAAAGCCAGTATAAATAGCAATGGATTTGATGCGGGCTTCAAGGGGATGTTGGAATAATCATACAGAACACATCTTTGAATTAGTGCATAGAAAGAACTAAACATCCTGACAGCTTACTGTTGACACTGACTTGACTTTTCTGTTGCAGGAAACTCTTGCCTGAGATAATAAAAGTTGTAAATATCATTTTTTTTTTTTTTTTTGCAGAAATTTCAAGAAGAAAAACATATAAAGGAACTTTGCAATTTTTTAAATAGTTTGTATCCAATCACTCTCTAAGACTGAAATCCATGCCTCAAAACCCTCCCGTTGCCCTGCTCAATAATCCTCAACAACTACATCATGATTCTAGCCAATTCCCAATCAAGCCCCCTCACTGGAAGAGCTGCCTTCAAATAGACCCCAACGCTTCATAAATCCCAACTCGGCCTCGTCCTTCTAGATGCTTCTATGCTTCTGCTGATTTGTGTTCTCCCTTCCTGTGAAGAGAACAGATTTGGCTTTGCATTATCACAGAGCTCTTTTGAGGGTATTTTCAGGGAGCCACCATTCAACTATCAAAGCCCACCAAGATCGAATGGAGACTCCCTTCACCACTGGAGTGAAAAACGCTTGATTCAAAAACAGTGTCCTCCTCTGAGGCCCTCAAACCCCACAGGTGTCTTTCAGACATCACTACTGAGGGATGTAAGGCTTGCCCTGGGCCCGAGTTCCAATTTCTTTTCTTAAGTCTCTTTTTTTATTGAGGTCCCCAAGTGCTGAGTCTATTTTGTCTCCTACCAATTAGGAACCCTTTTTAAGAATCCTTTTATTACTAGGCCATCTTTGAAAGTTTCTTTCTCCTTGGTGGATATCTACCTTATCACTAATTAGCCAACTATTTGTCTATATCCACCCTGGTCATTTATTGTTGTGCATCTAAAATAATAAAGTTAATGGTGAAGAGGACAAGCATGGGTCCCAATAAGTCCATCCCTAAGCCAGCCCAGGGAAAAATTCTGTCTCAAGACACTGTTCAACACCTTATGAGAACTTTATTCAGACTTGTTTTGTCTGTGAGAGTTTGGATCAACAGAGCTCTCCACACACCTTTCACCAGCTGAGAGATGTAAATTCATCAGAGTTGCAATTGGATAAGGTCGAGCTGTGAGGTCAAGGGCCCCAAGCTACAGGATGCACAAGCAACTCTCCAGGGACATTCCCAGGCTGTCATGGGGGTTCTCTTAGTGTAAACTTCAGTCCATGTCTTCCCCAGGCCCAACTTCCGCTTCTTACTGGTATTTATGCTATTGCCCAAATTTGTGCACTTATCTTTCTAAATAGCATCATTTTACCAAGGATGCTTCAGAATTACAGTGACCACTACAAGAACTCTGAACATGAACAAAGTTACCCACTTGATAAGTGTCTTTGAAGGAAAAGGGAACACAATAGAAACATCCAATGGTCTTTTTTTTTTATTAGCATGAGGAAGAATCCCAAAAAAATTGGATTCTAAAATCGCCTCCTTAACAGATTCCTTGGCCAAAGCAAAAGAAAAATCTGAACAACTTAAAACCATCTGTCTTTTAGATTTCCCACAAATCACAATTCAAACACACTATTCCTCTTCCTCTATCCTACATTCTTCCACCTCCTACTGCCCCATCTCTCCCTCTGACCCACTCTTTTTCCCTTGTAGCCCAACAGATACCCCAAACCTTGCATGCATGTGTGCTAAGTCACACAGTTGCATCTGATTCTTTGCGACCTATGGACTGTAACCTGCCAGGCTCCTCTGTCCATGGGATTCTCTAGGCATGACTTCTGGAGTGGGTTGTCATGCCCTCCTTCAGGGGATCTTTCTGACCCAGGGATCGAACCCACATTATGTTGCCTGCATTGGCAGGTGGGTTCTTTACCACTCCAGAAGTTCTTTACCACTAGCACTACCATGGAAGTCCAACCCTATCATTACTTACCTCTTCAAGGTAAACCTTCTTCAGCACAGAGAAAACTGCTGCTGCTGCTAAGTTGCTTCAGTTGTGTCCGACTCTATGCGATCCCATAGATGGCAGCCCACCAGGCTCCCCCGTCCCTGGGATTCTCCAGGCAAGAACACTGGAGTGGGTTGCCATTTCCTTCTCCAGTGCATGAAAGTGAAAAGTGAAAGTGAAGTTGCTCAGCTGTGCCTGACTGTTAGTGACCCCATGGACTGCAGCCTACCAGGCTCCCCCTTCCCTGGGATTTTCCAGGCAAGAGTACTAGAGTGGGTTGCCATTGCCTTCTCCGACAGAGAAAACTGCTAATAGTGAATTTTAAGCTCTGGTTCCATTCTCAGCTGAAAGCCATTGTCAAAGACTCTCCAAGGCCTAGACAAGATAAAGAGAACAGTGAAGAGAAATTCAGATTAGTTTGAGGGACATATAATCCAGGGTGACCAGATATATACCAATTAGTTCATATGTTGCAAAAAGTTCAGTGAAAAGGTCAGAACTTCCAAGGATGACTTAAAAGACCTTGACTTGAACAGGAAACCAAAGGGACTTAGAAACACCGCAGATGTGGGTCAAGGGCTTTTGGAAGCTATCCTCTGTCTTTTCTGTGAAAATAGTGTGTGCTCTGATTCAGTTCTTCAAGCCAAAAAAAGAGAAGTCTGATGGAGAATTTAGGGATAGGTTCTTTAAAATGTAGCAGCAAGGTTCAGTAGTAGATCTTGAAGCAGATGGGACCCTGGCTCTCCCTCTTTTTGTAAACTGCCTCAAAGCAGAAATAGGAGATTTAATATGCAAGCAAAAAGTAGGGTGGGAAATAGGCCCATGGCCAGATCTCCAAAACCCTGGAAGAGCTCTATTTAAAAGAGCCCTAGAACTAACAGACTAAAGGGAAAATAAAAATAAAAAATAAATAAAGGGAAAAGAAAAAAAAAACTATCAATGAAGGTGTTCAGTTTCCCATTCTACCTGCAAACCCACAAGGAAACACTTGTCTAAAAATTAAAAGACAATCTTACAATTTTGACTGATATCATCACAATAACAGCAATCTTAAATCTGAGCACTATTGTATAGATCTTCCTCAACTTATAAAGGGGTTATATTCCAATAAACCCATCGTAAGTTGAAAATATCATTAAGTCAAAAATGCATTTTTAAACCTACCATCATAGCTTAGCCTTGCTGCCCTTAAACAGGCTCAGAATTTACATTAGACTGTGGTTTGGCAAAATTACCTAACACAAAGCCTATTTTATAATAAAGTATTGAGTATCTCTTATAACTTATTGAATACTGAAAATGAAAATCAGAATGGTTGTCCAGGTATAGAATGGTTGTAAGTGTATTGGCTGTGTCCCCTTGTGATCACGCGGCTGCTGGGAGCTGCCACTTGCTGACCTGCCCAGCATCACTAGTGAGGATCTTGCTGCATTTTGCTAGCCTGGTAAAAAGATCAAAATTCAAAATTTGAAGTATGGATTCCACCAAATAGGTATCACTTTCCTACCGTCTTAAAGGTGGAAGAAGCTGCATCATCATAAGCCGGGGACCTGCTGGAACAACCCTCTCCTTGGATTCAACAAACTATGTGGTCAGGAATCTATCTGATCATTCTCACCACACCCTTCCTAGGCCCCAGCACTTAACCATCACCCTATACTTTTAACCAAGGGATGTTCTTTTCTCCTTTGTGACATTATACTCATTAACTTAATAGCAAGGGATTTACTGTGTGAATGGAATTGCCACATTAAATGCTCTCCTGATGGCCTCTTCCTTTCAGTCCCCGAGGACCTCCCTGTTCATAATGAGGTCTTGGCTAATGTGAATATTGATTTACCAGTACTTTTGGTGGTAAACCAAGCATAGATTGCAGTTCTCTTGTGGGCACACAATTCCACTTACATTCTACTGGAACTAAATGCATGGTGTTCAGTTCAGACTGACCCACCTAAACCTCTAGGTGGGCAAATTTGCCCAACAACCTTTAAAACAAGGCACTAAGGAAGGAATAAAACTAATAATCAAAGGCCACAAAGAGAAAGGAGTCTTCATACTTCATCCCAGTCTTTGTAACACTCCTATTTCCCCAATCAAAAAACCCAGTGGGCAAGAGCATAGATTCATTTATTAATAGTTCCCTGGGGCCATAAATATTAATGTCACTCTCCACTTCCCTTTAGAACCAAACTCAAATACTGTTTCATCCTCAAGGTCTAAGGTGACTGGGTGTGTTGTACAACTGTGGAACACTGTTGTGCTTTCCTTGGTGTGCCTTTAAGTTAGAAGTTAATACCTGTCTTCTCCAAGTAAAATCAACATACCTGGAATGGTATGCCTCAGTTTCTGAGGTGCCTCCTACTTTTCACAAATCCTCAACCAGAACCTCTGGAGCTTTAACTTGCCCTGTGATCCTATTCTTAGCCAATATGTAGATAATCTTTCTTGTTCCAAAGATGAGGCTGGCTCTGAGGCTGATGCATCTGTGTACTCTTTTAGCTCAGAGAGGGCATATGGGTTCCTGAGAGAAGTTAACAATTTATTAAAGGACAGTGCATGACCTAAGATAGGATTTATCCCATGAGGTAAATCTCTTACTCCAGACAACCAGCTGTGCAAAAGCTTCCCAGCAAACTAAGAGATAATTATGAGGATTCTTGAGATGAATCCTCATAATGGCATCACCGACTCGATGGACATGAGTTTGAGTGAGCTCTGGAAGTTGGTGATGGACAGGGAAGCCTGGCGTGCTGCAGTCCATGGGGCTGCAGAGTTGGGCACGACTGAGTGATTGAACTGAACTGAGTCTCACTGGCCACTGTGGGCTGTGTGTTCCCAAGTTTTCTTACACTCCCACATCATTATTTGACTTACCCAAGTTCCTGGTAATCAAGTCTTTTCTCTGAGAAAAAACATAAGCTTATTTTTTTAGTTCGAATGAACTGTTTAAAAGCCTCTTACTTTGGGCCTACTGTGTGTTAGTCTCTCAGCTGTGTCCGACTCTTTGTGGGTCTTCCCAACCCAGGGATCAAACCTGGGTCTCTGGCACTGCACGAAGATTCTTTACCATCTGTGCTATCAAGGAAGCCCAACTGTAAGTCAATAAGAGATCTCACTGAGAACTTAACTTCATGAGAATAAACACCAGCAGCTTAGCTTCTCTGATGATCCAGTGGCAAGAACGTCCCACTCTGTTCAGGGGCAGCAGCTAAAGGAACAGTCTCCTACTGGCTTGGCTTTAAGAGTCTCCTTTAGACCAGATGGTCCCTTGTGCTGTACCATCTTTGTTGCTCCCTGAAAATACACATTTCTCATTAAGTTGATTTACCTCCTGTGAACTTCCTTCCCTTCTCTGAGATGCTGCAAAGATGGTCTAGGCAGTACCCTCCCTCTGGTAAGCAATGAACTCAGCCTCCTTCACCTGAGGAGGAAAATACCTTGCTGAAAATACCTTTTCTAACTTATTTCCTTTTCCTTTCTACCTTGCTGAAGGTATTTTGGCAGCATTTCTGAGCTGGCAATGACAGCATTCTTCATCAGAATGTGTCTTAAACTCTCATCTGGGAGATCCCAGATTATTAAAAATAAATTAAAAACAACCTCTACACTTGTATTTGCCACTGATTTTGTCAAATATTACTGATTGGATCATGGTTGTTCTTTGTTCTTGTTCCTACAGCCTCTTACTCCCCTAAAAGACAGTGGTGACTAGTGGGCTGGGGTCTTGACTCTTCTGGAAAACAGCTCTAAGGGGGTCCAGCATGTGTTTGTGTTCACTAAGCTTTCACCATCCTGCTGTGTTCCTCCTGCCAGTGGCCCAGGCCCACACAAATATCGGTGCTCCTGTCAAAGAACATGTTAGGTGCTCAGTCGTATCTGACTCTTTGTGACCCCATGGACTGCAGCCTGCCAGGCGCCTCTGTCCATGGGATTCTCCAAGCAAGAATACTGGAGTGGGTTGCCATGCTCTCCTCCAGGGGATCTTCCCAACCTAGGGACCGAACCCAGGTCTCCTGCATCAAAGACAGATTCTTTACCATCTGAGCCACCAGGAAAGTCCAAATAACAGTTTGACCCCAACATGATCTGAATACGCAAGCAACAGGCAGCAATACTGCCTCAGATAGTTCCCTGGAGTCCAGCAACTTGGGGGGGCAGGCATAGCAGAGGATTGGAGAGAAAAGAGGGAGGAGAGGTTTTCCTTATTTTGTTAGGATTCCTCTTATCAGCTCTGCTTTTCTTTGGCTGCCCGAGGGCTGACTCTGGGGCAAATCACAGGGTGTCCTCAGGCCGCCTCCATCCAAAGGACACACACAGCTCTCTCCAAGTCACATCCGGTTCTGGTGACCAGCAAGGGCAGCCAAAGGGTAACCAAAAGGAGTCTGTGTAAATTGAGTAAACTGCCAAAGCCACCCTCGTTTTCCTTCATCTATCTCCTCGTCTCTAGGAGCTCAGGTCAGACCCTAGAGCTGCCAAGGTGAGGAATTCTGCCTCACAAGCAAGGAATGGAGCTGCATTTGGAACCTAGAGAAGAGGACATCTAGGGCTTCCCTGATGGAGACCAGCGTTCAACCCCTGGGTCGGGAAGATCCCCTGGAGAAAGGAATGGCTATCTACCCGTATTGTGTATCTACCAGTATTGTTGCCTGGAGAACTCCATGGATAGAGGAGTCTGGTGGGCTACCGTCCATGAGGTTTCAAAGAGTCGGACACGATGGACCCACTAACACCGAAGAGGATATCGGCAGGGACGGGGGGCAGGGAGGCCGCCTTCAACAGACGCCCCCTTGTGGCTGCAGAGACAAAGGGTCCAGGAGCCTGAGTTCCACTTCACAAAAACTTCCCACGGGTTACAGTTGTCCAGACGCACGAAGTAGTTAGTGAGTCTCCTGACACTGAAAGTGGTCAAGCTCACTCCCAGGGTTACGTATCAGGCAGGGGCTGGGGAAGAAGGGGTGAACCTTCTAGCTCTTAGGGGTCTATACTCAAAAGCTTGCTCTGACCCTCCGGTCTTCTGGAATCTTCGGTCTGTGCCATGCACTGTCACTTAAATAGTTCTGTTTTGATGCTTTGGTCTTGCGTGATGGCCTTCATCCCCACCCTGGGCTGTGCCCGGATGCTGGGCCACCATAAACGGTTCTCAAAGGGTCTGCCTCCCCCGCCTCCCCCGCCTGCCTTGTAATCCTTTGAACTTCTTAGTACCCACAGCACAGGGCTAAGTCCTGCTAAGAGCTAGGTACAGCTTTGATCAAAGTAGTCTTTATACACTAGAATTAAGAAATAAGTAAATACCAAGTTGGAGAAACGGCTTAAAACGTCTAAGAAATCCAGGGCAACAGGATTCTGCAGAGGAAAAGGCCTGCCAGCTGGGGTGTGGAGAGACAGATTGGAAAGAGGAACTCCACTCTGATGAAAGAACGTATAAATCTTTCGCAGGGGAGGCATCCCGAGAGTCGCGGGTCTCGGAACTAGCAGGTTCTCCCGAGCGCCCCGGGGGTGGCGCGCAAGAGTCGCGCGGCCCAGCAGGGCGGGAACCGGGCGACTGCCGGTGGCTCCCCGGGGAGGCTCCTTCTCCGAGTTGGGAGCTACCGGCCGGCCGGCCTCTCCCCAGATTTGTGACGTGCCGGGGCAGCGGTGGTGACGGGGCCACCACACAAAGCAGGGTCGTCGGGGCGGAGGTCTCCCAGGCCAAGAGCCCCAATGGGATGGGGAGGGGGTGGGGAGCGAGGCGCCCCCGGGCGCCGGGGCTCCGCGCGGTATTAAAGTGAGCGCCGAGTCGGCAGTGGCGGCGGCGGCGCGGGGGTGGCGCCGGTGCGGCCGCGAGCGCCCAGCGCGCGCCTGGCTGCTGTGGCCGCGTTGGCGGCCCGCGCGCCAGGCTCGCCGAGGCCGCGCCACGCCCCCGCGGGGGTGGAGCTGCGGCCGGGGGCGGGTCCGCGGCTGGCGGCGCCCGGGCCCGGGGCGGGGGTTGTGGCAGCAGCTGCAGCAGCGGCGGCGGCAACGGCGCCAGGAGCTGCTGCTGCAGAGGCGGAGGCTGCTCCTGGACGCGTCCGGGTCGCGCAGCCGGAGTCCCAGCCCGGAGGTGCCGGGCGGTGCGCTGGGTGCTGCGGCTGCTGCCCGCCCGCCGCTGCCCGGGCCCCCGCTGCCACCCGGGCCCCCGCCGCAGCTCGCGCCCCCGTCGACCCCGCCCGCGTGTGTGCCCCAGCCGGGACGCCGCCCCCGGCCGGGTCTCCACTTCTCGGCCGCACCTCCCATGACTGCGCCCGCTCGAAGATGGCTGCGAAGGGCGCGTACGGCTCCCACCTGAAGATGGAGAGCGAGCTGGAGCGCTGCCGCGCTGAGGGCCACTGGGACCGCATGCCCGAGCTGGTTCGGCAGATGCAGGCGCTAGTCATGCTGGGTGGCGGAGGCGGCCGGCGAGGCAGCCCGAGCGCAGGGTTCACCTCTCTGGACACCGGTGAGTGAGTAAGGGAAGGGGCCGGTTCGCAAGCGCGGAGCGCGCGAAAGGCGCCGCCTCCTCCAGGAAGCGGGCCCCGACTGCCTGGGGCGGGAGGTGGCTGCTTTCGGTATTGCTCGTCTTGCGTTGCTGATGTTAGGAAACAGCCAGGGTACTTAGGAAGGTTCTTCTGCCCCGGGAGAAAACTCACGTGCAGGTTGTTTTGGGGAAGAGAAATAAACGGCTTTTGCTCTCTGCCCTTTCCGATCTTGTGGGCTACTCCGACTACTGTGAAATGGTGGTAGCAACACTTACCAGCTCAGGGCGTGGGCTGGACCCCTGCGCCACCCCTCCAACCCCCGTTCCGGTGCCTAAACTCCGTCAGGTGAAGACTGCCTCTCTTTGCCCTCCCCGCTTTCTCCCGTCATTGACAGCGAAGCTCTGTGCACCGCCAGTACGGTTGGGGGCTTGACGAGCGCCACGGTGGAGTGAAGTGGGAAAGAGGGCTGGTTAAGCCTTAGATTCCTCTTCTGCGTTCTGCTTCAGGACGCCTCTAGCCCTGGCAGTCGGTGACTTCAGCAGTAGGGCTGGTTTGGCTGGGCTGGGCTCTTGTGCCGGGGCGGGAAAGCAGCCTGATGTGGCGGTGGGGAGCACCCCGCCCCAGTCTCCAACCTCAAATCCTCTTCCTTGTACCTTCGGCTCAGCCCAGCGAGCCCTGTCTGAGCCCTCTCTGCTCAGCCAACTTTCGGGCCTTTGTGGAAGGTGGCAGGGAGTAAATCAATACAGATAGAAAGTTTTAACGACTTCCCAGCCCGTGGAAGGCTCTGAAAGGAGACAGAATGATAATAGTAATATCAGTAATAAGTAACTTGCTCAGTCGCTGTGTGCCAGTGTCTAAGCCCTGTAATCAGCTCGTTAATTTCTCCAACAACCCCATGAAGCAGGTACTCTTGTTTGCCTCTTTCAGACAAGGAAACTGAGGCACAGGTTACTTAAGTAACTTATCATCCAGCCAATAAGTGGTGGAACCAGGTTTTGAACCCAGATTTCTTTTTTTTAATAGAATTTATTTATTGGCTGTGCTGGGTTTTTGTTGCTGTGTGTGGGTTTTCTTTAGTTGTGGAGAGCTGGGGCTACTCTCTAGTTGCGATACACGGGCTTATAGCAACTTATAGTGGCTTATAGCCAACTTATAGTGGCTTCTCTGGTTGTGGAGAAGGCTCTAGGCACAAGGGCTTCAGTAGTTGCAGCTCTTGGGCTCTAGAGCACTGGCTCAATAGTTGTGGTGCATCGGTTTTGTTGCTCCGCAGCACGTGGAATCTTCCCGGACCAGGCCTGGAACCCGTGTCCCCTGCACTGGCAGGCGGCTTCTTATCCACTATGCTACCAGGCAAGTTCCTGAACCCAGATTTCTGAGGACATCCTTTTAACCACTTGCACCATTACCTCTCAAGGATGTATTA
Organism: Cervus canadensis; assembly: GCF_019320065.1. Classification (NCBI taxonomy): domain Eukaryota; kingdom Metazoa; phylum Chordata; class Mammalia; order Artiodactyla; family Cervidae; genus Cervus; species Cervus canadensis. The sequence goes on from NC_057390.1 coordinate 28,339,166, forward strand.
CATAAAAACCGAGCTTGAAGACCTGACGAAAATGGATGGGAAGCCGAGGGGTGATCGGAGGGCAATTGTGTGTTAGATTGTGGAGCTCAGAGAAAGGAGAGGTTTCAGGAAACTGCAGAACTGGTGCTGGCCTCTAATTGGTGTTGGGAAAGGCAGAGTATTGTTTCCTGGTGAGGAGGAGGGATAGATGGACACCGAGGGAACTAGATGGCAGGGATGGACAGTTGGTCTGAGACTCTCAGGTAGGTCTGAATGTGGCAGTGAGTTGCATTGGCCAGAGCTGAAGATGCATGTGGGGGAAACTGATGGGCATCTGTCTTCCAGGGAAGGATTGATAAATTTCAGGTTCCTTCTGTTCCCTGTGTGGGGTGATGTGGTAGGGTGGGGCTGGTGAGGGTGGAAGGCAAACTGACCCATGCCAGGGCACTGGGGCCTGGACAGTGCATGGGAATCTGAGTGAGGTTGGCAGCACCACAGAGAAACTCGCTGGGCTCACGAAATGAACCGGGGCCTCCTGGAGTCTCCACAGGACTGTGCTTCCTAAGCCGTTATTCAGACATCTCAAAGAGGTTGACTAATTAAGTCATTGGTATTACAGGACAAAGGAGTTTGGGGAATCCCAAAAGCTAAGACGTGAGGCTTAGTGGATTCAATATGGTTAAACTGATTTTTTAAAACTATAGAACTTCTCAGAGCCTTTCATGTGCTCACCTGCCGGTGATATTCAAGCCCAGGTTAGAGTATAAACATTTCTCAAACTTACTTTGACCATATGCTATGAAGCATTATTGGGAAGCACTGGCATGGCATAGTTATAAATGGTATGTGTAGTTACAAAGTGCTTCTCTATTTGAACAACCTTTTTTTGTAAACAGCCCAGTGGGGAAGGTAGGAATGACTGTCCCCACTTTAGACACCAAGGGCCAGAAAGGTCGCATAATGAGTAGTATGTGGCAGAGAATGTGTACCCAAACATGAGTCTCACCCAAGTCTACTAGGGACAGAGGAAGGAGTGTGAAGCCTGGCTGGGCTTCACAGTGAGTACTGGCCAGCCCAAAGAGGGAGGCTGGGCGCAGTGGGGTCTTTACTGCCAACTTTGAGTTTTGGTTCTATGAGTGATTTTCTCCCACTGTTAAATCTAGATACACTTATTCCAAAATGCACACACGCACATGCACACACAGACACACACAAGGAAGGAAAACAAGTGACTTCCAAAGCCCATGTGTAGGGCATTTTTGGATTGTCTGCTGTTTTGGTCGTTTCTCCACTGAGTTCCTTGATCACTGGAAGGATTGGCAGCCTATTCTTTTTGAGGGGGTGCTGGCATGACCCTCCCCCCCGCCCCTGCAACCCAAGAGGGAGATTCTTAAAAGTCTCACCTGGTCTATTAGATTGTTACAGTCAGGGACCAACATAATGACATAATTTGGGAGAAGGGAGGAAGCTGAACCCCAGCTGAACCCTGCTTTACAGACTGAGGCCCCACTGTATCTGTGGGGTTTCCTCCAGGAACAAAGAATAGCTCCCAGAGCCTGGGTTTCACTCCAGGCAGCAGGAGGGGAAAACCCAGCTGGAGGGGAGCCCTCTTTCTGGTCAGAGATGAAGGAGTGAAGGATCAGGAGATGCTCCCCCAGAAGGGGCCCTTATATCCCCCTTTCCTGTCTGGGGAGATTGCTCCCCACCACCTGCCCAGGGGAAAGGGGTTGTTATTGTTTGTACATTTTCTTTCAGACATATCCGGTTTAGATTTGGTCAGGATGCCACAGGGGAACCCCAGAGTGTGGCTAGCTGTGATGGGGTTTGTTCATGTAGAGACAAAAGACCCCATCCAAGTGGTTAAAAAAAAGAAAAAAAAAAACACCTTTATTATGAAAAATTTTTTAAACATCAAAAAAATACAAAAATGAATCTCATGTATCCATCAACCAGTGTCAGTAATCACAAACTCATGAATAGTCTTGTTTGAGCTATACCCTGGCCCATTTCTCCCCCACATTGCTATTTCAGTATTTATTTATTAAACAAGAACTCTTTTGAAAAATAAAACTACCATTATTGCAGTCCCCCTTCATCTAATGCTTTACAGTTCATTTGCTAGAATCAGGATCCAAATAAGGCCTCACATTGCATTTGGTTAATGGATTGATCTAAGACATTTTATTATGAAAATTTCATAATAATTTGATAAATTTCATAAAAATTTCAAACATACAAATTTGAAAGAATTTTGCAGTAGACACCTATATTGCCACCACCTAAATTCTGATATTCTTTTACTGTACTGTCTTTAATCACTTCTGCCACACTCTCCATTCAGCTTGAGTCTCTTAATCTGTAGTTATCCCCCTTTTAAATTAGTGATTAAAAAAACCTGGCGATTGTTCTGAGCTTTTTTTTTTCAGCTGAAGCTAGAGGGAGTGTGTTTGAGGCAGGTGGCCTGTCACGAGTTTTGCCCTCTTCCTCCTCTTGCTGTGGTTGGGAGGTCCCACCCTTTGCAGTTCTGTGAAGTGAGCAGTTGCAGAGACCACTGTGTCCCCTTTTGACCAGGAGGGAAGGGGCTGATCTGAGCACCTGGCCCGCTGGCTGGACCCAGCTTTCCTGACTGAACTGATAAGTGAAAGAGAAGGGAGCTCTGCCCTGAAAGTATGGGTTCCGGGGAGGAGGCTGGTATCCTTGAAGTGGGTCCCTATTACTTGTCACCCGTTGAGAGCCCTGGAGAGGGGCAAGAATGGAAGGGAAGCTGGCCCCAGAGGCCCCCAAAACAAGGTGGGAAGACTGGGGGGCCCTAAGTAGGGGCTTCCTTTGTGCCTCTGCTAAGGCAGAGGGCTGGGCTGGGCTGCCAGAATCAAGAGCCAGGCTGTCAGAGTCTGTGGCATTGTCTGTGAGAAAGGCCTTTCTAATGTCCTGGGAAGGGAGAAGCTGGAACACTTAACCTGACCCGGGATAGGGAGTAGATGTCAGACACTAAATGATAAAGAGTAATTTGTTTTACCTTTGGAGATGGATAGGAAAGCCTCAATCTACCTATATCCTTATTTAACAACTGAAAACCTAGAATAGCCTTCAGTTCCATAGACTGACCACTTGAGGACAGTGGGATGGAAAATGTGGAGCAGGGAGGAGAGTTGGACAAGGAAGAAAAGAAAGTAAATCCCCAATATCCACTAGAGTGTCTGCTAAGTGGAAAAACAGAGACTGAGTGAGGAGTGAAGAGGGAGGGCAAAGGATTCTGGAGAAGGACCCGGAGTGTTAATTTACAAAATAGTCTGTAACTCACAAGTGTGTAACAGTGAGAACTGTTCTTATTCCTGACCTTGGAATTAGCTTTTAACCTACTGTTTACAGCTCCTTAGATTGTTCTTTATTTCCAGACTATCAGAGGCTCTGCTCTGCATGGGATGTGGGGAAGACAGACTGTTCTTTGGCTGCGTTACGTTATGGTGGGTTGTGACCATAACAGTATTACATCTCTATTGTCATCTATAAAATGAGTATAATTTCTACCTTTCAGAGCTGTGCAGATTAAATGATACTAAATGATAAAGTACCTGATACTCAGTACATGCATGCGTGCTTAGTCGTGTCCGACTCTTTGTGACCCCATGGACTGTAACCCATCAGGCTGCTCTGTCCATGGGATTTTCCAGGCAAGAATGCTGGAGTGGGTTGCCATGTCTTCCCGCAGGGGATCTTCCTGACCTAGGGATCAAACCTGCATCTCCTTCATTGGCATTCTTTACCGCTGGGCCACCAGGTATTCAATGAGCCCTCAGCAAACATCAGCCCTCCTTTGGCAGTAAAAGGCACTCTTGTGTTTTAGAGTAGTGCTTCTCAAGCTATCTGTGGTGAAGGCTCAGTTTTATGTTCTGGGTTTTGGGTTTTGTTTGTTTTTTTAGATTCTCAATCTGTTGTACTCTGATACTTTCTTAAAATACATAAACTGATACCCACTCACCCCCAGTTTTTTAGTATTTGATTCAGCAATTATTCTGTTACATGATTATCAGTGTTTCTAAACGTACTTTGTAAATTTCTGCACTCACCCCGCAGGATTGGGTCACAAACATGCGCAGACCTGCCCCAGCCCACGGACCACAATTTAGCAGAATGTGTTCCGAGGATAGTTCCATTATTTTGAGGAGAGGAATGGGCCCTGGGGAGCACTTCAAGATTGAGGTTTGCCTGGAAGGAATTGGTTTCTTTTGGCATGAAAGGAAAGGAGCCAAGGAGCTCTAGGGAGCTCTGGGTTGGGCAGTTGAGTGGTGGAGGCGGGACCTGGGGGTCCAAGGGCTGGGCTGCAGACCTCAGGGGCGGGAGCTGTGTGCGCAGGTGCGCCGGACAGCTGAGGGGCGGGACCAGCGCAGGAGGCGGAGCCTGGGGAGGGTTTCGGTTCCCAGGGAAGCGCGCGTAGGTAGGCTCAGTCCCTCAGCCTTCTACAGGTCTTTGCAACCCCATGGACTGTAGCCCTCCAGGCTCCTCTGTCCATGGAATTCTCCAGGCAAGAATACTGGGGTGGGTTGCTGTTTCCTCCCTGGGAAGTAGCAGGTTCCTAACTCTGCCTCAAGCTTTACAGATTAGAAGGGGACAGCAACTTGCCTGGTGGCCCACAGCTCAGAAATGCAGCTCAGGCACCCACTTCTAAGCAGCTCACTTCCCTTCCTGCCTGAGATTTTGGAAACGTAGGATATTTCCCTTTATTCTTGGGTTGATTTAAATTTTATTTTTGACTGGATAATATATTCACATGGGTCAGTCTTCCAAAGGTAACCAAAAGAGTGAAAAGCCTCCCTCCACTTCTGCCCCTCCCCCATAAAGCAGCAGAGTTGGCAGATGTTTATGTTATTCTTTTGTATATTTTTATGCATAAATGCACAGTGGCCCACTGTGTGTGCTACACTTTCTGATCAGTGTATCTTGAAGTTCATTTCATGATGACCCATGCAGAACTTCCTGATTTCTTTATATGGTAGTGTGGTGTCCCTTTTAATGAATGTATCATGCTTTATTTAATCAGACTCCTCTTTATGGACATAAAAGTTGTCTCTAGTTTTCTGCTATTATAAACAACATTTCAGGAATGGGCTTATATGTCAGTCGTTTGACACATGTTTGAGGATGTCTGTAGCCATGGGATTACTGAGTCAATGGAATGTGCAAGGAATAATTTTAACATATGTCACCAAATTGTACTTTATAGAGGTTCCACCAACTTTTGCCCCACCAGCAGTGGATGATAGTTTGAGCCATTGTTTTTGCCCATTCCGTCCAAATGTTAATTTTAGAAATCATGAGGTCGGTAGCAAAGAATGGGCTTGTAGGCTGTGGCATACTCAGAGGGGACATGTCCTGTGACAGTTTTCTTGGGTCTGGTCTTCCAGGGTGCTCTCCGCAGGGCATCTCCCTTACAGAGAAAGACTCTTACTCAGGGACAGGCAATTGTATACCGGTGGCTTTGATTTGTGAGCAAACTGCAGTGGTCCTGAGAGTAAGGAGTGAGTGGCATTCTGAGTAGGTCTGAGAACGCCATCCTGGCAGCAGAAAGAGCTTTAGAGGAGGTGGGACTGAGCTCACCTTCCTGGAGGCATTTTGGATCTGCATGGAAGTCCCCAAGCCTGATAGCTTCCCCATGGGGGAGTGGAAAGGATCTGTTTCACTCAGCAGCTGATATTTATTGGGCGCCTATATTCAGTGGTCCCTGCTTTGTTCGAGGGGACTGGGCCATGAGCCAGTCACACTGAGCACAGCCACCCGAGGCTATCCCTAAATCACCCTCAACCTCAAACCCTGCACCCTGAGCACCCGGATCCCACCCCACCCAGGTTGCCCCTGCTGTAAGTAGCAGGAATGTGGTGGCCCCAAGACTGGAGTTTTCAGTGCTGCTGGGGAGACGGCAAATTAAACCAAGCAGTATAAAATCACTAGCCAAGTAGTGAGGTCTGTAGACTAGCTTACGTATGTGAGAGAACTCTAGAAAGTGCCAAGTACTGAAGGTGTTCAAGGATTTGCCTTGCTACACCGGTAAATCTGCTTCCCGCCTTAACTCTGCTTGGCTGTTAGATTATCCCGGTGCCGTGCCACGACCAGTCGCTTCAGTTGTCTCTGACTTTTGGTGACACCATGGACTGTAACCCAGCAGGCTCCTCTGTCCATGGGATTTTTCAGGCAAGAATACTGGAGTGGGTTGCCATGCCCCCCTCCAGGGGATCTTCCTGACCCAGTGATACAACCCACATCTCCTACGTCTCCTGCATTGCAGGAGGATTCCTTGCTGCTGAGCCACCGAGGAAGCCCAGGTTATCCCAGGGTCACGTTCAAATACCTTAAAAACAGTGAAAACCAATTCTGGTTACATGGAAGTTAGGAACACTAAACTAAAATGTGTAAGCCACCTTGCTTATTTTTCCTCTTCAGTTGTTTGGGAAACGTTCCTTCTTGGTGTAAGAACTTGTCACTGTGGAGCACGGATATGATTTTGTCATTTTAAATTCTGAAATTCCGGAATTTGTGCCAAGTCCTGGGAACTCCACGTCCTCAATCGCTACACTGCAGAAATTAAACCGAAGGGCGCAGTTTGTGCTGTGGCCGTGGTAGAATGTCTGGGTTTTCTCTTCAGAGGCTGGTTAAATTTGTGGAATCTGTCTTTGTTTTCTTAGACCTGGACCATTCATGTGCCTGGGGCGGGAGTGGTCGGGTGCATACAGTCTTCATACTCGCCTTGTTAAGGGGACTGCTGCCCTCACGTACGGACTCTGACTCCCGCCCTGCTTTCCAGATGACTTGGGGAAATTGCTCCTGGCCGAGGCCCTCCTAGAGCAGTGTTTGAAGGGGAACCATGCCGCGATAAAAGACTCCATCCCTCTGCTGGAGAAGAATGAGCCGAAGATGAATGAAGCCAGAAACCACCTAAGCAGCATCCTTAACCACGGGAAGCTGCCGGTAAGCTGTTCTCCCCTCTACCCACCAAGCCTAGGGCTGTCTGTCTCCTCCCTCCTGTCTGCCGTCCAGTCTTGCTGGGGTCATGTGGTTGCTGGGGAAGCATGTATCTCTTAAGGGTCAGCCTTATGCTGCTCAGTACAGTAGCTACTAGCCACAAGGCTCATCCAAATTGAGACGTGCTGTGAGTGTAAAACACACACTGGATTTTGAAGACAGTACAAAATGCGGAATATTAAAGATCATTAATTTTTTATATTGATTACATATTCAGATGATAATATTTTGAATGTATTAAATAAAATATTAAAATTAATTTCACCTGTTTTTAACCTTTTTTAATGTGACTAGAAATTTTTACTAGAAAAACCTAAATTATACTTGTAGCCCAAGTTGTATATTTCTATTACACAGTGTTTGGTGGACCTAGTTTATCCCTGAGTATTTGGCCTCTTCGAGAATCTCAGGGAAATAAAACCTAGTAAGCCTACCATCTAGTTGGAAACAGGTACATATGCTGTTGTCTAGCAATGGAAGCCAGAGAAGGCAATGGCACCCCACTCCGGTACTCTTGCCTGGAAAATCCCATGGACGGAGGAGTCTGGTAGACTGTAAACATGGGGTCGCTAAGAGTGGGAAACGACTGAGCGACTTCACTTTCACTTTTCACTTTCATGCATTAGAGAAGGAAATGGTAACCCACTCCAGTGTTCTTGCCTGGAGAATCCCAGGTATGGGGGAGCCTAGTGGGCTGCTGTCTATCGGGTCACACATAGTCAGACACGACTGAAGTGACTTAGCAGCAGCAGCAGCAATGGAAGCACTCCATAACATGGCAATCCAGTTTGAGTCCACGTGCATTTATTGAGCACCTACTGAATGCAAGGCATTAAGCAGTGATATAGAGGGAGGTACAGTCTCAGCTTTCTTTAGACCTTTACTGCTCGAAGCATGGTCCACCCATCTGCAATATGGGTGTTATCTGGGAGCTGTTAAGAGTGCAAAATCCGGGGATGTCCCTGGTGATCCAGTGGCTGACTGCAGGAGCCCAAGTTTGATCCCTGGTCGGGGAACTAGATCCCACATGCCACAACTAAGAATTTGCATGCTGCAATTAAAGATCCTACATGCTGCAACGAAGACCCAAAATAATCACAGAAACAAACATAAATAAAAGGGAAAAAATGCAAAATCTGATTCAGAATCTGCATTTAAGAATGCTCTCTTGGTGATTCTCATGCACTTTAAGTTTGAGACTGTTCTCAATTCCAGTGTATAGTGAGCTGTAATAGAAGTATTGGTATGTCATTAGAGACCCAAAGAGGAAGTAATTTTTCAAGAGATATTCCAAAGTAATATATTTCCTGACTTAAATATTGTATCGTAACCCACTATGTGCAAGGCATTGTGTTATGTTGTTCAAGGGCAATAAGTATGAGTCCAGTGTGGACCCTGCTGCAGGGCTACTGAGAAGATAGTCCTGTTAAAAAATTCTTCAAGGTGGACTGTGATACATGCCACTGGAGTAGCTTACAAGGGGAGGCAAGTCTTAGGGGAACGGTCCTTGGGGTGAGCTGGGGCAGTCAAACTCAGGCTGATGGTAGTTCTGAAATTGGAGCCATCTGGGGGCTGGACCTTGAAAGGGGTCAGGATGTGGACTCACACAGATAGAGCAGGGCATTCTAAGCTATGGAAGCGGTGTATGGTCCAAAAGTTCCTCTTAGAAGGATTTCCTTAAAGTATGTCAATTAACAGGAGCATCAGGGAATGGCTTTAATTAGGTGTAAAGGGACATTGTGGCCAGAGAGTTGAGAGTGAAATACCAGGCCAGGAAGCGGGTGCGTTTTCTGTGAGCGGTGTGGGGAGACTGTCCTGGGAGTTTAAGGTTACTGCCTTCATACTCATTGACAGGGATTACTGTAGTCCTGGGAGGTTTTGTCCTGGATTAAAATAGCTGCTTGACCCTGAGCCTGTCCCCTGATCTTCCAGGCCTTCCAGTTTCTCATCTGCCCATCAAAATGGCTGAACTTGACCGGTAGGTCTCAAGTTTTTCCCATCAAGACCCTTTAAATTTTTTTCCATCCGGTAGACTTTTTAATTGTATATTAAAAATTTCTTTTTAAAAATAAAAATGACTCAGGCTTACTGTAAAAAAAAAAAGTTCACTAAAATAAAAAACTAGTTTGAATAATAATAAGTCCTTGTTTCCACTCCTACCCCCGTGACCACTCCCATACTGAGTTGAGCTCTGGTCATCACTTGCTGTGAATTCCATATGCCTTCTCTGTGTTAACAGTCACATGTACACATGTATGGAGCTTTCTTTTCTTCTTAGCGTTATATGGTTCTTACCTGTCAAGTTGCTCTTTTGCACCAAAAACTTTCACTTGATGCTGTCTCCATGCCAATACCTCATTCTTTATATTTGCCAAATAGTATCCGCATGTATTATTGTGAAAACTGCTTTATCTACCGTATCAAATTTATTCAGTACAGATTTTACCATGCTTTATTAACCAGAGACAAAGATAGGCAGTGATAACATTGAGAAATTCACTGTTATATGGACCAAGGCTAAAAACTCCATGTTGATCAGGCACAATAAAATATTAAAAGTAGTTTGTGGGATTCTCTATCTTACCCCAAAGGCAAAGGTGTGACTGGGGTGTGCTGTTTCTTGGCAGCAGATGAAATCTCAGATGGATTCCCATGCATTCTGAGGCATTCTCATGGGGTGAGGAGGAGAGGTGGGTCTCGGGGCACCTCCTCAGCGTAGTTTGGAACCTTCTGCCCTCAGTCACCTCTGAGATCCTCTATAGCTTCGTGCTTTGGAGGCTGGTGAAAATGAGCCATTTGTCCTGACTTCGGGTGTCCAGTGAGTGCCGGGCTTTGCCCCATCTCATTGGTGCCTCACAGTAACCTTCTACAGTGGTATTTACTGTTATTCCCATTTTCCAGATGAAGAAACTGAGGCCTAGGCGAGGTTAGTCCCTTAGCCAAGGACCACAGCGTAAGTCTTGAACACAAGCTGTCTGCCTCTGCTCCCGTGTGCTCATCTTCTTTGCCATTTTTCAGTGTTGTGTGTCCCGAGTGCTGGAGTAGAAATTAAATAATGACTGAGAAGCTGGGACTAATGTGGGTGGTGATGTTGCGGCTTCTGCTTTTAGAGATCTCATTTGGCATCTGTGAAGTATTTCCCCATCTCTTCTTCCTCTTACCTGAGTGTACACATGAGGTCACTCTTCCCTGTTTATTGACAGAGACAGTGAGGCACAAAAAGGCTCGGTGACAGGCCTGATCCATCCAGTTGAGGGACTATTCTCCAGACCCAGTGGCTTCCTGCAGAGCATGCTTCCGTGAGGCCTAGGCTCTGTGGTTCCCACACTATTGAATTGACAAGCCAGGTTCAAATTCAAAGGCATGGGTCCCAAAGGGCACAGCCAACTTTTCATTCTGCCAGGAAAGGACATTCACAAAGCCCCCAACACAACAGCAGAACCATACCATTTTCTATTACTGTCGGTCCATAAAAGAACAAACATCTTAACATCAAAACACAAGACAGATATGCTTAAGAATTAAGAATTATGCTCTTCTTAATTCTTAATTCCTAAGAATTAAAGGCAGCTTTTTAACTAGCATAACTTTAACTTTATAAAACATTCACCTCATTGTCCTTAATTTTCCACCAGCTTGGTGGAAACCCTGTTGTAAACTGTTATTGGTTCACCAGGAACCACTCCAAGCTACACCCTGTCATCTCGCCCTGAAACATGTCCTGAGCTTAGTAGCCCTTTTCCCCCTTTACAGGAGAACAGAATAATAATAATAATAATTACTCATGGCGTGTGTTTATCTAGCTCCTTTCTAGAGAAAAGTTCAAAGCTCTTTTCTGGACTTCGTCTCCTAATGCTCTTGGCTTCGCTGTGACGGGAGGTGATGGGTGGCTGTTATTATCCTGCCCTCAGCGATGGGGAAATCCAGGACAGGGCAGGGAAGAAACGTGCCTCTAGGAGGTGTGCGATCTGTGGCCCTGACCCAGGGCAGAGGTGACCTGTTGGGGGAGACTAGCAAATCCCCTTGAAAATTCAGCCTTTGAGCAGGTCTGCAGTCAGCAGGTCAGGCATGCAGGGGGTCCAGGGGGCCCACTTGGTGGAGACGTTGTGGGAGGTCAGCAGAAGGGAGCTCTCTCTGGCAGCCAGGGAGGCTTCTAGGAGGAGGTGGGCCTGAGCAAGGCCCCGAAGAAGAGTGGAAGATCTGCATAGACTGAGGGGAAGGGAAGACTGTTCTAGACGGGGCTTGTGTGAGCAACAGCAAAGGAAGAATGTGTATTGGACCCGTGAGGAAGGAGATTTGGCTTTGCCGTGTTCCACTTCCCTTTATTGGCTTCTGAGAGGGCAGTAGGTGGTGAGGAGTGGTAGATGCTTCCCCTGGAGTCATGAGTACCCCAGACTCTGATCTCCCTACAGGGGGGCAAGGGCAACACCTTCCTGTTGGTGACAGAGGCCAGGAGTGGGGACCAGGACTGCATCTCGCAGTCTCGTGGGAGCGAGAGCATCTCGCGGGAGCCGCGTGGACAGAACTGATGCTCTATGGTGGGGGTGGTGCCCAGAGCCTGGCCAAAGGGGTGGTGGGCTGGCTGAGCACAGACATGGAAGCGGAGGGCTACAAACAGTGGCCTCAGAAGGTGGGAGATTTTAGAGCAGTCTGGGCCCATGTCCAAGGCCAGGACTCTCAGACAGGGCTGACCAGACCTGCTTGGGTCCTGAGGGAGTTTCCAAGAGTGCTCATATGGGGTGGAGATTTGAGTGTAAGCAGTACTTGATCAAGTAGGGGAAAGAAAACAGGCTTGAGTGCAGGCACTTGATTCTGATAAGATAAGGGCAGTGGCCTCACAGGCCTTCACTCTCCTGTCTTCTGGCCATGTTGTGGCTGTGGCCATCTCCCCACAGGGGTCCTGCTGCTGTGGGTGAGGGTTTCAGCTTCAGGCCCCTCACCTGCAGGACTCTTTCCAAGGCCTTTCACCTGGTTAAATATTTATACATATATGCGTCTATCTATCTATCTATCTATCTATCTATCTATCTATCTATCTATCTATCTATCTATGTAGATGGGGCTTTCCAGGTGGCACTAGTGGTGAAGAACCCTTCTGCCAGTGCAGGAGATGTGAAAGATGCAGGTTCGATCCCTGGGTTGGGAAGACCCGCTGGAGGAGGGCATGGCAATCCACTCCAGTATTCTTGCCTGGAGAATCCCATGGACAGAGGAGACTGGGGGCTACAGTTCATAGGGTCACAAAGAGTGGGACACGACTGAAGTGAGTTAGCACGCACGCACATTTATATAGAAGACCCATAATTATATAAGCTTTAGGCCCCACAAAGCTTGGCTGGGTCTGTGCCTCCCTACTTGTGTTAAGAGCAAGTGCCTGAACTGAGTGCCAGTGCCTGCCTTGGGTGAAGCTTCTGGGAGCTTCAGGAAAAAGGAGTCAGGGCCCAGTCTGTGAGCCACTTGCAGTCTAGTTGGGGGCGTAAGACACACACACAACACAATTAGGGACTCGTGTGAAGATATCACCAAGAGCTACAGTGTAGGCCAGGGACTACAGGTGTGCAGAGAGGGGAGCTGTCCACATGTACTTGAGGGGTGGGAAGGCTTCCTGGAAGAGGAGGGGTCTTCTGAACAGGGTCTTAGGCAAACTGTTATGGCTCAGTGAGGGGGGTATTCATCCCCGGGTACCTGGTGGGGGTGTGCCAGGGGCTTTGCGGCAGGAGCCCGTTGATATGATCCTTGTCCTTTTAGCCGCAGTATCTTTGTGAGGCCATGCTGATCCTGGGCAAGCTGCACTACGTGGAAGGCTCATATCGAGATGCCATCAGCATGTACGCACGGGCCGGCATTGATGACATGTCCATGGAGAACAAGCCCCTGTATCAGATGCGGCTGCTGGCAGAGGCCTTTGTCATTAAAGGTAGGTGTGGGCACTGGCTGGGGCTCCCCTTCACTGTGCCCAGGTCATTACACTCTGATCCCCATGTCCCTGGAACACTGACCAGCCAGGTGGTTGCTGGGGTAACCAGCCACACTGCTGGCTGACCGCAGGTATGGGATGGATGTCAGGTCAGAAGACTTGGGTAACCCGCCCTTGCTCTGTTGACAAGTAGTAACGCAACTGTGTGCCCTTGGGCATATAGCTCTTCACCTTTCTTGGCCTCAGTTGATTTGTCTATAAGACAGCGTCATAATAATCTGCCCTCACAGGGTTACCACGAACAAGAGGAATCAGTTGTGTAACCAGGTTGGGAAAGGCTTAAAAAATGTGCCACCTGTCGTCACGCTGGCACCAGTGTTGATGTTGGCTACAGGTCAGGTGCTTGATGGCAAAGAAACCTGGAATTGCTCAGATATCTGCTGCTCTCCTGCTGTGAGCGGCCCAGGGGGGTGGTGCTGGGATCCTGCTATGGGCGGATCAGAACCACCTCCCAGGGTGAGGAGTGTTCTGGTGGGGAGCTAGGCACATGGACTTAGTAATGTAGGAATTTCATGATGGGGGCTGTGGATGCCCATGTGGGGAAAGAGTGCCCTTGACCTGAGCTTGCAGGTGTTACATGTTAATGAAAGCCCTACCCCAGACTTTGCACTGCAAGCTCCTTCTTCCCTGGATCCTTGAGCCCTGGGGTCACAGAGCCTGAGCAGTGGCTCTTGGTGGCAGTGAGGGTCTCAGGAACCTGTCTGTCCAGACTGTTGCCAGGATTCTTGGATGGTCAGTCTTCTTTTATTCCAGCACAGACCAACCCCCAGAGTCTAGAAACACATGTGGCCCTGTGGGGATTTGGTGTCTGGTATTGGTAGAGTATTTGTCACCTTCTTTTCTATTGTAGACGGGGACATTCTGCCATCTTATATACAGGGAAACTGAGGCCCAGAGAGGGAAGGTGCCTCACCCAGAGTTACCCAGAGATCTGTGGTGGAACGAGGATTGGAACCTCCACCTCCTGTGATGTTGGCTTTGGACCATGATTCCCCACTCCCAGTCTTCTGTCTCTTTTGGGTCCAGGAGGGCTGACTAGTCTGAGCAGGGCATAGCCTCCTTTGAGAGCTGTTTGCCCACCCCTGAGTCCCTGGGTCCCTTTCACCATTGAGAGATTGTTAATGCCCCCCCGGGAAGTCTGCTGAGATTTTCACCCCAGACAGACCCAGTGTGGGGCTGTGAAAGGCCGGCGCCCATCTCAGGTGGTCCAGTGTGGGGTCTTCTCCCATTGCTTTCTTGTGCCCTTCTCTGTGCCCCTGGCATAGGCTGGGCGGGGGTCTTGGGAGGTTGATCTTCATTTGGAAACCACCTCTGCCACCAACTCCCCGAGCCTAACACCCTTCCTCAGGGCTCCTTTCCGGCACTTTTTCCTGTAGACCTGGCTCGGTACCTACTGCTCCCTGTCTCCTGCTTTCTACTCTTTCCAGCACGCCTCCAGCTTCTTGGGGGAACACAGGCCCGGTGGTCAGAGGTGCTGCAGGGGAGGTAAGGAGCCGGGTGTCCCCGGCATGGGCTGCTCGATTATCTGGCTGTGCTGGCTCCCCAGCCCCCACTGACTGCATGTGGCCTTGTGCTTGCCTGCCTCCTCTCTGCCTGTCCTCTCTGACCTGCTGCAGTGCCTGTACCCTGCTGCTTGGCATGCTGAGGTTCACCTGACCCTGTGTGTGCTTGAGATTGCATGTGGCCTCCGGAGTGTGCATGGAGTTGATTTTCCTGGGTCTAGGGGATCCAGCAGGGCTCCCCATGCAGAGAGTAAGGGGTGCGGATGGCTCGTCATTGGTCCTGACTCCATTTGTGAGCATGGGGCTTGTGTTAGCCTGCCAGGCTGCCAGAGCAAAATGTCATTGACTCATGCTCAGTCATGTCTGACCCTTTTGCATCTCCGTGGACTGTATCCCACCAAGTTTCTCTGTCCATGGGCTTTCCCAGGCAAGAATAACTGGAGTGGGTTGCCTCTCCCTCCTCTTGGTGATCTTCCTGACCCAGGGATCGAGCTATTGTTTCTTGAGTCTCCTGCATTGCAGGCAGATTCTTTACCACTCAGCCACCTGGGA
Source organism: Cervus canadensis (assembly GCF_019320065.1). Classification (NCBI taxonomy): domain Eukaryota; kingdom Metazoa; phylum Chordata; class Mammalia; order Artiodactyla; family Cervidae; genus Cervus; species Cervus canadensis. Next base: position 28,354,190 of record NC_057390.1, read on the forward strand.
AGCCCCAACAAAATGTCATAGACTGGGTGGCTTAAAGAATAGGAATTTGTCACGGTTCTGGAGGCTGTGAAGTCCAAGATCCATGTACCAGCAGCATTGGTGTCTGGTGGGGGCTCACTGCTTGGATGGCGGGTGGCTGCCTTCTTGCTGTGTCCTCACATGACCTGTCCTCCCTGTGGGGTCCTGGAGAGATCTCTTCTAGTCACCTTCTTATAAAACCTCTAATCCCGTCATCAAGCCCCCACCCTGATGGCCTCATCTAACCCTAGTTTCCTCCCAAAGACACCATCTCCAGGTACCATCCCATTTCAGGTTAGAGCTACAATGGATGAACTTGGGGGCCCACAGACACTCAGCCTGTAAGTAGAATGGAGGCAGCAGCATGCCCCAGAGTTCAACAAACGATAATATATATTTATTAAACCCTCACTACACTGCAGGTATGCCCTCCTGCAGTCTACACAGTAACCCGCTGAGTAGGTGTTCTCTTCATTCCTATGTTCTAGACCAGGAGTTACAAGCAAAGAGGAGAGGGGACCCTTGTGGATGTCCCTGGAGTTTGCAGAATCAGGATTTGAACCCAGGCAGCCAGAGCTCATGAACACTCTGTGGTGGTGCTGCTCACAATTCTAGACTGAAAGGAATCATGGAAATGATGTAGGTCCGTTCTCAGGTAACAGATGAAAAAGGCTGGCGGAAGTGAAACGACTTACCTGGACATCAGTTAGCTTGTGTGTGAACCAGAATGCCCTTCCTCTAGGCTGCCTCTTTTCAGCCTCTGTCAGCAGATGTTGGGTGGCCTCCTGCGGAAGCCCGACATGCGTGCTCCCCAGTACTCTGCCTGGCTAAGCCATTATAGCTGAGCTTCTGTACCATCTTGCATTGGAGTCTGCTCTGTGGTTCCACCTGGTCCCTTCCTGTGGGGCAGGGAGTTGGGTTCTCCAGCCCATGTGGCTGGAGGGAAGGGGCGAGGCTGTGTGTTGTAGTGGGAGGGGCCTGAGCGCCCTGCCTGGAGACTCAGTGGGGCTGTAAGTGTGGGTGTCTCAAGAGCAGGCTCTGGGTCTCTTCACTCATGAGAGACACAAAAACACACTCAACTCACCCGCTTTCCCCTTCAGAGCAGAGGGACTTGGCACTGTGTCCTCTGGGGGGTCACTCACCAGGACTTGACCTTGCTCTGAAGTTGGGGGGACATGGATGAGATCAGAAGATTCTTTCTGATTCTCAAGGAGGGCTTCAGACACCGTCCCAGGAGCTTGAGAGAGGGGGGCAGCTGAAGCAGTTGTGGGTTTCTCTTGCTTGAAGTGAAGAAACCTTATGTGCATATACGTGTATATTGCATAGAGTGGGGGACAGGAGGTATATGACCCTCCAACTCCTCTAAGGGAAAAAAAGTTACTGTCTATGTCAAATTTGATCAGAAACAATATGAAAACCACAAACTTTTCACTAAGATAGAATAAAACAGCTTCACTTCCCTGTCTGAATGAACTGTTCCCCAACATCACACCTGGGATCAGACTGACCTGATCCTGCCAGGAATGGAGGACTGGATTTTAGGGCCTCACACGGGCCCCCGGGAGGTGGGCTGGGCTCTGTCAAAGCCTCTGGCTTTAAGGAAGGACTGTCTCTCCCCAGGTCCTCCAGCTCCTCCTGGCTGCCGAGTTGATGGGTCTGCCACACAGAAATAGGCCTATCTTGTGGCCTGCCGCTCCCAAGTCCCCTGCTGGCCCTGGATGGAGCTGAGGGCCCTGTCCCTGTCTGTCACAGTCCCCCAGTTGGCCCCTCCTCCCCCAGTCTTCCAAGCTCCTCTGGTTATCTGACTCCATGGTATACCCGGAAACGTGAGGCGTGGGCCCTCCCGCTCTGGACCCTGAGCGTATGATGGGGGTGGGGGGTGGGGGGGGCAGGATTATCACATGCACCACCCAGGAGCTTATTGGAAGTGTAGACTCAGGCCCCACAACCAGACGTATTGAATCAGAATCTGCATTTTTAACAGCATCCCCAGGTGATGTGTATACACCTTACTGTTTGAGAAACAATGCCCTGGAACTCTCGTTTAATAAATATTTGTTGGCTGGTGGATTGACCTTCATTTCATCTCTAGAATGGAAGGGAGTTTTTATGCCCACTCTTTGGATGCAGAAACTGAGGCTTGTCTGCGATTGTGCAGCCTGTGAGTAGCAGAGCTTGGACTGGTGGCCAGTGGTCGTCTCCCAAGCTCCCATGGCTGACTAATATTCCATCATATGAATATGTATGTTCCACATCTTTATCCATTCATCTGTGATGGATATTTAGGTTGTCTCCATGTCTTGGCTGTTGTGAATAGTGCTGTTGTTAACACAGAGGTGCGTGAATAGATACAGATCCCTCCTTTTGATACCATTTTGATTGGTTTGGGGGGAACATCTTCCATTTACTTTTCATGAAAGATGCTGAAGCTGAAACTCCGATACTTTGGCCACCTCATGCGAAGAGTTGACTCATTGGAAAAGACCCTGATGCTGGGAGGGATTGGGGGCAGGAGGAGAAGGGGTCGACAGAGGATGAGATGGCTGGATGGCATCACCAACTCGATGGGCATGAGTTTGAGTAAACTTCGGGAGCTGGTGATGGACAGGGATGCCTGGCGTGCTGCGATTCATGGGGTCGCAAAGAGTCAGACACGACTGAGCGACTGAACTGAAAGATAATCTATAGTAATTTGGTGTCGAGACACTTCTCCAAAGGCCTGTGTTCAGTACTGCCCATCTTTGCAGAGCCCTGCTGGTTTGATTCTATATGCTTGTGGCTGTCAGCCTGTCTTCCCATGAAACTTGAAGCCCCTTGAGGATAGAGGGTCATTTCTTCAACATTCCCAATCTTCTCTCCCTCTTCTCCCTTCCCTTCCCAGAGCACGTGTTTCTGATAAATGAGGTCACTCCTGGTGCTCAACATGATCTAAAAAGTTCTGTCCTTTCACCTTTTCTTGGGCCACTGTCCTCGGTGACCAACCCCATTTTTGTTCCTCTACATGTAGGTAGCACCAACGCTTCCTTCCAGACACAGTTCAGGTGCCTCCTCCACCAGGAGATCCCCCTGATTGTAGCTGCAGACTACAGCATTCTCTCCCTCTGTCAAGCTCATTTGGACCTTGGCCCAGTCTCCCCAGTTAGAGGTCAGTTTGCTTCTCCTGCCAGGGGTCTGGTGTCTTGTCATTGTACCCCTGGCCCAGCTCCCACTGGAGAGAGTAAAATTTGCCAGCGGTTGATTCAGCAAGTGCCTGCTGGGGGTGCCGTGATGGACAATTCGGGTCCCTCCTCTCAGAGGAGTGGCAGGTAGGTGAGCAAGGCCCACCGCTGGTGTGCTATGCCTGGGGAGAAGCAGCCGCTCTGGAGGAGGCCCGCTGGTGAGTCATAAGCCACCTGGTGCCACTCTTTCCGGCCCCACCTCTGCATCGGCAGGCCGTTGTGTCAGTGAAGTCCACCATTTGGGAAAAGCAGGAAACGGGAACACCCAGTGGTGGCTGGTCTGTAGCTTACTCCCATGGCCTGCTGGGCAGGATGCCAGACTTGCTGCCTGGCCATGGTGTCCTGGCCACGTGGCTGCCCCCAGTTCTGTGGGCTGCTCTGCCTTGACATCTTGATGGGGGCAGGGGAAGGGGTTGGTCTTTGAATTCCCTTAGGGGCTACAGCTCCTCAGCTGCCCATCTCCAAGTAGGAGAATCACTGATGCCCAGGGAGAACTTGTTTGACCCACTCTGTTCCAGAGAGGGAAGTGAGTGAGACCTAGCAAGTTGTGGGGCCTTCCCAGGTGAGCTGGCAGGTGAGGCTGAACGTTAGGATGGATCAGCTGCAGATGGATGGAATAGGTGCCCTCCAGGTAAAGGAAAAATCCAGAGGGAGGCCCTGGGGAAATGGAAGTGACTTATTTGGAGTAGGGTACAGTCATACCTTTCTGGAATTAAGAGAGTGTGTGGGAGGGACTGGGAAATGAAGGGGCAACAGGAGCCCAGCAGGAAGGCTTGTGGTATCCCTTTTGCTGGTGTTCCAGAACTTCGGCCCTAGGTGGCCATACCGTGAGGTGTGGCACAGCCTGTTTCCTGTAAAATTGGGCTCATCTGTTGGCCAGCATGCTGTCCGGGTCCATCTGGAGCAGTCTAGGCAATGCCACTGTGGATCCACGTGACAAACTGTCCTCTTTTCTGTTGATCTGAGTTCTAAGGGTATCCCCAGCTCTCATGGACATGCATGATGCTTCAAGGCCTGTTCTTTTGACATCTTGAGCCTTACCCAGTTCAGCCCCGAAAGCCCCAGTGTTGCTGTCCACCTCTCAGCGGTTCTTTGGCAAATGGCTTCCTTCTCTCCCCTAGTCTGTGTTGCTTCCATTTCTCTGGCCCTTGCCCAGTGTGGTAATGACCCCCCATTTCTGCGGCCATGTGTCCTGCCCTAAGCCCTACAGACGTGGTCATTGCTGCCTACTTTGGGGCTTGTGCGCCCCTTGAAAGCCAGAGGTGCCTTGTGCTTTAGCCAAACCAATCCCTTTGCCTCTTGCCCGCAGCCCAGCTCCAGGGAGGCTACTCTGGAAGGTTTATCTGCTGGCTGACTAATAAAAGGATGGCCTGGCCATGGAGGGAGCTAGCCCTGGTTCACCCAAAATACTGCAGTATGATCCTCAATTGTGAAAGTGCTATGAAAAGTAAAAATTTTAAATACATTAAGTAGCTATGAGAATTATCTTTTCCTTAACCCTCAAGACTTTTTTTCCTGTTCATTCAGCCTCTGAAACTGCCAGCTCTTCTACTCTCTCCTGGGATTTTATGACTTTATGTATGTGTGTGTGTGTGTGTGTGTAAGTTCAAGCTTATGCACACATGTCCTTTTTTTTTTTTTAAATTAACCATTTATGCATGTGTGCTCAGTTGTTCAGTAGGGTCCCAAAGACTAGCCTCCTAGGCTTCTCAATCCATGGGATTTTTTCCAGGCAAGAATACAATTTTATGGGTTTAGTAAAACTTTGAAAAAATGAAAGAAGGCAGCTTCTAGGGCGGGACATGGTGGGACATTTGGTTTGGGGGTTTTTTTTAGTCCTGGTATGGCAGGAATTAGCTGTTTATTTTGGCTTCCTTCTCAAAGGGGCGTGAGCCATCTGCCTTGTGGGGAAACGGGTCAGCCCTGGCCCCAAACTGTGAGCCATGGTGTGAGAGGCTGGCGTGCAGATGGAGACGAAGGAGCGGTCTGGGCGTCTTGCAAGGGGCTGCTGTGTTCATTGTGTGCTCAGCAAGCCTTCCCCGGGGTCCTGCCTGGGTTGAGAGATACAAACCAGGACAGGAAGGTGGGCGGACTCACAGAAGGGAGACCGTGGGGCTGGAGGTGAAGGAGTTGGTGTGGTCTCCCCGCATCGTCTCCTGGTGGCCCATTCCTCCATCGTTGGAGGCCACCCCCGAGAGCAGTCGGTGTGAAATGTGGACAGGGCATGGAGGGGTGCATCTGAGAAGCCAGCACCGACCCTGTGGCCCAGCTGAGCCGGGGTGGCAGCTGTAATTCAGCCATTAGATACACGTGTGAAAGGCAGGCCCCCACGGGTGGCCAGAAGCTGAGATTTGGGAGCCCCTGGTGGGTCATCGAGGGTAAGTAAGGGAAGACGTGTGGAGTCTGGGCTGAGAGGATGGATGGTGTTGAAGCCAGAAGACCTGGGTCTGGCTGGCACTTAGAGTGGAGAGGTGTTGGAGGGAATCTCTTCTCCCTGAGTTAGATTTCCCGTTTGTCATTCTAGGGAAGGGCTAGACCCCTACCTAAGAGATCATTTTGAGCATTACTTGAAATGTTTTCCGAGAGCACATGCTCTCTGTTCTTTAGAATATCATCAGATTTAATGTTCACAGCCAGCCTATGAGGTGGACACTGTTGGCAACCTTATTTTGTGTTTGGGGAAACTGAGACTTAGATCTCTGTAAATGGTTTGGGGTATATTCTTCCAGTCATTTTTTCCTGTAAGTTTGTATGTTTTAAAGAAAAACAAGTTCATATAATCATTTTGTATGTAACTGTATTTTGCAACTTGTTTTTTGAAGTTAATATTTTATGAACTAGTTTCTAGTATATGTGTACATTAAAGTAGCATCATAGCATTTTATTGCAAGAATCTATTGCAGTTTAGCAAACTTTCCTGTAGGTTTATATGTTTTAAAGAAAAATAAGTTCATACAATCATGTATTTTGTAACTTGTTTTTTGAAGTTAATATTTTATGAACTAGTTTCTAGTATATGTGTACATTAAAGTAGCATCATAGCATTTTATTGCAAGAATCTATTGCAGTTTAGCAAACTTATCTCCTGTTAGGGTGTAGTCCTGTAGGTGAAGTCTCTCTCTCTCTCTTTTTTTTTATCTTTATAACAAGGCTGTACTGGATCTATTTAAAGCTAAATTTTTGATTTTTTTGCATACATTATTTTTTTAAGGATAAATTTCTAGAAGTAGAGTGAAGTCAAAGTATATGCACTTTTCAGAAACTTTGATATGAGTCAAATTGTCTGCTCTTCTTTTCTTAATTTTTTCAATTGGTAAAATATAAAATTTAGCATCTTAACCATTGGAAATTCTTTCAGCTGCAGTAAAATACACGTAAAATTTATTATCTTAATAGGTGCACAGTTCAGTAGTGTTAAGTACATTCATGTTGTGCAACCAATCTCCAGAACACTTTATCTTGTAAAATTGAAACTCTGCGTCCAGTAAACAGCTTTCCATTCCCCTCCCCCAGCCCCTTGCAGTCCCCATTCCACTTTCTGTCTCTGATTTGACTACTCTAGGTACCTTGTAGAAGTGGAATCTTCCAGACTTTGTCTTCTGTGACTGGCTTATTTCACTTAGCATAATATCCTTAAGGTTCATCTGTGTTGTTGCATATGGCAGGATTTCCTTTTTTTAAGGCTGAATAATATCCCACTGTATATATATCTTACATTTTCTTTATCCATCCATCAATAGACACTTGGATTGCTTCTGCCCTTTTGCTATTGTGAATATTGTTGCTATGATCATAAATGTACACATATCTCTTCTAGATTTTTTTTTCAATTCTTTTGTGTATATACCCAGAAGTTGCTGGATCATGTGGTAATTCTGTTTTTAATCGTTTGAGGAATGACCAAGCCGTACCATTTTGTATTCCCACAGTTGTCCGCTTTTGAGTGATTTATAAGAGTTCTTCCCAACCTGGCCTTGAGGCTTCCTCTCCGAGGGCTGAAGCAGTCACTTGCATGTCTTCCGCTCTCCCATCCTCCACCCCCATAGGGTGTACCCTTCTTGGGTGCCCTGTACTCTTCGACTAGCTGGGTAGGCAGGAGGGAGGGGTCCACATATCTGGAAAATTCTACTTCAGAGGAAGCATCGCGTTCTCCATCTCCACATCCAGAACCCTGGGCTCCAAGGGTGGGGCTTCTTGGAAGAACTGCTGTCCAGAATATGATGAGTCACTTAGACTGACGAGGCCAGGGCCAGCCTGTGTGTTGAGCCCAGGGCTGTGCCAGGATCAGTTTGCCTCCAAATGGAAAGTTTGGAGTTCACGAAAAAGCAAGAGTTCTTGAAAGAGGAACTCCCCTCTCTCATAGGACAGGGTGTTTTCACAGAAAGACCCCTCTGCTAGTGGAAATTCAGGAGGTAGTACCCAATGCTTCCTGGTAGCCCCTGGCTTCTTGACACTTGACAGGACTGGGATCCACTGGGATCCTTTGGGAGCAGACTCAGGAGCAGCCTCTCTCCGTCTTGGACCTAGTATGGTCTCAACACAGAGGGCAGAGGGTGAAGAAACTCGAGGCCTGGAGTTCCTGGTATATTTCCCATTAGATATTCATAGACAGGAAAATGGACCTTCATATGAATCAAAGAGCAAATATAAGACAAGCCTTTTTTTATGGACAGAACTCAGTGATTGGACTGTGACCCTCACTAGGAGGAGCCATTGCTAGCTCCAGGAAGCTTTTTGGTCTTCTGTATATTGGAAATTATTTCACATACCACCACTTCAATGACTATATCCCCTCTATCTTCATTAGTTCCCTGGAGTCATAATTGCTTCCTTTAAAAGAGGGATATTTTTATTGTTTTTAGATATATTTTTATACAGTTCCTGAGTCTTAAGTGTGTAATTTGATGAATTTGGCAAACATAGATACCCATGTAACCAACAGCCCAGTAAAGACAAAGAACATTTCCATCACCCCAGAAAATTCCTGCAGGTCCTTTGCCTATTGGTCCCTTCCCCAACCCCACCCCTGGCAGTGATTGCTTAGTTTGTGTTAATACAGGTAATAATTTTGCTCTTGTTTAGAATGACTTATAACTGAAATCATACAGCCTGTACTTTTTGATATCAGGCTTCTTCTGCACAATTATAAGTTCTGAGAGATTCATCTGTGTTGTTTATTTCTGAGTAGTATTCCATTGTATAAATATGCTACGATTTGTTTATAAATTCTGCATGAACTATTGTTTAGAGAGGGAGAAACCTCATCAGGCTCTACACTCTGCATGAGTGAACGTGCGCATCCTTCCACTCACTGAACACCAGGTCTTGCTCTCGCTTGGTGCAAAGATCAACCAGAAATGGGCAGAGAGGAAAGTTAGAGTGTAAGGGAAGGGCACACACAGAGGAGATGCAGCTAAAATGTTCTGCTGGTTCTGGAGTTGAGAGACTTCCGAAACCTTCAGGGAAGAGCTGGTTTCACTGTGAACTTCCAAGGAAGATGGATTTAGAATTCTCAGGGAAGCACAGTGGAGAGGCCCCTGCTAGGAGCTGAAGGAACAGATGAAGCATAGGGAAGCTGGCTGCCCCACAGACAGATGCTTTGTTGCGGCCAGCCCACCGGAGGCTTGGAACTGTCAGCCTGAACCTGCCAGGCAGCTGGCATCACCCATCCCAGTTCTGGGCCCAGAGGTGGGGCAGCAGGGAACCCAACCAGTGGCATATCTCCAGCCCGGGGCGGGGAGGGCGGGCACAGGATGTGATAAAGCAGACCCTCTCTGTGTCTTCTGGAGTTGGCTGTGCCCTCCGACCATCTGCGCTTGGCTTCCAGGCCAGGCCCTGAGCAGTTTCTGTGTCCCACCATCCTTCAGGGAGCTTTGGCCATGGGTCTGGAGAGGAGAGGCTGGGCCAGCACCAGCAGTGATGGGGGGACCTGCCTTCTTCTGCCTCCTTGTTGCGTCTCCTCCAGCGCACACTCTGTTCCTCCTCCCCATTCAATCCTCTCCTGGTCATGAGTCATTTGGCAAGAGGCATGTTGACACTTGGTGACCCGGGTAACTGAGTCTTTGTGTTGAGCAAGGGCCTTCACAGCCTGTGCCCAACGTTTCCCAGACTGAGGCACCCCGACCTTTGAACCAGTTCCCACCCCATCCTGGCAGAGGGCAAGGGCACTGAATCCATAGGGGTTGACATCTAGCCAAGAAAAGCAGTAATTCCTTACCTTGTGTTTGTGGAGTACTCTGTACTTGTCAAACATGAGTGGGCTTGTCATTTGTTCAGCCAGCCTACTGGGCATCAGGTTATAGAAAGGGGAATGTGATGAGGTCTGTGCCTTTAAGGAACCTACAGTCTGGCTGAGCAAACATGTGCACAAATAAATAAGTATAAAAAATGGTGGGGCTGAAATATGTCAGGTGTAGACCGGGAGAGATGGTTGGTTATACCAGGGTGTATCAGGAGGGGCTCCACAGAGGAGGTGGCGCTTGGTGGGGCAGAAGGTGAGCTGTACTTTTGGGTGGACTTTGGGGGTCCTTACATTCCCGGCAAGAGGAGCAGCCTGAGCACAGTCAGCATCTGGGAGCAGAGGTTGCATGTGGGTGCAGCAGGTCTGGTGTCGCAGTCAGCTCAGGCTTAGAACAAAGCACCATAGACTGGCTGGCTTATACCCCACAGACACTTGTTTCTCACAGTCCTAGAGGCTGGAAGTCTGAAATCAAGATCAGGTTCTCCTGAGACCCCTCTTCCAGGTTGCTTGTTGTTGCTTGGTCGCTAAGTTTGTACCTGACTAACTGAGACCCCATGGACTGTAGCCTGCCAGGCTCCTCTGTCCATGGGATTCTCCAGGCAAGATAACTGGTGTGGGTTGCCATTCTCTTCTCCAGGGGATCTTCCTGACCCGGGCATCAAACCTGTGTCTCCTGCATTGGCAAGTGGGTTCTCTACTGCTGAGCCAGATTACAGGCTGCCGACATCTTGCTGTGTGCTCACATGATGGAACAGATGAGGGAGCTCTCTGGGGTCTCTATAGACACTAATCCCTATCATTAGGTCCCAGCCTCAGGACCTAGTCACTTCCCCAAGGCCAGCCTCCTCATATCATCACCTTGGGCTTTAGGTTTTCAACATGTGACTTTCAAGGGGACACAAACATTTGATCTATAATGTATGATGAGAGACAAGCCTGGGGAGTTGACAGGGGTGAACCTTGGAGGGTGTGGTGCAGAGAGTCAGGAGTTTGGACCTTACGCTATAGCAGCAGGGACCCTTGGAGGGGTTGTAAGCAGTAGAGTTTTAGAAGGATCACCCTGGGAGCCTTGAGCAGGATGGATGAGAGCCTGGAGGCAGAACTGTGAGCTGCGCATGACAGGAAGGCAATATATCTGTTTATCTACCCAAGAGATAAAGCCCGAATAAGGAGATAAGAAGGGGGAAGGGGAGAGGAGGTTTGAAATGTTAAATGGTCATCAGTTGGATGTTAGGGCCAAAGGCAGAGAGCTGAGGATTCTCTTCTTACACCTTCCTTCACTTAGTTCATCTTGAACACCTGCTACATGTCACATACTGTGTGGGCACGAAGATGAGAAAGATCTGAGTTCTGCCCCCTGAGAACCGCCATCTAGGACAGCACTCTCTAGTCTGGACTGAGTTGCCTGTGACAGGAGTACAATTTAAGCAGACTTTGACCCCTCCCCGGCCCGAGGGAGAAGTAGGGGATGTGATTTATTGGTGCACATATTGGAAGGTTTCAGGGTGTAGTTCTTCAGGCAAGGTGTTCAAACACTTTCTTTAGGAATCTGCCCTTTACCATCATGTCTCATCTCTCCTCTGAGTGGACTTCTTTTTTTTTAGTTTGTTTAATGACTAAGAGTTTAGTCAATCTTTTTCCTGTCTTGAAAAAAACACAACAGATATAAATATAGTTGTTTTCCTCCACAGCTTTCTCTTCCTGGTTTCTTATAGTTTAGGGATTTTTGTTTTTGTTTTGACTTTAAAGTTATGTTTTCTTATATTTAATTTTTTTTAAATTTTGGTAAGAAAACACATACTATAAAATATACCATCTTAACCATTTTCAAGTGTACCATCATGTTAATGACATTCACGTTATGTAGCTTTGTTTTAAGGTCAGCTTTCCCTAACATTTTCAGTCTGACTTCTTAGCAGCTTAACAAGCCCAGTGGAAGGGTGAGAATTCCTCTTGGCCCCACCTGGCCACCTGCACACCCTAGCTAGTCACTGTGGGCTTGATGATAAGTCAGCCTGGATCACATGCCTGCCCTGGAGGTGGGATGGGGTCTTTACCCTGTGAACCATGGGGGCGAGGCTGCAGGATGGACGCTCAAAAGGAAAATGAGGTGCTGCTGCTAAAACAATGGGACGTGAATGCCAGGGACACAAAAACAGCAGATTCCCCTGCAGGCACATAGGACCTGAGCGTATAACGCAGGCGGGGTAGAGATTGGTTGGTTCCTCAAGAGGTCTGTGTGTAAATGCCATGTAATCGAGCGTCTACCACGTGCGAGGACTGTGTCACTGTAACACACCAGAGACACTCATTTGCCCAGGTTGAACTATTGGGGGAGAGGAGTTGGATGTAAGTAACCACTCCAGGGTGTAGACATGGTGAGTGCCTGGGGAGGGGTCAGGATTGCTTCGTGGAGTGCTGCCTGGAAGGCCAGGCAGGAGTTGGGCATGGGGGTGCCACCAGGGCATGGGTGCCTGCTGTCTGCCTACCGCTTGATGCCTGCCGCTGCTGATACCATTCTTGCTTTAGGCCCTCCCCCCCGCTCCCCGGAACCTCTGCCTTCCACTGGCTGCTCCAGAGTCTCAGATGAGGCCACCCTGGGCCCCTGAGAGGGGCCTGGAGTTGGGCGCCCCCACCTTCAAGCAGGGCAGGTCCGAAGTGCTCCCCTCCTCCTGCAGGCCTCTCCCTGGAACGCCTGCCCAACTCCATTGCTTCCCGCCCCCGCCTGACTGAGAGGGAGGAGGAAGTGATCACCTGTTTTGAGAGAGCCTCCTGGATCGCTCAGGTGTTCCTGCAGGAATTGGAGAAGGTAAGCTGGAAGTGACAACTCCATAGTCATCACTGCCCTCTGCCGAGCACACGTATCTATGCACCACCCAGCCCACCAGTCCCGCCAGCTAACCCCGTAGGTCATGCTTGTGCAAATTAGAAAAGAGGGCCCTGCACCCATCCTTAAGATGCTCTGGAAACTCCTTATAGTATCCCGATCCTGTTAGCATGAGACTCTTTACTGCCAGAAAACAGTTTTAATAAATAGAAGAGTCCACGCTGTCTGTGGGGAGCCGGCAAACTCCTTGATGAGCTCAGCTTATATGACCAAATTTGACAGCCCTGTTTGAGACAGCCCTCACAACAGCTCTATGAAGTAGATATTATATTCATCCCTCTTTAATAGATGAGGCTTAGATTAGTCTATTTGCCCACTCCTCTCCCCTTGGAGGGCTTTCCCGGGTGGCTCAGTGGTAAAGAATCCTCCTGCCACTGCAGGAGACACAGATTCGATCCTGGGTCGGGAAGATCCCCTGGAGAAGGAAATGACAACCCACTCTGGTATTCTTGCCTGGAAAATCCCCCCATAGACAGAGGAGCCTGGCAGGCTACAGCCCATGGGGTCTCAAAGAGTTGAGCATGACTTAGTGACTGATCATCATCACCCACTCCCCTTGGAAGGGTGCAGTCAGGACAGTCCTTGTAGACACTCTTCTCAACTCTCAGGTGCCCTGGCAGTCCCTTACTGGACCCCCTGGTGGGGAGGAGGCCCATTCTTAAAGCAGCAGAAACAGGACTCGAGTGTATTCCCTGGCACAGGTCCACTTGGAGACTTGCGTTGACCTCTGCCAAGGTCGCATGCAGTGTTTTAGAAGCTCTTCCCATTTAAATTACATATGGTTTGGAGGAAGCATTTAGGGAAAAGAGAAAGTGACCCATTCAGTAGAGGCCTGGCCTTTGGACTCTTTAAACGGGATGATGTAGGCGATGAGCTATAATGGTGTCCAGGGCTGGAATCAGCACCCCGGGGACTCTGGGCTGACAGATGGGCCTGGATAACTGGGTATGTGGGTCTAGGGAGGGCAGGCCGTGGAACCCTGTGCATTTTCAGGAAGACTGGGTGTCCCTTCTAAGACCCAGCCCCAACCTCTGAGAAACTAAGAATCCTTCTTAAACCTACTTCAGTTTCTGAAAAATAAGGTGGATGGCTCGTTGATTTTTTTTTTCCCTTGGATCAGAGAGGGAGGTGGCATAGTGAAGGCAGGCCCTCTCAGAGCTGAGCTTAAGTGATAGCTCAGTTAATAATACAGTTGTTCCTCAGCTTCCCCAGAGACCCAGAGTCGCCATCTAGCTGTTCTGAGGTTTCCTGGTATGTGACAGGGACAGTGTAGGGCCTGGCATTTGGTAGGCACTTGAGTGCTTGTTGAATGAATGTACCAATGAATACAGAGCCCAGAATGTGTAGCTGGCCAGACTTGAGTCTGAGATCATGGCCCAAGCCAGCTTTGTGTTCCCAGGCACTTTCTGAGCCTCAATTTCCTCTGAAGTGCAAATAAAACCAGCATTGGAGGGCTGTTATCGGCATCTGGCATTTGCATGCAGAGAATGCTTTAGACTTATTTTATTTATTTATTTATTTTTTCTGAAGGGTAGTGTTTTATTTGACAGACAGCATGGACTTCTTACATATCCATTATCAGTGCCTTTAAAACCGAACAACCTTAAAATTTAGCAGCAGTTTCTGCAAGTACAAAAATGTACATTTATTACATATGGTAGTAAAATTTGTCATGATATACAAAATCAAAGCATTTTAGATAAAGCATTGGTCTAGTATATTATAGATTGACAGAGTATAATAAAATGACATGTAGTCTGTCTTCAAATCATACAACATAATACTTAGTGGGTAGGAAACCATCCACTCGATTTAAAGCATAGAAGATGCTGAGGTTCTTCCATAACCATTCCTAGTCTCTGTGTTCCCTTAGATACTCCTGTAACGTTTAATGTGAATAGTTAATATTGCTGGAAAGTATTATGTTGTAGACTTACTTTAAATGGAAGCAGCTCAGGTTGTGTTGGGTCTGAATACTGCATTACGTGTCCCTGAGGTGCCTGGGGGCTTGGGAGGTGCTAGAGCCGCTGCCCCGGCCTGGGCTGACCCTGGCCCCAGCCCCTCAGCCTTGGCACCTGCAGACAGCAGCGCTCTCTGTGTTCCCCTTGCCAGGTCACAAGTAACACCACATCCCGGCACCTGAAAGGCTCGCACCCAGTCGACTACGAGCTCACCTACTTCCTGGAAGCCGCCCTCCAGAGCGCTTATGTGACGAACCTGAAGAAGGGGTAGGTCGCCGGCAGACGAGCAGTTCCTGGTCATTTCTCCCAGTCCCGGGAGCTGCTCACATTGGTCTCGCTGAATCAGGTCCCCCTTGTCTCTTGGGCACGTGTGTGTGGACTCGCTGGAGAGGACAGTGGGGGCTTGGCTTGTTCCTGTCTTGTCAGATGAGCGTGCCCAAGAGCTTGGGAGAGGGGCCGGCTTCAGGGAGCTGCTGAAGCAGTGATGCCTGTGCGTATTGCGGGATGGTCGTCTGTAGAAGAGGAGGTTCTGGGAGCCTGACAGGGTGTGGGAAGCGTGAAGGACAGCGAGCCAGGCAGTCTGGAGGTGGTTGCTGTTGCCTGACGTGTCGGCTGAAGTCATTTTGCTTCTCTGAGCCTCATTCTCTCCAAAATATAATGAAAAAGGCAATTCCTGCTTGTTCCATCTTTCAGGGGGCTCTGAGATGCCAGGGGAGATGTGAAAGTAAAGCTCGGCATCATTTTGGGGGTGCAGCTGCCTGCAGATGAGGTGGCAAGAAGCTCATTCTCCTGTGTGTCGACTGGAGAGCCCTGGGATGCACAAACACGGGCCGAGAACCCCTGTCTTAGCCTTTTGCTCCTCGGGGTTAAGAAGGGCGCCCTTCTTGTGAAGAGCCTGGTGGATATTTCCACCCGGTGGGGGTGGGGCTGGGGGTGTAGGTGCCAGGCCCAGCGTGCTGTTTCATGGGGTGTGTTGGTGGTGATGGAGACAGAGAGAGAGGCGACCCAGCCAGGAGGGTGTGTTGCTGGCGGCGTTGGGTCTTTGGCGGTTCTACAGGGCTCAAGGCCTCCATCAGGTCGGAGACTGGCAGGCAGGGGCCTGGGCTTCCTGTGCCTCAGTTCCCTTGGCATCATTCCCATCTCCTGCAAACACTGTGGTCTGGGGCCATGAGGACATCCAGGCAAGCAAGGGGAGCGGGGGGAGTGGGGACTCGTGTGCTAAATGGAGTTGGTCACTCTGCAGGTTGGGCGAACGCCTCGCCTTTCTCAAGCCTCCCAGGTGGAGGCGGGCCTGCCACACAGGTGTTACATCCTCCTCACAGGTGAGGAAACAGGGTCAGGATCACAGAGCTTTCTTTGCTCTAACTGGCTAGAGGCTTTTGAAGCCCCTGCGTCATTTTTGGTGTGATTCATTTTGTTAAATTCCACTATATTCATTCTTTTAACATTTTTGCATTTTTGGAATAGAAGATTCTTACACAGGATACCAAATTTAAAAGGTACAGGAGACAATAAGTTTCCCTTCCATCTCCATCCCCTGCCTTCTGGTTCCTCTGTAGGCAGTGTTCCTAGGCTCCTGTGTCATTCCAAGATAGTTAGCAGCGTTCCTAAGTGATTATATGCATGTCGTATTTTCTTCCTTTTTAAAATACATATTCTCCCATTTGCCTTTTTTCATTTAAAATGTATCTCTTGGAGATTGTTCCACATCAGAGCTGCCTTTTCTTCACTCTGCTGCGTAGTGTTTGTAGGATCCTGTAGTTCAGATGTCCTACTTCAGATGTCCTCAGTTGGTTTACTCAGTTCCCGACTGAGGAACAAATAGGTCACTTCCAGACTTGGGCTCTTTTCAACATATGCCAGAGTCCAGAACAGTACTGTACTGGTGCATTATTTCAGTGGGAACCTATAGGGTAAATTCTAAAAGAGGAGCATTCTGTGTTAAAAGGTATGAGCATTGGTCATTTCAATACAGATGGCCAGCTTAGACCTCATGTGTGTATTAGTCGCTTAGTCGTATCCGACTCTGCAATCCCATGGATTGTAACCCGCCAGGCTTCTCTGTCTATGGAATTCTCCAGGCAAGAATACTGGAGTGGATTGCCATTCCCTTCTCCAGAGGAACTTCCCAACCCAGGGATCAAACCCTGGTCTCCTGCCTTGCAGGCAGATTTTTTACCATTTGAGCTACAGGAAAATCCTGCTGGAGCTACAGAGGTGGCCAGCTTGGACCTCGTAGGGGTTTCCATTCTGTGCCACCAAGATGTGTGGGAGAGGCTGCTTTGTAAGCTCTCACAGCGCAGTGCAAGCGTTTCTAAGAAAAATTTTATCGAAATATAGTTGATTTACAGAATTGTGTTAGTTTCAAGTATATAGCCAAGTGCTTCAGTTATACATATATGTACATGATATTCTTTTCCTTTACAGATTAATACAAAATATTGATTATCGTTTCCTGTGCCATACAGTAGGTCCCTATTGGTTATCTATTTTTTATGTAGTAGTATGAGTATTTTAATCCCAAATACCTAATTTTTATCCCTCCCTTCCCCAAAATGAACAATTTATTAATCACTGCCTCCTTCCTAGTTTATATAAGTAATATGTTTATGGTGGAAAATTTGAAAAATACTTAAAAACATAAAGTAGACAAATTACAAATCACATATTCAATCTTCAGATCAGAAACTGGCAAATTATGACCTTTTGACCAGTCACCTGCTTTGGTAAAGTTTTTTTTAGAACATAGCTCGCCCATTGGTTTAGATATCTTCTAGATCTATGGCTGCATTAGAGCAACTACAGAGTTATATGACTCTAAGCCTAAGATATTTACAGTCTGACTCTGTACAGAAGAAAATTTTCCAGCTCCCATACTCTGGATAATCACTATTAACATTTGATATATGTCTTTTCACATTTTCCTATGTATAGATATACAGGTGTATTTTTTCTTTTTTTTTTAAACAACAACAGAACAGTATCATAATTTACAATACGCTGCTTTGCAGCCTGAGTTTTCCACTCAGGGCTTGGTTGCAAGCCTCTTTGGTACCTTTGCTCATCTCTTTTCCCTGTGAAGTTGCTCCCTGTGGGGTCAGGCGAAGATGGCCAGGCCCACACCAGCGGGTGGGCTTAGGACTTGGTGGGCTGCGTGGCTGGGACAGTCATCCTTGAGCCGGGCTTCGAGGGAAGGGAGATTCCCAGAGACAGGAGGAGTCTGGGTGGGGCAGAAGATAGGATGGGGCTGAGGATTCTAGATGGGGAACTTGGGATGCTCCAAGGCCAAATACACTTGGGAAACAGTGAGTTAAAAACTTCCCAGACCCTTCAGGAACTCCAACGAGCTTGAATGCAGCTGGTAAATTTTCAGGAGGAGGCAAAGGCATATAAAATGTTCAGCTTGGTTTGACACGGAGCCCTTGTTTGGGGTGGGACTCAGAGGGGGAACAGCTGGATGGAGGCATGGTTTGTGGCCCAGACAGCTTTTCCATCCAGCAGGCATCCTAGTCCCATCAGAGCCACATCCCATTTGGGATGCTGGAAGCTCTATGCTTCAGCGCTTAATCCCTGGAAGAGAAGGAAGCAGAGTTCTTGCCCAGAATGCGGAGCAGGCCGTGGAGAGGCCACTCCCTGGAGGCAGAGGTGGCTGAGATGGCCGGAGGTGGGCCTGCCCCAGCTGGACCCTAGCCTGGAGGAGACCTGTGCCCCCTCCTTTCTCCCTATCCCGCCCTCCTGGTAGAGGCCGTGGGTTGCTCCACGAGTCCTGTCCTCCAAATGGTAAGAAAAGGGAGACGGTCCCGGCCAGGGACACAGGCTCCCTCCTTGTTCTTCCCTCATACGTGAACACCCAGCCTAGCACCCTATTCATCACAGCTGCTTAGAAAGTCATTATCATTTATTTGTATTATTTTTTAGAAGCACTCCACAGCAAGATGGGCTGCTGCCTCAAGCTTTAAATTTACACTTAAAAAAAAATTCTCAAGTGCTAGGCCGGGGAGGTGGTGGTGTCCCCATTTGGGAAGCGAGGATCAGGGGGCCCAGAGAGCCAAGGCCGTTTTCTTCCCAAGGGCGGTACTGGCCTGGCTGCCCCTGGGTGCCTCACACCAACCAGGCCAGGGAGGTGGGGCCAAGGGGGCCATTGGGCGGCACCCTGTCTGTTCTAGCTCCATCCACCATCTGCTTTTTTGTTCTCATTTGATTACTGAACCTCAGTTTCAGTGAGATGATGGCCTGGCAGGCTGGTTCCTGTTTTTACTGCTCAGGCAGCTGCCACCTGGCTGCTTCCCTTTAGCTGGAGACTGTTGTCACCCTGTTTTTGCAAACAAAGTTTTATTGGCACATTGCTGTACCCCTTATTTGCATCTTATCTCACCCCCAGAGCGTAGTAGTTGGGTTTGAGACTGGATGGCTAATCCCCAAATATTTATTCCCTGGCCCTTTACGGAAAAGAGTTTGCTGACACCTGCTCTCTGCTTAAGAATTCCTTCCAGTCAGGGCCTCTCGCAGCAGAAGAGGTGCTCTTTTTCTGTAGGGGAGCCCTGTGGAGTAGAGGAATAGATTTTGGGGGGAGGGGACACTTTTTGAGGGCGCTGCATGGCTTGTGGGAGCTTAATTTCCCGACCAGGGATAGAACCTGGGCCGCAGCAGTGAAAGCGCCCAGCCCTAACCACTGGACTGCCAGTGAGTCCCCAGATGGTTCTGATTCTAGTGTTCTGTGCCCTTCATTCATTCATAAGAAATACTCCTCTTGCTAATAATGCCACGTACTAAGTGCTGAATTTGCGCCTTGCTTGCTTGTGTATTTTGTCCTTCCAGCACTCCTCTGAGGTGAGTACTGTCATTCCCATCCCCACTTTACAGATGGGAAACTGAGGCTCAGAGAACACAAGTGACTTGTCCGGAGCAGAGCTAGGACTGTGTGTGCCGGTCTTGCCTCACACCATTAACCAGCAGGCTACACTGCCCACAGCAGATGCCCAGGTTAAGACCCCATGGCCGCCCCCCGAGGTGCTCATCGCCTGCCGTGTGTTCCTTCGAGTATGCCCCTGCTTGATATGTGTGGTTTCAGCTTCTGGTTTGAAGAGTCGGTGGTCATCAGAGCAGGGCTAAGGAATGGGGAGCCACTCAGTGGCCCTGAATGAGTTTTTCCTCTGCCCCCACCCTCACCTCTAATAGGGGCTTTCTGTTTGTCTTGCATCCCAGGACGTGAGGGTCCAAGAGGAGAGTGGGAATGAACAGACACTGGAGTGTGGAATTCAGAGCTCTGTTAATCCCTCGCCACTGAGGTCCCCTCCCTTCTCCCCCTGCTACCTTCCCCATACCGGCTTCTCTGCTGGTGTGATGAGGTCAAGGTGAGCATCGTGGACAGCCAGGAGGGGAGGAGAGAGCCAGCAGTTATCAAGCACCTGCTGTGTGCCAAGCTGGACCATGTGCTCTGTGAAGGAGGTCATGTGACCCCCGGGGCCAGGGCTCAAATGAGCTGGAGTCAGTTGCTTGATATCACTCCCTGGGGTTCCAGCTTCAGATTTGAGTGGCCTGGAAACCCATGCCACTTAAGGTTTCAGGGGTGTCCGAGGGCAGCCTTGGCACCTGTGGGGGGTGTGGGAGAAGGACAGGGTCCTGGTGATCCTTGCTGTTGCTGAGTCAGGGCTCCGCTTCCTTCTCTGGGACCCTGAGTCACATTCTCAGAGAGTGGCTCCTCTTCCGGAACCAGGCCTGCTCCTCCCCAGAGTGGGCCTGCTTCCTGTCCTGGCTTTGTTCCGCACACTCAGGCTGTGTGTGTGTGTGTGTGTGTGTGCGTGCCCTTTGTGGGCAGAGGCAGTAACCATCACCCCGCCAGGAAAGCCCAAGTCATTTCAGTTCATTTTCTGTGGCTGTCACTGTGTTCCCCTGTCTTTGTCCTCTACCTCCTGAAGCACAGATTTTGGTCCTTAAAGCCAGGATGCCGACTCCCCCAACCCCTGCTCCACCCTGCCTCCCACATATAGACAAATAGATTGAATCATCATTTTTTTTTTTCCCCAGCAAACAGCCCAAACATTTGAAAGCCTGAGTGTGAGGAGCAGTTCTCAGGATGTGTGGAAGCAACTCAGCCCTTCCCTCTCTGTTTCCTGTGAGCTCATCCAGCCCAGAGTGACCCTGGAATGTGACAGAGAGAAAGTAGTCCTGGGTGCCTGGGTGGGCTTTGAATAGTGTCTTTACACCTTTCTTCTTGATAGTTGCCAATATTTGTTGAAGACTTGCTGCATGTCAGGCAGAATGCTGATGCCTTTACATGTAATCTTTTAAAGTTGGAACTAGTAATATCCCCATTTTCCTGAAGGAGAGGTTAAGGAACTTGCCCAAAGTCACAAGGCCAACAGGTGGTATTGCCACCAAACGTGGCGCTGACTGTGTCTGTCCCACCCCACAGCCTGACACCGCGCTCGAGAACCGCTGTCTCAGCTCAGGGTGCGAGGGGCAGGAGGTCAGGGGGAGGCTGGAATGCGGATACCTGACACCCCGTCACCGTCTCCCGGGCAGGTTTGGAGAGTCTTTTAACGGGCTCCAGAGCCTTTTCCTGGTGGTTAAATTCACTTCCATTGCCTGGGCTCTTGGGGTGTTTCGGAAGGGTTAGGAGGAAACCCTTTGCTGTGTTGAAAGAGGTCACAGCCCAGTAGGGGAAAGGGGGCTAAGATGGAAAAGCCCTGAGAAGAGACAGCAGCTCATCTCCCAGCTTGCTTCTGAGAGCCCCCTGAGTGTCACCCCCAACCCCCCGGGCCGGACGAGGACCCTCCTCACTGAGCTCACGTCTGAGGGGGAGCTGTAGGAGCCATGTGTGGATGGTGGGCAGTGCTCTGTGCTGGAGGAACAGAAGGCAGGGAGCTGGGTGCCGCCGAGGACAGAGTGGAGTCTAGGGAGACACTTTGTTCTGACCGGCTGGGTGGAATGGAGACCCTGGGGCTCAGGCACTGTTGGGTGTTAGAGGACGTTCGTTAGGGCCTGAAGAACAGGAGGAGGTGGTGGTATCTGCTTCCCAGACTCTGGGCTGGAATCTGAGAGCCATTTGGAATCATTTGGAATCATTCCCTTGTGGGCATGGTGTGGACCCAGGCTTCAGAGGGTCAGAGGAGACCCTGCTGAGAATGGGGTGCTTAGTCCCAGGGGCCAGATGACCACAAGTCGTGCTGGCT
This sequence comes from Cervus canadensis, assembly GCF_019320065.1. Classification (NCBI taxonomy): domain Eukaryota; kingdom Metazoa; phylum Chordata; class Mammalia; order Artiodactyla; family Cervidae; genus Cervus; species Cervus canadensis. The sequence continues at coordinate 28,375,690 of NC_057390.1, forward strand.
CCCAGGGCCCAACTTGCTGAGGATTGAGGATTGATCCCTCCAGTTGAGGATCTGCCATGACTTAAAGGGTGTGGTGCTGTCCACTGTGCAGTGTGAGTGATCTTTGCTTGGCCTCCAGACAGTGCTTCCCCTTTAATCCGGAGCTTCACTGAGGCCTGGGCCTCCCTCATGCTGCCCGCTTACTCATTCACTGTCTGAGGGACATTCATTTTTTCCAAGGGCCTTGCCCTATTGATCCGGCAGTTAATTTCCCCAGCTGACTCCTGCCCCTTGCTCTGTGACTGATGGCAGAGTTCCTAATTGACCTGGGACTGAAAGTGCTGGCCTGAAAGTCCAGAGTTAGAAGGCCCCTCCCAAGGGGCAGGGACCTGGGGTACCTGGGTTCCACTTCCCCCTTGCTGCCACCAGAGGGCAGCCGTGGACTCTGGTTGGAGCCTCGCCCCAGGCAGTTCTGCAGATGCCAACTGCCAGGAGGAGGCATCTTTCAATTGGGGGTTGGTGAGCCCAAGGTCTTGGCTGTGGGGGAGACTTGGTTCTGCTTTGCACGAAGCAGTTCCAGGAGTGAAGCAGCAGGTGGTAGCTGAGGGTGGTGCAATGCCGGGGAAACTGTTGATGACCCTGTCCTCACTAGAACTGGGTCTGTGAGCATCTCCCAAGAAAAGAATGTGAGCTGACTTGGCTCCTTCCCCCACAGTGGGCAAGGGGCCATTTCTCCTTGCAGTGTTTTTTTTCCCTTCCTTCTCCCTAGATGTACAGAGCCCATTCTTGGCTCAGGTCTGGGAGCCAGCTTGGGTTATGTGTGTTGAAACAGGTGGGCTGAATGTTTTGTGCATGCTCTTTAAAAAAAAGTTTGGGAAAAAAAAAAGTTCATTTTTTTTTTTTTTTTAATCACTAAAGCAATATATGTTCTTTGTACCAAAACCAAACAATAGAGAAGGGAATGTGTGTTTTCTAAGGGAGTCACAGGGCTTGGCAGGCTGTGAAGCCATATGAAAACACTCTCCCTTTTAGTGTGTGTGTGTGTGTGTGTGTGTGTGTGTGTGTGTGTGTGTGTGTGTAGGTACCTTAGAAAACCCAACCTGCTGTTGAGTAGAACCCAGTGAGGGGTGTATCCAATCAGCAGTAATTTTTTACTCTGTGTGTGTGTGTGTGTGTGTGTGTGTGTGTGTGTGTGTGTGTGTAGGTACCTTAGAAAACCCAGCCTGCTGTTGAGTAGAACCCAGTGAGGGGTGTATCCAATCAGCAGTAATTTAGTATTCTCATCCGCCATCCAGTATCTGCAGTGCTGGGGGAGGGCAGGAGACAGATGGCTCAAGAGGGCATCCAGGGAGCAGAGTCCCCCAACAGCGAAACCCAGGAAAGCCTCCTGGTGGTCCCGGAAGAGACCTCTTTAGGCGAAGGGAGAACTTGGAGGCCCATCAGAGAAGGCACATCCTTCCAGCCTCTCCCAGTGCACAGCCTTTACTTACCGTCCTTACCCGCTGCCCACCCCCCACCTTGCTAGAAAGGTCCCGTTGCCTGGATGTCCTCAGGGTCCTGCACGGAAGTGTCATAGTCTTTTTCTGGGGTTTGGAGTGAAAAGGAGAGCTTTCGTTTTTGAAACTGATGATGTGGTTCTGTGGCAGGAAAGAATAGCTTGATAACCATTTGAACTTCACCTGACCCTGTCTTCTGGTTCAGTCCTCCAGCTGTTGGGATCTGGCTGTGCATTTCTGGGTCTTTGACCAGAAATCTCTCATATGCGATTAGCAGTGCCAGCCCTGAAACGGAGACTTCTGGCCGGGGCTGTGCGTACCACAGCCTGTTTAGGTTCCATTCAGTGGTAATTCCATGTATTTTCTCATTCCCTGTTTCTCATTCTCCCCCTCAAGAAAATTTGTTGAGCACCCTACTGTATGCAAAATATTTTGCTAAGCTCTTGAATAAATCAGGGGAATGGCTAAATTTATAGACCATGAACTCCTTACGTGCAAGCCCATAAATGAGCTATTCATTCATCATTCAGTCTCTTAATTCATTCCCCCTATAATAGTTGGATGCCTGTTGAGAACAGGATACTTGGTGTTCAATATCCAGTTTAGCTCAGTCGCTCAGTCATGTCCGACTCTTTGCGACCCCATGAACTGCAGCACTCCAGGCTTCCCTGTCCATCACCAACTCCCGGAGCTTGCTAAAACTCATGTCCATCAAGTCGGACAATATCCAGGTACTTGGTGTACAGTGAGCCCTTTGAAAATACTTAGTCGAGGGAGTCCTGGAGTTCAGATAGCCAGGAAAGGGAAGTGTAACTGTGCCAAGTCAGAACACCATTGTCTTTCTGGAGGGTCTGGTTAGCTAGAAGGGAGTAAAATCTGGATCTCTTGGTGCCTGCAGGGAGCCCACCTTTTCCATAGGGTAAGTGATGGCCTGAAAAGGCAGGCATCTTCAGGGCTTTAATTTTCCCCTTGGAGAATGAGGATGGATTTATTCCACAGTGATTTTCTTGAGTGCCTCCTGTGTTTGAAGCATTGAGCTGGTACCCAGGAATATGAAGCTTCCCTCACCAACCTCATTAGAAGTTGCAAAGACTGGATGAGATAAAGTGCTTTGCAAAATCCACCCCACTGCTTGCTGCTGACCAGGGATCGTGGGGAGCTTGCCACCTCCTCGCATGGCCCACCTTCAGGCCGCTCTAAGACAAGTTGTTTCCGTTGACCCATGCCTGCGCGCACATCTCCTCTTTCTCTCTGCTCCTGACCAGCCAGGGTTTGCTTGAGTTGGAATCCATGGCCTCCTGGCTCGTCTGCATGCAGCCTGATTCTGGGCCAGGGTTTGTTGGAGGCTCCTGTTTGGATATTGTTAAAAGTGTCAGCTTTGCTCAGAAAGGTCAATGTGAGAGATTGGAACAAAGAGATCTTTCAAAGTGGCCTCTCACGGGGCTCAGAAAAGCCCCAGCTCTACCTGGCACCAGCAGTTTAGACCTGCGACAGGTTTATTCAGGCTGTTGGGAGAGACCCCAGCTTACTTCCCATTTTCGAGGGGTGCGCTGAGGCAGAGGGGCATTCCCGACATTTCAGAACAGGTCAGCATTGCCCGGGAGCCTGGGTCTCTCCCTGTCTAGCTCTGGCCACCAGAACCTGTGTTGGTTTTTCTCTTTAACTGCATTCACTAAAAATTGGAACTTACCCAAAAGATGCCTAAGGGTGATTACTTTGCTAAAAAATTCTTGGAAGCTTATTTAGGTGCCTAGTTCCCTTACAGAGTTGAAAACAGTAAAAATACACAACTTTGGGAGCACAAGATCTTGTTAAAATACAGTGCTCATTCCTAAACTGTGTGTGTATTGGGAGAAGCAGGATCCCTGGGAGTCTGCGTTTCTCCCAAATCCCCAGGCAATGCCAGTACCGCTGACCTGGGAGTGCTTTCTGAGTGTTGATGATGTAGAACCTAAAGGCAGAGAGAGGACAGTCCTTGCCTTGCAGTGGGAAGAAGGGATCATAGCCCTTCTTGGCTCTGGTCTCCTGGTAGCAGCCTTGGCCAGGCTGCCAGGGAGGAGGCTGGCAGGTAGCCTACAGAGTGGAAAATCACCCACAGGTCCGGGGAGCTCCCGGCTTCCTCTGGGCCACAGGGGCCCTGGGGCAGCCCCAGGGTCCAGCCCTCCTCAGCCTGTGGCCATTTGGCCCCACTGCTCCAGCAGAGCTCTCCCGCAGACTGAGTTCCCAGAGCCAGCCATTTCCTCTCTTCTGAGAATTCATGCAATCTTTTCTCACTCTTCTAATAGTGGCTGCTATATGGTTTTCCTCTCAGCTGCCCCTGCTGTCCATCTTGGGGTCCTTTTCTAAGGCAGAGTCTTTGGTGGGCTTGAAGGGCTTCTGCTGCAGACTCTTGCTTTCGGGCTTGTGGGGGCTCCCAGCCTGTCCCTGGGTGTGGTTTGCCTACCAGGGAGTCCTGTCCTTCTGTCCCCTGTGGGGATGGGGCTGATGGAAGGAGAAAGATGGACACAAAACTGGAGGATCCCCTTGGGTACTTCCTTCCCCTGCCTTTACTCATTAGCTTTCGAACTTCCATGCAAAATAATGTGGCAAATTAAAACATAAGTAGCGTGATGTTTAGGACCCAGATTAGAAGGAGAAAGGAAAATAGGGAAAATAGCTAATATTCAGTGAGTCTGTACCGCATGCCTAGTGTCCTCTGGGCTTCACATACATTCACCTTCCTGACAGCACTGTGAGCAAATGAGGAATCCTCCTGCAGACAGGGAGACTAGAACTCAGATTGGCTACCTTGCTTTCCTAAGATTGCAGATTTAGGATCTGGCTGCAAAGCCAGGGTTTCCATGTCAGGGTGTTCCTCCTGGAACCTGATTGCTTAGCACAGGAGAACTGGAAGACATTGAGGAATCATCTAATAAACCAGTGGTTCTCAAACTTGAATGTCGTTGGAGCCCTCTTGGAAGTTTGATAAAACATGGATTGCTGGCTCTACAGTAGAGTTTCTGATCCAGCAGATCTGGAATTTGCATTTCTAACAAATTCCCTTGATGCTAATGCTGCTGGTCCCACCTTAGTACCTCTAATGGTACACCGATGGTTGTAAGTGATACACAGACTAAGTTTTTAAAGTACTTCTAAAAAAAAAAGAAGTACTTCTGTATGTAATATTTATTAGCAAAAAAGAAATGCGAAACCTGAAGCGAAACAACTTGTACACCAAATCTATGGTTTCAGGTATGTTTGATGAAGGTGGGATGTCTGCTGAAGTAAAAAGAAAGAAGATATAAAGAAAAGTTATTGCACAAAACAATAACACTAATGGTGTACAGCTAGTAGCCCAAAGTGTAGATGTGGCATGTAGATGATAGTAGTCTGGGAGATGCTGTTTGAAACTGAGGGTGTGATTTTATAGAGGAGAGGACTGTGCACAGCCCAGAGAGGTGACCTCTACCTTCAGTAGCAGCCCCCAGACGTGAAGTCTCTAAGGACCCTGTGGTACCCTCTGCTTCTTGCCCTTTCTGGTTCTTCAGAAGCTCTAGACAGACTAGGGAAGACCGCTGTGATTCTTATTCTGTCCCCCAGGTCTTAGTCTCCATTCTCAATCTTCCAAACAGCGATCTGAATTTATAATGTTGCTTGCTTGCTTGTCGGAAACCGGAGGTTCCCAGAAGGCAAGGAATTGAGCGTCTGTCCTTTTATGGCTCCAAGCTCAAAGTCCCCAGGAATCTGTTTCACGCATAAAAGCTGCAGGAGGGACTCATGTGACTTCCCCAGCGGTCACCTTTGGCTTTTTACCCTCTGTGACCTTTCATTTCTAAATTTGCTGGCCTGGCAGCTACTGATTTTCCTTATGATCTAGAGAACCCCCAGAACAAGTGAGGGCATTTGCGGAGCACATGCTGTATGCCCAGGCTGAGCTTCAGGAAGAAGACAGGAACCCTGCCCTCAGGGGGTGTACAGTGCGAAGGGGGTCAGCCTGAACATGGGACGTGACTGCAGTGCCCTGCTTGCTTCGAAAGAGGACTTAACACGAGGCAAGAGCTACACAGTCAGGAGGGCCTGGGAAGGCTGCAAGGAGGAGGTGATATCGAAAGTGATGTGTAAAAACACAGGTTTTTTTTAAGGATGTGTAGGGGAAGGGCTCTTAAAGGCAGTGAGGGAAGCCTGTGCCAAGACTTGACATAGGGAACTGTGGACAGTTGTTCAGAAAGAACTCAAGTGGTGAGAGATGACATGGGAGAGAGGCAAGGAGCAGGCCTGACAGCCCTGGGACGCCGTGCTGAGCGCCTCAACTGGATTCTGTAAGCCTGGGGGGAACCAACGAAAAGCGAACTTGGAGGGGAACAAGATGTCTTTGCACGTCAGGTGGAGTCCTCAAGGGACAGTGGCAGCAGTTTTTCAAACTCGGGTCACACCCATCAGTGGGTTGCAAAATCTGTTTAGTGGGCTGCTGCAAGCCTTTTTAAGAAGGGGAAGTTGCAGGAGATGTAAAATAGAAAATATCAGAGTGGATTGCCTTGCACGTAGTATAGATAGATAATAGCTCAAGAAACGTACTTCAGTTTTATGTAAGCAATGTGTGCATATATATAGAGTTGCAGTGTCAAACGTATTTCTTACTGTGGATCACACTTTAAAAAGCTTGAGGCACGGAGGGCTGACTGGAGTGGGTGAGACCAGCTGTCGCTGTCATCTAGGCCCCAGGTGATGTAAGGACTGAGAGGTGAGGATGGATTCCAGTGTAGACCAGATGTGGTGGGTGAAGATGGAGAATTTGAGGCTGACCTCAAGTCTGAAAGTTTGACACCAGCCCAGAGCACTTGGGCCAGAATATCTTTGAAATAACCTGATCCCTTTTTTTTTTTTAAATTGGGGGTAATTTCTTTACAATTGTGTGTAAACCAATTGTTGCGTTGGTTTCTGCCATACATCGACATGCATCAGCCATGGGTATACCTATGTCCCCTCGCTCTTGAACTTCCCTCCCACCTCCCACCCCATCTCACCCCTCTAGATTGTCACAGAGCATCTAGTTGAGCTCCCTGTGTCATATAACAAATTCCCTCTGGCTATCTGAAAGACCCAATCTTGGTCTCTTTCTGATGGTAAACTGGAGGCCTGGGTTTCTGGAGGGCTGTAGGAAAGAGGAAGCCTTTCTATTCTTTTATCAGTGAAGTCCTGGGCCCCTAGGATCCTGGTGTTACAATTCTGACCTTTCTTACCAATTACTGGATGTTGTCAGATAGCATTCAAACGGGCAGGCTCCTCCTAGCGTCCTCGGGTTTGATGAGGATGTCTTTGTGGGAACTAGGCTGGTAACGACTCTGCTTCTTCTGTCTTCCCACCAGGAACATCGTGAAAGGCATGAGAGAGCTCCGGGAGGTGCTACGCACTGTGGAGACCAAAGCAACTCAGAACTTCAAAGTGGTAATGGAGGAGGCCCCAGGGCTAGGTGCTGGCTCTGGCTGGTTTATTCAGGGGTTGATTTCAGCAGGAGGCTGCAGAAGTCCTAGCAGGCAACCCCTGAATCAGGGATGACCATATGTTGCATGCATGTGTGCATGTTTATCCTCTCCCTGTCATGCTCACAGCAGACATTGCTAGTCAACCGCAGCATTCTTTGCCTCCAAGCCTGGGACACGCCCTCAGCATCCTTCTCATCACAGCACTGTGCATGGCCCCTCACATTAGATCAGTGCTGAAACCTCCAGACATCCCTTCCTAGCACGATGGTGTGCTAATTCTCAGGCTTTGGTTTCTGATCTTAATAAAGAACTTTGGCTTGCTTTCCTGCCCCACTTCAGGCCTGCCCGCTTAGGCTTTTATTCACCCAGAATCACAGTCACAGCTGCTTCTCACTCTAGACTTCTCTGTCAAATATCAGGAAGGTGTCTGGTAGAGAAAGCTGCTTGTATCAGGGGGCCTTATGCTCTGCAAGGGCCTGTGAACACTCAGAGCCATGCCAGGCTCCATGGGGCCAGAAGGAGGAGGAAATGTACCCCTTGTCTAGAGAAGAAAGAGGACAAAAGATGAAGTGGGAGCCATCAAAGGCCAACAGAAGGGGTGGGGGCAGCTCAATGCTAGAGGCCCAGAGAAGGGAGGGGGCTCCTCGGGGGTGCAGTGGTGGGCCTCCCGAAGAGGCAGCATGTGGCCAATAGGCAGATGTGGCCGGGCCGCGAGTGGAAGGCCCAGCAGGGCAGAGCCAGCATGTGCCTGCCTCTGAGTCCCGCCCTCTCTGCCAGATGGCCGCCAAGCACCTGGCTGGGGTCCTGCTGCACTCCCTGAGTGAGGAGTGCTACTGGAGCCCCCTGTCTCAGCCTCTGCCCGAGTTCATGAGCAAGGAGGAGAATTCCTTCATCACGCAGGCCCTGCGGAAACCTCACCTCTACGAAGGAGACAAGTAAGCCCTGTCTGCTCAGGGGACCACTCCAAACTCAGGCCACCGTCCCTGGGGTTGGGTGCCCAAGGTGGCCCCTCTCTCTGCTCCACGCTCTCCTGCACTTTCCGCCCAGCTCCCTGCCAGGCAGGCTCCTTAGAACAGGCAGGAGCCGAGAAGACGAGAGAAGGCAGGTCTTGTGGTGGGGGCAGGGGGTCCTGTAAGGCTTCCAAAGGCCGAACAATTATTTGGGGAGTCCCTGCCTCCATGCACCATCTGTCTTGTTTCTGCCAATAATCGAAGGTGGGGTCTGTGAGCTTCCTTTCTGCTCATCTCTGCAGCTTGCTCCAGCCACTCACTTGCCCCAGGCAGTGCTGGGGGCTGGAAGGGGCACCCCCCACCCCCACCCCAAGAGCATTGCAGTGTTTCCCACCCTTGCCCACCACAGCCTTTCAGATCTGTGACTCTGGGGCACCATAAAGAACTACAGGTGGAATCCGGTGCCTGTGAATTATGCAGGGGAAGGTCACCTTACGAGGGCTGGTGCCGACTCCGGGGCAGAAGGGCCAGCGAGGCGGGCCAGCTGTGCTGCTTGGTGAGGGCCGCACTGCAGCCAGACTGCCTTCTTTGTCCTCCAGCCTCTACTGCCCGAAGGATAACATTGAGGAAGCCCTGCTGCTGCTGCTCATCAGCGAGTCCATGGTGAGTGACAGGGCCCTACCCGGGCCTCCAGCCTCCACCCCGGCGGGGAAAGCTGCGGGGCTCGGGCTTAGCCCACCAGGTCCTGGCTGAGATCAGCCCCCGTGGATGTCACTGCAGCAGGCTTTGCTTGCCCCCCAGGGGGGTGCGGCTTGCTTATGAGATTTAGGTGTGGTGTCCAAGGCTCCCTTCGTGGGCCTGGGTCCTGCCCTCCAGTGACCAGGGACTGAGCTAACAAGTTCCTACCTCCTGCTTCTGGAATTAAACGATATCATCAGCTTGTCAACAGAATGTTGCATGAACAGGCCTGAGCTGGGTCTGTGGTGATGGAGGGGAGTGGAAGGAACATGTAATTTTCATGGCAGCAGGCCTAGATTCAGGTTCCAGCCCTGCCACTCAGTTGCTGAGGGCCCTGGGCAGATCACCTAAGCTCTAGGAGCCTCAGCTCCTCACCTCTAAAGTGACAGTAACTCACAGGGGTGAGATGCTTGTACAAGTAAGTATTCATGTACTCGTGCCAGTCTTTTTTAAATCTTTATTGAATTTGTTGTAATATTGCTTCTGTTTTACGTCTTGGTTTTTTGGTCACAAGGTATGTGGGATCTTGGCTCCCCGACTAGGGATCAAACCCTCACTCCCTTCCCTGCATTGGAAGGCAAAGGCTTAACCACTGGACTGCCAGGGAAGTCCCACGCCACTCTTAATTCAGAGTATCATCTATTTTGTGCCAGGCCCCGTTCTGGATGCCACAAAAACAGCAGCAGACAGAATGGAGAAAACTGCTTGCCCTCGTGGAGCTTACATTCTAGTGAGGGAGGTGGGCGGTAAACAAATAACTCTTCAACTATCCAGGGTTTCAGTGCCTGACTGCTGTGCGGAAATAAGGCGGAGGGGGTATGGAGTGAAACACTCTCTAGATTTTTTCATAAGACCGCTTGTCCTGCCCAAGGCAGACACACATGCACACACGTGCGTATACACACACGCATGCCTGTGCCATGGAGGCTTGGAGGGGGAGAGATGTGTTGGGTCATCCAGGAGGTGGTGAGATGAAAGATGTGGCCCAGGGGGACTGGAGGAGGGGTGGGCATGGAGCAGCCAAGTCAGGTGTTCTCTGATTGAGGGGTCCCTCAGAGCTTATGAGCTGGGGACCCCTGGGTTGAGAACTAGGTTTCTAAAAATGATGCATCTGAGAGCGGTGATTGAAAGTGGAGTTTAAGAAACCAGGTTCCTAAACAGCCAGAAACAAATGTCTCCTTGGACACCTGGGCCTGTGTGATGCCAGGGTTTATTTAGAGAACTCTGGTCAGTGAGGGTTACCTCTAACTGAGCAGGTCCCTCCTGCCAAGTGGATGGGGAGGGTAGAGGGGGCGACACTGGATTAGGGGAGAGAGAATGTATCCTTCCCCAGCCAGGTGGGGTCCATTTGGATCCAAGAGTGCTCAGGAAGGAGTGTAGCTACTTGGATCCCAAGAGCCAACTAGCCAGGATGTGGTCCTGAAAGATTTGCAGGGTGCATGCTAGAGGGGAGACATCTAGCTGGTTAGCCCGATGTGGGCAAAGGGGTACCAAGGCCAGATCTGGTTCTCATGGGAGAACAGTGCACTTCTCACAGACTGAACCCCAGTTTATAATTATGGACCCTCAGCCATAAACCAGCATCCCCTCCCTGCCCCCTACACACACCTCAGCCATCTCAGCACCTACACCATCAGAAAAGAGTGCAGAGAAGTCACCTGCTTTGGGAAACACAGGCTGTTATTTTTGCCTTCCTGGGCTGAGGGTTACAGTGTTGTCTGCAGTTGGGACATCAAAAGGTGAAACTGGGAACATTTCTTGGGTCCTTTCTCTGCCGGTTTCCAAGCTGATCATCTCTTCTAGTAGGCACGGTGTTGAGCCATGTGAAAAGTAAGTTTCATATTGTTCAATCTAATATTACTATGTTCCCATCTTACAGATGTGAAAAGTAAGGTCCAGGACAGGTATGTGTCTTGGTCAAGGTCATTTGTTGTTAAGTCATGTTAAGTCATGTCCGATTCTTTGGGACCCCATGGAGTGGGGCACACCAGGCTCCTCTGTCCTTCACTATCTCCCAGAGTTTGCTCAAATTCATGTCCACTGGGTCAGTGATGCTATTGAACCATCTCATCTTCTGCCACCCGCTTCTCCTTTGCCTTCAGTCTTTCCCAGCATCAGGGTCTTTTCCAGTGAGTCAGTTCTTCGCATCAGGTGGCCAAAGTATTGAAGCTTCAGCTTCAGCATGAGTCCTTCCAGTGAATATTCAGGGTTGATGTCCTTTAGGATTGACTGGTTTGATCTCCTTGCAATCCAAGGACTCTCAAGAGTCTTCTCTAGCACCACAATTTGAACGCATTAATTCTTTGGCACTCAGTCTTCTTTATGGTCCAGCTGTCACATCCATACATGACTACTGGAAAAACCACAGCTTTGGTCAAGGTCACATACTAATAATCCTCACAGCCATGATTCAAATCACATCTGTGATTCACTGACTTGGTTTTCTCCTCTGTAAAAGAGCCAGGGGGATAACTTTGAAAATCAAGTGAGACAGGGCTTGGGGAGGGCTTTGTAAACAGGGCCTTGGCTGTCTGTGTGAGAATGGTCAGCGTTTATCTCCCTGGCAGGGATAGAGGCTGGACTCTGTCTCCACAGAGGATTTCCTATGGCCGTTGCTTGATCTGGGTGCCCAGAACCAGAATCCAGATGCCTTTCCTTTAAAGCGATTCCCCCCAACCACTCCAAGTAGAGAACAGCATTTTATTAAAACGTGACCCACACTTGGAGCCGAGGTGGTTTCCCTCCCAGCAGCTCTCTCCCTTTTGAGGGAGGGTATGTGGCTGACTGGCCTGCACGGGCGACTTGGTGGGGATGTGGTGGGAATTCCCTGAGGCATGCGCAGCAGAGGACGTGCTCAGACGCTGAGTGCACTGTGGCTGGGAGGAGGCCCTCTTCGAGGCTGGTTGGTTTCCTCCTCCTCACACCCAGCCTGTCACACATCTAGAAGCTTCAGACACCTGGAGGAGGGTGTTGGTGATGGAAGTAGCTTTGATGTCTCATCTGAGGGTTTCCCACCTGGGGATCAGGACCTGGCCACTGTGGCTCCGAGTGGTTTCTCAGAGTGACCAGACCGCCCCTGACTTCTCACCTGCCCTAGATGTACCCCCTCCTTCCCCACAGGTCACATTCTCCATCAGGTGTGGGCACCTCTGCCAGGCTCCTGCTCAGACCCCTCAACTGACCACCTGAGGCTCAGCCTGGCCTCCATGTACCAGCAGGGTTTTCCTCATCTCCCTTTAATGCTGGCTGGGTTTGGCTGGAGGCGATCGGGAGACACTTCTAGAAGCAGATGGCTGCCTTGCCTGCTCCTTGGGTTATCCCAATCCCTACAGGATTCACTACGCTATAGCAACAGTTACTCCAGCACAACCGGCCCCAGAGGCAGTCATCGCAGCGCTCCACCTCCAGGTCCCCGGCGCAGCTGCTCCAGGAAAGGGTGTTTGCAGATTTCCTCGGCCCCTATTTTGTGGTCTGGAACTCAGAGGAGTATTCTCTCTGAGTGCAGGGCTGGTAATGTAGGTATGGTTTTTGTGGCAGGCTGAGTGCGATCAGAATGAACAGGGGAGCCCTTGTCTTGCAAGAGGTAAACAGAAACCTTACAAATGCTATCATAGAAATGCATAGGACATGAGTTACAACTGGCTAAAGGAGACTTGTATTTTGTACTCAGATTTGAATTTGGGGGTCCAAAAGGGTATTTAAAAATGCCCACCCACCTACCCATCCATCCACCCACCCACTCTCCATCCATCCAGTCTTTTCTGAGCAGCGATGATGTGGCAGGCGTGCTCAGCACTGGAGACAGAATGATGACAAGTTAAATCACAGCCCTTGTCCCAGATGTCCTCCTACCTAGTGGAAGATGCATCTAGGGACTCGGAGGAGGGCCTGGCCCCCCAATCAGAAGGAATTAGCTCAGTCTGCTGAACCTCAAATGCATATTCTGGTTTTTGAAAAACCCACGTGTCAAAATCAGCCTGATTTTCTCACTGGGTAACCAGAGGGGATAGGACTCTGTCATTTCTAAAATCTTGATCTCAGGCATGAAAATGTGTTGTAGCAGACTGAAATTCCCCTGTTTCATTCAGCCAGGGGAGAAGTAGCTGCTGGTGTCAGGCTCCTGAGAACAGAAGGAACACAAAGGCTTGCGTTGAGAGAGGGTGGGTGGGTGGGTAAGTCCCTGGGACCTGGGATCCTGACTGAGGCTAACTGCCATCCATGCCCAATGGCAGGCAGCCAAGCCATTTGAATCTTGAATTGGCCACTCACAGCCTTTGTAGCCTGGACAGGTTTCTTACCTCTTTGATTCTCTTGTTTTCTCATCTGTAAAATGGGACTGATAAGGTCTCTTTCTCCATTGGATGGATGAAGTACAAAATGAACACCAGGGTGCCTGGTACATTGTGGGTGGTCAACATGTTTTCGTTTTATCCTGACAGATACCTGGTTCTAACTCAGTAATTTTAGAAAACATTTAGGTTCAGGTCTGGTTGGATGATAAACTGGTTTGAGGATACCGTTTATTTTGGTTGTTGTTGTTGTTTTAAAAAGTGCTTCCCAGACTTGATTCCATTTGGAACTCTGCAGATGAGCACAGATTGTTCCAGCTTTGGGCACCTGCTTGGCTGGGACATGAGACCCTGTGTGCTGCAGGCTGTGAGGGGAAAGGGCCTGTTACCACTGCCAGCTCAGAATGCTCAAGGCAGTGGAGGTGGGAGAGCCTCGCACCCTCGCTGGCAGGAAAGTTTCTGCCTCAGGAGCATGCGGGCTGAGAGGGGCCTGGCCAGGATCACTGTGTAGATGAGACGTGCCACAGAACGTGTTATTTCTCAGTTCTGTGGGCTGGCGGCTCGAGAGCCAGTGGTAATGATGTCTGCTGGTGGGGAGCGCAGCCCGAGCAGAACATGACCGCGTCCTCCAGGGAGGGACAGGCACAAATGCCACTGGGAGACTCCTTTCTAGGGTGATGGGTGTGGGGGCTGAACAGCAGGCCTCGAGGTGGGGTCCTTGGCTAGCCAAGAGGCTGTCCCTGAGAACAGGGCTGACGTGGTCCAGGGAGCTTTTTCTCTGCTGAGAAGCAGCCCCTGAGACCTGATTGAGAAGCCCAGCCTCATGTTTTGCTTTGGTGCTTTCCAAGCAGAGCCACCCCAGGGCCTCTGAGGGTGTGGGCTGGGCTGGCGGATACTTCCTGAGACACCTGGAGGCAGGGGAAGAGTTGGGATACAGTCAGAATGTCTAGGTTCTAATCTGGGCCCTAAACCCCCTATCTGTATGCCTTGAGTATCCTCCTCGGTCCCTCTGAACCTCAGTTTTCTCATCGGTTAAAAAAAGACAGTAGAATAGGGGATGGTCATTGTCAGCATTATGTGATAATACTTATAAAGTTCTCCACAAGTTAGTTCCTTTTCCCCTGCTTGTGTCCAGGATCAGAGGAGAAATGGGGCTGTTAGGGCTGTCTGTGGTCAGGGCTGTCTATGGCCCTGCAGCCAACAGAGGTTGGGGACCAGGGCTGGCCGAGAAGCCCATAGGGCTGCAGGTACTTAGGGCAGTAGAAGCTTGTCCTGGACTGGCCATCGGAGGTTCAGCCTTAACTCCTGGAGACCTCGCACGAGTTAGCAAAGTTCCTCGCGCAAGTTCCCGTCGGTAAAGGGAACACCAGCACTTTCATCCCGCCCCTCCATGGGGTTAGTACGAGATCATGGCAGTGATAATTCAGCTCCTAAAATGCGTGGCACCCACACGAGGGATGGCTGTTTGAGCAAGAACCATTCTGCCTTAGGTGTCACGCTGCTGGTCCATCTCGGGCAGAAGACATGCCCTTGTGGGCGTTTTCTTAAGGCGTGATGTTTGCTTTATGGGTACGTGTCCAAAGGCCACCGTAGGTCACACTGGATGATGGAGGGGTGGGGCAGAGCACGTTTCTTTGACTTTTCCTCTTCTGACCTGCTTGGTCTGGGGAGACTACCCCTTGGAAGGACAGCAGAGCAGAAGATCCAAGGCTAGGAGCTGGGACAGGTGATGAACCCTGCTTGGGATTAAGTGCATGAATTAAACAAGAGCAGGGCACCCCCCGAAGTGGAGGAGACTGAAGGTTTTGCAGGGGAAAACAGAGGAGAATAGCCTGTCATTATCCCAGACTGGTAAGGAGTGGGGTGATGAGAAGAACATTTAGTTTCCATACAGTTCATGACTGTCACTGCATCTGACGTGGAGGATGTCCTTGTGAGGACATTTAAATGGTGGAAGGGAAGTATGTGAGGGGGCCGAGGGTGAGGCAGGCAGCTGATGGAGCTGGGAGCAGAGTTGTGGCCTGTAGGAGTGAGCTCAGTGGAGGAGGAGGGAGTAGGGTAGCTAGGGCACCCTGGGGTGGGGACGTCAAGACCCCGGAAGGTCGAGGCCCTGTGCACTGAGGCCTGCTCTGGCCCCTGAGCTGCACGTGAATTCTTACCCTGTCACCAGTGCACCCCGCCCCCCACCCCACTGCCCCCCGAACTGTGGCTTCCTTTTTTCTTTTCTGTTTCTCCCCCCCCACCCTGTTGCCATGGTTACATACACAGACTACCCAGCTGCCCTGCAAACCCGTGAGCGTTTCAGCCGCAGCCCTGCCTCAAAACCATAGCAACCGCTTGCAAACTTCTGCTTTGGGTTTCCTTTGGGGACCCACGCTTCCCTCTGGGCACAGGTGCCAAGTCCTGAGGACCCCTAAGAAGATGCCTTTCCCACTGTCTCCCTGTCCTCAGACAGAGGAGATGCTACCGTGGTTCCCTCATCCGTTCCTGTCCTTCTGACCTAATGCTTGCCCAGAGCTTAGGAGTCCACGCCTTCCTCCTACCAGCCACACACATTCAGAGACACTGTTCTCTTAAAGGTCAAGGTCTAGGGCAACAGGAGGAAGTTTCCACATGAGGGCCAGAATCTTTCTGTTTCAGATGTCACTTGAGAGTGCTATGTGCGGGCCTCTGCTGGGGCTGGGAGGCTAGAGATGAGCGAGATGCATTCCTGCCCCGAGAACTAATGAGCGAGGGGGGCATGTGGGGCCTGGGTGTGTGCCTAGGGTTGGGAGAGGATGTGGGGTGGGCAACCTCCCCTGGCAAGACAAGTCAGGGAGAGCAGCGGAAGGAAGGGATCCCCAAACTGAGTTTGAGGGGCCAGAAGGCACCCAGGTGGACAGGGGAACATAGATGGGCCTTGGTGAGGGGAGGGAGCTGCAGGGAAGGACCTGGGAGCTAGTGGAGAAAGGCTGGCCAGCGGCACAGGGCTTCTTGGCAGCCACAGAAAGGAGGGTGGGTTGGAGTGGGGGCCTGGCAGGTGCTCCTGGAGGGACAGGCCAAGCACAGCTTACTGCTTACCGTCCCCTACAGCAGACTGGGTCCTCGATCCTGGATGCATCCTGCAGGAAGGCCACCCCTGCTGGCCACCTGCCCTGCCCCCTTTCCATGAGGACCCCCTCCCCGCAGAGTTCTGGGTCAAGTCCACTCGCTGTGGCCACAGGGTACTGCTGCTGCGTCCTTTCCATAGCCCCTCCCTGAGGGCAGGGACTGGGTCTCCCCTCCTCTCAGTCCCAAGCCTCCGGGCCCCATCCCACCATAGAGGCAGCCCCCACCCTGGGTGGCCAAGAGCTGGGGAGTTGCTGGAGGTGGAGGAGTGGGCAGGTCCATGGCTGGGCACAGAGTGGGTTTTGTGTTCCTTGGTGAAATAGCTGCTGCCAAGGCTCTCCTTAGAATCTCTTCTCTTCCTGTTAGTGCCTGTGTGGGTGGATTTCACTGGGAAGGAGGGGGATTTCTCTGGCACTTTCCCTCTCTCCACTCCTCTCCCTTAACCCTTTGGCATCTGAGTGGCTCTTGTTTACCAGGCTGGCACTGGGGCTCAGCCTTTCTGGGGATCTTCTTCCATCCCCAGCACTCTCTCCTGGGGCAGTCCATGCCCTTCGGGGTGGTGGGCAGCCCTGGCCTGCTGTGCCTGGAGGAGCAGCCCAATCAAGGCCATTGGGCTGCCTTACTGACAAGCCCCCACGAGTGAGTCACATCCTTGGGTCTTATAGGCGTTTTGGCTTCTAGAAGCCTCTGTGGGAAGGCACGTCAAGCCTGCACGGTGGGACACGTCCAGAAACTGTAATCCAAAGACTGTTGAGCTTCTGCTTCTGTAGCCATCACCCTTGGCAGCCCCAGCCCCTGCCCTGGAGGAGGCGATAGTAGTCTTGCATGGAAGGAAGTTGTGAGCACCACCTGTGGATACCTCGTTTGAACCTGACCAGCAGGATCTGGGTTTTAAGGGTCAGGAGGTCTTTTTTATCCTATCAAAGAGGTGAAGTCCCTAGGTCTGAGGTCCTTTGTGGGGTAGTAGAGGAGAGTGAGTCCCGACTCACGAAAGGGGGTTCAGCCTTTCATGGGGGTGGGGAGGAGGCAAGAGGTGGCAGGACGCTGGGAGCGTCTGCCCAGAACACAGCTTTGCTTCAGCTCAGGCACAGCCCTCAGAGAGAGAGAGAGTATGTGTATGTGTGTGTGTTTGTGTTTATGATTGGAGGAGACACGGGGGGCCCAGAGCATCCCCGGCCTGCCCACTGCCCTGTCAGGATCCCCATGACCCCTGTTTAGCTTCTCCTGAGCGCTGTCCCCAGGATGCGAGTGTACAAGAGGGAGTGGGGCCACAGAACAGGTGGGTCCCCAGTTCCTGATGGGGGGATTTCAAGCTTGGGTTTACAGAGCGCCCCCTTCAGATTGTGCAGACTCGCCCACTCCTAAGGCACGTTTTCTCTTGCCTCTCCCCTCCCTGAGCAGCCCCCGGCAACTCTGAGCTACTGGACTCCTGGGTGCCAGATGCCAAGCACAGAGACCTTGGGTTGTGGGGAGTTTCCTGAGAAGGATAGAGGAGAGTTCTGTAGTGGGAAGTCAGGGACAGGGTCTGGGCCAGACACAGGGGTGATGGGAAGGAGGTATGGGGTCTTTATTGGAGGAACTTGGGGGCACCTTCAGAGGAAAAGGGCGCGGAGGGGCCTCCGCCCAAACTCTAGGCCTGTGAGTCAAGACACACAGCCACCCCCCAATCTTGTCAGTTTCCAGTGTTATCTGAAGGTTGTCCTGTGAGTGGGCGATTACACACACACACAAGGACTGTCCCAGAGGACAGCTGGCCTGTACCCTCAACAATGCCAGTGTCCTGGAGACGGAGGAGGGCCACGGGACTCTTAACAGTGAAAGGAGGCACAAGAGACCTGGTGCCCACCTGCAGAGCATGATCCTGGGTTGGATCCTGGCATGACGGCTCTTCATGAAGGCATCGGTGGGACTGGAGGCAAGATTTGAATATGAGCTGCTCTTAGGAGGTAGAGGGAACAGTGCTCCATTTCCTGAATTTGGCATTTCTGTTGTGGTTATAGAAAGAATGTCCTATTTAGGGGTGAAAGTCCAAGTTGCGTTAACTGACCACCATAACTACTATTGCTGCTACTGCCACTGTTATAGAGAGTCAAAGCCGCTGTGGTCCATGTTACCAGGTTGGGCTTACTGCTGTTGTATTACTGTTCTTGCGACTTTTCTGTAGGTTGGACAGCTTGCAGAATAAAGCCCTGAAAATCAGGGGCAGGGACCCAGGACTGCTCCATCACCGCAGCCTGGGATACAGGTGGAGGGTTTGCTTGCTGTCGTGGTGGTGGGGAAAGGCTCTGGCTGGCTCTAGGAGTGTGGCCTGAATCAGCAGCGAAAGGGTGAAGGTCACTGGGCCTCAGAGGCAGGGGCCCTGTAGAGAAAGACACCTGTTGATTCTCTGTTCTCGCTCTTTTCTAAACCGTGTCTCCCCACAGGCCACTCGGGATGTGGTGCTGAGCCGGGCACCAGAGCAGGAGCAGGACCGGGCGGTGAGCCTGCAGAATGCGGCGGCCATCTATGACCTGCTGAGCATCACGCTGGGCAGGCGGGGCCAGTATGTCATGCTCTCCGAGGTACAACCCCCTCCACCATCCCTCCCCTGCCACCACCAAGGGGTCCGGCTGTGTTCTTGGGAGACCCAGCGCAGAGAGGGGCTGCCCTTCACTGGCAGGGTGTATCTGTTTTTTCAAATGTTTTTGTGTTTTTTCCTTTGGAAGAGCACGTGGTGTTGTATGGAGAAGCCCGAGAGGATAATTATCCACCCCTCCGTTTCCCCTGGAGGTGATGCTGGTGTTCTGGAGGGGTTCTGAGCTGAGAGTGGTCGGGAGCCTGGATCCCCCTCCCACCCCCTCTAGAATGAGCACCCCCATTGTATTGGGCAAACCCTACTGGGGCAGCGCTCCATGGGCTGGACCCAAGGGGTGGTCCCGCTCCAGGACGTGAGGACCAGGGGCACAGAGCTGCCCCTCTCTCCCACCCTCCCCCCGACCCAGGGTGAATGGCATGTGCACAGATTTGAGCTTTCAGATCCAGGCTGAGATCAAGGGTGGCTCTAGGGCCCTGGGCTTAGGTGGCCCTCTCAGCAGCAGATTCTCTGGCCACGTGTTTGGGAGGGCTCCGGAGAGGAGAGGCAGTGACACCTGCCGAGCCCTTGCTTACACTAAGGCACCGCGGGAGGCGCTTTCAGAAGATACCGTCTTTAGTATCAGGAGATAGGTGGTCTCTTAAGTTCGACAGTGAGGAGGGCGAGGCCCGGCCAGGTGGTTCTGCCCAGGTGCGAGGGGCTGTGTTGAGTCAGCGTGGGGGACCCAGGCCACTGAGCTCTGCAGGGGCCTGCGTGTGGCCCCGTGCCATCCCCTCCGTCCCCTGCCCGCCTGACGGGCATACGGTGAATCCTGGCCGCATGCACTGGCTCTGCCTCTGTCACCTGGAACCACCTTCTGTGGCTTCCTGTCAGGTCTCACAGATAGCCCCTGACTCGGGGTGGCCCCGGTCAGAGGGCCAGGGAGCAAATGGTTTTTCCTGATGGTTGTAGCGAAGAGCAGAAGGAAGCCTGTGCGTTCAGGCATCATTCTGTACACGGGCTTCAGAGTCAGTAAGTTTGTTGCTTACTGGCCCTGCAACTCTGGCAAATCAATCAAGTCTCAGCTTCTTCATCTATGAAATGGGGGTAATTAGAGAAGCTGCCCCAGTGAGTTGTTGGGAAGAGTAAATGAGTTCATCCATGTAGAAAGCTGAGGACGGTGCCAGGCATAATAGTGAGAAGAATTGTCAACTGTTATTTTTTTTTCAACTATTATTTTTATTGGGTGTTTACATTTTGAAAGCGCTTTCACAAATCTCATTTCATTCGCTTTTCACTGTCGCCCTTATGTGGTGTTCCCATGATAGGGTGGTGGGAACCAAGGGCCAGAGAGGGTGAGAAACTTGGGCAAGGATGCCCAGCATGCTGGTGGTAGAGACAGGCTACCCCCGGAGTTCTCTGACAGGAACCAAGTATGAGCTCTGGCCGCCTCCAGTGGGAGCGGCTTGAGCAGTGATTCCCCTGGAACGGTGTGGGTGGGCCAGGGGAGGGAGGACCCCTGAAGGGAAAGTATTGACCAACTCCCTCTTCGCAGTGCCTGGAGCGAGCCATGAAGTTTGCGTTCGGAGAATTTCACCTCTGGTACCAGGTGGCCCTGTCCATGGTGGCCTGCGGGAAGGTAAGGCCCAGGGCGTGCTGGAGGCTGCACACTCCCGCTCAGGTGGGGCTGGGGGCGCCACTGTCCACTCTTTCCTCCCGGAGGCTGGCAGAGGGTGGGGCAATGATTCAGAAATATTGTCCCGCAACTGATGTTAATCTCCAGGGCAGG
The DNA here is from genome assembly GCF_019320065.1 of Cervus canadensis. Lineage (NCBI taxonomy): Eukaryota > Metazoa > Chordata > Mammalia > Artiodactyla > Cervidae > Cervus > Cervus canadensis. Next base: position 28,396,031 of record NC_057390.1, read on the forward strand.
AGGGGCACAAAGGGTTGCCCACAGACCCCTGTGTGAACCTAGTGTCTTATCTCTGAGTTATGACGGGGCCAGCTGTGTAGGAGTGAATCTGTCAGTGGTTTTCTCTGAGTACATGTGCACGCCTGGGGCATTGCAGCTTTTCTGCCTGTGAGCTGGCTGGTCTGATTGCCTGAGACAGGCATGGACGTGGTTCCCAGCGAGGGGAACGGTGTTCCACTGGGGGCTGCATCTCTTCTCATCCGGGAGTGTAGCAGCAAGAAGGACCTTGCAAATCCAGAACTTCCCTACGAGGGCGGGGTTGAAGGGTAGAGCAGAGCAGAGCACCCCCCTTCTCCCAAGGAAGTGAGTTGGGAGCTCTTCGAGTTGGACGTGGCTGGGGTGGTCAGGAGGAGTTCTGCCCGGAGCAGGGCTGACCTTATCCAGGTCTCCTGAGCTGTGTTTGCCCTCCACCACCCTCTCCCCAACCCTGTCCCTGCACCCACTGGTTTTCCCTCCCATGAGAATCACACTTACATAAGCCTCTATTCTCAGCAGTGACATGAAAGGAAAACCTTTCCGGAGCTGGGTGCTGAGGGTGTTGGGGCTGAGGATGCTACAAATGCAGGAAGTAAGGAGGCTTGAGCTCACAGATCGTTCCAAGAGCTATAAACACCCAGAGCCCATTTGTGGGGCTGAGGGAATTCCTCCCCCGCCACCCCCAAGCCATTTGTGCCACCTGCTGTTCTAGCCCTGCAGTCGTCCCCAAGGAGGGTCCTCCTGGGCTTGCCAGCACACCCCCCCCCCCCCCGCCCACTGAAAGGAGGGTGTGCTCGCCAGGTCCTGGTGGGGAGAGGGGGAAGAGCAAGTGCCTCTTCTGACAGGTGGGAAGGAGCTGGAGAAGTACAGCCAAGAATCAGGCAGGAGCCTTCTCTGCACCCTTGTTACCTTGCCAAGCATTTTTCTTCCCAACCTCTTCCCCTTCCCTCATCATCTTGGCCACCTCACAGAGCATCCTGTAAGTCATGACATGATGTATCCTGGCTGTGTGTTCAGTAGGGTCTTGTTGAGGGTCAGAGGGAGCTCAGAACAGATGGGTTGAGGCCCAGGGGAGGAAAAAGGGGGGCTGGGGCTTGTATGGAGCCTGGGTAGGTAGCTGACGATGGCATCTGAGAGCTTCTTTATGCCTTGAGGAAACAGAGAAAGAGCCTCTAGTCTGAGTATGGTCTGGGAGGAGAGGCCCAGGGCTAGGCCTCCACCCTTCTGTGGGCCGTGGACCACTTTGAGATGCTGAGGAAAGCTGAGGACCCATCCTCAGAAGAATGCACTGCTCTCAGAAGTTAGCTTTAATTTCTGGGGGTGCTCCTGGAAGGCCCCCCATTTCAGGAGAAAGTGTCACACTAACCTGGGAATTACAGGGTCTTCAACCCCCTTACTGAAAAGAGCTCAGAGAGGTTCAGACGCAGCCTGGCACACCCCAGAATCTGGGGAGCTGATGTCACCCATGGCCTGGCTCCTTCCCAGAATAGCAAGGTAGACACAAGAATGGGCTTACAGGCAGGAGGTTGGAGTGATCAGTGAGTGCCTCGTGCGTGAGGCCCCACAGGCTGGGTCACACCTACACCTGGGTTAGTGCAGCCAGAGACTGCTCTGGATGCAGGCTCTCCATCCCCGCCCCTCAGGAGCCCTGCACACCGGCTCAGCCTGCTGGGTTGGCCCAGGCGGCTCTGGGAAGAATGGCCAGACCTTGTCCTTTGCCAGGAGCCTAAGGTGGGAATCCAGGTTCTGTCCCTGTGGTTGTGTGCAGAAGGTGAGGCCAGGCGGATATGAGTATATCTGGCACCTCCACCTGCAGGAAGAGAGGACGAGTTCCCTGGCATGATTTAGGTCGCTTCTTCTCTTGGTCTCCTCAGCGGCTGCGTTGCTAGGTAACCAGCATGACAAAAAAAGAAAGAAAAAAAAAAAGAGCTTGCAGCTCTGACTGAGGAGTCCTCAGATGGCTCCTTAAATAGCAGTGTTTCCTGGTCTGGGTGGGGTGGGACGTGGAGGGTCGGGGTTAGAGAAGTCTGTGTTTCAGGGATGCTGAGGTCAGCACCCAGGGAAAGGGCAAGGCTTGCTGCAGGGTGGGGCAGAGGGGGCCACAGTGAGGGGCTGGGAGCAGCCTTCAGAGGAGAGGGTCTCGGGAGAGGCGGATGGCCTGGCACCTCCTGCCAGCCCTTCGCTGGCCTCTCTCGCCCCAGCCCACACCGAGTACCCCCCTGCCCCGCAGGCCCCCAGTCTCCCAGCTGGTCGTATGCTAACACCCTCTTGGTCTCTTACCCTCTTCTTTCCTGAGAGAGCAATGGGGCGGGGCTTTGTTCTCTCCATCCAGCTTTTCTCTGGGTCTCTTGCCCTATCCAGCAGGGACCCCACAACTCCCAGTCCATGCTTGACACGGAGCAGACCCGAGTTTGAGACACCTGATGTTGGCCTAATAAGCCTGAGCCCAGAGCCCAGGAAGTCTGTCACGTCTGGGCTGAAAAAAGCTCTCCTTTCTCCGCGGGGAAAGGAAAGGCGGGTAGAGAAAGGCGGGGGTCCAGGGTGGACACAGACCAGTGGGGCCCCAGGTCTGCGTCCACTAGTCTCCATGCTGTGCTGTGGACAGAGAGCCTTCCAGAGTCCCCATGTCCCTCACGGGGCCTCTGGAGTAGCCAGGGAGGATGAAGCTGGTGGATTAGCCATCAGCTAATGGTGGCGAGCTGGGCCAGCAGTAGGGCCCAGCTTGTGGGAATTATAGATACACACATGTGCACGCGTGCATGCACGTGTGTGTATAGGAGGGAGACGGAAGCCTCCTCTCTGGCCAAGGTAGGCAGGATAGGGCAGTGGTTACAAGCTTAAAGTCAAACTCTTCAAACCCCAGCTCAGCCATTTATAGTCAGTGTGGCTTCAAACACACCACTTCTCTGCATTTCAGTTTCTTCATCTGTAAATAGGGACAGAGTGAAACAGGAGGGAAGGGGGCAGGGACAGCCTTTAGGATGTGATGAAATAGTTGAAATAATCCTCCCACTCATTAGCCTATAGAGTTACCCAGCCTGTTAAAAACTAACCGTGCCATATTTCAAGGGCGCTCTCTCTTCTGACCCACACTCTGTCTGTGAAGTGTGTTTCTCCATAAATAAATCCACTTCTTACCTATCACTTTGTTTCTGTCACTGAATTCTTTCCGTGATGAGACATCAAGAACCTGAGCTGTATTAAGTCCTGAGACCAGGTGTGTGATCTCAGTTAAAAGACCATAGGTTCAAGTCCTAATCTGAGTTACACGGTTTCAATAGCAACCTACCTCCTAAGAGAGTTGTGAAAAATAAATGACTTCATATTTATAAAGCACTTAGAACAGAGGTCAGCAGACTTTCTATAAAGGGTCAGAGAGTAAACATTTTTGACTTTGTAGGTCAAACAATCTTCATGGGAACTATTCCACTCTGCCTTTGCATCATGAGAGCAGCTGTAGGCAATACTCATCTGAATGGGTGTGGCCGAGTTCCAATAAAACTTTATTTGTAGAAGCAGGTAGAGGGCCACATTTGGCCTGTGGGCTGGGTTTTGCGGACCCTCCACACTTGGCCATCCTCAGCGTGTCTGTGGCCCCGTCTCCATGGCTGCTTTCCTGCTTCTTCTCTGAGCCTTTTTGCTCCCGCCAGTCCCCATGTGAATTTGTCCGCTTCTTATCACTGTAAACAGAGTTTTGAACTCAGAGATTTGAGAGAGTTTCCTTCTACCTCTAAAATTCCTGTGGTTCACATGTGAATTCCTTTTGAAGAGTTTCCCTATTTTTTCTCCTTAGTTCTTGTTACATCACCTCTGGCAAAGGTCACAGCCTCCATTTTCCAGATGAGGAAACAGACCGGGGGGGACTTGCCTGCCACCACCGCCTGGACTCCTTCCAGTGGGCCTCTTCCTGGCTTGGGTGGAAAGGGGTGCAGGGCAGGGGCTGGCCATTTGGGAGGTGCCCCCGCTGAAGGCATGAAACACCCAGTCTGCTGCAACCCAGGGCTGTGAGTGACCGTGTCGCCGCCCTTTTTCTTGCAGTCATCCTACGCTGTGTCACTGCTGAGGGAGTGTGTGAAGCTGCGGCCCTCGGACCCCACCGTGCCCCTGATGGCCGCCAAGGTCTGCATCGGGTCCCTGCATTGGGTGAGTGATCCCGGTGGCAGGGCCCAGGTCCTGGCAGCTTCCTGCAGGAGGGTAGGGGCAGGTGGGTGGTCTTGCTGTGTGTGGAAGGGGTGGGGGAGTGGGGAATGACTTCTGAAAACTCCAGCCTTCATCCCCCAACTCAGGATGGTGTCTGGTTTGTGCTTCAGCCTTGACTGTCTCCAGGGAGCCAAATGTGGGGTCGGAAGACAGGGTGCCCCCCACCTGCCCAGCACAGGGGAAGTGAGCAGGACCTTGAAGTTACCTGGGCTAGCCGGCCGTTCTGCATCGGAACCAGCCCTGGGCTGGATGGGGGGTGGTCCCTCTGTCAGCCACCTCCTTCCCTCGGGACTCCACCCAGGCCCTGCCTTGTGCTCAGCTGCCTGCTTAGCACTCTCTGCTGAGGCGGCTGAACTAAAGATGAGCTCAGCGTTCGCCCTCTGTCCACAGCTTCTTTCCCTCTAGGACGTCAGCAGGGGGAGTAGGGAAGGAGCCCTGGCCCGGGAACCCAGAGCGCCAGGCCTCGCCTGCTGCTCCCCTCGCCCTGGCTCCCTGGCTGCTGCTCTCGGCCTGGGGGATCTTGCTGCAGCACCTCTGCCCAGCTGTCTGCTCTCACTGGGAGCGCCTTTGCCCACGTTCCTGGCTTCCACAGGCCCACATCAGCCTCCTACGTCCAGGCCGTCCTGTTTCCGCCCTCTTCAGCAACTAGAACAGTGCAGCGTCTCTCCCACGTGTTGGCTTTCAGCCCCACCTACATCTCTCTTCAAGCTCAATAAGCCTAGTTCCTTCATTGGCCCAGTGTCTCCCCAAGGGGGAGCTTCTCCCATACATGTCCCTCCCCTTCCTGATGTCCTGACACCCCTGCCTGCCCTTGCTGTTGGGTGCCCAGCTTGTTCCAGGGCAGCAGGGGCTAGGTTCCAGGTGCCTGCGGCAGGTGCTTCAGAGTTAGCAGCCTCTCCAACCCCTCCAGCTCTGGGGAGGGAGATTTTGCATTCTAACCCTTCCCACTAAGGGTACTGAGGACCCTCTCAGAGGGGCTCCTGCCTCGCCACCCAGTGGGCCTCATCCTGGCTCTGCTGCAGGGACTGCTCCCTCGGATTGGGGGTGGGAGGCTGGGGAGCAGGACCTTTCCATCTGTTCCCTGGTCCTCGGGTCCCCATGTATGACGTCAAGTATGGCCCTGCCTTGGCCCCACCCGACTGTGGGAGATCTGGGAGGAGAAAGCATGTCTTTTGGCCCCAGGCTTTATGGTGTCCCGTAAGACTGATCCGCAATAGGCTCTCAGCATTTGGAGGAGGCAGCGTGATGAGGGGGTAAGAGTTTCACTGTCGTGTGGTGTAAATGATGTAGAGGCAGGAGAGGGTTGGACAGGTCAGGGAGGCCTCCAGGAGGAGGGGGCCTTGGATGGGGCTCAGAGGTGGTCCCTTTCATCACAGCTTGCTTTCCTCAGCCTCATGGTTACGGGGAAAATTGCCTGTCCCCCAAGTGTTTTTCGGGAGACTGTTGGCATCTTCCACCCTGGAGGATAGGGTCCCCTCTGGGTGGTGTGTGAGTGCCAGCAGAGTGAGGAGCCAGGCTGAGCATAGCAGCGGCGGGTGGTCGTGTGAGCCAGAGGATGCAGAGGGTGGGCTCGCTGACCACTAGCTCACAGCCCTGTGTGTTCCCAAGGCTCCAGAGAGGGGCCTCAAGTGCATCCCTAGGACGAAGCCCAAATATCCACCTCGCCAAGGGTGGGTGGGGAGGGCATCTGTGCTCCCAGGAGCTGCAGGCTCTGAGGCGGCTGTGGGTCCACCCAGGCAGTGCCGCCCTTGCCAGGAAGCCCTAAATTTAGGTCTTCCCGACGCGGAGGAGCTGTTTCCCTCAGCAGTATAATGACAGTAATTATGTGCATTCAGATTACATGGTAATAAAATTAGGATCCAATCAGTCCAAATTGAAATCAGATGAGTTGGGAGCAAAGTAATCAATGACAACATAAATAGAAAAGCCCAAAAGGAAACTTCAGCATTCAGACTTGACATCCGAATTAGGGAGGAGAGTGAGCCGTTTAACCTCGGCTGAGAAACATATTTGGGTTTGGGGGCTGGTTTGAACTAAGGTTTAAGTCAGGTCCAGGCTAGAGCATGATCCTGCTGTGGGGCTGGGGTGGGCTCCTGGCAGCCTTCCTTGCTCTGGAACCTCATGTTCTCTTACCTTCCCTAAAGCCCCATGTGTACCTGCCTTGCACACGTAGCATGATACATTGCGTTTCCTGTTGCATGTGTTTCTTGAAGGCAGGCACTCTCTCTCCTCTTACTTGAAACTGCAGCCCAGAGTTGATGCTGGGTGCTGATTGGATGGATCCTACTTGGCAAGGAATTCTGTCTTGTACTTACCTTTCCATCTAAACAGGAAGCTTCTTCACATACTGGGTCTCATATCCTCAGCCCTTTGCCCCCACAAAGAACCCTGCACACAGTAGGTGTTCAGAAATATAGATTGACTTTGGCCCCAGCTGGCCGGGAGGAACAGGTGTGGGAAGTCTACATTTGGTTCACGGGCCTCCCTGCTCCCTGGCTTGGTGCTGGGCCGAGAGCAGGCTGTGGGTGGCTAGGGGCAGCCCATTCTCCTAGGAGGCCAGGGGAAGGACGGCCCACGCTCTCTGTCCTCAAGGCTATGAGCAGGAAGAATGGGTCTGACAGGCAGGCAGAGGGGCGCTGGTGCTGGTGGCAAGCACAGATCCTGAAAGGCGTCTGACGTCACCTCCGTCTCCTGCCTTCATGTCTCTTCTGACTCACGTCAGCCCCCAGCAGGCCCAGCCAAACCCCATGAGCAGGGGATGGAGATCTGGGGGTGGACAGTTTGGCCCAGGTTGCAGGAAGGGAGGCTGAAACTGGGACTTGGAAAAATGAGTTGTGCTGGGTGGAAGCGGACTAGGTGGCTATGTGCCCAGAGGTGGAGCGCCTGCCATCCCCGTGTCCTGTCCTTATGCCTGGAGCTAATGTCCCTGTGCCCAGGGCCAGTGTGGGACGCTCCGGGCTGGGTCTGAGAGCAAGATTGCCCAAGTGAGAGTGGGTGAGGAGGGGCCTGCGCAGAGGGACCTGTGTGACCCAGGGTTGAGAGCCCTGGTCCCGCCGTTTATTCTGAGTGGAGGAGGGTGCGTGTCCAGGCTCTGACCTGCTGAGAGCAGCGGGGCGGCCCCCTGCCTCAGCGCGGCAGTGTCTTGCCGGGGTCCCCGGCCGGTTATTTGAGGCAGGAGAAAGAGGAACTGTAAATATTTTTTCCTATCCCTGCAAACAAAATTAGTTCAGAGTCATTTAATTAAAAAGATTAAAACCTTTCTAGGCGACTGGGGGATGGGTGTGTGTGTGTGTGTCACACATGGACGGAGAGGAGGTTGTGGAACGGAAAAGCAAGCCATGCTTGTTTTTTTAAAGAGGCTCAGCCTCTGGGGCTTCACTGGTAGCTCAGTGGTGAAGAGTCCACCTGCCAATGCAGGAGACATGGGTTCGATCCCTGGTTCAGGAAGATCCCTCATGCCGAGAGCAACTAAATCCATGGGCCACAACCGTGAGCCCATGTGCCCGAGGGCCCATGCTTGGCATCCAGAGAAGCCCCAGCAATGAGAAGCCCCTGCATTGCAAAGGAGTAGCCCCCACTCTCTGCAACTAGAAAACGCCGGGACAGCAATGAAGAGCCAGCACAGCTGAAAATAAATAAATAAAATTATTAAAAAAAAAATAAAAAAAAAAAAAATAAAGAGGCTCAGCCTCTTCCCCTAAGCGGGTGGATGGGGTAGTGGAAAGAGGGCAGGCTTTGGAGGCTGAGGGGATAGGGTTCGGATCCCTGGCGTCCCACTTGGTAGCTGTGTGACTCTGGGTAGGTAGTTTACCCTCCCGGTGCCTTGTCAGTAACCTGGAGATAGTTGCATCTACCCTTTCAGGGTGGCTGTGACCCCCAGAGCTGAGCGGTGTCCCTGCTCAGCACGTGCGAGGTGCCTGGTCAATGGTAACCATCCCTGTGATGGCCCCTTCAAACTAGCAGCCTCGCCTTTGTGCTTTTGCCTTTGTTTTTTGAGATTTAGGGGTAGGAGGGCCGGGAAGATGGATTAAGTGTTTTGGAGTCCAGAAAGAATGCCAGCTGTCCTGCCTGGAGTTTGTGGAGATGAGGAAGAGTACCTGTTCCTTCCAGGAAGAAAACGTGTTTTGGGGGAGAGCAGATGACAACAGGTCCTGGGCCCTGTGGGAAGCGACTAACGACAAACAGGAGGTGCTGTTTAAACAGAGCTTTGCGGGCTCAGAAATGACCTTTCTCTGGTTCCCTGGGCAGGAGGAAGGGGTACAACCAGTTTGGCGCCTGCGAGACGAGCCAGGCAGCCCGAGCAGGAGCGGAGTGTACAAGCCGGGAGCCTGACTGAATTAGGAGAACTGGAGATAGGCAGGAACTTGGAAAAGCACGGGAACACTTTCCTTACTTACAGACAGCGAAAGCAAAGGATCAAAATGCTGCATCCTTCCTTACATCCTTTTCCCCAAAGGGTCACAGAGGAGAAAAGTGAAGACCCACAGAAGGCAGGCATGATCGAGCCACTCTGAAAGACCTAGATATAGACTCAGAAGACCTGAGTTGAAAACTTAGAAAAAGTTCTCCCACTTACTAGCGGGGTGAGCTCAGATGGGTCTCCTAAGTGCCCTGCACCTCTGAACCTCAGCTGTGAAAAACCCTTCTGTCAGCTGGCCACCATGCTGTGATGCTCCAGTGGGCACCCAGCTGCTCTGGAATTGCAAGGGAGGATGGGGGGGGGATCGCCTCCTGGGTTTCGTGGCAGAGTTACAGCTAAAAGAGGTGTTAAAAAGCAGTGCAGCGGGACTTCCCTGGTGGTCTAGTGGTTAAGAATCTGGCTGCCAATGCAGGGGACAGGAGTTTGATCCCTGGTCTGGGAAGATCCCACGTGCCACAGAGCAGATAAGCCCATGCGCACAGCTATTGAGACAGTGCTCTAGAGCCTGTGTTCCACAAGAGAAGCCACCACAATGAGAAGCCCTCTTGAAGCAACAAAGACCCCGTGCAGCCAAAAACAATTTTTTTTTTTTTTAAAGCAGTGCAGGAGAATGGTTGAAAGCTTTGGAAACCCCTCACCCTAGAAGTATTTTGATGAGCAAGGAGGGCACAGTGCTGTTACCTGAGCAGATCTTACTGAAGCAGGGGCCACAACTCTAGAGCCATGAGCTGCTCGCTGTGGAGGCCACAGGAGGAGGCATGTGGGGTTTGGGAAGGGCAGGTGAGGTATCAGATGGCTGGGTGGTTGTACATGGGCAGGCTCTGGGCGGCTCAGTCAGCAATTTGCTTTTCACGTCATCGATCGAGACCTACTACTGGGTTATGAAATAGAACCCTTTTATAAAAGGAACAGGCAGGGAATAGCACAGAAAATATCTGAGAGTATTACCCACAGTGGAGGTGAGTACTGTGACATGGCTAGGTGGGTGGTTACATGTATGTGTGTTGCAGACCGTGGGTGGGGGAGGGGTCAGAGAGGTGGACCGACCTGGCCCAGCTGACTGCAAGGAGACCCTGTTGTCCTTGTGTAGAGTCACTCCTTTTCTGTGATTAAGGGTCACACCAGAGACAGAAGGCAGATCGTGGTGTCCCCCCTCTGGGTTCCAGGAAGGTCTTTGATGCCACTTCCTAACTTGTCAGTGAGTCCATGTAGCTGTAGGGGACACAGACTCTACCCAGATGGCACCTGCCACTTAAAAAAATTCTGGACTTAAAAGAATACTGGAAAATTAAGCTAATTCTAGATCTAATATCATAGCTAATAGCAGTGGTTTAGGTTTCTTCAAGCATTGCTCTGAGCATTTGTTGTGTCGTTATTTCATCATTCAGTCCTCCCCACAATCCTGAGACCCAAACCTGTTATCCCCATGTTACAGAAGAAGGAAATGGGTCATAGCAGAGTGCAGCAACTTGCCTAAGGCCACACAGTAAATAGCCAAGCCAGGATTTGAGTTCAGGAAGCCTGGCCCTAATGCTTGTGTTCTTAACTGCTAGGCTGTCCTGATCTTTGCATGGAAAACTTACTCAGGGGCATGGAGTGATTCTGGATTTGGGTGGGTTTATCACACTTAAGGGTTTCCCTGTTGGTAAAGAATCTGCCTGTAATGCAGGAGACCTTGGTTCAATTCCTGGGTCAGGAAGATCTGCTGGAGAAGGGAAAGGCTACCCACTCCAGTATTCTGGCTTGGAGAATTCCACAGACTGTATAGTCCATGGGGTCACAAAGAGTCGGACACCACTGAGCGAGTTTCACTTTCACTTCACTTCATCACAGTTAAAGACAAAGGTGGGACAACCATATTCTCAAGGGTTTTAGGATTCCCACTCCTGTCTTAGATGAAGGGGAATTGTGCATTATGTATTTTATTTTATATTTAAAATACATCTATTTTGGGGATTTTGTTGATTTTTAATACGACAGCATTTTCCCCTTTGGCTAGTTAAAGTACCCATGAATAAATATATTAATACTGTATATTATCATATTGAATAAAATTACTAGTATTTCTCTTCATTCATAATCATCGCTTTGACTCCACATGCAAAAAACTTTTGTGGTAGGTAATAGAGATCAAAAGTGCTGTCGGCCACGTGAGAAAGTGGTACACTGAAGCCTTGTGGGTTTGATTTGAGACAGATGCTGACACCATGCTCAGAGACCATTTTAAACTATGTGGGCAAGGCTGGCAAGTACTGGCCAAGGATGGCTACTAACCTGGAGTCAGAGTGGACCACAAGTTGGAAAACTAAGGATGTATGTTGTCACTTTTTGAAACTAAAGGCTGGTGAGCCCTGTTAATCCAGAATGTGATATACATGAATTGCAGAGTAACTTTTCCCTGTATGCCAGTAATTGCTGAGCTTCATTCCTGGCACCCTCTCTGCGTGGGTTGCGGGAGATAGAAGTTGGCATTTGCCTAGGAGAAGGACATGGCCATGAGAAGAGTGTATATACATGGAGTGCAGGAGGTTTCCGAGTTCTATTTATAATTTGTATGCAGGAGACCTGGGTTCGATCCCTGGGTTGGGAAGATCCCCTGGAGATGGGAAGGCTACCCACTCCAGTATTCTGGCCTGGAGAATTCCATGGACTGTATAGTCTATGGGATCGCAGAGAGTTGGACACAATTAAGCGACTTTCACTTTCACTTGGTGATTTATAAAAAAGCTCGCTCCCATTTGAATGGGGCATAGTGATGCCTGAGGACAGTGTAGGGGACAAACCGCACCACCATTGGGCATATTTAAGTGGAGGCAAGATGCTATTTGCTCACTTAACCCTTCCCTTGGTGCTTTCTGTCCCCTTTGCCACGAGGCCTCCTAGGACAACCCCAGCCAGGCTGTTTCCCCCTCTTGGATTTTCCATGGCCCCAGGCCAGCACCACACAATGGAGCCTTAATTAAGAGCCACCCTGCCCCATGGGGTCCTCCCTCGTTAGAGATTCCTTGTGTGTTTCATACAAACATCCTGTGCCTGTGACTTTGCACCTCCCCAGCCAAGCCCAGCATAGAGCCCCCGAGGAGATTTGTAGGGAGGAGCGGTTAAGAGTTGGGGAGGGGTTGGTGCTAGCTCCTAATTTTGCAGATGAGGACCGTTGGGGCACAGAAAGAAGAGGAGGTGACTTGCTTGAGGTCCCATATCTATCAGGGGCCAAGCCTGTGTCGGGGGGCTTGAGTGAGTGATAGTTGCTCAGTCATCTGACTCTTTGCGACCCCATGGACTGTAGCCCACCAGGCTCCTCTGTCCGTGGGATTCTCCAGGCAAGAAGACTGGAGTGGGTTGCCATTCCCTTCTCCGGGGATGTTGGGGGGCTTGCCCGGTGCTCAGCCTGGCTCTCCCTTCAGGCCCCGCAGCTCTCCTGCATCCTGCTGGGCCACATGCTCCAGGAGACAGATCTCTGCATCCACTGCCCTCAGTCCTCCCGGCAATCAAGACTGGGCAGCAGGCAGCCGTGATGTTTCCTAAGCTGCCTGCCTCCCCTGAACCCCGAGACCTCAGGCCTGAGGGTGTTATAGGCCCAGCTCTCAGCTTCCGTGTCCTTTCAGTGACCAGCCTGCCAACCTGGAGGCAGTCCACTGCCCAGGTCAGTGGCTTGAGCTCAACCACATGGGGCACGGAGAGCTGCCCTTGTCAGCGTTTGTCAGGGCTCATGGCCAGGCTACTAGGAGCCAGCCCCCCCATTGCTCTCTGGGCACTCAGCTCACCCACTCTATCTCTCTTGTACTTCGGAAGTTTTTAACTCCTCTGTTCCGTGGGTTCTCTGCTCCGTCAGCCTTCTCTTGCACCTAGCTCCCCGCAGCTGTACCCTCAAGGTGGACTCAGCCCGGCTCGCCTCTCCACAGCTAGTGGCCTATCTCTCAGGCTCCCCTAAAACCCAGGGAAGGAGAGCCTCCCAGGCCCCCAGCTGTGGCCTGCAGTCAGATGGCAAGATGCGCAGAGCTGTCCCTCTCCTGCCGAGTGGGGTGGACCTGGGCAGGGACAGGCACACTGGCTGGGGTGTCAGAACCTGGCTTAACTTTGTGGGCCCCTCTGGGTGGTGGAGGGGAGCCCCCCACAAGGGACCCTGACCTCTGGGAGGCAGTGGGGCTGTGGGTATGAATCTCCTTGCTGAGGGCGGTACCAGTCATTCTTGGTGACACGGCTATACCAGCCTTGTGGGCAGATGACATGCCAGGGATGGGTGAAGGGAGGGGGCCTCTGGGCGGCCTGTGAGTGGGCCCACTAGAGGCCCCCAGCTGTGCCCTGCCTTGCAACTGGCCTGCCTGCTCTGTGGGTGCCCCAGAGGGCTCGTGAGGGCCGCCTTGTCTGCCCCTCTGTCCGTGTCACATGTGGTGTGTGATGTGTGTACACGTGACCTGTGCCAGTTGGTCCCTTTCCAGTGGGAACAGTCCCTCCTGCTCCCAGGACAAAAACAACCCCAGGCCTTTTTCCCCTGAAAAGTTAGAGCGCCTGGTGTCGGGTAGCGAGCTCACAGCCGGAGAAGGCGTGGCGGCCTGCCTGCTCAGCGGGGTGGGCTATCCCAGGGCCTGGTCCCCAATCCCTGCCTGTCCCCCCTACCACCGCCTGCTCCCAGCCCCCCTGTCTCTGCTGATGAGCAGGGCAGGGACAGACATGGGGGCCACGTGAGGAAAGAGGCTGCCACAGACGGTCCGGGCTCTCAGAGCAGCTGTGGGGAGCTGGGGTCTCTGGAGCAAGGCAGACTTTCCCTGTGAAAGGTAGCATCCCATGACCTGGAACACAGGCCCCTGGATGGAGGAAAAGGTCCAGGTTGTCACAGGTGGAGGAAACACCTATCTTTCCATTCAGTGGCTGGGTGGCCTCTGAAAAGCACCTGGGCCTCTCTGGTCAGGTGTGAGGAATTGCAGTTCTGAGGGTCCCAAGCTGGGTGCCTCTGAATAGCTGCCCTCCCCAGTGACCTTTGCCTCTTCTTTGCAGCTGGAGGAGGCAGAGCGCTTTGCCATGATGGTTATCCATCTTGGGGAAGAAGCCGGGGACTTCCTCTCCAAGGGCTACCTGGCACTGGGTCTCACCTACAGCCTGCAGGCCACCGATGGTGAGTGTCAGGACCCGGGAACCTCTGCTCAGGGTGACTCGGGCCTCCTAATGGCCTCCCAGGCCTTTTGTCCCATCAGTGTCCACCCCACAACACACCTCCATTGACTCTTCTAGATAGGTGTGCACACGTACATAAAAACACACACATGTGCAGACACAGACACTCACACACTGATGTGCACGAGTGTGTGAGCACACACACACACCCCAGTTCATTTCTGCTTTTGCTGCAACTTCGCCAGCCTCAGATACACCCTCTTCATGAACCTGATTCTTTCTCCTTTCAAGGCCCAGCCCCATCGGATCTCTGCCCCTGGAAATCCTGTGGCATTTGTGCCGCCAGCCCTGAGCCCACAGTGTGTTCGTTCTGGTCCACCTTTACCTGCAGCACCTCTGCCATCTTTTGGGGTCTTTTAAATCCCCCTGATGCATGGCACAGAGCTGCATATACAGCAAGCACTTACTAAATACTTGACTTGAGCTTGGTGCCTAGGTTCCCCTCCTGCCACCTGGAGCCTGCATTCCCGCCCCAACCCCCCCAGCTCCACCTACTTCTGTATCCTTGCAGCCTGAGGGAAAGGGAGCGATAGGTCCCCACCCAGGCCAAACCCAGAATAGTCATCAGCCCCCCGCACTCCCCTAATGCCAGAAGCGGCATCCTGGAAGCGGGCTTCAGATGCCCACACAGCGAGAGGCAGGAACAGCTGGTACTTGCACAAGGAAGGGAGGAGGAGGGGTAAGATCCTGGTTCAGTGCCAGCTCTTTGTTCTTGAGTGACAGTGGTCACTTCGAGGTGTCAGTGAGGCTCTGATAGGGAACCCTGGGGTCCCCACACACTGGTCAAGTGAGGGAGTCATCAGTCCCTTGGTCAGAGCCCAAAGACCCTCCATGTGCCTTTAATTCTCTAGAAGCAGGGCTGCTCTATGAGCTTGGGATCCCTGACATCTATCCATGCCTGGTGCTGCCAGCAGCATCCTGACCTAGTCTGGCTGGAGCCTGTGACCGTCATTTTAAAGCTTCTCAGGGGGTTCAGTGTGTAGCTGAGGCCTCAAATGCCCATCCTACTGCACTTAAAGCTGATTTAATTTACCAGGGACGTGTCTGGTTTGGGTTAAAGCAAGAAGCCTCGTGGTCAAAGTGCACTAGAGGGTTCTGGTGGGCCCTCAGAAGAGGAGGTCATGTCCAGTGGGTGCAGACACTGTTAGGGATGATAAGATATTCTGGGGATGGATGGTGGTGATGGTTGTAAGACACAGTGAATGTACTTAATGCCACTGAGTCGTCCACTTGAAATTTGTTAAAATGGTTAGAAAAGAAGAAGCCTCATGAGTAAGGAAGCCTAGGGTGGCACATGCCAGGACAGAGGTGTAACTTTTCTCCAGAAGCTCGGGCCTTTGGAAGGATCAAGGTGGCCCATGCAGCAAGGAAGGCAAACGGGTAAGAAGGACCTGTTGTACCAAGGAGTGTGCATGTCAGGAGGCTGGGGCCAGGGGGACACCTGCACCCCTTCCCCTGGTAACCAGGGCACTAGTCTGGAGCATTTGCCAGACAGGGTCCCGGTGGGGCCTCTCCCCGCAGAGCTCCATGCCCCGGGTGGGGCAGGGCTGGGTTGGCCCCCCTCCAGCAGCCCCTCACGGCTCTGTCTCTGTCCTGTCTCCTGCAGCGACTCTGAAATCCAAGCAAGATGAACTGCACCGGAAAGCACTGCAGACTCTGGAGAGGTGAGGACGCCGGAGGGCAGCGTTGCATGAGGTGGCTTCTCATGCTCTCTCCGGGGACCCTCTGGTGTGACAGAGCGGAGGTTTCTGTCTCCATTTTGTTGACCAGCAAACTGAGGCTCCGAGAGTTCACACAGGAATCGGGGACAGGCCTTTGGGGTTGGGTGGTCGGTTGAGCATTTCTGTACTGGGGGAGCTGCCCCCAGGCTCCGCTCTCCTGCTTCCGAGTTCAGGGGACATGAGATAAAGCAGGAAAGCACTTTGCACAGTAATCTACAAGTAGCAGGGGCTCAAAAAGGGGATTTGCCTCCTCCCAGCCCCTCCCCAGCCTGAGAGCTGTGAGGCTCCCTCCCCCAGCCCTCAGAGAGCTTTCCTGGGAGCCCAGAGTCTGGGAGGGAGTGTTGGGTTTGGGGGTGGGGAGAGGCAGAGAAGCCCTTAGCCCAGGCCCCTCCTGTGAGTTCCTCTCCACCACAGCCTGGCCCTTCCTGAGCATTCCTCTCCCTCCTTCCTCTGGCCGTTGTAGGGCTCTTCCCTCTGAGCCCTGCTTCCTCTGAGCACAGATGGCAGGCGCTGGGTCGGGGCCTGCCCCAGACTCCTTGTGCTAGCTTCCTAGGAACATCCAACTCCCCTCTGGGGCAGGTTGTTCTTAAACCCAGGGAGGAAGGAGAGTCCCATCCTGGCCAACTCCCTCTGAGCTCCAGGATCAAGGGATAGTTCCTTCTTTCCCCCACCGGCTCTTCACTGCCAAGGCTTCCGGCCCAGAGAGGCCATCCAGCCCCTCCATCCTCTGGAGTCTTCACTGTCCCACGTGGACAGGGCAGGCTGCAGGCTCTGTACATGCCCCAGCCAGGCCAACAGCTGCCCGGAGGAGAGGGGCTTCCCTCTAGTCCCACTCTCCTAGGTGTCCCCCACCTCAGCCACAGCCAGCCCTCTCGGCACACACCGCCCCGGCCTGGGCTGCCCCTAGGCTTTCCACCCCAGCCGTCATCTCCCATGGGGCACCCTCCAAGGTGGGGCTGGGCAAAATCTCCAGCATTCGGCCCTGCTAAAAGCGCCCAGCACAGGGCTGGCATACTGGAGGCCCTCATCACGCTGGTTGTCGACCCTTGATGGCTGATTCACTGCTTCCCTTCCCGATACAGAGCCCAACAGCTGGCGCCCGGCGACCCCCAGGTCATCCTCTATGTCTCCCTGCAGCTGGCCCTCGTCCGCCAGGTGAGTCCTCACAGTTCCTAACACCCAGGTCTCTGGGGGTGCTGATCTCCTCCTGGCCCCGCTGCTTTTACCAGCTGTGCGACCCTTTGCAAGTGACTTGACCTCTCTGAGCCTCTATTCCTTATCTGTTATGTAAGTGCCTTCATACTCCGCCTCAAAGGGCCCAGGCAAGGATTAAGTCAGTTACTGTGGTAAAGCCCCTGACCTCTGGTGGGCACACAGGGAGGGCTTGTTCTCTGCCCTCACTCCCCCTGCAGCACGTCCGTCTCCTGAGAAGTTGACAGGAGACCTCAGTGAACATCCTCCCCTTCCACTGAGCTTTCCCCAGGGGCCTAGGGGAGCAGAGAGACTATCATGTGGAGCAGCTTGTGTAACACAGAGCTTCCCCTGACTGTGTGGACGCCGCCGCCAGGCTCGGCCTCTGGGGCCTCCTATCCGCCGACCACCTCGATCCCCAAGACCCTCCAGGCCAACCTGCCTTCCTTCTCTGAGCTGAGCTGTTGGTGCCGAAAGGTCTGTGCGGGGACTGAGTGAGGTCAGGCAGTCACCCACCCAGCTGTTGCCTCTCAGAAAAAAGTGGAGGTTCCCATCCCCCCAGGCCCCTCAGAGTCTCTGCTCTCACATGGGCCCCTCAGGCTGGTGCTCTGTGTGAAGCAGGGCCTCTTGGTGGCCTCGGTCTGGTGAGTGTGGACACTGGGCCACTCAGGGACCGCAGACAAGCCAGCGGGACCGAGGCTGGGCGCTAGCCTGGCAGAGGGGAGTCCGCAGAGCCCTCTGGGTGGTGGCTGCTCGCGGTTGGGCGATGGGCAGCCCAGCTGACGAGAGTGCTGCCGTGTTCCATGGGCGCGGGCCAGCCCTGCAGCTGACGAGGAGGGTGCCGTTGGCCCCGTCTGACACCTGAGGCGCTGCGGCTCTGCTGAGCTCAGGAGCTGGGAGCTGGCCACGCCTGCACAGTTCAGCTTCAGGGCCCACTCTGACCTAGTTAAAGCAGCCCCGTGTGGCTCTAAGTATCCTGTTCCCCTGTCCCATTTGGAAGCGGGCACTTAGAGCCTTGTCCACCAGCGTGGTGGTTGGTTTTACAGGTCGGTGTCAACTTCTGGCCCCTGGTCTTCTCTTCAGGGAGCTGTCTTTCCAGCCCCCCCATGCCACTTGTCCCCGCTTCCCAACTCCCAGGTCCTAGAGCAGGCACTCGCTACCTCTCCACCACTGTCTCCAGAAACATCAGTCCGCTCTGGTGCTCCCTGGAGCGTGGACTCAAAGATATCTGAGACCAGTTTATTTTTAGCCTCAGTTGGAGAACCAGTACTTCCCTTGCCCGTCCAGTTCCTGATAAACCTTCCGTGATGCATTTTTTAGTATCTTTAATTATTCAGTCACCTCTGATGAATGGCGTCTGTCCTCCGGGAGAGATGGCTAGGCCAGGCCAGTGGAGCCTGGTACCCCGTGTCCTTGGGGTCCCCAGATCTTGGTAACCTCAGGGGGTTGAGGGTCTCCAAATGGACTCTAAGCTAGTCCTGCCTGCCTGGGTTTCTGAGGCCCTCGGGCCATCCTGCCCAAAGCATGTCTGGCTGCTCAAACAGTGAGGGCTGGGTGTCAGGATCCTACAGGATCGTGCTGCTGGAGCAGCCTTGGGGTGGGGGGCATGGGCAAGCTGAGCCAGCGGTCACAGTGACCTTAGCTTCCTCCTTTACTTTCCATGACCTTTCCACAGAAGGAAGTCCCCATTCGAGAACTCTGGACCTGGCAATAGTGCAGAGACCAGGTGGAGACCAGGCAGAGGTCAGGCATGCCAGGGGCCAGAGCCCCCAGCTGACCTGTGTACTGTAGACCCCTCCAGGAGCATTGGAGATGTAGGTCTGAGGTTTGGTCAAGAGCAAGACTTTTGGAAAAAGACACTGAGGTTCCTGGGAGGATGAGGCCCTGGTGTGGATAGTGTCTCAAAGAGCTGACAACCGCTAAGCCTGAGCGCCTGGACTGGAAGGAAGGTTCTTAACCTGTTCATTAGCTGCCTGGGCTTTGGGGGCTTGAAGAGGGAAATGCGCATTTTCAAACGTGTTCCATGCCCAGCAGGACGTTTTTCCTACGTTGTCGCGCCCTGTCAGCCAGTGTTTTAGGTAGGACTGTTATCCTCATTTGGCAGCGTAAGAATTGCAGCTCAGAGAAGCCAAGTCCCCTGCCCTGGCACCAGCTGGGAAGTGGCAGAGTTGGAATTCACATCCCGTCTGACCCCAGGCCTAAGCTCTTGTCACTGTGAGCCCCTGAGTAGGAGGCAACATGTATCTGTCAGCCCCAATCACTGCGAGAACAGGTTCAGAGGAGAGATCTGTAGCCAGTGGTCTGGGTGGCCTCTCACAGTCCCTCCTGCTCCAGTTTGGTTGGGGCTTCCCGACCAGTCCTTCATGGTCCATTGTGGACCTGCCCCTCTTTTTTCTTTTCTGTGGGGACAGCACTGACTTGGAACAGCTAGACCCTTACATGGTGTTCGAGCGTGTGTTTTCTCATCAGAGCCCCTGCCTGCCCCACAGGGCCTGGGATTTCACTTGGGTCTGCTGTGCCTCGTGGGCTGGCACCTGGCCCCTGAGTCTGGGGAGCAGTGTGGGCCTTGGGGAAGGTCGCTAAGCTGGCAGTTTTCTCCGGCAGATCTCCAGCGCCATGGAGCAGCTGCAGGAGGCCCTGAAAGTGTGCAAGGACAACGCCAATGCCCTCCATCTGCTGGCGCTTCTCTTCTCCGCCCAGAAACACTACCAGCACGCCCTGGACGTTATCAACATGGCCATCACGGAGTACCCTGAGAACTTCAAGTGAGTTCCCCGTGGACGCTGCTGGGCTGGGAGGCTGGTCGTGCACACACTGAGAGTCAAGGCGGGCCGAGGACCTGTGGGCTCGGAGCCTGGCTCTGGCATTATGTTTGGTGCCAGGAGGCACCGTGTGTGGAGGGGGAAGCTCTCGGTGGTAACTGCAGGCTCCAGGGGGGGCTGTGTGGATCACCAAGGAGACTGTGCTCTAAGATAACATGCCTGAGCTGCTTCCATCCCGCCCTGTACTCTACATTTGAGCATCATGGGGACTCTAACTTGTGTGACTTAATCATAACCCTACTTAACCATAACCCTGGCATAGCCAGCCAAGGATGGTTTCTAACAGTGGCTGGGCCGATAGAGGCCATGTGAGCTGGCCCCTACCTCCAAGAACGCCACAGGCAGTCGGGGTGAAGATTTATATCCCCAGAGTGGTCCTGGCCTTTCCCTCTATTCTCAGCTCCACAGCTCCTGCTTGTCACATCGCCCAGATGCCTGTCTCTAGGGAGCAGGGTTTACGCTGCACGTGGCCCCAGTGGTGGTGGGTCGGGCAGGACTGGACCCTCTTGCCCCCATCTATACACAGGAAACCTATTGCCATCCAACCAGGACCCTAGGGAACAAGAGCCTCACTGGCTGGCTGAGGCAGGAGGGTGCATTGCCCTGTGGGAGGAAATGAGGGGGAGGTCATCTTTTGATTTCTGCCCTCCTTCCCTGGGACAGGTGACATAGGGTGCTAATAAACCCTGTTCCTCTGAATCCCATGATCCCAGAATGAGGGGCCCTGAGCACCCCCACTCCCACTGTGCTCTACCTTGGGATTTGAAAGAGAACCCTTTAGAAATGGCCAAGGCTGTTATTTTCAGACAGCAGAAAGGAGCATGGTCCTGGTGCCCTGAGAGGTGACTCACGCTGGCAGTGAAAACAGCTTCACAAAGAATTAGGGAAATTGGTGGGTGCCACAGCTGAGATCAGTGATTGAGGGGAGCTGCAGGCGGCCCGGCCCAGGGAGAGTCCCTCCACGTGGAGAGCCCAAGCACTTGTCTCTGTTTACCTTTAGTCCAGCAGGGGCAGGACTGACCCTTTGCATCGGGGGCTCAGGCTTTCCTGTGCCTTGGGCCTCCTTCAGAAGATGCCACGGTGGCTTTGCCCATGGACTTTGCTGGGTGTGACTTCCTCCTCACCAAGTCTTATGAACACAAACAGCGGGCTATATGGAGCTGGCCTTGCACCATCTCAGCTCACACCTGACCAGGGGCAGCTGGGACCCACCTGGGCCAGGACGGTGGGGTCAGGAGTCACGATGCTGTGGGCGGGGTGGGGGTGCTAGTCTGGACTAGGATCAGTGGAGTCCAGCTCCACTGGTGGGTCCCAGCTGCCCCTGGGCAGGTGTGAGACGAGATGGTGCGAGGCCAGCTCCACATAGCCTGTCCTTTGTGTTCACAAGACGGCCCTGGCTCTTGGCCTCCCTTCTATATTTGAGAGATTATTAAAATTGAAATCAGTTCACTTTAAAAGGCAAGTCGCCTAGGGCATACACCACATAGATAGAACCATGTGTGTGGACAAGGCGTAGTTACCTAATCCCAAATACAGTACAGCAGGACCTACTGTTTAGAAGTTTATTTTTTACTTTTATAAAAATAGAGGAAGGACAAAGGTCTTCCTCTTCTAGTACCAGCTAACCTGGCTTTTTCCCAAGCTCAAGACTATCTGGCAGGGTCAGACCCATGGGTCTGCTGCCAGCCGTGTGTGTGCATATGTGTGTGTACGAGCGTGGCTCTGTGTGTTTTATTGTCAGTTAGGCTTCGGTGGAAAGGTTAGAACAGTAAAAGGGTTAGAATCTTCATCCAGCCCCTGGCTCAGCATGTGTGTCTCAGAAGAAACCAGAGGCTGGGCCAGGCGTCAGACGTTGTCCTTTATCCGAGTGAAATCTTCCATGTATTAATAGATGGAGACGGAGCAGATGGGCGCAGAGCTGTCCTGTGGAAGCCACAGAAGGGGCTGCACACTCTGCCCCCTTGGGCCCCCTGATCCAGTGCAGGAGCTTCCCATGCCAGTGTCGGCCATCTGACCGCACGTGTCTCTTTCTAACTCCTGGGCTGAATGCTCTCTGCTGGCAGGATCCCCTCCCTGGCCTGATGTGGGGAGGCCAGCGCCACTCTTTGAAGTCGGCTTGAAACTTACCGTGTGTGAGGCAGAAGCCCACCTCGCCTGTCTTGTTCCACGCCCTGGGAGGTGTCTCCTGCCGCCATCCATCCTCTTCCTTCTCGCCACCCGCTCCCACCTGCTCCTGGCTCTTGGGCTGAATGCGAAACCGTCTCCTTCTAGCCCCCCAAGTGTACTTTCCACCACCCCCTTCTTCTTTCCTCTCACCTCACTCAGGTGCAGACTCTTTCACCGGGAAACGCTTCAGTCACTCAAAGTGTCTTGGAGAGGTGGGGGGAGGGTGGGGCCTTGCTGTGAGGGTGGTGACTTCCCCTGGAGCCCCGTGGGTGGCCTTCTGGGCCCCCAAGAATACCTGGACCTGAACTGTGACATTTGCGCCTGCGTGCCTGCATCGGGAGAAGAGAAGCCAAAAAACTGGGAGCCCCGGGTGGAGACTGTGCTGGTGGGCAGCGTGTCGGGTGACTGCCGCTCGGTGTCAGCCGGGTCCCCACTTCTGCAGGCAGGCGCCTTCAGTGTGGGGCAGCCTCTGCCGTGGGAGCAGAGCCCCTCTATCCAAACACCGCAGGGCCACTACAGGGGCCTCAGGTGCTCTCAGGGGCTGGAAGCACAAGGAGACACCTCTGATGTCCCAGCCCAAGGAAATAAAAGGTTTTAAAGTCCCATTCCCAGAGCACAGTTGGGGTTCTTGTGTTCCTCTGTCACCACAGAGAAGCCTGCTGTGGAGTGTTTGGGGCCCAGAGCGTCCCGTCCCCCATGGTGCTTCCATCCATGAACCTGCCCATCCAGGGAGAGAAAAGGTTCTTATCTCTGAGCCACTGTGTACCCCTCACATTCATGACCATGGGGAGCTCCCCGTGGGCCAGCCCTAAAAGGCTGCAAAACTAACTGAATAAAATGCAAGGGGCTTCTGGCTTCCAGAACTGTGAGACAGTATATTTCTGTTGTCTTAAGCCAAAAAAAAAAAGGGAGGGGGGGTGAGGAGGGAGGGAGGAGGGGTATGAGGGTGGAATATCCACCTACCACACAGCACTGTGGAGTGACCTAGGGTGTGACCGTGGGTCTTTGCAAATAAGTCAGTGCTTTTCCCCATGGATGAGACCCATGGACTAGCAGGAAATGTCATTGCGCCCATTACGGTCAGGGATCACTGAAGAATGTCACTGCCCTTCAGCTGAAACTGTAGCCTGCTCTCCCAGCTGCTCCCTGCATTGGGAACAAGCTGTGTGTGGCTCCAGCTGTTGCCACGGCAGTTAAGTAAACCCCGAATCCAATAAATATCAGTGCAGCCCAACAAAAAAAATCTGCCCCAGATGATGGGGTAGATGCCCTGACCTCAGCATCGTCAATAAGGTCTGTCCTGTGGTCACTCAAAGGCACCGGGTCTGGGCCTGCCTGCCACCCAGTGCCTTGCTGGTTCCAGTGGCTGAGACCTTGCTCTGCCTTTGTGCAGAGCGAAGGAGAGGCTGGAAGGCCCGTGTCGGGTGGAGGAGGCCTGGCACAGGGGGATGCTGGGGAGTGGAATAGACCCTTTCCTCTTGGCTTGTCCCCACCTGGGAGCCACAGCAGGTTCCTGGCTGTTACTTAGCTATGCTCCCTCCAGCAGCTTGCTCCTCCTTCCCATGCCCCCTCCTCCTCAGCTGCTGAAAGACTGGCATCTCTCCTGCCTCCCTCTGCTTCCAGGGTCTATTGTGAGATTCAGACAGGAGAAGATTTCACAGTCAGTTTACAACCTGGTTCAAGGGCAGCAGTGGAGGAAGGGGAAATGGTCCACAGCATAAGGCTGTGACATGGGGCTCAAGGTGGGCAGCACACGTGGTGGGCCAGGGGAGGGCGTCCTGCACATGAGGGTCGGTGGAAGCTGAGAAGAAGTGTTCCGGCTCCCTAGCAGCCACCAGGAGGTCACCATTCCCAGGACTCAAGACTCCTGGAGAAAATCCCAGCCTTTGTGGAGCTGACTTCAAATTCAGGGATTATAAACATAGCACAGGGGATCTTTATTTCCGTGCTGTGGGGTGACCTTTAGTTAATGGAGCTTGAGTTTAAAAAGGCAGAAACGTGATGAGGCAGCGGCTGACGGCCCTGCAGGGACAGTGTGAACCTGGCATGACGAGAACCAGACACCCGAGCGGCTTCCTGAAATGCTGAGGGCTTTCCACTAAGCCCTGGACACATGTGCTGGCCAGGCTGCTCCTAGCCAGTTTGCAGGGGGCCTCAAGGGGGCAGCAGGCTCCCTATTTGGACCTAAGTTCCAAGCCAGGCCGGGCCTTGGAATTCAAGAGGTCCCCACAGCAAGCTCAGCAATGTCTTAGCTGTTTCCTTCTCCCTTCCTGGGCTTGGGAAGCCCAGCTAGGAGAGTTAAGGGAACAGGCCACTGATAAGCTTGTTCCAGAAGCCATGGGCTCCACAGGGTGCTGGTTTTAGGTAACAGATTCCTTGTGCTTTAGTCAGGCTGCTTGTAGGGAAGGTCGCCATAGTAACCAAACAACATTCCTGGGCTAATGATGGGAGCTTTCCAATAACCAGCCTGTCAGTCATTGCTCCCACCCCAGGCCTGGCAGCCTGCCAGACCAATTTTGAAAGCCCAGGCTATTGGGCTTCGCAGGAGAGGAGCAAACTGGGTTTGCCCTTCCCCTCCCCTCTTATCACCCCTCTTGAGAGTTTCTGCCCAATCCAGGTCCTGGGGGCCTTGGAAGGTCCTGGGGGAAGGGTTGTCTGGAGCCCTAAGGATCTTTCCTCAGAGCGGGAGCTATATGGCTCTCTCAACAAGCCAGAGCTCAGCTTGCCACTTGTAAACAAATGGAACCAGTCACAGCATCTCCCCCAGGAAACCTGGGCTGTTTTGGAAAATGTTTGAGCTGATAACTAGGCGTTAGCTGGGGCCAGACTGTGACTGAATCCCAACTAGGCCTCAAGGGCACCCTTCTGATCTCTACCTGGCCCGCCTCACCTTTGTTACAGGTTGCATGTGATAAACTTCTAGTTGTGTATTCCACCAAGCGGAAGGGATCAGAGTCCTGGGGCTTCCGTTAATGTCTTTGACTTAAACCCACTGTGTTTATTGGGTGGTTCTTATTAGGGACTTGGAGTGGATCAAAAGGATGCCTAAAATACCAGCACGCCAATGAGGGGCTGGAATCAAAGGTATGAGCACAAACATAGTTTATCACTTCGCCAGGTTCATTAAACATTCTTGGCTGCCACAGGAGAGGCCCCGATGAGGATAGCAGCCTTGGGGTGAACTTGCAAGGCCATGTGGTGGAGGGAAGTGTTAAGCCAGGCGTAATCGCTGGCACCGGCTTGCTCTTCCCCAAAGGTCAGTTCCTCTTCAGCTCAGCCAGTCTGACATTCAGCATTTCCCTGCACTGGTGGCTCTGGGGAGCCTCCTAGGACCTCACTGCATGTGACGCTGCAGTCACCAAGTCGTCCGTCTCCCTGCAGCCCTCTGCTCACACTCCAACTAGAATGACCTTGGTTATTTTGTTTGGGGAAGAAGGAAGGAAGGAAGGAAAAAGCAGATTTTTCCAGAAGGAATTTTGTTTTAAAGTGGTTTTTAGCTCTTTGCTTCCTGAGCCTCACTGCTGTCAACATTTGCTGGAGGCAGGTGCTGCGGCTGGGCCCTTGGTTTTCGAGCAGGAGTGGCCCGGCCTCTGCAGGTGGGAGAGGACCCAGGAGGTACATTGATACCCATGAAGTGGAGTGGCCTGCCCTCTGCAATGGGTGGTCTTCAGATCTCCAGGTCATCTCACTGGGCAGCAATTATAGACTGAGGTGTCTGCTTCTTAGTTTCTTACATTGGGCTGGGAGCCAACTTTTGTTCCAATTAAGGGTCCTTCTGGAAGTTCTTCCACCCCAAAGTGGTTATGGAATGGCTTCTGTGGTTTGTGTTCATATCTTTCATGATCAAGAATATGTCTTTGGAGAGGGGTGGGGAAAAAAAAAATGTGTCTTTGGGGAGTCACCTGAAGGTAACTGGAACTGGTCCCCCGGAGTTGAGGGAAGCCAGGCCTGAAGGCCCACCGGGTCAGCCATCAGCCAGCTCAGGTTAGGCCTCAGGTGCCATGGGTGTAGGCAGCTGTTCCACAGATGGGGCAGAACTTTTGAAACAGAGGTGCTAACTCCTGGAGGTGAACGCTTGCAGGGCTGTTGATTTTAAAGGATTTGAAAACTTCAAAGTCAGATCATATTGAATGAACTCATTAAGAGGTAGAGTGGCTGTCTCCAGCCTTTTTGGCACCAGGGACTACTTTCGTGGAAGACAATTTTTATACAGGTTGTGGTGGGGTAGGGGGATGGTTTCAGGATGATGCAAGCACAGTACATTTATTGTGCACTTTATTATTATATTAGCTTCACCTCAGAACATCAGTTATTAGATCTTGGAGGTTGGGGACCCCTGAGGAAGAGGATCAGTGTGAACCGGCCAGAACCAAGGAAAAATGGTTTTTAGGACTGAGAAAAGTTGCCATAAGTGTCCCTCTCCCTTTCAGGAGGTCTCCTATTACAGCTTTAAAATAATGTCCTGAAGAGCAAATGTGTGAGCTGAATCAGTTAATTGCTCTGGTGGAGTCTCTCCCAGAGGCAGGGCATTTGGAGGACTCTGAGACCCGTGTCCTTCAGCATTGCCCTGGCCAGGGTGAGAGCCAGATGATTTACAGCCCCAGTGGAGGTGAGGGAGCGGCCGGCTCCAACACTCTGGCCGCTCCTCGCCTTCTCCCTGCCCCGACCCAGGGCTAGGAGTGGGGCCTTGGAGCCCCACCTCTAGGCCTTCAGTGCTGTCCCTGCTGGCCCAGCCCCAAGGGGGGCCCTCCTTCCTTCGCCTTGCTTCCAAATTCTGCCCACCCTCCGGGACTCCTCTTGGGCTCCACTTTGCCTTGTAGCTCCTGCACTCAGAGCTGACCCACTCACTGAGTATCTGATTCTCTGTTTCCTTTCCTAATTGCCTTGGATGTGTTGCTTGAGCTTCCCTGAGCATGTGGAAGCACCTTTGGGGACGGCGGACAGATGATGGCCTGTCTTCTGTCTCCTCTTCCTCCCTGTAGGGAACCAACAGCTGGGCATCCAGCACATACGTAGACCACCTGATGGACAGACTGTCCGAGTTGTTTGTTCTTTCAGAAGGATGGAGGAAAGGAAGGGAGGGAGGCAGGGAACACGTGGGGACGTTGGCTTCTTACAGCCCTCAGAGTGCTCTCACATCCCCTCACCCTGTTTTGTCATTGTCATGGTTTGATTTGTTTAGTTTTCGGTCTTACTCTCCTGCTGCTGCTGCTGCTAAGTCGCTTCAGTCGTGTCCAATTCTGTGCGACCCCATAGACGGCAGCCCACCAGGCTCCCCCGTCCCTGGGATTCTCCAGGCAAGAACACTGGAGTGGGTTGCCATTGCCTTCTCCGCTTACCCTCCTCCTCTAAAGGTAAAGAAACTAACTGGAGAGTTCACTGGTCTCTCCCGGTCAGACAGCTGATGAGTGGCAAAGCAGGGACTAGAACCCCAGCCAGCTGATTAGCTGACCAGCCCTGCTATGCTTGAATCCCAGGCACCCAGCGCTCAGCTGTGTGCCAGGCATTGCTCTGAGCGCTTCCCATGCATTCGCTCAATTTCCTCACAACCTGGGAGGTGTAGAAACTGTTGTTAACTCCAGTTTTCCAGATGAAGAAACAGAGGCAGAGAGGGCATAAGTGAGCAGTAGTACATAACAGGACCCTTTAGGAAGGGCTAGGCCCTGTGTGTGCCTTGCTTCCTCCTAATAGCCCCGAGGGTGTAGCGATACTGCTGTCCCATTTTACAGATATGAAACTGAAGCTCTGAGAAGCTGAAATGACTGTTTCGGGGCTCACGGGGCTAGAGGAAGGGAAGCTGGGATTTTAACTTGGGTCATCAGACTCAGGCCCCGTTTTCTGGGAAGAGACCCACTTCCCACCGAAGCCCACACTGTTCGCAGGCTCTGGCCTCCTGGCTGAGGAGTTAAGACTTTCCAGAGGCGTGGCCGTGGTGACTCAGAGAATAGCCTGCTTTTTCCACTCAATTATGTGTTTTCTATAAAAATAGAACTCTTCATTAAAACAACGAAGCACGGCCATCAGCTGGAATTACTAATTACTGTCCTTTAAAGAGATAATACCCTCTTTCGTGCCTTTACCATACCTGCCACCACCCTTCCCCATCACAAAGGACTCCCCTGAGGGCCAGGAGCCAGAGGCCAGGGCCGGGGAGACTCACGTGGGCAGCGGGACCAGGAAGAGGGGAGTTTCCACAGGGTGCTCTGCAACGTGGCTGCCTCAGTCTGTCCTGGGAACCCTACAGCCTTCCAGGCCTCAGTGAGTCCTTGTGACTCAACTTCCTTCTGTTATCCAACGATGATTTGTTGAATGACGTTAGGTGAGGCACTGGGCATATAAAGATGAGAAAGATGTGGTATGTGCTGGAGCCCGGAGCCTGGTAGGAAAGACCAGTAATGATGGAGGGGTCTCGGGATGACGGCAGACCTTTCTTGAGGAGTAGCCATGCAGCAGGGCCGGCTGCCTTCCCGGTTTCTGTTGCCTGTAGTCCTCCCAGCAGCCCTCCGTGATGGCGCTGTTACCGCCCCTGCTTTACCAACAGCCGGTCAAGCTTAGAGAGGCCAAGGCATCTGCTCCGGAGCAGCAGGGCCTAGCAGTGGACCCACGTTGTCTGAGGCCAGAGGCCACGCTTCAGCACGACGTCCTCCTGTTTGCTGGGCAGTGAGTCGGGACAGAGGCGGCTTCTTCGGGTACACAACAGTTACCATGGCCAAGTCTTTATTATTGCACATGCTGAGTACATTTTACAGGGAACTTCTTTCAAGGAACATGAAAGTAAAAATGTGGACCTGTTGTGCTTGCCGCCCACACAGCCCATGTCCTTCCCCGCAGCCAGCTCAGTTCTGCCAGCATCCACTCTGCCACTGAGGGTGGGGTGCTGGGGTGAGCAGCAGGAAGGGAACACAGGAAGATGACTGGAGACCCTGGGTGAGGGGGATGGACAGGATGAACTCTGACCCCAGGACAGTGCTTGTTGGCTTAGCCAGAGCCATTGTCACAAAAATATCCCCCATTTACAAAATAATGTTTTGTTTTTAAGAAAAGTTTTTGGAAAGGCTCATGCTCACCCAGTTCTGAGGAGGGCCACCCTAAGATAGTTCCTCTTCATAGCAGTGGAAAGAAATGATTTGTCTTGGCCTCAGGGGGGAATAGCTCCAAGTCTTAATCCTCTTGACAAATAATTAGAAGGCTGATCCTGGTCCAGAAGTGCAGGCCAGGCAGAGGGCCTGGGAAGAGAGGCGGGTGCTAGGCCCATCCATGCTTTCCCCTAGGAACCTCCATCATCAGCCCCTGGCCAGAGCGACCAGAAAGACTTACAAAGGCAGTGACCTGTGGCAACACCCGGATATGCTGACCTCACTGGTCTCTGTCTTCCCCCACCGGAGGAGGGCTGGCCCGGATGCAAACGGACAGACTGACTCTGCAGGGCTGAGACTGGTCGTGGTTCAACAGGGACTGGCTCTGTTCAGGTCCGATGAGTATCTGTCTTTGACCCCTGGTGCTGACCTGTGCAGGTGACTCGGAAGGGGGCCGGCAGGGACTGCCACAACTCTGGTGGCCGTCAGGAAGGATGTGAGTGCTTGGAGGGTGGGCCGCAGCTACACTGGTCTCCTGGCTAGGAACCGGGCACTCATGCCTCAGCCTTTGGGCTGTGCAGAGTACAAGCACCTGGAACTCTTCTCCTGCAGCCCCAGCAGCTTCACCCCTGTGGTGGGGACAAAGGGCATGGCGTCTACACTGCCCCTTGCTCCTTCGCCTTCCCCAGAGAGCACACTCACTTTCACATCTGCCTTCAGACGCCCTGGCGGGCATGGTGAAAGCATTCGGCCTTAAAAGACCTCACTGTTTATTCTACATCTTAAAAAACAGGAAAGGGCTTGCAGGAGGGCGGGGGTCACAGCAGAGGTGGTTTCCGCTCTGCCTGGATTGGTGTGGCTCTGTCCATCCCCTCTCCTCCGTTTCCTTTCTTATGCCCATCTTTCATCCCACCTGCCTTGCTGAACAAGCCCTGAAGGTCTGGGGCTTTCTGAGAGCCTTCGAAGGCACCTGGCCTGAATGCTGATTTTCGAGGCCTTTCAGACCTGCAAGTATAAAGGAATCCCTTCCCAGAGCCTTGGGCAGGCCCGTGCTTGAGGACTTAGTGCAGCTGTGGGTTTCTCAGCTGCTGCTCTGGGTCATCACAGTTCATTCTGCAGGAGTCCCTGGGGCAGACGGGACGAGAGACTTCACTCCTATGTCACAGGTTTGGAACCTGTGACATGCCAGCTGGGTGGCAGTGCAAAGCTGGGACTTTGGCTCGGGTTTCTCGAGAACTCCTGGGCCAACGTCACAGGGCAGGGTCAGGACAGCAGTGGGGCTGTTCCCCCGGAATGGCTCATGTTAGAGCATCGGAGGGCTGCTGGATTCCAGTATCCCAGCCTTCCTGCCTCAGAGACTCTCCTCTCTTGTACTTTTGGTTCTGCCTGGGGGACCCTTCTCTGGGATGAAGACCCCCTGTCCCATGGAGCCAGATACCTTCATGTCACATCCCAAGCTCCCCATTCCTCCCCAGGCCCTGGGACATTTTGCTTCTGGACAGCTTAAAATGGAATCGGCTGGCACTCTGCCTGTTGGCTGCGTTGAGTCCAGCCCTCGCTGCAGTTCTGAGGCATCCGCGAGCAGACTCCCCACCTGCCTCCTAGCTGGGAGTTAGCAGTGGGAAGCGGTTCAGAAGTTGGCTCTGATTTACTGTGGACCATGAGACCCAGAATGTGACTGGAGGGTTGTAACAACACACATACATCCTCATAGTATTAAGCTAAATGGACACCATGCGCTCAGCTCTGTGCCAGGCACCAGGGAAGCCAGGAGGATGCTGACGTGGAAGGCGGCAGAGTCTTGCCCTGCAGGCACTCATCACCCAGGCGGGGACACACAGCAAGACCCAGGACAAGATAGATGGTAGTTTTACCATCTGTACGTAGGGCTGACTGCCGAGTGTTCTGTAGAGTATCTGAATTTGTAAATGCTTGATGTGAGTGTTTCTTCATTGTTAAAAGCATAAGCCTATGTGGGAAAAAAGAAAACATTATGTGTGCGCGTGCACACACACACACACACACACATACATACATATGTGTAAATGAGAGAGAGTGGTTTAAGTGCTAACTGAAGGTTGTCCTAAGCAGAGAAGGGCAGGGGTGATCACACTTCTAGGAGGAAGACTAGAACTTTGGATTAAAATAGTGGTTTTTTAAGTCTCAGAAGCGTTTCTTAAGATGACATGTTAGACTCATTCAGTATATAAAACAGGTATGCCAGGGGCTGGGCTGGTTGAAGGGAGTGGGCAGCCAGGGCTTCCGCCTCTCTTCCCAGCCCCACTGCCAGCAGCCTCCCCAGGGCTCCACCCAGGAAGCATTGAGTCCTGATGAGGCTGTGGCCCCACCATCCATAGTAGCACCCTAGGGCCTTGCCAGCCTCCTCGTACCATTGCTTGAAGATCTGTGCCACCCATTCTGGCAGATGGGAGGGAGAGAGAGCCTGTGCTCCAGGAGGACCAGTAGTTGGTTGTCCTAGAAGAGCAGCAAGGAGTGGGGTGGTTTGTTGATCCCTGTCACCAGTTGGAGAGCTTTCAGCAGTGCCCACTATGTGTGGATGCCCATGTCCCCATGACATAGTAAAAACCCCTGGGGGTGAGGCCCCCATGGGGACACACAGAAGGAAAGAGGGTGGCACCTGGTTAGGAGCTGGCCACGTGTCAGGGGAAGGGGAGCCCTAGCAGGGGCAACGACGTGAAAGAAACCATAGGTGAGCCGGGAAGCCTGTCCTGTGGTCCAGGTGCCACTAATACCCCGTGAGCATCACACAGGTGCCCAGGGTCATGGGGAGCAGTGGCAGGGATGGAAGGTGGCACACAGAGGCGTTCTGATTGAGGTCACAGTCGGCGCAGGGCTTCTTGTCAAGGAAGATGGTCCTGGTGGTGAGACCAGGGAAATCTCGGGAGTTAACCTGGGCCTCCAGGGATCTGGGACTGAGGGATCCAGCCTGAGGAGGGCTGTCAGAGTGCTTGCCCCAGCCCAGAAAGGATGTGGTTGGGTTGAGAAATTCCACTCTGGGTCGCTCATGCTAATGGAATGTGAGCAGCCGTGAGGAGAAGAGCCTGTGTTGGTAGAAGTCACTGTAACACCAGCTCAGCTTTCGGCCACTTCTGTTCCGGGCACATGGTGTGGTTGGATCCATCCCACGGACCCCTGCCGGCCCTCAGGGACACAGCCAGCGAGCAGGAGGGGGCCAGGCCCTGGTGGAGAGGGGCATGCTGCAGAGAAGGCGGGTCTGGGGAGATCTGGGAGCAGGGGAATGCTGCAGGGCTGGTCTGCCCAAAGGACTGCCCAGGGAACCAGCTCCCAGTCACCCTGCCTAGGGGATTCTGCTGTTCTGGGTGTCCCTGCCCCCTGGAGAGCTTGCACTTGCACCAACACCTGTTCTAACCATAGCCCACCACAGTTTTCCTCCTTCCCTCAACTCTCAGCCACATCTCACCCCACGTTCCTTTTCATCAAACACCAGTCCCAGCAAGACCCCCTTCATCCTTGCTTTTCCTTATTCTGAGTCTGATCCAAAACCCCAGCCCTGGATTCTGTGAGCAGTTTGTCATTTTTAGCACTAATTGTCACCTGGAAGGCCGAAATTGTGTCTTCATGTTCCTAAAACAGAGGCTCCTAATACTTGTGGAGTGTTGGACCTTTCAAGAATCTGGAAAAAGGGACTGGGGATGGCAGGAACAGTGTCCCCAGCAGGTCCCACCAGGGTACTGAGACCATGGATTTGCCCAGAAGCAGTGTCTTGAATGAAGGAGGCTCACCGCTCACCACCCGAGGAGAACCAGGAGTCACAGCCTTGTTTGGGCCTCAGTGGCTCAGCCAAGTTCTCCACAGGCTGCCAGGCAGCTGGTGTGCGTCAGTGTGGCTGGCGGTACCCGTGGGGAAAAGACCTCAGTATTTCCATACATGTTGGTAAATAGCCACTGCCTTGGCCCTCATCAGGACCCTGGACTCCCCAGCAACTAAAGGGCAGGCACTTGGCATCACCCTGGTCATGCTGAGCCAGTGCTCTGATGGTATCTACTGTTGTCTTGGGCAGAGCGGGGCAGCTGTCCGTCCACCCCTGCTATGGACCTACCTTCTGGTGGGACCAGCCCTTTCCCTCTCTTCCCTGCCTCTCTCAGGGCCACATCCCCACTGTTCCCACTGTTCTTACCCTAGAGGACTTCAGGTTTGGGGGGGTTGAAAGAGATTCTGTTGTTCCTAAACAGTGACTGAATAAGACTTCATGTCACTTTCATCCTATTGAATATATGAGGAGAACTGGCAATTTTCGACTATTCAGTGAAGATAAAGGAAAACCTGATCATCCTCGGGTGTTCAGGGTCAGGATACAGTTTGCATTCAAGCACCTGTCACATGCTGGTGAGGAGGGAAAGCAGAACCCTGCCCTTTGGTGACCTTTTCACCCGTTCCTTTCTTAGCCTCTTTCCTTGAGTCAGTTTCCTTCTGGGTCTGTCTCTGATATAAGGCCTGGAGAGCATGTAAGTAAAAAGATAGCCATGTGTTCGGTGAGGAGGATGCTGCAGAGCTGAGGGTGTGGGGGGAGACCGCCACCACGGCAGACAGTGCTTGAGAGGTGGGCGGGATGGTACAGGATCGGGATAAGCAAGAGCCACAGGGATGCTGACAAATGCAGAGGAGCGCTCTGTGCTTCGGCAGAGAGGATGGGGAAACGAGGCAGAGAGAGAGCACGTGACCCAGGGATACGGCTGCGGCCGCCGTGCTTGTGGGCACTCTGCCTCCTGAGTGCTGGGGAGGTGGGCTGATGGGGGCTGCTCTGGTGGGGCACAATCCCTTGGGGTTCCACCCCGGGAGGAAAGCCAGGGGAAGGGGGCCCCTCAGGTGTTCTCACTGCTGTTCTCCCTCCCACAGCCTGATGTTCACCAAGGTGAAGCTGGAGCAGGTCCTGAAAGGCCCAGAGGAAGCCCTGGTGACCTGCAGACAGATGCTGCGACTCTGGCAGACCCTGTACAGCTTCTCCCAGCTGGGGTGAGTGGCGGGTCCCTCCAGACGGAGTTGGGAGGTGGTGGTTGCCAGGGCAACAGTCCACAGCTGAGTGGCCATGATGCCTCGTGGGTGAGAGGGTGGTGAGGATGTCTGAGGGCATGGGACTTACTGCTCCTGGGGCCTTTTACGGCCTGCCCTAATTTTAATCTTTTGACAATCCTCTGTGAAGGACGGAAAAAAGGTCTTTAGGAAACTAAAGTTCAGGGGGGTAAGAAGGAAGAGAAATCATTATTAAGCACCTCCCCCATCAGCTGGTTTTATCTTATCCACTGTCATAGTTTATCCTCACCCCCGGGATTCTTAACCTGAGACCCAGAGACCTTATATAACGTATCAGAGCCACTCTCCTGTGAGTGGTAGTGGTTGGGCTTAAACCTGAGTCTCCAGCCTGTGGAGCTTGTCACCTCTTTCCTGGTTCCATCTGTAAGCTGGGAGAGGAGGAGGAGAAAGCTGAGTTCCTGAAGGGCCCCCCATCTCCACACATCCCATCTCCTGCTCCAGCCCCCAGCTCTGAGATTCTCCTTGACCAGAGCAGGGCACTCTTGTCCAGGCTGAATCTGCAGAACGTCTTTGCTGACACCTGCCAAGACACCTGGGCTCAACTTGTGCAGCCCAAAGCAGAAATGGGCTTCATTTCTGCTCTACTCGCTTTGTCTGGCTGTGTCATCTCCCCACCACCTCAGGGGACCCCACTCTGGTGGGCACTTTCACTGGGACTCTGGGAGCCTAGCAACCTCTTAGAATCCCCAAAGCAATGTCTCTAAAGTTGGAATTTACAGAGGAGGCCCGAAGATAATCTGATTGAATAAAAAATCCTTGGGCAGGGTAGGGTCAGCCCTCTCTTTGCAGGCTTTGGGCCTGGGAGATTCCAGGGCAGAGCAGGGCAGTGGGTGG
The DNA here is from genome assembly GCF_019320065.1 of Cervus canadensis. Classification (NCBI taxonomy): domain Eukaryota; kingdom Metazoa; phylum Chordata; class Mammalia; order Artiodactyla; family Cervidae; genus Cervus; species Cervus canadensis. The sequence goes on from NC_057390.1 coordinate 28,430,721, forward strand.
AAGCTGCCAGCAGGCAGCCCTGGAGTGAGGGACTTTTCAGAAAGGAACTGGGGAACCACCTGGCAGCTGGATGCTGTGAAGTGAGGGCCAGACTCTGGTGTGTGGGGGGCCCGCCTTTGGATGCCCCTCACCCTGCCACTCACCAGCTGTGACAGGCAGGCAGGTGCATGGCCTGGCTCCACTTGCAGAGACGAGCTGCCCCAGAGCTGGCAGAGCGCGCCTCTCAGCCGGATGGCTGGCTGCCTGCTCATCTAGGCGATCATGGCAGGGCCCCTCTGAGCTGCAGCCTTGTCTCCACGTGTAGGGCTTAGCCTGTGGCTCCCCTCCAGGAGCAACAGAGCCGTAGAGCTGTCAGGAGCTCTCGATGGTGGGGCGGTCAGGTTTGCCTTGGGGTCTTTTCAAGCCACCATCTTCACCCTCACCTCTGGAGGACCCCCCCCCCCCAGCCCCCACCCACTCAGGGTAGAGCAGGGCTCAGCCTGGCCAGCTAGTTGGAGGCAAACTGTTGGGAGCAGAGAGTCAAATCCAAATCCCCTCCTGGCTTTCCCAAGAATAGGGAGTGTTCTTTCTGAACCTGAAGCCACCAAGCAAAAACTTGTCACATCTGGGCTGGGGAGTCCAGGATCAAGGCCAGAATCCACAGCCTGAAGGTCTGGGCCGCCCTGCCCTGCCAGCCCTGCCTCCCACTCTGAGCCTTTTCCATCTTCCCCTGCTCTGCTCTGCCTGGACCGGCCCACGCGGCCCCTCGGGGAGCCCCCTGTGCCTGGCCTCTGGGGCCCCAGTGCAACACTCTGCATCCGGGTCTTTGTTAAATGCTTAGCGTGGACTGTCTCTTCTTGTCCGGCTGTCAGGTTCTTCAGGGTAGGGGCCTAGGACCAGGTGGCAAGAGGTCCCTGAGCTGAGTCGTTTCTGAAGCCCCTAGAAGAGCCCCCTTGGGAGCAGCAGCTGTGTCTGTGCATTTACTCTAGGCCGGCATGGGAGGGGCCCCAGTCCACATCCTCATTTCATCCTCACAACAGCCTTGTGATGTTGACATTCTCATGCTCGTTAACTGCACACAATAACTCAAGAAAAGAGAAGTAAGATCTAGAAAGGTTAAGTAGCTTTGCCAAGGGTCACACAGCTAAGGAGGGGCAGCCCCCAGCTTTCCCCCAGGGTCTCTGGCTCTTTCACACGCGTGTGCCTCCCGAGAATGAGAGGTGGGCATGAAGGGTGGGAGCCAGGCCTTTCCCACTGTGTTTCTGTGGATGGTTTCCTCTAATGCCCACAAAGATGGCTGTGCACCCAGAGGCCCGAGCTCCGTGTGAACCGGCGTTAAGACGGAAGGATGCCCTGCTGTTCTTTGTGGGTCCACTCTGAAGGGAGGAGGCCTCTGGGCCCGCTTCCTCCTCTCCTGCCCTTTTGGCCTCAGTCCTCTGAGACTCCGCAGTCAGCAGGTTAAGGCCACAGCACCCTTGGGAGGGTGCTGTTGCAGGGTGCTCTCAGGGGCTGTGTGCACCCAAAGATGGGCGTAACCTTTCCGAGCTGGCGGCTCCCCCACACCCCACTCTTTAAAAAAGAGGAGCCTCCCTAGCCGTGTGGGAGCCGCAGGGACCTGGGGAATTGGGGGAGCTGTGATAAGATGGCCAGACTGCTTATCTGTCACCGAAGGGCCCCGTCCGGCTCCTCCAGGGCCACTGTGGCAGTCCAGGGTAAGGGACCCTGAGGCAGGGAGCGGCTTGGGCCTTCTGTGCCTGCAGGGCGGGCTGGTCCACAAAAGAACAGGCTTTCCATGGAAGCCAGTTCACAGCGCCTGCTCTGTACCTGGCTCTCTGCTGGACACCGAGAGGACACAAAAGGTAGAAGAGGGATTAGATGGACGGGAGGGTTTCTGGTCCTCAGCGTGTGTGTGTGTGTGTGCGTGCATGTGCGTGCGCATGTGCATGCACTGGGATCCACCCGTGACAGAGAGCAGGGAGGGAAGGTAGCCGGAGGGCAGATGAGCTGCTCGAAGCCTCTAGAGGGAGGCGGGGACCCTGGACTGGCTTCTAAAGCGGGTGGGGGGGTGGGTGGACCTCGAGAACAGCAGGAACATCCTTGGTGGCAGCAGCATGAGTAAGCTTGTAGCTCTGGAAACAAAACGTGGTCACGGCAGGGACTAGTGAGGAGACTGATGGCCTTGCAGGCGCACAGCCTGTGGGGTGGACGAGGAAGGGAGCGGGCAGGGGGCGATCAGGAGTAAGGGGGGAGCGGGCAGGGGGCGATCAGGAGTAAGGAGGGAGCCGGCAGGAGGCGATCAGGAGTAAGGGGGGAGCCGGCAGGGGGCGATCAGGAGTAAGGAGGGAGCGGGCAGGAGGCGATCAGGAGTAAGGGGGGAGCCGCAGGAGGCGATCAGGAGTAAGGAGGGAGCCGCAGGAGAGGCGATCAGGAGAAGGGGGGAGCGGGCAGGGGGCGATCAGGAGTAAGGAGGGAGCCGCGGCAGCAGGGCGATCAGGAGTAAGGGGGGAGCGGGCAGGGGGCGATCAGGAGTAAGGGGGGAGCGGGGTAGGGGGCGATCAGGAGTAAGGGGGGAGGCGGGCGAGGGCGATCAGGAGTAACGGGGGAGCGGCAGGGGCGATCAGGAGTAAGGCGTCGGGAGCGGGGCAGGGGCGATCAGGAGTAAGGGGGGAGCGGCAGGGGGCGATCGGAGTAAGGGGAGCGGGCAGGGGGCGATCAGGAGTAAGGGGGGAGCGGGCAGGGGGCGATCAGGAGTAAGGAGGGAGCGGGCAGGGGGCGATTAGGAGTAAGGAGGGAGCGGGCAGGGGGCGGTCAGGAGTAAGGAGGGAGCGGGCAGGGGGCGATCAGGAGTAAGGGGGGAGTGGGCAGGAGGCAATAAGGAGGGCTATCATGTCAGTTCAGCTCTGGGATGAACCAGATTCTAGAATCCTGAGCCTGAGCTGTGATCTGGCCTGCTGCTCTTCTCCATCCTTCCCAGTGATCTTTAGCTCTGTTCTCAGGTCTGAACTCAGCCCCAGAGCCTACCTGGCGTAAGGCTCCCCTCATTCTCCCTGCCAGCCCTCCACCTCACTGGGGCCTGGCCCTCCCTTGCCTTCCAGGGGCCTGGAAAAGGATGGCAGCCTCGGCGAGGGCCTCACGCTGAAGAAACAGAGTGGCATGCACTTGACTCTGCCCGATGCCCATGATGCAGACTCTGGTAAGAATGTGCCCTGTGGGCAGCTGTCCACATGAGCCCGCGGCTCCCTGTCCCAGCGTGAGCATCTGCCCGGCCTGGTGGAATCCATCCTGCCTCTGGCTGGCTGCTCCCCAAGGTCCTGTGCTAAGGAACTGCCCTCGGGCCTCTTTAGGGCCCAGAGTGGCAGGATAGCTGCTGGGCCTGGGGCAGGAAGTAGGCAGATGGCATAGGCAAGAGAGGGACCCCATCATCTGTGTGGGAGTAGGGAAGACTGGGGTGGAGAGATAACTGTGGAGCACAGAGACCGTCTCCCCTTAGGCTGAAGCTCAGGGCCAAGGGGACTTCCTGATGGTCCAGTGGCTAAGCTCCACGCTCCTGATGCAGGGGGCCTGGGTTCAATCCCTGGTCAGGAAACTAGATCCCACATGCCGCAACTAAGAGTTCCCATGACAAAGATCCTGCACAGCCAAATAAATGAATTTTTTTTTAAAAAAAAAGCTCACGGCCAAGGTCTGCCACGATAATGTCCTCAACAGATCAAGTCAAGTAGAAAGGAAGGGCTGAGCTGCTATTTCAGCCTAAATCTGACCGTAGTTTCCTGGAAAAATTCATCCTGACATCCATGGCTTGTGAAATTCAAACCAGTTTAGGATCTGCAAGCTTACATGTTTTAACCCAGGACCTGATTAAAGCGAATACCTTCCTCCAAAACACAAGCAAAGTTAGTCACGGGAATGAAAGTGTGAGGGAGTTGTATTTGGTGTCATTGCTCATCTTTTCCACTTCTGTGGCCGTGAACCAACTTGCGCCTTTGCTGTCAAGAGATGAAGCTGATTCCTGAAGCCACACCCAGCACCTGATTTGAGCTGAGGAGCGACGGGCTGGACGTAGAGCTGCTGACTCCAAGGAGGCAACGGTGCCGGGGAGTGTAGCACTTTTGCAATTGGAGAGGGAAAAACTCTGGGCAAAGTTATTAGGACTCTATGAACACTCGCCTTATAAACTGAAGTCATCTGTGGTTTGCCCCAAGGTCTCTGAGTTTATTGGAGCCTTTACTGCCTCTAAGAGAGAGAGGGGAAAAAAAGTGCTTGCATTTCACCTGCACATAAACGTAAATGTCAACAGCTTGTATATCTTGAACAGGGACGCGTGTTACTCAGGACTGCCATGGGGAGAAGTTCTCCAGAGGTCACACGGTCTGGCCCAAGCTGCTACCCAAGAATCCTTCACAGCCCAACCTCCAATGGGACTTTTCTATAAAGAAATAATAGGCACTTGTGAAAGAAAGTGAAAATATAAAAGGGAGAAAGGAAAATTCACCCATCATTCCACCATGTGTGCGTGCTAAGTCGCTTCAGTTGTGTCCGACTCTGTGACCCTATGGACTGTGTTCCGTCAAGCTCCTCTGTCCATGGGATTCTCCAGGCAAGAATAGTGGAGTGGGTTGCCGTGCCCTCCTCTAAGGTACTTTTCTATAAAGAAATAATAGGCACTTGTGAAAACAGAAAGTAAAAATATAAAAGGGAGAAAGGAAAAGTCATCCATCATTTCACCACTCAAACCTTAATAAGTGGCCTTTCAGACTTTCGGAAACATTCCTGTATTTTGTTTCTTATAAAACTGTGATCCTACTCTTTTGCAGTCTGCTTCTTTTTTACCAAACGGCATGATATTACCATCTTTCTGCATCAGTACCCATTGTTATGCATTGTTATTTTAATGACTGTATTGTCCAGTATGATTATAATCTCACTTATTTTTAATCAGTCCCCACTGGTGGACATTGAGACCATTTCTGTCTTCAGTATCCTGGGCAGTTGGTAGAATGCCCACCATTGCCTACGTTCACGGTGTTCTTCCTTAGGGATTGAAGTGGGCTTACTGCCTCACTGCCCCTCAGAAACCCACCCCTCTCTTGGCGTGGGTGAGCGTGTTAGGTGGGCCCCTCCTAGTGGGTCGGTGCACTGTTTCGCAGCTGCAGGGCCCGGCCACCCTGCTGTGACCCGGCATGCCCTGCCACTCCTGCAGGGCTATGCAGCCACTGTCACCAGGCCTGCAGCTCAGCCTTTCCCATCTTGCTCTCCAGGCTCTCGGCGGGCATCATCCATTGCTGCCTCCCGGCTGGAGGAGGCCATGTCGGAGCTGACCGTGCCCAGCTCGGTCCTGAAGCAGGGCCCCATGCAGCTGTGGACCACGCTGGAACAGATCTGGCTCCAGGCTGGTGAGTGCTCCCACCCCCTACCTACAGGCCACCCAGGCCCCCTCTGGCTCCTGCGGGTCTGCCCTGGCAGCCCAGGTGGGAAAGCTGTGTCTTGAAGAGAACCAGTTAGGACTCAAACCCCCGAGAACTCTTGGGAGAGCTACAGCAGAAGTGAGGTGTGCTGGCCCCAAGAAAGCTGGGGGTCGAGTTCATTGAAAGCAGAGGGCTAGGAACTCAAGGATCGCCATTCAGGTAATGATCTCTCTTGATAGCTAGTAGGCACCATTGCCACCAACTCCAGGTTGGACGGTCTGTTAGTGTTGGGGAGGCAGGAGATTCAGAGTCCCACAGCTCATTTACTGTTCTGATCTGAAATGAGAGCTAGTGTGTGTCGAGCAGTTAGCACATCCATAGTAGGTGCTCGGCAAAGTTTAATTTGCGACCCTATGGATTGTAACCCGTCAGGCTCCTCTGTCCATAGGATTCTCCAGGCAAGAATACTGGAGTGGGTGTGAGAGGGGGATTAGAATGAAACAAGAGAGAACCAAGACAGGGGATGTGCCTGAATGAGATAAAATGGTAGCAGCAGCAGCCAAAGTAAAAGGAAGGTGCTAGGGTGAGTGGAACACTAAAAATGCACCAGGCCAACATGACCCCTTGACCCACGCATGAAGCTCCTCACCTGGTACTCATTACCCTCCTGTCGCCCCTCCCCCCCAGCCTCCCACCTGCCCTGCCCCTGGGCAGTGTCTATAACCCCTGGAGAGAGAGAGAAGAGACAAAGGAGATACTCCTTTCCTGGGACCTGCAGATTCTGCAAGTCAGAGTTAGAATGTGCTTGTTGATTGAGGATCTACAGTTCCCCACTGGTAGCTTCCACATATGGACACATTAGTATGCAGGATGCCCCCACTCTCCCCTCCACAGGATCTAAATCTGGGGGAAAAAATTGGACAAGGATTCATAAAAAGACTAGACCGGGAAGCATGTTAATAATGCAGATATTGCCCCAGTTAGCATATCGGGCTCCCTTGGGATGCTAGGGATGCGGGGGCTGTGTTCCAGTGTCGCTTGTTGCACCTGAAGTAGGAAGAAGAAATTTGAAAAGTCCAGAGGGATAACGAGCTAGGCTTCCTCTGAGGCAAAGATGCCCTGTCATCTTCTCAGACGTGGAGCTCTAACAGCTCCTGGTGGGCATACTGGGGCCCCACCCCCACAGGGGCCTGGGGTAGAAAGCTGCACCCTCCCCCGGGGTTTCACCAACTTCAAGGAATATATTGGCAGTGTACTGATGAGTGGTCGGATTTGGGAGGTGCATGCTACCTGCTTTGGCACTCCCAAGGCCTTTTGTGTTAATGGTCTGTCTTGTTGACTCATCTTAGCAGGTAACAACCGTATCTGCATTTTACAAGGCTGCTTGCATCTGTGAGAAATGATGCTTTCTGCTAGGGGGGTAGTATGTTCTGGTAGCTCCAAGTAAGCCTAAAGGGCTTCCTGAAGCCTGTGATTAGACTTGGGAATTTTGGTATAAGCAACATCCTTCAATAATTTGCCTATTAGCCTTTCTTCTCTGGACATTATCCTAGATGTTTGGCCCATGGAGAACTCTGAGAACAAAATCTGAATGCTTGAACTGTGGTGCAAGGTGAGGGTTGGGCGGTGTGGCGTTAGGAGACAAGCTTGGGGTGTATGACCATGCAGAATGGCAGTGGCTTCTATGAGGTAGACACTTCTCTTTCCTTCTATAACAGTTCAGAGATGGCAGCCTTGACTAGGATGACCGCTCTGCTCTTCTGGTCCAGGGACCCAGATTCCTTCCGTTTTGTTGGCTTTGCCCTTCCTGTGGTGTCACTCTTGTCTTGGTGACCCAAGGTGGCTCTCCACCACATTCACATGCCAAGGCATAACCTGGAAGGGTGGGGGAAGAGGACACCCTGTCCCTAGAAGGACATGTCCTAGAATTTGCATACATCACTTCCCCTCAGGATCCATTGGCCAGAACTTAGTCACATGACTGTATCCACCTGCAAAGGACTCTGGGAGGTGCCATTATTCTGGGTATACATTTGCCCCATTAAAAATCAGGGGATCTCTCATTATAGAAGAAAGGAGGATAGACTGGTAGGTAGCTGCCACAGGCAAAAAGGGAAGCAAGAAGGTATCCTAGGTCTTTCATTCTGAGTGTGGGAGGATTCTGGAGAATCCTCACTGCATGAGCCCCCTCCCCTCCCTTGGCCATCATCATCACCAGCAAGCATGTGCTCAGCACCCCTTGAATGAAGGACTGCCAGGAGCAGACCACCCTAAGCCTCCTCAGCCCCACCTGACCCAAGCTACAAGTATCGTCATCAGCAACACCCATGACCACCCCCACCCACCCAGCCTAATGATTCCTCCAGCTGCACCAGATTTCTAGGAAGAGAAAACTACCCCCCTTTATCATTTTAGAATGAGCTAATCCTCCAGTTTGTTTCAAGATTAATTGCATCCCAGTCTGTCTTAGCAGTAAGTTCCATCATTAACCTGCACTTAGGTTGGGAAATGTATCCCTCGTCTCCCAACTGTCCTCCTGCCCCACCACTCCCCACTCCCCACCCTCTTCAAGACTCCTTCCCATTCCAGTCTGAAGTGAGAAGCTTCACGGAAGGTTTCTGCCTGAGAGATGAGTTTCAAAAATGTTGCTTCTTTCAATGAGTTTCAAAAATGTCTCCTCTTTGGCAGTGGATTTGTGTGAAAAGGGGAGAATCACCCAGCCCCATAGATGCTCCAGGATCCTGAGTGTCAGGAGGTGCCTTCCAGAAGGGCAGGAAGACCCACCTTCCTCTCACTGCAGCTCGTGTCTCTGGGAGCTAAGAGCTAGAGAGGGGTGTGGGTGCAGGAAGAGTCCCCTTGCCCTGAGGGTCCCAGGGCTCACAGGCAGCTGTGGGCATTCCCTGCGTCGGGGGAAAATTGGCCTGAGTCTCAGCTTCCCGATGGCAGATCCACACCGTCTTGGCGCCGGTGCCCTGGCTCTTTAGATGGCCTCGGAAGTGGATGCTGCCCCTGCTGCTGGCCAGGCAGACTGGGGACCTGGGGTGGGGCAGTAGGGCAGTGTTTATAGATGAGACAGAAGCTGCATCTGACCCTTGGTCCAACAGGCTCCCCTGACTCTGATGTTTCCCTGTTTCCTCCTTATTTCTTCCCTTATCTCCCTCCACTCTCCCTTCTCTCCCAGCTCCCTGCCCTTCTCCCTCTGGCCTTTATGCCCCCTTCCCACGTCCTCTCTTCCTGTGCTCCTGCTTGTCCTTCTTCCCTCCTCTCTTGTCAGTCAACCCCTCCTCCTGAGTTCGTGAGGAGAGCACCCAGGACAGGAAGTCGGGCGCCCAGGCCCACAGGGCCTTGACGCCATGTGGCCTGAGTCAATGCATCACACACCCCTGGGTCCCAGGCTAACCCTGAAACATCCCTTCAGACCTTTGGAGTCTCTGTTACTCTCATGGCCATCCTCCCTTCAGATGGTCTTCTCTCTCACTCCTCCCCTGCCCTCCCCGACCCTTCCTTCTCCTTTATTCTGGGCACCCATATAGGGAAGTGCTTATTTCCTTTAAGGGATAACTTTTGGAGACACGTCCCCCCCACCACTGGAGCTCAAGGTGGATTCTTTTTAGGGTCTAACGTTATCTCCTGCCCTGGAAGGCCTCTGCCCTTTTAGCCCGGGTAGCCCCGCTTCCTTTCTGGGGTTTACAGGGGCGGGGGGGCTCTCGGAAGCCATCTCACCTGGGGAGGTACCTCCAAGGCCCCAGGCCTGGCCCTGGACCCTCTTTCACCCTGCTCCTCGGGACCAGCCGAGGAAAGCCCTCCTCCCAGCAGAGAGGGCTCGGAACTGGCAGGAACGACCCGGAGAACTGGAGCCAGCTCTGGGTGCAGGGTTAGATCAGGATGCCTCAGAAAAAAATAATAAAAGGGACTGTTGCAAAGCTCCAGGGAACAGATGTTTTCCATTTGGAGCCTGCTGAGAGAAAAGCACAGAGGTGGGGGGCGCGGGTGGAGAGAGATGGAGGGAAGAAGAAAAGTTGAAACACACAGACAGGAGAGGAGGTCAGGGCCGGGGTGGGAAGAGAGGAAGCCGAGAGAAGTGGAGACCAGGAGAGGGAGGGGGACAGAGGAAGGACCAAGGGGATCAGAGAGGAGCCTCTGACTCTGAGGGGGCTTCGAGGCCCATTTGCTGGAGGGATGACCTCGACTATGAGAATCCATGGAAAATCCAATGATGGCGGGTGCTTATCCAGCCCTGGCCAGGGGAGACTGGGCTGGGTATGGATACCTTGGGGCCCTGGTCACCAGGGCTGGGAGGTAGAGGATTGGGCAGTGGGCGGGCACTGTGCCATAGGGCTCCTGCTGCAGCCTGAGGCTGGCTGGCTGGGGAGCACCATGTTTGGTAAAACAACTGCCCGGGGAGGCTGAGGCTAGAAAAAAGGGGTACATTTGCAGCCCTCCGACCTGTGGGTCTGTGTGCAGGTCCGGGAACCCACCCTGGCAGTGGGCCCGCCGGGGGCCGTCTGTAAGGTAGCCAAGAGCCCTCACCTCTGGCTCTGTTCTGTGTTACGTGGTTTCCTGCCTGGCTGGTGATGAAGTCCATCAGAGCAGAGCAGCCCTACCTATTTTTCAGAGCTTGTCCTCTGTTGTGTGGCTGGGATAAAGCCCAGGGCCCCGAGGAAGGAGGGAGGATCCTCGTAATTGAAATGTGTTGATGTGCAGGCACTGTGAGGAGATCCCACGGGAGGGACCGCGGGCCAGCCTCCAGAGACGAGGCTCAGGAGTCAGGGCAGCAAGTTGTAAACAGCTTAATGAGCCAGGCCAGGACCAGGTGGGCCAGGCCCGAGGAGGGCCTGCTGGGACAAGGTCCAGGGGAGGAGAGAGCCCAGCTCGCCTCTGAGCTCAGCTCCTGGTGGTGGACGAAGCAGCCCAGGGGCTGGTGCGGGACAGGCCTCCCCGCCCCCACCACTCACACTTCCTCCCTCCCTTTTCCCCCGTGGTCCTGGAAAGACCTGCCCAGCCCTCCAGACCCAGCCAAGCATGGCCTCCCTTTTCTCTGCCAGGCCAAGTGCCCCTGTGCCTTCAGGCCCCAGCTCAGATGCCACCTCCCCCAGGAAGACTCCCCTGATCAAACCAGCCCAGCTGGCCTGACCCCATCTGAGTGCCCCGAACACTCAGCCCTGGCACTTGTCACTCCACGGCCCTGGTCACTCCAGTGGTTTGGTGGCTCAGCTGCTCCCCTTCCCCCACCTCCTCTCTTTCTCCTTCTCGTGGGAGGGCCAGGCACATGGTCGGTCCTCAGCAGCCGGATGCTGGACGCAGGTATGAAGGCAGCCAGTGGATAGCCCAGGCGGTGGCTCCGGTTCAGGCCATCTCTGCGGACAAGAGCCGGTGCTGTTCTCTCCCACCTTATCATGCGATCCTGGCTCCTCTGAGTTAATTCTCTGATTCTCCCACACTCTCATCTCCAGGAAAGGAAAAGAGCACCCCGCTCAGAAAGCCTTCTGCAGTGTTCAGGCTGCTTTGATTACCCAGCGGATCTTAGACTGCATTCACGCTGGGTGCCCCCGGTGCTGTGTGCACAGTCAAGGCTGTTATTAGGCCTCCTCCTGCTCCTTGTTAGAAAAAGAAGGAGGGCTGCCTGGGCCTAGGTTTTCCACCTCTTTCTGGTAGCTTCCTTTCTGGTAGCACCCCCAGACCTGATCTGAACCAGTGTGACCTCAGCTCTCAGCCGTTGCTGGGAATGGCTCTTGGCAGAGTCATGAGCCAGGCTCTGCTTGCCCTTCTGTGCTCCCTCCCATCGGTGTGGGGCGCCAGCCCCCAAGGGGGGCACCCAAGCCCAGGCTGCCATGGGAGGCGGGCTGAGTGGGCTGCAAGCAACTCCAGAGCATGTGTTTCTGACAGCACCTGCGGCGGGTGTGTACCTGCACAGTGTGGGTTTGAAATGTGCGTTTGTGTGGGCTGGGCCAGGATTGGAGAAACTGCCCCATTTTCTACTGATGTGGGGCCAGAAGGCACACTGGTTGTGGGGAGATCTTCCCCGCCAGTTGGTTGAAAAAGACGTTCTCTGCTGTGTGATGGAAAGTCCTGAGTCTGGAGGGAGGTCGGGAGCTGCACCTTCTACCAAGGGGCTGGGGTGAGGTCCTCCCCCTGTCAGCCTGGGACACGGGAGAGAGCCTGCCTCCCTCCCAGACCTATGAGGATGAAATAAGAGAAGACGCTTGCCTGGCCCAGGCTCCACAGTCAGCTCTCAGTGTATACTGGTGGCTTTCTAGCTTCTCGGTGTGAGCCCCAGCCCTGCCCCTTCGCAGGCGCCCTCGGGACTTCCTTCCTGTCCCATTTTTGGCAGCATCACGTGGCTCTCCTCGTCCTGATGATGCAGGTAGAGTTAGCTCTTCAGTCAGTTGGCCTCCCTGGGGAGCCACCTCATCTGCCCCCCACCCTGTCCCCAAACACATGGTGAACAGATGAACAAGTGATGAACAGGACCTGAGCAAATACTTAGCTGCAGGGGACCCCACTTATGCCCTGACTGCCAGGCTCTGAAGTCAGACAGCCCAGTGTGAACCCTGGCTCCATCACTCTGTCTCCCTGCGGCCTTAGGAGAGTTCCTCAGCCTCTCTGTGCCCGTTTCCTCCTCCCCGAAGTGGGTAATAGAAGTGATGGTCCTGTAGGGTTTTGTGAGTGTTGGCAGAGTTGTTCTGCGTGCAGCCGGTGGCATGATCCTGACACAGGGTGAGCACTCAGAAACCATTGGCTGGCGCCACAGCCGTGCCCCAGAGTGAGCCTATCCTGTGCTGCGTCTCGGGGGGCTGGTTCCATCACCCAGGACAGGCTGCTGAACTCCGGGGGCTGACGGTCAGATGTGGGAGGGGGCCACCGTCTCTGACTTCTCCCGCCGCCTCACCTGCCCTTCTGGTTTCACAGCTGAGCTGTTCATGGAGCAGCAGCACCTCAAGGAAGCGGGCTTCTGCATCCAGGAGGCGGCAGGCCTCTTTCCCACCTCACATTCCGTGCTCTACATGCGGGGCCGGCTGGCCGAGATGAAGGGCAGGTTGGAGGAGGCCAAGCAGCTGTACAAGGAGGCGCTCACGGTGAACCCCGACGGTGTGCGCATCATGCACAGCCTGGTGAGTCAGCCCAGCACCCCCTCAGATGACCCCAGAGCCCCCTCCCACCTCACCCCTCCCCTGCCTGCAGTGCCCTGGTATCTGTGGGAGACGGCTTCCTCCTTGCCCTGTTGGGAGAGCAGAGGCCATATGGCGGGCCACTCCCCTTCAATCCCCGGCCTGAGTGGATGAAAAACTCTGGGAGGGTTGGCTGATTCTTTGTGACTTCCTCTTGGTGTGTTTCTGTAAGGCCGTCTAGCCCCAAGGGTTTTCACTGTAGGTGCTCATCAGGTCCCTGCCCTGCAGACTCTAGACAGATACCAGAATGCTTTTTTTTTTCATCCCCAGGCCCTGCCTGATCACAGGACTGCCTCCCCCATTTGAGAGGAGCCCCATGCCTCCTTGTGGGATTCAGGCAGTGTCTTGGGGTGGACTGTTGTGTCAGGCCTGACTCAAGCACACATGGAGAATGGCCTCGGGGTGCTAAGAGGGGCCAACAGCCCCTAATCTTAGGACATGGAGGCCAGGGTGTGGGTGTCCGGGGTTCAGTGACTCTCCTGTGGGAAGGCTTGGCAGTTGGGAATAGGAGGTTGGTTCTTTTGCCCTGGCTTTGCTGTTCTTTTCCTGGGTGGTCAAGGGCAAGTCAGCCCCTTCTCAGTTCAATTCAGTTGCTCAGTCATGTCTGACTCTTTGCAACCCCATGGACTGCAGCACAACAGGTCTCCCTATCCTTCACCAACTCCCAGAGCTTGCTCAAACTCATGTCCATCGAGTCAGTGATGCCATCCAACCATCTCACCCTCTGTCGTCCCCTTCTCCTCCTGCCTTCAATCTTCCCCAGCATCAGGGTCTTTTCCAATGAGTCAGTTCTTTGCATCAAGTGGCCAAAGTATTGGAGTTTCAGCTTTATCATCAGTCCTTCCAATGAACACCCAGGACTGATCTCCTTTAGGATGGACTGGTTGGATCTCCTTGCAGTCCAAGGGACTCACAAGAGTCTTCCCCAACACCACAGTCCAAAAGCATCAACTCTTTGGCGCTCAGCTTTCTTTATAGTCCAACTCTCACATCCATACACGACTACTGGAAAAACCATAGTTTTGACTAGATGGACCTTTGTTGGCAAAGCCCCTTCTCAGGACCTGTTTTACTTACCTGTGCAGTGGGGACTCTGGTCCAGGGAATGTCTCCAACAGGCGGTTGAGTAGAACCTAGGGAGAACTCTTTCCTTGCCATCCTTACTTGCTTTCAAAGAGCAGGTATCAGGATAAATGTAATGACCTAAAAGTGGACAGGCCTGCATGTACAGTGATTTCTGAAATATAATTTAGGAGCCCATAGTTACAACACATTCGGGGTCTGGGTTCCACCTAGATGCCCTGCTTTAAGAACTCTGTGAGGAGCACAGCCGTGAGGGTGTCACTGATGTCTGCCCCATCAGCAGCCCCAGGGGAATGGCTCCAGATGGCTGAAGGGTTGTCACTGTCACAAGGGGTCTGCTTTTTTCCTGAGTAGATGCAAGGAGTTAGCTGTCAGCTCAGCATCAGGAAAAATGGTTTAACTCTTGGCATAGTCCGAGGACAGACTCGTGAATCATGTGGTGAGGATGCTGCCCAGAGAATGTAAATGTCACATGGAGGAGGAGCTGGACCAGGTCATCTTTATAAGTTCCTTGCTAACCCCAAGAGTCCTTGAAAACAGGGATTCCCATCTCAGCCTGATCTCTGGATTCCTAGCTCAGGCCCACGTAGCAGCATCTCAGCCTGGGCCAGGTTCCCTGCACCTGGTACCGTGTTGCCTTCCAGTCTGCTCAGCAAATGTTTGTTTCTTGCAAAGCACATTGTCCTTCCCCCTGCACTCCAGACATTAGCTTCTCTAATAGATGCCTCCCCCAAGGTCACATCCAGAAACTTGATTAAGGAGCCAGAGGATGCAGGCTCTGTCATTAGGCCTGCAGCCAGGCAGACGGCTGCCTGCCTCTACGGTCGCAGATAGGAGCCTACTGTCTCAGCCCCCCTGGAAAAACCCAGCCAAATCCGGTAACAAGTACAATTTTGAAGCAAGTGTACCATTTTTCATTTATGCTTATTATTGTTTGTAGCTATTTTCCTGAAATTGAGGCAGTTTCCAAGGGTGGGTTTCCATGGTAACTGAGTAGCTGTCCAGAGTGGCTCCCTACAGATGTTTCTGAAATGGCCCCTTTTCTCTTCCTGGGGTGCCTAGCTGATTTGATGCAATCTGAGAAAGGACTGCCCACTGTGAAGTTACAGGCAACCAGAGGGGCATCGGCTCCAGCATAGGCAGCCTATCCCCTTTCCACATGCTGTGTTCCTGCCAGCATCCCACACATATGCATAAAGAATAGCAAATTTCAAGCCTGGGGAAGATTTACTAAGCACTCTTTTCCTAAAGACACATGAACACTTTGGTGTATTGGTCTCCAGCATTCCCTTGTACTGTCCTGAGACTCAAAATATTTGGGATCTAATCCTAGCTCTGGCCCTAATTCACCTGAGTGATTTAGGAAAAGACACACTTGGCTTCCATGATCCTAATGTCTCCTTTTATAAATGAATAATGAGCTTCATCATTCCTAGACCACCAGTGTTATAATCAAATGAGCTGATACATGAGAAGGCACTTCTGAAAGTCTGCAGTGCAATATCAGAGAAGGCAGAACACGGCATACACGCCACACTCTCTAGTCCCTCACCCAAGACAGACATCACTAATCGGTCACAGCACTTTTTCCCACTGAGCACAGATGGGATCTTGGGATCTTTTTCACCATGGTACTGCATAATGGGAGTCACTCCCCGTTGGTCTGAGTCAGCTTGGCACTTATGTAAGGATTCACAAATCCCTTAGATTTGATGTGAATCCCCAGGATTCACAAATCTAAAAATAGTAGAGAACGAGAGAGACACAGTAGTTGCCTCAGCCTGAATCTGATGCATCCTTGGAGAATTGTCCAGAAAAAGGAATATGGTAGGGGGACCAGTACTCCCCCGCAACTGGAGTCATTGCCAAGGTGGGTTCTCAGGGAGGAGGACATCCTGGTCTTATGATGCCACTGTGGCTCTCTGAGGACATTGCCCTTGCTCAGTACAAGAGGAAGGAGATACATCCCTCTCCCCTGAGAGCACAGCCACCCATAACCCGGCTGGAAGAGCTCTGGGTCCCTCAGTGAGCCCTCTAACATAGTTGCTGAGTCCCACACTCTGAGTTCTAGAGAGAGGAAGGCAGAGATACACTCAGTGCGCTGTGGGGATGCCCGGCTCTGCCCTGTAGTTCTGAAGGCGGGATGGTCAATCACCAGGAGGCCGGCCTTGGGGCCTCTCTGGAGCTGTGTACATGGGACAGGAGATTTGGAGATAGGCTGGAGAAAGCCTCTCAGAGGGGAAGGCTATTGCTTTTAGGAGCCGGGCTCCAGGCTTCCAAGAATAAGAACTTTTGGCCCAGAAGTGTGTTCTCTGCTCTCCCCGTCCTGCTGCCCTCCCAGCCTGGGACGTGATGGAGGTGTTTCCATGGTTCTGGCTCCACTCTGGGCTCATTTCAGGCTTTTCCACCCAGATCAGGCAAGAAAGAGAGACCTCTTTGGCAGGGTTGTGCCCCTGAAGAGTCCCTGCCACGCACACAGCAGTGTCCCAGAGGAATCTGTGCCATCAAGCCCTGATGCCACAGGCTGCCACCTCCTCCAGGCTCAGGGGTGGCCAGGTGGCTTTGGGAGTCCACCAGGTGTGGGAAGAGAAAGGCATGCTCTCTGCCAATGGAAATACTTGGTGAAACCCCAGGAGCAGGTCCTGACAGTCTCTGCCAGCTCAGTCTTTACCTCCCCTCCAGGTAGCCGGAAACCCCACTCACTTGGCCTGAGTGCTCAGAACTTAATTTACCTGCAGGAGAATGTGTTGCATTGGCCATAAACTTCGTTTGGGTTTTTCCATCAGATGATGCAGACTAACGAATGTTTTGGCCAACCCAATAGTTACGAAGGGGCAACCTGACCTGTACCTGCCCACCTCTGAAGAAACCTGAGAAAGGAAGCTGGGTACTTCCCGAGACCAGCAAGGCCTTGGCCTCCAGGTGACACTTTTTCAGAGAGGGCTCCGCAGGCGTGGCCGAGAGAGGGGGCTTCCTAGGAAGCAGGGATGCTGAGGGAAGGCACGGAGCCTAGCAGTGACATCAGGTCCCTGAGCACCTCCCAAGAGGGGGCTCCTTTGAGGTCACCTGGCCATAGTGGGAGGAGGTCACTAGCCCCGGCCGCCCACCGCCTCACTCTCCCTCCCCTCCGCATGGCTGAGCCGCGAGAACGGATGCTTCGGTGCAGCCTGTCTCGCTCCAGGTGCAGCTTGAAAGCTTCAGCCAGGAGCAGCCAGCCAGGACTCCCTCCTTGCTGCCTGTGTTTGTGGGTGGTGCCCCACCCTCCTCTCTACCAGGGATAGGTTCCCGGGGAGTGGGATTTCCTGGCTCCTCTCCTGCCAGGCTGCCCTGCTCCTCACAGGCCCCTGTTCTTGGTAATGCTTCTTTCTTGGGACAGAGCTCCAGCTCCTGCTGCCCCATCTTCCCAGAACCCTTTCCTCCTCACGCACCCCAACCGCAGGAGGAAACAGCCCTGTGTGAGCTTTGGCTCCCATGATGTAATTCCCAGAGATGTGATTTCGGAAGCAGTCCTGGCCTCGTGACCTGGCCTGTTCTCTCTCCAGATGCCCCTGGAAAGCCAGGAAGACAGTGTTTATCTCTTTTTAACCTTTTATTTTGTATTGGGATGTAGCCGTTAACAAGGTGGTGATAGTGAAGGGACTCAGCCATACATACGTGTGTATCCATTCTCCCCCAAACTCCACTTCCATCCGGGCTGTCAGGGAACATTGAGCAGAGTTCCATGTGCTATACAGTAGGTCCTTGTTGGTTATCCATTATAAATATAGTGGATATATTTGTGTCCAAATGTAACTCCCTAACTATCCCTTCCCCCAATCCTCTCCCCCAGTCCCCCATAATCATAAGTTAGTTCTCTAACTCTGTGAGTCTGTTTCTGTTTTGTAAGTTCATTTGTATCATTTCTTTTTAGATTCCACATATAAGGGATGGGGAAGACAGTGTTTCTGTCATCCATTGTCCTCTAAGAGAGCGGCTGAGGAATTATTCCCCTGCCTTCCCAGGTGGCTCAGTGGTAACGAATCCACCTGCCGTGCAGGAGCCGCAGGTTCAATCCCTGAGCCAGGAAGATCCCCTGGAGAAGGAAATGGCAACCCACTCCAGTGTTCTTTCCAGGATAATCCCATGGACAGAGGGTCCTACAATCCACGGGGCCAAAGAGTTGGATGTAACTGAGCATGCACGCGTGCATTCTCTCCCTGCGGCTCCCAGCGTGGCTGTTTCTAAGTGGACTTGGGGATCAAGAGCATGGCCATGACCCCAGAGAGCTTCTTGCCTCCCTCTCTCTAGGCTGGGGTGTGCCACTTCACAACTTAAGTCCTCAGAAGCTCCCCACCACCATCCCTCTGATTCCCTGAGGCAGGACCTGATTCAGCAAGGGCCAGGGCTCTGCCACACCCAAACCTGAGGTTCTGGGTTGGGCCTTTTGCAGGTGCTCCAGGAATCCAACCAGAAGGCTCTGCTCTCTGAGGTCAGAGAGATAAACTCTGGCTGCACAGAGCTCCTCCCAGCCCCCAGGGTCCCATCCCCGATCCTGGAGGGTGAGTACCTGCGCAGGCTCTTTGTGACCCCATGGACTGCAGGATGCCAGGCTTCCCTGTCCTTCACCATTTTCCCAGAGCTTCCTCAAACTCATGTCCATTGAATCAGTGATGCCATCCAACCAACTCATCCTCTGTTGTCCCCTCTCCCCCGGTACACATATTCTATCTTGACTCACTACAAACTCATTTTTTGAAAAGCCAAGCCATTTTTGCCAAACTTAAAAAAATGTTAGTTGCTCAGTTGTGTCCGACTCTTTGCGAGTCCATGGACTGTAGCCTGCCAGGCTCCTCTGTTCTTGGGATTTTCCCGGCCAGAATACTGGAGTGGGCTGCCATTTCCTTCTCCAGGGGATCTTCCTAACCCAGGGACTGAACCCAGGTCTCCTCCGTCTCTGCGTTGAAGGCAGATTCTTTAGCACTGAGCACCTTGGAAGCCCCAATCCTGGAGGGTAGGACCACACAAGAGAGGTTCAGCCCTGCCAGCCCCTGGGTTGTGGGGGCACTTGGAGATTACATCTTCTTGCTGGCTCAGTTTTTGCTTCTCTCAAATGGGGATAATAATGTGACCTCCAGGGGATAGTCTTAGGGCTCAGATGATGAAAAGACAAGTCAACATTGGGTATATTTTTGGTGCCATTCACAAGGAAGGCCAGGTGGCCTGAGCCCCACCTTTAACTAGGCTGTCTGACATCACTGCCGTGGCGGTTGTCTGTTCTTTTTGCTTTTGAACTGCAGGAACTGTTTGTGTGTTTTGGAGATTAATCCCTTGTTGGTTACATCATTTGCAAATGTTTTCTCCCAGTCTGTAGGTTATCTTTTTGTTTTGTTTATGGTTTCCTATGCTGTTGTGAAAGCTTTTACCTTTACCTTTTTCATTTTGAAATGTGGCTCCCAGGCCAAGTTCAGATGCTCTTGGTTTGCAGAGGGGAGAGGATGCCCAGAGTCAAGTCTCAGACACTCACTGTAGCCAAGTTGCTCTGTTCTCTCAGAGCACAGTGAGTGACTCTGGCCAAGGCACAGAGGTGCCGGCTGTCGGCCCCAGCTGCCCTGTGGCTGGGATGAGTGTGCACAGGGCAAGGCCAGGCTGACCTGGGCTGAGAGCAAGGGCAGCTGGCCCAGTGGACTAGAGTCTGTGTTGAGAGACAAGTGGGACTTGAGACCCCCTCTTGCGGGTGAGGCTCTGTAGCTAAAGGGGTGGCTGGGCCCTCCGGCTGCTGGAGAGGAAGAACTGGGAAGGCCAGGCTCTGGAGAAGCCCTGCGCTTCGGCTCACAGTCTTGTTAGGCTGGGTTGGTGGACGAGGTGGACAGTACCGTAGCACGGCAGGGTCTCTGGTTCCAGGCCCCATGCCTGCTCTAGGCTTCTCCCTCCTGGCTGGCTTCCTAAGCTGTGGCAGGGGCTGAGATCATCCGGGCAGCCTGAGGAATGGGAGGACCCAGAAGTCTTGCACTCTGCTGTGTGTGTGCACATATGTGCGTGTGTGTAGAAGCTGAGTTGTTGCATACACAGCCTTTCATCGGCAGAATCTGAGCTTTCCCCCAGCTCCAGCGGGCAGGAATATTGCTTCTGTTTGACAGGAAAATTCAGTAGGAATGTCTGATCCCCTGGTGCAGTAGTTTTATTGTGAGTTCTCTTCCTGGCCTCTCCCCAGGGCTGCCTGAGGTCTGCATTCCCTGATGGGGAAGTAGAGGAGAAGGGAGGAGGGGATGAGAGGGGCAGGGTGTGTCCCCTCAGCCTGGGCCTCCTGTGTCCAGCGGCCCCTCCCCAGCCCCCCTATGCCCACGCCGGCGCAGCCCAGCACACAGTCTGAACCCTTGCCCCAGGCTCATGAAGGTGGAGGCATGTCCTCTTGCCTGCAGCCCAGGACTTTGCAGGCAGACCTTAGGTCCGTGTGTGGACTTCTGAAGTCCACACCAACCCTGATGAGGAAGTGGACAGGAAGCCTTCTGTCAGTGTCACAGACTCAGCGCAGAGCCATGGGTAGGCATTGTTGGCTTACTTAAACCCCAGAATCAATGGTCAGGGGAAAGACTTACACGTCTGGAGGGTTCAGCAGGGCTCAACCCCCTCCCCTTGTACAAAGGCCAGCACACCCCAAAACAGGCTGTCGCCAGCCCCTCAAGCTCTGCCTTCTGCTCAGAGGGCAGCATTTGCCATCACTGCCCATCACAGTGTTCACGTCTGGAACCCAAAGTCCGGAGGCCTTGCTGTAGCCTCCTGACCTGGCCCTGCAGGCCTGGCTGTGCTCCGGAGTGGGCAGAGCCCCCAGCCAGCCCAGAACCTGAAACCAACCCAAAAAGGTGCAGCCCCCTGCCTTGAACTGGGACTGGCAAGGGACAGGTGTGAAGGGCACAGCCACCTCTGCTGCCCCGGAAAACCCCCCGCCCGCCCCGTGCACCCCCCCCCCCCCCCACACAGCTGGGCTCTGAGGGAGTCTGGGAGCTCTCTCTCTCGGCAGGGGCCTCTTCCTGTGAGAGCCTGGGGAGCTCTGGGCCGGGGCTCATCAGCCAGGCCTCAGGTGGGTCTAGAAGGAGTCGTGCCCTTCCCCACAACGGGGAGGTAGGTGGGCCTCCTGGGGCCCTGGAGCTGCCCAGCTCCAGGCGGGATGTGGCCACGTGTGGGCTAGGTTCTCAGCCGGGACAGATTCCTCATTCCCAGTCTGGTTGGACAGGTTGAGGCTGACACAGTGGGAAGAATTTGGAGTGCAGGAGAGGGCCTGGGCTTGGCTGGAATGTGCGCCTCCCTGAGGGGTGTGTCAGCCCCCACTTCAACTCGGGGATGATGGCAGGAGCCTTCCTGGAGCTCCCTCAGAGCTGGTCCTGCCCGGGGCTCCTTCCTGCAGCCCCAGGGTCCCCAAGCAGGGGGCTCCAGGGACCAGGAGGCTCCAGCAGCCTCCAGCTGATGCCCGGCTTCCCAGCTGGAAAGGCTGTGACAGAATCCCAGGAATGCGCCTTAAGCTCAGACAGAAAATTCCCAAAATAACTTCTATAAATACTTGAGGGGAGGGATGGGGAGGGAGCGCTGGGCCTGGCCTGCAGCTGGCCTAGCCCCAGGGTTGCTTCCCAGGACCACCTCCCCCACACAGCCAGACCTTCCCGCTGCCTGCCCCCACTGAATTAACAGGGTGACATGCGTGCAGTGGCAATTCTGACAAAGGCCGGCAGGACCCTCCCTCTCCCCTCATCCCCACCCCAGGCTGCAGCTCCTGACCCCGCCCTGTGCCCTGTTCTTCAGCAGGGAACCTGTATTCCTAACAGGGAGGGGCCCCTCAGAGCCGCCATGCACTCCTGAGACCAGACCCCGCCAGCCTGTGTGGCCCTAAGCAGGTCACTAAGTACACATACAGGCCTCCAGTGCGCCTGCTTTTGCATCCAGGACCATCCTCCTGCCAACACTCTTTTGAGCTGCTGTCCTGTGGGAAATCACAGGGCAGGGCAGGTGCCAGGGACCCTGTCTCTTTCAGTCTAAGGGGTGGGTCAGGGGTGGCATTCAAGAGCCCACAGTAAGGAGCATGGTGTCAAGGTGGTGGTGTGAGCCGAGGGCGCCATTCTTGGGGAGGACTTCCTGGAGGAGCAGCAGGTAGATGAGATGTGGCCAGAGGCCCCCTCCTCCATGAGATCCAAGGAGGGAGGGAAGAGGGGATGGATGATCTCGGGAATTTCTGGGGACTCCCCCCGACTCCCCACCCCCCCGCCCCATAGCCCTGCCCCTCCCTGAGCTCCACCATATTCAGCAACTTGCACTTTGTTCTAATCCCTGTGTGGGCACGGCTGTGGCATTTGCCAGGTCAGGCGTCAGGCTGAGAGTCACTGAGCGGTCTGGTCTTCCCCTCTCAGCGCAGGATGGGGCGGAGTCAGGAGGGGTATCTGGATGGAATTGAAATACCGGATCTGTGTTCCCACCACCTCCCTGGAGACCTGGGGATGCGGGTGCTGAGAGGGTGACTGACGGCGGGCCCTGGGCACAGTGCCAGGCTCAGGGCAGAGCAGGTGAGACCTCGCACCCTCGCGGAGCGGGGCCCCGCCCAGTTGTCAGGCAGCAAACAGCGCCGAGTTGCTACCAAACATGAACCCGATGGGCTGGTGTCTCAGGCAGGTGGCAGCAGATCTTGTTACAGGCCCTGGGCCTCTGGGGCCCAGCCTGACCCCGGTGTCTCCTTTCAGGCTCCCAGGTCAGCACCCCAGGGTGGGGGGAGGTGATTCAACCCCACCCCAGCCCACAGTCTCCTCCATGGGGAGCCTGGCCCTCCAGAGAAACCCACTCTCTGCACCCTCCCTGCCTCCCCCCAGCCCAGGCCCCTCTGTTCATCCTGGGGACACTTCCATTTGTTGTCGGCCCACCATGCAGCCCACTTATGATTTTGCATTCATTCTTGCAGAATCCTCACAATAGCCTGGGAGGTAGGACTGTGCTCTGTCCACTGGTTTCCAGACAAGGCAACAGCGGCTCAGAGAAAATGGGCCACTTGCCTGTGGTCACAGCCCCCGGCAGGGGCAGGGCTCGATTCCAACCCAGCCAGGTCTTCCGGCTCTGAGCCCTGTGCCTTCCCCTCTACACAGAGGAGCCGGCCCCAAGCTCCTGAACGATGAGTGAAACCGACACGACACCCCGTGCAGCCCTTCCCAGACACCTGCACAGTTGTTGAGATCAGGGATTTTCAAACTCATTTTCCACCAGAGAGCCCTCTTTTCAGACAGAAATCTCCCATGGAAGCTGGACATAGAAAACGTGTGTAAACGCCGCTGCGGCCCCGCCTCCGCCCTGGGCGGCCCACTGGCCTTCCCCATCTGTCCTCTGTCGCTCCCCGTGCACCGCACTCCCAGAGCTCAAACCTTCCATTTTTGGTGCTTAATTTTGGTGTCTGGCGGCCTGTCGTCTTGCCTTCCTGCCCTCCTCCCTGTGGGCCCTGTTCCATCATGCACAGCTCGGGGTCCAGATCCCAAGGCCATGTGGTCAGAGCAGCTTGGCCCGGAGCCCTGCTGGACATGCTGAGCCCTGCTCTCTGGTCTCAGGCAGCCCTGAGTCAGCACTGCTCCTATCTGTCCAGATCCAAGGGCTCTGCTAAGGCTCCATCCTGTGCCTGGGTCCCCCGTCCTCCCCCATCCCTGTGGTCCCCTGGGGACAGTGCTGCCCTGGGTTGAAGTGCTCCCCTTCCTTCTGGCCCCCTGGACACCTGACTTTCATCCAGCGCCTCTGACAGGCTTTTCCGAGGGCTTCCTGAGCACCATCTTTCACTCTTGTCTAAGTGGTTGTGTTCCAAGCCCTCGGAGGACTTTATGAAATGAAGCATGTGCATCTTCCCCAGTGGGTCTCCATAGCAACAGAGGGCCTAACTCTGGGGAGTGCGGCGAGGAGGAAAATGTTCCAGCTAAAAATGTACATGGCCGTCAGTGGGCGGGCACCCGAGAAGGGGCTCCAGGCACACAGAAGGCAGCCCTTGGTCCCCGGCTGTCCGGGAAGTCAGTGTTCGGGCTTTGCCTCACAACTTTGAATGAGAGGCTGGCCCCTAAGCTGCTCCCCTGTGCCACCTTTGAGGGCTGGGACACAGGTTGGTGGCGTGGTGCAGAGCAGTCTTTCTGAGACTGCAGGTTGAAAGGGGACCCTGGCGCCTCCCCCTGCTCACCACCCTGTTCCCCCACCTCCCACACCCTTCCCGGTGTGGGTGCATGTAGAGGGGACAGTGCGCCAGTTTCACTTCCTGGCTCTTCTGTGACAATTCCCGTCACTTCCTCTCTCTCTCTGGTGCTTGAAGCCAAACAGCAGGGCCAAGCTTCCCAGGCAGCCCTGACCCCTTCTCAGAGGCCCTCCTTTCATCCAACATCTGTCCCTGATCCCCAGCCATCTGGGGCCCTCACCTGCCAGGCTAGGCAGGGACGGGCTTGGGTCCCAGGAAGACAGGCCCCTGATAGCAGCCACAGGACCCGTCCATCCACCACAGGCTTGAGGACCTCACACACCTCGGTCTCACATGTCCCTGGGGAGAAGGCAGCGCCACGGTGCAGCTTGGGGTCTCAGGGTAACAGACCCCTGGACTGAGAGCTCACATATGCCAACGCTGTTCAAGTGCTTTGCCTACACTGTGGTGTCAACTTCACAGCAACCCCAGAAGTGGGCACCATGGTCTTTCCCATTTACTGATGAGGGCAACCTGCTCGGGAGCCCTCAGCTGTTAAATGGGAGACTCACAGTCAGGCCTGCTGACCCTAAAGGCCATCCCCTGGGACCAGGAGGGACAGAGCTGCCCTAGTGGGTGGCCTGGGAGGCCGGGCTGGGGCTGACACAGGGAGGGTCTGCATAGGTCAGGGGCCCTTGATAGTACCCAAGCCTGGAATGCAGGGCTCTCTATAGCTTGTGGCCGAGCCGCTTGCACTCCTTACCCTGACAGGCAGGATGCTTGCCCCTCCGCCAGCACAGCCTCATGCACCATACCCTCTGCTTGCTCCCCAGGGTCTCATGCTGAGTCGGCTGGGCCATCAGAGCCTGGCCCAGAAGGTGCTGCGGGACGCCGTGGAGAGGCAGAGCACCTGCCACGAGGCGTGGCAAGGCCTGGGCGAGGTGCTGCAAGCCCAGGGCCAGAGCGAGGCCGCTGCCGACTGCTTTCTCACCGCCCTCGAGCTGGAGGCCAGCAGCCCCGTGCTGCCCTTCTCCATCATCCCCAGAGAGCTCTGACACTGCCCACCGCCCCGGGCACGGAGGGAGCAGCCTGGGGGGCGGCAGGCAGGCACAGGCGAGGAGTAGGGAGCATGGTCAGGGGAGGTCCAGGGCCTCAGGGAAATATATCTCTAGGGAACACGTCTGCCGGCTGCAACCCTGGTTCTCCTCGCCTCCCCCACCTGACCCTGCTGTCCCTCCAGGACCAGCGAGGACTGAGAGCTGCTCCTCTGGAGCAGGGTAGACCAGATTTGCATCAGAAACAAATCCCATGTTCGTTGGGACTCAGACATCATGGTGTCTGTGAGCAAGGAAGCAGCTGGCAGGCCGCATCAACAGGGGGCCGCTGCCCAGGGTACCTGTGTATCGTTTAGGTGTACAGTCAGGGTGTGAGGCTTGCGTGCCCCCTGCACCTGTCTGGAAGCCCCTGTACTGTACCTGTCTTCAACATCCCTAACCCTGGGTTTCCCAGCTTTGCACAAGCTTTAGTCTCAAACCTCAGCTCTCTGCTCCCAAACACCAAAGATGAGCCCCACCAAGTTGCCCTTTGGCTGGGCCGAGAGAGTTCGGGGTTCCTTCCTCAGCCCCTTGGGAGACCGTCTGCTTGAACCTACGTGACTGAGAGGCATGGTGACTGGACCGGTTCCCTGAGAGAGCTAGTCGGGGAGCCTCCTGGCTGTACACCCCTGCCCCCCAGGCCTCTGTGCCTGAGGGAGCTTCCTGGCCCTGGTCTCACTCCCCACTCTCAGGTCACCTCCAGAGCAGTCATGGCTATAGGGTTTGCTGGCAAGTGGGAAGAGGATGGGCCTCTGGGGCCTTTCCCAGGTTTACGTTAGTGGGCAGTGCCTAGCCTGGCCCTTTGTCTGATGAGGCTGTCGGGCCTCATTATGCTTGTCCCCTCTGTGGCCAAGTGCCTTTAAGGCCTCTGGTGTCTGGCCAGGGGCACTGGGTTCTGGCCCTAACTAACCTTCCATTTCTGCCCACCCCACCTCTCTGGAAGCATGCCTCAGCTGCCTCCTTAGGCCCTGGGCTGTAGCCCCAAAGATACACACATTGGCTGCTGGACTCAGCCCTTCCTGAATACCTTGCATCAGCACCTCATTCCTTCACGCCTTACCTTTCTGGGCAATGGGTACAATGTAGATGCCTCTAGGGGTTATGATGTGGAGACCGGCCTTAACACCTTTCACTAACCACAGCCCATTCTTGGATAACTCAAGTTCTGCCCTAGCCATTTGGTTTCTCCTGCCTGGGGCCAAACAAGGAAGGTGACTAGAGACCCCTGGAGGAGCCAGCCCCTTCTCTCCAGTCGGGCTGGCCTCTGTGTACGTGACACCCTTTTCTACAGGGCCCTGGGGCGGGGGAGTTGCTGGAGGGTGGGGGGTCTTCCCTGCTGGCTTCCCTAGCCCTGCTGCACAATGCTCTTGGAATTCTCCCCAGGAAGTCAGCCTCCACAGGCCCATCTGGGAATTCCTTATCTGCACCTTGAGTTGTTTTTAAAGCTCCATCTGGTACGTTTGTCACTTGAAGGTGTGTGGAAAGGTTGGGCAAGAGCTGCCCGGGTTTGTCAGAGCTGGGTCTGTTCCTTGGAGGGGAGGAGCTGTTGGAGGACACCCCCCTCCCCAACCTCCCGGCCAGGGCTCAGCATTGCACACACCCCAGGTGCTACCAGGGCCAGCCTGTACCTCCTTGCCTTCCCGTGCCAGGCCAGGAGACACTGTAAGGACACCAGATCCTTCTCCCACCTGGGTGAAGGATCTCTGTGTGTGTATGTATGTGTATAAATATATATTATATATATATATATGATAGAGATCTATTTTTATTCTGAAATTCTGTTGGGAAAAAATTCAACAAGAAAAAGCAGATGCTATTGGTTCACATTGGAATGCCCAGAGAGGTGGGTAGTGAGTCTGTGGTGATGGGAAAGGCAAAGGCAACACCTGCATTTTGACTTGAAGTATTCCTGATGGGAGGCCTCAGAGGGCCGGGCAAGTTGCTGACAGTTCAAATGTCTTGAATAAAGAGACCCATGATGGGAAGGCTGGTTTGTGTGAAGCAGTGTGTTCATGTTCATTTATCCACCAGTTACCCCTGGCCTTGAGTGAGCCCTGGAGAGAAGGCCAGGGTGGGGCGCACAGGTGGGGAGGCGGGGGGTAGAGGGAGGGGCCCACTGAGGAGGTTGTGATGGGGGCCTGGGGGAGGTGTGGTGGGTGGGAGAAGGCAGAGGGGGGTCCTGGCAGGGCTGGCTGGAGTGGGCCTTGTTCTGGCCTGCCACCTGCCCCTCAGGTGGGCTGGGAGAAGCCAGGGCTGGACTTGCCACCTGAACAGGAGAGACTGCCCCGAGGGCACGGCCAGGAGCGCCTTTAGCACCGGGGGAGAGCCCAGGGGAGGCAGGGGCGTGTGCTTAGGGTCCAACCCACACCCAGGTCAGCCACCTGCTCTGAGAAGTCCAGACAGGTTCTCTTTAATAGATGTTATGCCGCACGTGATACACTATGCCTGTTATAAAATGTGCATCAAAGGGTGCCGACAATTTACACAGAAGCCCTGCTTTCTTAGTGCACCCCAAGGGATTATCTGGTAAGACACCCAAGGCTGCACCCATCCAGTTTGAAGACACTGCCCTAAGGCTTCCCCCTGGCTCTCAGGGCTGGCCTAGACAGAGCTGCCCACTCAGCACCCTGGCCTCCTCCACCCCGACCCTCAGCCCTGTGGTCGGGTCACGGTTTTGCTATTCTGGTGAGGAAGGGCCCTTCCAGGAGCTGCTGGGTGCCCAGCTTCAATTTCCCTCAGGTACTTTTTAGGAAACACCTTTAGGGGACTTCCCTGGTGGTCCAGTGGCTAAGGCTCCATGCTCCCAATGCAGGGGGCCCGGGGTTCGATCCCTGGTCAGGGAAGTAGATCCCACATGCTGCAACTAAGACCCAACACAGTCAAAGAAATAAATAAAAACAAATATTATTTAAAAAAACAAAAAAAACCCACCTTTAGTCTCTAGTGGTTTAACAATTAGTATTAAATTACTTGTCTCACAGCCTCATCCCCAGCTCAGGCCCCTGGGGTGAGAACTAAAGCCTGCTATAGGCCACAGAGGGGGCTTCCCTAGTGGGGCTCAGACAGTGAAGAATCTGCCGGCAATGTGGGAGACCCGGGTTCAATCCCTGGGTTGGGAAGATCCCCTGGAGAAGGAAATGGCTGTCCACTCCATTATTCTTGCACAGATATATTCTATGGACAGAGGAGCCTAATGGGCTACAGTCCATGGCATCACAAAGAGTTGGACACGACTGAGCAGCTAACACTTTCCCTTTTCATCTAGGCCACAGATGGTGTCACTTGCCTGCCTAGCAGAAAGGTCTAGAAAAGCTAGTCCTACCAGGAAGAGAATGGTAGGAATCTGGAGAGGGGTGGGGAACGGAGGGTTTTCCGGCCCTGAGGAAGGCTTTTTTGGTCAGATGTTGGAAAGTCAGGCAGTGGTGGAAAGCCAGGCATTCCCTGACCTCCAGTTACAGGTCCACAGACCCCTCATTCACACTTGAGCCATCCCTGGAGAGGGAGGAGCCAGCCTTATGTCCAACCCATCACACCAGAACAAGGGCTGGAATTCCGGGACAAGACTCAAGGTCTCACCGTCACCCGCATGATCCTCCAGCCCACAGCCGTGTAGTGTTAACAGTGTTTATCTGCAGGCACAAGTATGAATGGAATGTCAGCCACCACCACCCAGACTTCTTTCTGGTACCAAAGTGCTCATTGTTATAGACACACCCCCTACACTACTGGAGCTCTCAGATGTTGTCACTGTGTAAATATTTCTTGGCCTTGCTTGGGAAGCATCCAGCTAAACAAATCTCCCCCAGCCCATGCTGCCAGCTTTTGATGACAACCCACAGTCAGAGAGCCTCAAGCATCAGTGACGTGTCAGACCAACCCACATGGTGCTGACTTGGGTTCTGGAAGTTAGGGAGGTCCTACTGGGAAAGTATCCCATGCCAGAAATTCCTTGGAGTTTTCATCAAGCTTTCAGTTGCAAAAAAAAGCAGAGGCCCACTGCAAAAGAAAAGAGACAAGGGGGGTTCCCTGGAGCCCTAAGGCAGGGACTGCAGGGCACAGATCTGGGGCCAAAGCAGCTACATATCTGTTTTTGGTGATGGAGTCAGTACCCAGAGTGAGCTCGAAGGCCCAGCTGTACCCCTGACTGCCCCCATGCCCTTGAGAAGTCACCAACCCTCTTTGCCTATCACCTCATCTGTAAAGAATAATCCTGGCATAGTATCTGCCTTGTGGACTGTCATGATGATTAAGTGAGAAAAACACAGAGCCTAGAACAGTGCCATGATAACCACTGGATACCATATGATGACTTTCCCTGCCCCCGCCTGCTCCCTCCTCCTCTCCCTGCTGGCGGCCTTTGCTCACTCAGAGATGCTCCCAAAGGACTGCATTCAATCCACACACCCTGGCTGCAGCCCCTCTCTGCACAGCGTAGCTTAGATTTTTGGATGTGAGGATCCCGTTGGTCCCACTCATTTTTCCACGGGTCTCTAATGACAACCAGCTGTGACCAGAGGACATGGGCCTCAGGACACAAAATCTGGCTGCTTGAGCAGCTGGAGCTCTGGGTGAGCAGTGATAGGCCCCTTCTGAGACCCTGCATCAGCCCATCACTCCCTCAAGCCCTCCTGGGCCCTGGGTGAGATGGAGGTCCCACTGGAGGAGACAGACGACAGAACTGGCACCCACCCTTGCCCTTCCCTATCATTGTCACTTTATGGTACACTGTGAGGCTCCTGTCCTGGTTCTTGATGACAATGACAATCCTAATTCTCCCTGCTCTATACTGGTATAAGACACTTTACTTATCCGTGAACTCTCTCTGACATTGCTCCTCTGGTAGTCAACAACCTAGGGAGGTGGGTTTTATTGCATGAAAGGTGATGCGATTATGGTGCCTCCACTCACAGCTTGGAACACAGCCAAGCTGAGAGTAAGGTCCCAGCTCACTGGACGGGAGAGAGGCAGGCAGCGCCTGTCACCGAAGCAGCAGAATGACCCCTCTGGGATCCATGGAAACATGTATCACCAGGAATCCTCTGCTGAAGTGTCACAGGGGCACAGATACACGGGTCCAGAACACCACCCCCACCCACCCCATTTCACCGGCAGCTGCAGCCCATGGCCCAAGACCCACACATCCAGGGGAGGAGAATAGCTCATGCTGCCTGCCGCCCTTGCCCTCGCCGTTTTCTGCAGCCAGAGAGGAGGTTTCTGAAACAGAGATCACTCAAGAAGCTGGAAAGTCACCCAAAAAGCAAGAGGGTTCTCAAGATGCCAGGCAACCCAGAAACAAGAAAAGGTCGCCACAGGAGCTGTGCACCAGGTCATGTGACCCCCCTGGCCTGTCCACTAGCTGATTGGTCCAAAGTTCCTCCTCTGTGCACCAGCCCACTGCCCAAGAAGTGGCAGGGGCCCCCGGCGGAGAGGCCCCCAGACTGCTGGTGACCCTCCCTCCTCCCTTACACTCTCACTGACTGTCTTCCCCTCTTAACTGTCTCTTTGGAATTTGGCAAGAAGTCAGCCATTGTGGGCCTCTTTTAAAAACATATTTTTATTTTTTTTCTGAACCCTTTGAGAATACGTTGCATAAATCATGCCCCTTTACCCCTTAATAATTCAGTGTGTTTTTGTTAAGAACAAAGGCTCTTGTCTTACGTAACCGCAGCACAGGTAACAAATGAAGGGATTTACCCTGACACAGTATTTTCTCTCCTCTCCCATTCATATGCCAGTTGGTCACCACTGTTCTTTGTAGCACTGTCTCCCGCAACCCCAGATCCCATACTCCACTTAGCTGTCACATCTCTTTAGTTTCCTTTCATCTGGAACAGTTCCTCTCCCTCTCTTTGCCTTTCATGACATTGACAGTACTGAAGGCTGCAGAGGGTCTGACCTCTGAGGTGTCAATGTGGTCGGAGAAAAGCAGTTTGGGGACTTCCCTGGCAGTCCAGTGGTTAAGATTCTGTGCTTCCATTACAGGGGCATGGGTTTGATCCCTAGTTAAGGAACTAAAATCCCACATGCTGCATGGTGTGGCAAAATAATAATAATAAATTGTTGTTTTTTTTTTAATGATACAAAAACAAAATAAAATTAATTTTTAAAAAAAGCAGTTCCTGGTTGGGGCAGAGGTTGAAAAGCAGTAGGTCAAAAAGAAAATTGGAGGCTTCACAGGTGGCACTAGTGGTAAAGAACCTGCCTGCCAATGCAGGAGATGGAAGAGACACGGATTCGATCCCTGGGTCGGAAGATCCCCTGGAGGACAGCATGGCAACCCACTCCAGTATTCTGGCTTGGAGGATCCTAGTAGGCTAAAATCCATGGGTCACAGAGAGTCGGGCACAACTGAAGTGACGTAGCACACACACACACATGAGCTGGTTGGAAGAGTCAGGAAGATAAAAAAATGCAGAGCAGGTGAATCTCTAAAGACAGAGAGCTCCAGACAGAAATGGATGCCCATTTTCAAGGGGGCAGAAAATGATGGAAGCCCAAGAGCTTCATTGATTCTGTCCCAGCCAACCTTTCCAGCTCCTGCAGCCTGACATCAAGATTCCCATCTGAATCCCTTCCCTGGTCCTTGCAATGGCCCCTCATGACTTGAGGGACCTTGGGTGTGTCTCTTCCTGGTGGCTCTGCCCATTCCCAGAGAGGCATACTCTCCTCTCGGTGTGCACCTGAAGACCAGCCTTTGGGGGGCACGTGCCAGGGTACCCACCTCTAGGCAGAGGAACTCTGACCAGAGGCAAAGGGGGACAGGTGGGTGTGGCAAAAGCCCATCTCGCAGGAAGTCAGTGCAAGAAGGTGAGGTGACTTGCCCAATACCCCCATGCTCCAGGGCAATTGTCGACATGCAGGCAGCCTGCATGTGAGAACCTTGTCTATTGCATTCTTCCTGGGACACCTGCCAGCCAGAGGAGGGGCACATGTATGCTGAAATGGGGACCAGAGCAGGCATGGGGACACCACAGCAAAGACCAGCTGGCCTCAGGGGTCAGCTCTGAGGCCTGAGATGGATCCCTTCGCTATGTATAGGTCACAGCATAGGTGTATTCCCCAGCTCCCTGTCCCCAGGTCCCAGCAGCCCTCCTGAGTATATCATGGCTGTTCAAGGGCCTACAGTTGTTCTTAATTCATTATAGTCTTTTAATAAAACTGTATGTATACGTAATCTCATTTTATAAATTATTTTAGAGGGACTTCCCTGGTGGCTAGTGGTTAAGAATCCGCCTGCCAGTGCAGGTGACTGGGGTTCAATGCCTGGCTGGGGAATTAGGATCCCACATGCCGTGGGGCAACTAAGCCCACGTGTCACAACTTTTGAGCCCTTGCAACACAACTACTGAAGCCTACATGCCTAGAGCCCATGCTCCACAAAAAGATGCCATCACAATAAGAAGCCCACACACCATGACTAGAAAGTAGACCCCATTCACTGCAACTAGAGAAAGTCCATGCGCAGCAATGAAAAGCTCATGCGCCATGATGAAGACCCAGCACAGCCAAATATATATATACATCTTCACCATTAGGATCTTCATCTACACTATAGATACATGCATCATTAAACACAACTTTCCAGAAGCTTCATTTTCATTTCCATATAAAATAAGGCATATTTAAATTTTTGCAATAATGTGGCCCCTGGAGCCACATATTAGAAGCCATTATTTACTTCTAATATAAGTAAAATATTAGGAGCATTGTCCACCCACCCAACCCCATTCCCCATAATATAACTTTTAAAAAGGTGACTTTTTTTACTTTAAAAAAATTTTTGGCCCATCCTCACAGCTTGTGGGATCTTAGTTCCCCAACCAGGGACTGAACCTGGGCCCATGGCAGTGAAAGTGCCAAGTCCTAACCACTGGACTGCCAGGGAACGTCCAACATGACTGCTTTTTAAGTGATCTTACAGAGCTTGTTTATAACATTTAACATCTGCAGTCTTAAGGTCAATCTTCCAGGAATGATTTCTAAAATCAGTAATAATTTTTTTTACCTTCTCTTTCAAAAAACTTAATTCATTTCAGATGACTTTTGTCAGCACCAAACACCAGAAATGGCTGAGGTTATTTAGGCTAACAGTCCTTCCCCAGAAAATTCTTTGTGCTTCAAAATAAAAGGAACTTCCATAATATAAAAGACGTTATGAAATAGGAAAGACGCCTAATAGCCAAAACAATCTTGAGAAAGAAGGACAAAACTGGAGGTATCATACTCCCTGACTTCGGACTATGCTACAAAGTTTCAATAATCAAGACAGTATGCTAGCACAAAAATCAGACACACAGATCAGTGGAACAAAAAGAGAGCCCAGTGACTTCCCTAGTTGTCCAGTGGCTAAAACTCCCAATGCAGGGGGCTGGGGTCCAATACCCAGTCAGGGAATTAGACTACACATGCCACAGCTAGGAGTTCACATGCCATGCAACTAAGATCTGACACAACCAAATAAATAAATAAAAATTAATATTTTAAAAAATAGCCTAGAAATAAATCCACAAACTAATAGGCAATTAATGACAAAGAATAATATACAATGAGGAAAAGACCATCTCTTCAGTAAGTGATGCTGGGGAAACTAGACAGCTACATGTAAAATAATGAAATTAGAACATTTTTCCCATATTATTTACAAAAATAAATTCAAAATGAATTAAAGACCTAAATGTAATGCCAGAAACCATAAAACTCCCAGAAGAAAATGTAGGCAGAACACTCTCTGACATAAATTGTATCAATATATTTTGGGTCTGTCTCCTAAGACAAAGAAATAAAAGCATTCACCTGAAACTACCAAAACATTGTTAATCAACTATACCCCAATACAAAATGCTTTTGGTGTTAAAAAAGTTAAAATTAAAAAAATTAAAAACAGGACCTTAATTAAAAGCTTTCGTACAGCAAAGGAAATCATTGACAAAATGAAAAGATAACCTACTGAACAAGAGAAAATATTGGCAAATGACATGACTGATAAGGGGTTAATAATACAAAATATATAAAGAGCTCATATAACTCAACATAAAAAAAAAACTGATTAAAAAATGGGCAGAAAACCTGAATAGACATTTCTCCAAAGAAGATACACAGATGGCCACTATGCACATGAAAAGGTTCTCAATATCGTTAATCAGAGAACTGCAAATTAAAACCACAATGAGATATCACCTCACACCTCTTAGAATGACTACTATCAAGAAGAACACAAATAACAAATGTTGGCAGGGATGTGGACAAAAGAGAACCCTCCTACACTGCTGGTGGTAATGTAAATCGGTGGAGCCACTGTGGAAAACAGTATGGAGACCTCTCAAAAAGCTAAAATTAGAACTACCACATGACCCAGCAATTCTCCTCTGCATATATATCCAAACTGAAAAATATAAAAACATTAATTCAAAAAGATACATGCACTCCAACATTCATAATAGCATTATTTACAATTGCTAAGATATGGGACTTCCCTGGTGGTCCAGTGGCTAAGATTCTGAGCTCCCATTGCAGAGGGCCCAGGTTCAGTCCCTGGTCAGGGAACTAGATCCCACATGCTGCAACCAAATAAATAAAATAAATAAATAGACTAAAAAAAACAACAACAATTGCTATGATATGAAAGCAACCTAAATGTCCATCAACAAAAGAAGATGTGATACGTATACACAATAGAATACTATTCAGCCATAAAAAAAAGAGTGAAAATTTGCCATTTACAACAACATGGATGGACCTGGAAGGTATTATGCTTGGTAAAATATGTCAAACAGAGAAAGACAAATACTGTATGATATCACTTATATGTGGAATCCAAAAACTAACACAAACTTGTGACTATAGCAAAAAAGAAACAGACGTATAGATATGGAGAGGAAACTAGTGGGTATCAGTGAGGAGAGGGAAGGGGTAGAGGATTAAGAGGCACAAACAAATGATATATAAAATAAATAAGCTATAAGGATATATAATATGACACAGGGACTATAGCCAATATTTCATAATAATTATAAAAAGAGCATAACCTTTAAAAATGGTAAGTCATTATGCTATACACTGGAAACATCATATTGTATCAACTGTACCTCAATAAAGTACAGTATTCAGTAAGCATCTGTGTGCTAACACTATAGTGAAGTCACTCAGTCGTGTCCAACTCTTTGCGACCCTATGGACTGTAGCCTACCAGGCTCCTCCATCCATGGGATTTTCCAGGCAAGAGTACTGGAGTGGGTTGCCATTTAGGCATTGGGAAATTCACCCATTCCTCAGTAGATCCCAACTCTTATGACCCCAGAGCCCACAATCCAACACTGGCCTCAGGAAAGGATACGCAGATGACACCACCCTTATGGCAGAAAGCGAAGAGGAACTAACGAGCCTCTTGATGAAGGGCAAAGAGGAGAGTGAAAAACCTGGCCTAAATCTCAACATTCAAAAAACCAAGATCGTGGCATCCGGTCCCATCACTTCATGGCAAATACATGGGGAAACAATAGTGACAGACTTTATTTTCTTGGGCTCCAAAATCACTGCAGATCATGATTGCAGCCACAAAATTAAAAAACGCTTGCTCCTTGGAAGAAGAGTTATGACAAACCTAGACAGTGTATTAAAAAGCAGAGACATTACTTTGCCAACAAAGGTCTGTATAGTCAAAGCTATGGTTTTTCCAGTAGTTGTGTATGGATGTGAGAGCTGGACCATAAAGAAGGCTGGGGGCCGAAGAATTGATGCTTTTGAACTATGATGTTGGAGACGCTTGGGGAGTCCCTTGGACTGCAAAGAAATCAAACTAGTCAATCCTAAAAGAAATCAATCCTGAACAGTCGTTGGAAGGACTGATGCTGAAGCTCCAATACTTTGGCCATCTGATGCAAAGAGCCGACTCATTAGAAAAGACCCTGATGCTGGGAAAGACTAAAGGCAGGAGAAGGGGATGACAGAGGATGAGATGGTTAGATGGCATCACTGACTCAATGGACATGAGCTTGAGCAAGCTCTGGGAGATGGTGATGGACAGGGAAGCCTGGCGTGCTGCAGTCCATGGGGTCGCAGAGTCGGACACCACTGAGTGAACACCACCACCACCACCACCTTGACTTTAGCTCAGTGAGACTGATTTGGGGACCCCTGACCTCCTGAATGTAAGAGAATCAATCTGTGTTGATTTAAGCACCAACATCTATGGCAATCGTAACAGCAACCACTGGAAACTAACACACATAATTTCGTTAGCAAGCTCCCTGGGCGTCGGGGTACTCTGCAGTCCAGCCCTCATGCCCGGCCCAGGAGGGGCTGGTGATCAGAAGCCTGAACATCTGTGACCGTGCCAGGCATTTTTCCGAGCATCCCTGCCCCCTCCCAGGCTGCTCAGTTAAGCGGGAGGCACAGGTCCCTGCCTCCTCGCCTCCCACCAAGCCCACTTTGGTGACCAGAGATGTATTGTCACTGGGCCTGAGCCCAGCTTCCTGCCTACAGTTCTCAGGGACTAAGCTACACTCTGACCCAAAGCAGCCACATGGCCATCTCCCTCCCCTGCTGGATGGGCCTCTCTGAGCCCCTATCTCTCCTCAGAAGGGTGACATCCTATTCTGAGCTCTGATACGGCCAAGGGTGTCATCATTAAGGCAACGCGAAGACCTGCTAAGAGACATCCTTCCCATGTCCACCCAATGGGCCTCCCCTTCCTCTGGCTCCTCCTCCTTCTGTCCCCGACCCCCACTGCTTACTTGCCACCCTCAACATCCAGGCCTCTGTCAGCCTTGGCTCCTCCTACCAGCCACAGTCGCTTCTTCACCAGGGACATGGCAGATGAGCCAGACCCAGATCTGGGTCTCTAGCATTGGCCCGCACAAGCCCACCCAGCCCCTGTGGTCATCAATGCTGAGCTCAAACCCCTCTGTTTGGGCCCAGTGGGTTCTGCATGCCTGCAGCCCTGCCCTTGGGCCAAAACCAAAGACCTGTACGGAGCCCAGCCTAGAATCAGGCTGGCAAGAGTGACTGGGTTCAGGCCCTGCTCACCTCCTATGCAGAACAGCCTCCGCTAGAATGCTCCAGGAGCCTGCTTCACTCAGTCTGGTCCAGCACTGCCCTCTTCCCTCGGGACTCAGGCAGACACCAACACGGACCAATCTCTTCTTCTGAGCCGAACTGTGACTTCTTAGGGCAACAGCGGCCCTGTCTTAAACCTTTACGGGTTGGAGGACTACCTGTGGCCCCACCTAGAGTTCCTGGTGATTGGTGTTTTCACACTGTCCCAGCAGATATTCTCAATCTTGGCCAATCATTGCAATCACCTGGGGTGTGGGGATGAGAAGAGGGAACAAAAACTACTGGGTCTGAATCCTATCAATGGGTTTGATGATGTCTGGCAGTTGTCAGGCTGTGAGAGTTTTAAAGTCTCCCCAGGGGGTTCTAAAATGCAGCTTAGAACAACTGATTTGGAACTTGTGGAATGTGTTTTCAAGATAACAGGGCTTCCAAAGTGATTCCAGGCTTGGGGGCTGGAGGCCAGGCAGCTCGTGCTGTTTTGAGGCGGGTGGCACCGAGCATGTGAGAGGTAGTGCTGGAGCCAGGGCCGGTCACCTGAGCAACCTGTGGCCCTTGGTCTCTGGGTCTGGAAGGTGTCCTCTGTGGGCCGAGAAAGCAGTGGGGATGAGGAGGAGAGAAAGAGGAGAAGAGAAGGGAGGAGACAAGCTGTCCCCATCAGTGTGGTGACTTTTGACATGCTCTGACTCAATGCAGAGGGAATTTCACAGGGCAACAGCAGATGATATTTGCAGCCGAGACGAGCCATTCCCTTTGGTTGAAGCCAAATTCCGAGGGCAACTGGGGCATGTGAGTGGGAGGAGAGAGGACCAAGGGATGCCCAGGGAAGCCAGGGCAGGGATCTCGAGAAGCAAGCGTCACAGTGGTCCATGCAGGAGGGCAGAGAGACCCTGGAGAGAAGGCCCCTCAGGGATGTGGGATAAACACCACATTCCCTTCCATTTCTGGGCTTTTCTAAGTCAGTTTGGACCTGTACTGGATGCGCACAATGGCTGTAGCCGCTAGGTGTTAATATCCGGTCTTGGAGCTCAAGCTCAAAGTCAACCCAGGTCTGTCCAGTCTCTCCATGTTGGAAAAGACAGGAGGAGACCCTGCTTTTCAAATGCTGTCCCGGTTTTAGGCTTGTGGCAGGAAAAAGCCACCCAGAATCCCTCCGGTCTATTTGGGAAAGCCTCCCGCTACCTGTATGAAGTACTATTTAAGACGCCGAAAGATGTCAAAGAGGGAAGCGAACACTGCTCTCCTCATTGCTGGTGCCAGCCGGCCCTGCTGCTAGTACCTAGGGCAGAGCTTCTGTCATATCCCCTGAGTCACAGAGGAGGCAGAGGGCTGTGTTACAGACAGGGGGTAAGGCTGGTAGGGAGGACAGTGCCCCCAGCTCCAGAAAGACAACGGAAGCCACAGGGGCCAAGGGCAATGTTAGTGCACAGACTCGACTCAAGGGTGTCCGGGTGGCCCTGCAGAATGTTCTCTCGCCGTTCCACCTCCAGCCGATGTCCTGGCAGGCCTCCCAAACCCCCTTCTTGCAGACCAGGCAAGCGACATCCCCCACTTCTTATGCTGAAAGGGTCTTCATTCTCTTCTAGAACGTGGGGGAGCTGCCCTCCACCCCAACTACACACGTGACAACAGCTGGGCCCCTGCGGCTGTGTCTGTCTGCCCCAGGG
This sequence comes from Cervus canadensis, assembly GCF_019320065.1. NCBI lineage: Eukaryota > Metazoa > Chordata > Mammalia > Artiodactyla > Cervidae > Cervus > Cervus canadensis. The sequence continues at coordinate 28,469,322 of NC_057390.1, forward strand.
GCCGAGGCCCTCCTGGCCAGATCTGGACGGGCCAGGGTGGACCCCTGACCCAAGCTGGCCAACTAGATTCTCTCTCCTGGGAACCTGGCAGTGGAATCAGGAGGGGCTGGTGACAATTCTTTAGGGCGTGACACGAACAGAAAGCTGTGTGAGACCCAGTGCAGCCGGCCTGAGGGAGAAACAGCAGGAGGCTGAGGGAGAGAGAGGAACCACTCCTGCTCACACCCCTGGTTCACACGGCTGACTGGAGATACCCCCACAGACGTGCAGCACAATCTCCCTCCTGCCCCTGCCAGCGTGAGGGCTCCCCTCACCTCCCACCCACAAGCCCCAAAACAGACGCGGTCACCTCTCACCTTGCTCCTTCTGGGGCCCTGCCCCCACTGCCCGGAGCACCAGGCACAGCCCGGCCCCCTGCTCCTGGAGGAAACACCTCCGCCAGGACCGCCGGTGCCACCTTCTGACCCTGCAGGGGCCCCTGACCCACCTGGAGAATAAAACTGGGAACTCTCTGCCCTGTGGCCATCTGCTGAGCAAAGTGGGACAGGAGCAGCCACCCGAGGCGGCCGCCTCACCCTCCAAGGGGCCATTTTCTGCTCTGAAGGAACTCAGGGCAGGGAGTTTCTTCCATAAAAGCAAAACGTGGATAAACCCAGATGGGAGATGCAGGCCTCTCCTTCCTTGTCCCCAGCGCCTACTTTACAATGGTATTTATAAGACTAGAGAAATGGGTTTTCCTCCATATAATAAAATATAAGGGTTTATATTAGGTTTTCTTTTTCTTTCTTTTAGTTAAAAAGATTCCTTCCTATTACTGATGAATGACTCTGTAGTCTCCCCATCCTTCCTTTCTCCTGATGTCATTTCCCGAGCCCATGCCCTGGCTGGAGTCCCTGAGCAGGACTGACTGCTGGGCCTGTGATCTGGGCCTTACCCAACCCCCTCCTGCTCCGTCTGCACCCTCCTCTCTAGCTGGGCCTGTCTCCCTCTGTTCCCCTCCAGCAAATGTCTCTTCCTGCTTTTCACTCAAAAAGGGTTCCTTGCCCAGACCTTCTTCCCTCTCCCCTCTGCCCATCTCAGCCTCCTGGTCCCAGGGGTGCCAGCCAAGCTGCTGGCCGCATGCCGCCATCCCTCCCCACTTGGGCAGTGCTGCCCTGTCTCTGCTCTGAGCGCCTGTGGCCTTCGATGTCAGGATCGCTCCTCCATGCACTGGGCACAGTGATCTCGCAGTTTCCTGAGCCTAGGCTGTGTCTTCCCAGTGTGACTGCCGTCCACATGTCAGCCACCCCTGAGCCGCACACACAAGGTAACCAGGAAGAGGTTCTTGGCATGGTTCTCAAAGCCTTCCTTGCGCCGGGAACTATTCCAAACTACGTTTCTGGCCTTGTCTCCCCTTTAACCCACCCTAAATTCAGTCACATGCTTCATTCATCTTTGTCTTAACCCCCACTCCCCACCCCCAGCACAGCTCCTGGCCCGGAGCATATTGTCAAAATATTTTTGTTAACTTGAAACCACAAGTGCTCATCAGGCTGAATCAATATTGTTCTTTTCAGGGAGATGAGATAGAGAAAAAACTATTGGGTCCCCGTCAAGTTCAGGATGGCCCTTGTTGAAGCCTCCAGGAGTCCATGAGGAATGACAACCTCAGGGCAGTGGAGACTCAGCTAGAGAGTCCAAGGCCACACAGAGCCCATCTGACACCTCAAGGCCTGTCCGGGTGCTGTGAGCACAGTCCAGGGACACAGCCTCTGGGGACACAGCCTCTGACAACACACAGAGAAGGCATATAATTTACTGTTCAAACCGGGAGACTTCTGAGCGAGAACTGGACATTTTGCTGGAACTATTCCAGATAAGTGGGCTGGGCAGTCAGGCCAGGCAATCGAATGTGGTCTGTGGTCAAACTCTCCTAAAGAGGAGACAAAATAGAACTTACTAAAACTCGAGAGTTGCTTAGGGCCAAGGTGGGGTTTATTTATTTTAAAAGCCAATTGTGTTATTGAAGAAAAGGCTGTGTTCTCGGCCCATTTTGGCTATAGTACGGGGCTGCTTGGGGAATTGCGCTGAAGCGGTATATGCTCCTGGGCCCGGGGTTTTCTGAAAACACAACAGAGAACAGGAAGTGACGATATGGTGACACCAGAACCCAGAGCCTCCTGAGCTTGGCTGTGGACTCAGGCGTGGCTGGCAAACCCCCACCAAGGGAGACAGGACTGCACTGGTCAGGGCTGAGGCCTGTGCAGCTGAGAACTGGAGCCTGTCCTCGGGACTGAGGCCCGCTCCTGTCCCCGGCCTCCCCAAGGCTGCAGAGGTGCTGCAAGAAGGGCCGACAAGCACGCAACAGCCCAGGGGAGGTGGGCTTACACTTCCCCCACACCTCAGGGCACGCTTTCTTTGGGTCACCCCGTCCCTGCAAATGCCAGTGCCCCCAGTGACTTCGCTCTAGTGGTCATGGGTTGGAGAGGATGGATTCTGAACCTGAACAGTTGACCTCAGAAGCCCAAACTCCTGCATCTCCATCATCTTCCCCAGTACAAACAGAGTGAGATTCAGCACTACCAAGGCCCATGGACCTCAGGCTCAAGGGATGGATGAGTTCTAATTTTGAAAAGCCCTGTTTTCATTTTGATGAAATGCTTGAAAAATTCAGTTCAGTTCAGTCATGTCTGACTCTTTGCGACCCCATGGACTGCAGCACACCAGGCTTCCCTGTCCATCACCAACTCCCAGAGTTTGCTCAAATTCATGTCCATCAAGTCGGTGATGCCATTCAACCATCTCATCCTCTGTCACCCCCTTCTCCTCCTGCCTTCAATCTTTCCCAGCATCAGGGTCTTTCCCAATAAGTCAGTTCTTCGTATCAGTTGGCCAAAGTACTGGAATTTCAGCTTCAGCATCAGTCCTTCCAATGAATATTCAGGACTGATTTCCTTTAGGATGGACTGGTTGGATCTCCTTGCAGTCCAAGGGACTCACAAGAGTCTTCTCCAACACCACAGTTCAAAAGCATCAACTCTTCAGCACTCAGCTCTCTTTATAGTCCAACTCTCACACCCATACATGACTCTTGAAAAATTATTCAACCAGTTATTTAAACAAAGCTCCTCTTATGTTGTGGTAAGATGCCAATGAATGTCATTCTCATTGATTTCTTACGTCAGTGCTGTCCATGCTGAGGTGCATGCACATATTTTCAAATACCCCAAAATTTTATCTTAGAGAGACAATGGTACCTCTATGTATGGTTAAGGAAAGGGTCTTAATGTCAGACAGGCCTGGATTCAAGTCCTAGTCCCACCATGAATGGCTCGATATGACACATGCTTCCTACTCCTCACCCGTCAGATGAGGTTTTGAGGTTCACGGGGGGCCCCCAGGGACAGGCAGCACCTGCCAGGCTGGCAGCAAGTACCGCTCCACACACCAGCTACCACCACTATTATGAGTCCCTATTATCACCAGCTTGTCCCTGCCATCCTTCCCTGCAGTTTGCTATCTCTACAGGAAGCAGTGAGAGTACAAACAAGATTACCAGAGCGGTCAGCCCAGGGTGCATGAGATCAGCTGCCTGCAGAAGCTGCTTTAAATGACAGGATGTTTCCCTGGCCAAATGCAAAGGAGCAGCTTGGGAATCTAATCGAGTCCTGGCCAGACGTCAAAGGAAGCTGAAGGCCTTATTAGTGCTCTTAATGAGGAAGCTGCCTGTGTGTGGAGTCCAGGAAGGCCAGTGCCTGAACAGGAGGTTCGGGGGTCTGCACCCCAAAAGGCCATCCTTCAGGAAGCTGCCGGCCGCAGTCCTCAGACCTTGAGAACATCCGGCTCTGTCCTCCAGCCCTGATGTCACTGCTACCAAGCAAACTCCGCTGTTTTTTGGCTTCCTTCCGAGTTTCCTGCAAGCAGAGACGCTCCACGGAGCAGCGGCTCGACACCAGCCCCCTCGCTGGACACTTGTAAAGGAATACCACCACCTTCCGGCTTCTCCATCAGTCTCTTGGGATTTTGGTTAGCATGACTCCAACATCCTGAAGAAGCTCAGCCCTGTGAGCTCGGACGAAAATCTGTTTGGATCATGATCATGCCACTAGGGTATGAGGATCTGCTGAAGGGAACCACTAGCCTCCAGCTGTCTGTCTGTTTTTAGTCTTTCCGGTGGGGCCTCCCCAATCTTCCTCCAGAGAAAGACCAAATTAACCATCTCAAATCATGCTACAAACCAGTGAGTCTGGGGGACTTTCAGACTGAGGAACAACAAGACCACAGGAATGAAAACTTTAATAATTAAACAAACAACTCAAGCCACTTTCATAAGCTCCGTGTTGTGCTTATGACCAAGACCATCTTTCTTGGTCTCCTCTAGGCCTCCGAGGCTCTCACACCCTCCCAGAATCTACCTCCTTGAGTGTCTCCATGGACTCGAGCCTCTTCCCTGTCTGTCCTGAGTCCTCGGGGGCAGGATGATGGCTCGGGACTTAATGGTCTCCTTTGGTTCAGTGATAATGCTTCTGTTCTGTGACTTTCTGTTCCCAGAAGGCACATACGCAAAGTACGGCAGTTCTGTAAGGGCCCACTGCTGGCCTCTGTTCGTTAGAGGGGTTTCCCCACGAAGCAACCAGGACATAACGGTGATAGCTAATCACTGTGCTGGCTGTTCTCAACTGGACTCGTAATTCAGCCATGGTCTTTGGGCCTGGAGTCACTTTGAGCCTGAAGCTGGCTGAGGGCTTATCTAGTGAGCTCGAGACTCTGCTGCCTTGTCAAGCAATCTTAATGTATACACACTAGAATTGTGCGGCTTCCCAGGTGGTGCCAGTGGTAAAGAACCGGCCTGCCAATGCAGGAGACATAAGAGACGCAGGTTAGATCCCTGGTTTGGGAAGATCCCCCAGAGGAGGGCATGGCAACCCACTCTAATGTTCATGGCTGGAGAATCCCATGGACAGACGAGCCTGGCAGACTATAGTCTGTAGGGTCACAATGAGTAGTACACAATTAAAGCAACTTAGCACACACACATGCACACTAGAATTGTATATAACTCTACTGCCCCCATCCCATTCCCAATGCCCACCCCACCCCCTGCATCAGCCACAAAACCTGCAACCATGTCTGTCTTTTAGGACACTTACTGAACAGGCAGGCAAGAATCGAGGTACTCTGGATTGAAAACAAGAAGTAACAGAACTTGCCGAAGGTATTTTCAAGTCATAATGACCTGGTCCTGGGCCTTCACGCTGCAGAAAAAAATTGTTTTTGTCTCATAAATAGTGATAGCTGATATATTTTGATGCTTTACTCACCTTTTATGAATAGACATATGACTCAGTGTGATACGGTAGAAAAATCCCTGGATTGGGACGTGGAAGCTCTTGTTAAGGTGTGCCCTGGCACCAGGCACTGTGAAATGGGAATAATACCTGCTTTTCCTGCTCTACCTGCCTTGTGGATGACTGTGAGGACTGCAGAGGAAATGACATGTGAAAGTCTCCCATCCCCACCTGGATACCCTCCCCTCTCCCAGGCCCCCTGCCCACACCAGCAGGCCTCACTCCATTCTTGTCCCTCTGCTGAGGGTGACTTACTGCTCTGAGCTGTTAGTTTTATAAAACACACTTATTCCTTCACACACATGCAGCATATGTTCTCTTAGTCCCCCAAAAAAGTATTCATAGCAATTCACTGCCCTACGTACAATGCCATGAGATTAACATAAGTAGATGAACACAATTTTGAAAAGACAAACAGCTCAATAGAAAAGTCAGCAAAAGGCAACTCACAGAGAGGAAATGCAGTGAGGAAACTGCAAGGTGAGGGGGCGGAGCTCTAAGGTTATTAATAACAAACTAAGCTCTCATTTAAAGAACAATGAGATATGCTTTTGTGGGGGTCAGGAAAGAAAGAAAGAGATAAAGGAAGGAAAAAAGGAAGAAGGGAGGGAGAAGCCAAAATCTTTTGCGGGGGTGGGTGTGGAGCCCAGGGCATGCACAGCTTGGCTTGCAGGATCTTGGTTCCCAGACAAGGGATTGAACCTGTGCCACTGCAGTGAAAGCCCCAAGTCCTAACCTCCAGTTAATGCCCAAGAAACTAAAACTTTATCCACAAGTGTGGATACTCCTATATGACTCTGGCAGAACTGTTAATTTGATTAGCCTTTCTGAAGTATAATTTGGCAAGCTTGAAACAGCTTAAAAACACATATACCTATCCAAAGGGAAAGAAAGATAATAAGAGTCTGGTCACTCCTGATTGTTGCAGGAATCCAGAAGACAAATAATGAGTCCTGAGCCCAGATATGGCAGGAAAATGAATACAGCCCAAACACCACAGTAGATAATGTAGACAAAATGTTAACCTTTTTTTTCCTTTCTAGAAATTCACTTCTTTTCCTCTCCCATTTTCAAATACCAGTGCTATTTGACAGAAGAAAAAAATCTTTCTGGCATGATGTTTTAGATCTGTCTCTGAATAATACAGGAACTAGGGGTAGTAGGTGGGGGTGTAGACTGGCCAAGAGCTGGTCATTTTTGAATGCGAGTTCTGTTTATATGGTATATATATTTAAAGTTTTCACAATACAAAGTAAAAGACAATATATATTTGTTATTTTGACCTAGCAATTCCATTTTTAGGAATTCTTCCTAAGAAAACAATTGAGAATGTGTACAAATGTTTGGTTACAAAGACATTCCCTACAACACTGTTTCTAAAAGTTGAAAAATCAGAAATGAAAGAAATGACCAATGACATGTGCCTGGTTAAATAAATTGTGATTCTTCCATCCAGCCATCCAAGCTGATCAATTTCTATGGACATAAAGTCTACTCCCAAGTATTATTAAGTGAATACTCCCAAATATTGTTAAGTGAACGATACAAGCTTTAAAAAATGTGCATTAAAAAACTGGGAATGAATGTTCACTAACAGCAGTTTTCTCCAGGTGGTGACATTTGAGTAAAAAGACATTTTTTTTTTTTGCTTATTGGCTGTTTCTAATTTTTCTATGATGGACTTGAGTGTCCTTGAAATAAGAAAAAAAGTTATTCTTAATGCATAGATAAATGAATATGGAAATTGGGTAAGTGAAAAAGGGGGTAGGGAAAAAAGATAAAATGAGCAGAAAGATTAGAACAGAAATGTATTCCATAAGATCCTTGTGACACATATGAGACTGAGCCACAGGTTAGCCCAATGGATTTGGCTGAATAAGCACCCAAATGTGGCCCCTCTGCAGGATTTAAGAGCAAGGCTTTCAAAACCCTGTTTTCCTTTTGTGGCACAGCAGCACAATTAGGGCTGCCATTCTCAATTATCCACCACGAATGAAGTCTGTTATTATCAGCCAAGCACAAGTCTGATAATCAAGGGATGTGTCTCATCATTTTACAACTCATGGCAGAGAGATGAAACAGCAGTGTCTTCAACCTGATGCATCGGTGGGACAGAGACCGCTGTCAGGGCAAGGCTTCTTCACTAGAGAAGTCTGAGCCACCATAAGCACACAGGATAGAAAGTCGGGGGAGTCTAAACAGGAATGGTGTGCACAGAGTCCCCTTGGTTTGGCCATCATAAATCCAAGTTCTCAAGCTGTAGTGGCAGCTGGGGCAAGATGCTGCTGAGGGTGTCACCACCGACTCCATGCCTTTGACAGCCCAGCCATCCATCTGTGGAATGGCTAAGAAACACTGTGAACACTACCCTTTCCCCACAAGCCTCATGTGGCTTTCACTTCTAAGCTTCTAAGTCGTGAGCTGCTTGAGAGTCAGGTGCCAGGCCTGGCGAGGCCCTGATACGTGCCCATGCCATCCAGCAGCCTTCCTGCATGTGCGTGGTCATCTGAATCAAAGGGCCTAAGACTCGGGACAGAAAGAAATTACTGAATGCTATTTGCCCCCATGTGTCACATGGGACCTCTTAAGTGGGGAACATTAAGGAAGTTGATACAGACCCAGGTTCTAATTCCAGAAACCACAGGAATCCTGTTTTAAGTGAGAAGTAATGATCAGGCCAGGGTCGTGCAATGGGTGGGAAGCAGCTTCAACAGAGTTCCTGTTTCTGCCCCATCCGAGGACGATGGGCAGAGTGGGAAGAGCTGAAAGGAGAGAAGGGGGCTTGGTCCAGGATGGCTCTGAATGTGAGGAGAAATGGAATCACTTCAACAGCGGGGCACGGGGGGGCGGGGGGGCGCGGGTAGGGTGGGTTCAAAACAAAGAGGTTAAGGAGAAGACATATGGTATGAAGACATACTATGGCCTTGATCTTGAACTTCTTGACTTATTTGGTTCCAATTCCATGCACCATAATGCTCAGTACCATTGTAGGCATCTGCTAAAGCCTTGCCACCACTACCTCCAACCCTCCAGGGCTGAGAGGATGGGACTGGCTTATGCATACAACACTACTCAGGAAATGAAAGGTGCCAGGTACCTCTGAAACACTGTGTGAGGGTAGATGAGGTTATCCCAAGATGTGTACTGAATTAAGTTCTCCAAAAATCTATAAATCCTCTGAGTTTTAGGTGTGTTTCATCATGCTGAATGCTGAATGACATTCCCTCAAAATTCTTAAGACCTGCGGATTTGGAGCTCACAGTATCTCATAGTGTGACCTTGTCTGGAAATTGTCTGACCTTGTCAGACCTTGTCTGACCCTTGTCTGGGTCAGTCCTGACTGTAGCCACAAAATTACAAGATGCTTGCTCTTTAGAAGGAAAGCAATGACAAACCTATTCAGCTTATTAAAAAGCAGAGACATCACTTTGCTGACAAAGGTCCATATAGTCAAAGCTATAGTTTTTCCAGTAGTCATGTACAGATGTGAGAGTTGGACCATAAATAAGGTGAGTGCAGAAGAATTGATGCTTTTGAACTGGGGTGCTGAAGACTCTTGAGAGTCCCTTGGGCAGCAAGGAGATCAAACCAGTCAATCCTAAAGGAAATCAACCCCGAATATTCATTGCAAGGGACTGATGCTGAAGCTCCAATACTTGGGCCACCTGATTCAAAGAGCTGACTCATTGGAAAAGACCCTGATGCTGGGACAGACTGAAGGCAGGAGGAGAAGGGGGTGACAGAGGATGAAATGGTTGGATGCATCACTGACACAATGGGACGTGAGTTTGAACAAATTCAGGGAGGTGGTGAAGGACAGGGAAGCCTGGTATGCTGTAGTCCATGGGGACGCAGGGTCGGACACAATTTAGTGACTGAACAACAACAACCAGATATAATAAGTTAAGATAAGGTCATTACAATGGACCCTAAACCAATGCTTCTTGGTGCTGGGAGGTGTCAGTACTTAGCTTTAAGCTATTTTCCTTTTAAAATCATAAAGCTAAAGGGAACCTAGAAAGAGCACATAGTCTGTCTCTATTGATCCTAGGCACAAACAAGTTTCAACAAATCATACTTCAAAAGAGAAAAAGTCAGAGATAAAATAAAATGTATAGCCCCAAATGTCTATATATATACACACATGCAAAACATAAGAAATACACAATATAAACTGAAATCACTACACATGGTGGCAAAAACGATCTCACCCAAATTTGGTGGGGTGGATGGTGTGATAACTGGACCACACTGCCCAGAAGAACAGAGGTGCCCCAGCAAGGAGGGGAGAGCCCTGTGTGGAGGAGGGCACATAGAGGAGCTAGAAGTGCCTCTGTGGGAATTCAGGAGGAAGCATGTGGCAGGGTGTATCCAACTCAGGAAATTCTAGAATTCTCTAAGAATACGTCTAAAGGTTCAGAGTAGAAAGGAGACAAGTACGCTGGTGGATAGGGTAGAAGTAAACTTGGCAGGGGCCAAAAGTTATCCACGTTTGTGAAATTAAAAACTGACAGTACTGGGACTTCCCTGGTGGTCCAGTGGCTAGGACTCTGTACCCCCAATGTAGGGGGGCCCAGGTTCAAACCCCGATCTCACGTGCTGCAACTAAGACCCAGCACAGTCAAGTAAACAAATAAATTTGAAGAATTGATGGTATCTCTGAAGCTCCACACTTCTTAAAAAACCCTAGTACATCTGTAGTTATATTTGAAAGGTTATATTTTTCTGTATGCAGGTCAGAAAGCAACAGTTAGAACTGGACATGGAACACAGACTGGTTCCAAATAGGAAAAGGAGTATGTCAAGGCTGTATATCGTCACCCTGCTGATCCCCTGGAGAAGGAAATGGCAACCCACTCCAGTACCCTTGCCTAGAAAATTCCATGGATGGAGGAGCCTGGTGGGCTACAGTCCATGGGGTTGCAGAGTCAGACACAATTGAGTGACTTCACTTTCACTTTATTTAACTTATATGCAGAATAGATCATGAGAAACGCTGGGCTGGATTGAAGCACAAGCTGGAATCAAGATTGCTGGGAGAAATATCAGTAATCTCAGATATGCAGATGACACCACCCTTATGGCAGAAAGTAAAGAAGAACTAAAGAACATCTTGATGAAAGTGAAAGAGGAGAGTGAAAAAGTTGACTTAAATCTAAACATTCAGAAAACTAAGATCATGGCATCTGGTCCCATCACTTCATGGCAGATAGACGGGGAAACAGTGGAAACAGTGGCTGCCTTTATTTTTTTGGACTGCAAAATCACTGCAGATGGTGACTACAGCCATGAAATTAAAAGATGCTTACTCCTTGGAAGGAAAGTTATGACCAGTCTAGACAGCATATTAAAAAGCAGAGATTACTCTGACAACAAAGGTCTGTATAGCCAAAGTTATGGTTTTTCCAGTAGTTGTGTATGGATGTGAGAGTTGGACCACAAAGAAGTCTGAGCGGTGAAGAATTGATGCTTTTGAACTGTGGTGTTGGAGAAGACTCTTGAGAGTCCCTTGGACTGCAAGGAGATCCAACCTAAAGGAGATCAATGCTGAGTGTTTATTGAAAGGACTGATGTTGAAGCTGAAACTCCGATACTTTGGCCACCTGATGCGAAGAGCTGACTCATTTGAAAAGACCCTGATGCTGGGAAAGATTGAGGGCAGAAGGAGAAGGGGAAGACAGAGGATGAGATGGCTGGATGGCATCACTGCCTCAATGGACATGAGTTTGGGTAAACTCCAGGAGTTGGTGATGGACAGGGAGGCCTGGCGTGCTGAAGTTCATGGGGTCGCAAAGAGTTGGACACGACTGAGCAATTGAACTGAACTGAACTGATTTTTCCAAAAATGTTACCTACAAGTAAACCTTTGAGAAGACTGACACTGGGACCTGTTTTAATCATCTTAACTTTCAGATTCCATTCAAACAGACATCTATTTGGCTTTTTTTCAATGTGACCATGTTTACTAATTATTTTTCTGCTCCTCACAGGATTTTAAGCTGAGTTTTTAATCGAATTAATTCCTTAATTGCAGAAATGACTGAAATGGTTCAGCATTCTTTCATAATGCTAGTATTTTTTTTTTAAAGATTTCTTGATGTAGACCATTTTTAAAGTCTTTATTGAGTCTGTTACAATATTGTTTCTGTTTTATGTTTTAGTTTTTTGGCTGTGAAGCATGTGGGACTTTATCTCCTCAACAAGGAATTGAACCCCCACCCCCTGTATTGGAAGGCGAAGTGCTAACCACTGGACCACCAGGGAAGCCCCCATAATGTTAGTTTTAATGCAGAGAGTATGCCATGAATCTGCTCTCCCCTTTTCAAACTTCTATCAAATGTGACTAAAACAGATCAATCACATAACGCTCATTTGTGTCTGGACAGACTCTTTCCTGTTTATCTGATCTTTTGCTATTCTTTATAGGCTTGTCAGGTTTTAAGACATACAGAAACATCTTGAAATACTTCTGACAAGAAACCCATTTTTTTCATTTGACATTGTAAGATTTTATTTCTACTGCCAGGATAAGATGCATATGCATCTCATTTTTTCATTTTATATGCAACTGTGAGAAATAATTGAAAAGAATCTGCTCAGCAAGTCACTGCTGGAAGTCCCAAATCACATGAATGACTGAGTCCTAATTAAGTAGTAGTAATGGCATTATCTTTATTAAAGTAATGAAATATATTTATGTTGACCATTTCCATGGCTCCTTTCTTCAAACTATTTTCCTGACTTTTAAAAATTGTATTTTAAAAAATTATAGTAGCAATGCAAAAGAGAGGAAGGAAGCAAACACCCACCCTTAATCACAACATCTCAGCATAGCCACTAAAAGCATTTTGCTGCATTTCCTGTTTTTAATAACATAATTTTTCTTACATGACTTTCATCATGATTTTCTCACTATGCATTAGATCAGGGATCTCCCCTGCTCACTACCCATTCCTTGGAAAAATCGCCTTCCATGAAACTCGTCCCTGGTGCCAAAAAGGCTGGGGATTGCTAAGTTAGTTCATAAACATTTCTAGTGCTATTTCATAATTTTAACAGTAATTATTTTAATGGCTGTAAAATATTCCTCTGTGTTGATATGTAATAGTCTTTTAAAATTATTTCCTTCTCCTAGATATGAAATTGTTGCTATCATCATCTTGCTATTATAAACAATCCCTTGATGATATTCTTTGCATAGATGAATATTATTGTAAATAAATTATTACTTTAGGAGAGTTTTCAAACAATGAAATTAATTGGCTAACAGATAGAAACAGTTTTGGTGGGTCAATACTTTGGTGGCTTTGCAAGAGGTTGTATTCTGTATACTTCCACCAGCAAGAGACTAGAAAAGCACTGATGCTATGGTTCATAGATATTGGGGAAAACAGACTTAGAAAAACAAAACCTTCCTTACTCCTCCTTACCTGAATGGGAGTATTAAATAAAGTCATCAGTATTCCCTATATGTTCAAAGAAGTTGTGCAGGATATTTTTTTTTTAACGCCCAAATTGTGAAATGCATTCAGGAGGGAACAAAATTCATGCAATTTTTTTGCAGGTCAAGAATTAAAGGGAAGGATGAGGGGAGGAGAAACTGCAAATGGCAAGTTTTACTTTGTCTGCTTTGCTTTGATAAGAATGACTATGATTTGTTGAAGTTTGTTTTCTACTCTTGGAAAAAATCCTGGGGACTTCCAGGTTAAGACTCCAATGTGGGGGGGGGAGGGGAAAAAGACTCCAATGGTTAAGACTCCATGTTTCCAATGCAATGGGCACAGGTTCAATCACTGGTTGGGGAAATAAAGCTCTCACATGCCTGCCACGCAGGAAAAAAAAAAAAAAATCTTGCTATGAGGGAACTGTGTGTTTGCATTGGATCTCAGGATCTGCAGGACTTGGTCATTATTATCCCGGTGTTAAAAGGAACATGGTGACTGGTACAAATTTCAAAATACAATTTTTTTCTGTGAGTACAAAATGGCCCTTTTTTACTTTTGGTAGAACATATCTTCTGGTGTCTATTGCAAAATGCTCACACAAATGCTCCCCTCAGTCTTTCCTACACACAAAAAAATTCTACTGATCCGGGTGGCAAAGAGTGGGACATGACTGAGCATGCATGCATCCACCCCAGCCATAATCAATTATTATTATTATTTCATCAATAACTGAAGTAGCCAATAAGTATACAACCTTATATTGGTAATCTAAAGATTAGAAACCATCTTCCAACAAGACAGACCCCTTTGCAACCGCCTCTCCTGAGAGGCACGTACACCTTAGGGACAATGTGTAATTCATCTACGGAATTCCCGACATAAACAAAAAGGCTGTGTGTTTTAACAAGTGATAATGGCTTGTCCACATGGAGGGGCTTTCAGGCACATAAGATCCTAGAGGATTTTAAAATTCAAAGTTACTGTACTTTTTACAACTAAAAAATGGTGTAGTGATCTGCCACATTTTCACATGGTTCTTCATTCTTTTGATAGGCTGCCCCTGGGGATTCTAGGTATAAATGATTAACACATTTCAATGAGCTAGTTTTCACAGATGATGGAAAGAAAGGAGGAGGAGATATACTTGTAAGTATCCATCTTTTATAATTTGCCTTATTCTCTAAAGGGTTTAAAGTGACTCAGTGAATGTCTGTATCTCATCATACTGTTTTGCACCTGATCTACAGGTCAGATTTCTGGTGACTGTAGGTTCCATGTATACCAATGGTGAGGCAACCTGTCCTGAGTCAACAGGGCTCAAAGCGACACTGTGACCTTACACATGACACATTTTAAAAGAGTGATACATTTGTTTGAAAAAAAAACGCCCCCCAAAACTGAAGAGAATTACAAGTGACAATATATCTCTGGGGGGAATTTTTTAAATTTTTAAGGGAGAAATGGAAAAGCAAAGGATACAAAAATTTCATTCGTTCATTCAGCACATTTTTGAAGCACTGTACTTGGGGCTGGGGGCATCAGTGAATAAGACAGCACCTTCTTTCACGGAACTTACATTCCAGAAGGTAATTACAAACTCTCTGATCTGACGATATAAACATTTTACATTTTAAACTTGTGTAAATATGAAAACACAAAAGTAAAAACCAAAATTTCTGAAAAACTTCAGCAAATACAAGCATTACTATTTCTTCACTCTAGAGTATATACAAAGCAATGAAAGAAGAATGTTAGGAACTTCCCTGGTGGTCCAGTGATTAGGAATCTGCCTGCCAATTCAGGAGACACAGGTTTGATCCCTGGTCCAGGAAGAGTCCACGTGCCACAAGGCAACTAATCCCTTTCACACAACTACTGAGCCTGCACTCTATAGCCTATACACTCCAACAAGAGAAGCCGCAGCAATGAGAAGCTCACACACCACAACTAAAGTAGCTCCTGTTCCCCGCAACTAGAGAAAGCTCACACACAGCAATGAAGACCCAGCACAGCCAAAAATAAATAAATAAAGTTTGAAAAAAAGACTCTGCCTTCCGGTGCAAGGGGTGCGATCCCAGGTCATGGATCCCACATGCCAAAAAAAATGAGACATAAAACAGAAGCAATATTGTAACAAATTCAATAAAGACTTCAAAAATGGTCCACACCAAAAAAAAATTACAAAAAAATATGTTACAACTCCACCCACTAGATAACTAGGTGAAGAATGTGACCAGAAAGTGTGCAAGAAAAGCTATAAGGAACTAGCTAACAAATAATTAGAATGTGTAGCCTCAGATCCTATGGATTAAATTAAACTAATATCATTCTTTTACTATCAAATTAACAATGCTAAACAAGATTAATACAGATTTCCTGAAATGGACACTCTTTTAACTGCTGGTAGAGATATAAATTAATGTAATACTAAGGATCAAGGCATTGATTTCCAGAACGTCTGGGATGATATTCTCCTAGCAAGCATCATTTCTTCACACCGAGTGCCAAAATCTCCCACCATTGGGATCAAAGCAGTTTGCTCCACGCCGTTTACAAGTTTGTGGATCTAAACTAAACCCACAAGTCTGCTCTGGGAATGCATGTTTAGGACAGACATGAATCACGGCCCTGGGCTAATTCTATATCTTGGAACCTTTTCCATGAAAGTATTCTTTTCACTGTGGTGAAGGACAGGATGTTCCAAGCTGTGAATCACTTTTATTTATAAAATGGGATGGATGAGGTGACATCAATGAAAATGGCAGAATAAGGATCTCCAAAAACCTTCTTCTCTATAAAAAGCAATGAGAACAAAGGCAAAAGCTGTTAGAATCAACAGCTTTGTGCTACTTCACATACCAGGCTGCTTACCCTTCAGGATGCCTAACCTGGACTAAAACCCATTTAATTTTAACTGAGTCTGTTTACTAATAATAAACAAATCATTATAAAACTCATGGCATTCATTGAAAGCATGCATTTCAAAGGAAATATAATATCACCCAGTGTGTGAGGGTAGGGGAACTGTCTTGACCGCTTACTGCCAAAGCCAATGGAACACATGCATTTATTATCACTCCTCCCTTGTCAAATAAAAAGGCATAACTACCTCTTCCACCCAGATACACACACCTCTATACACACATATACGCACACACATACAATCAAGAGAAGAGATAACAGCCAACAGAGATCATGTATTTTGAGAGAATGTGAAGCAGTTTGGAGGAATGGTCCTTGACGTGGCAGGGTGGAGAAAGCTGAAGCCTGGTGCTTCAGGGCCTGCTGGATGAGAAGTGGGCTGCTTTCCTCCACAGAATCCAAGAAAAGCTCAGGAATTTCAGGCCTTAGGCATCAGTGAAGTGGAGGTGAGGGTGAGGCCCACAGAATCCAAGAAAAGCTCAGGAATTTCAGGCCTTAGGCATCAGTGAAGTGCAGGAGGGTTGACTGAGCTCTTTTCTCTAGGTCCCTATCTACCTACTTTCAGCAGTCAGGTACTGCCCTTTCCTCATCCCTGTAGGAGATGAAACGTTTCATTTCTAAAGAGATTGAGCCATAGATATGGATCCAGGATCCCAGGTGATGGGAAGACAGGGACCTTTACAGAAAACAGGAATTGAGAGAACTTCCAGACAAACAGACAGCCAACAGGCACGTGAAAAGATGCTCAGCATCTCTAGTTATTAGAGAAATCCAAATCAAAAGCACAACAAGGTATCACCTCACACTGGTCAGAAAGACCATCACCAAAAAGTCTACAAATAATAAATGCTAGAGAGGGTGTGGAGAAAAGAGAAGCCTCCTACAGTGCTGGGGGGAATGTAAATTGGTACAGGCACTATGGAGAACAGTATGGAGGTTCCTTCAAAAACTAAAAATACTCCACAGAAGATGTACAGATGTCTAATAAACACATGAAAAGATGCTCAACATCACTCATTACTCAGTCCAGTTCAGTCGCTCAGTCGTGTCCGACTCTTTGCGACCCCATAGACTGCAGCATGCCAGGCTTCCCTGTCCATCACCAACTCCTGAAGCTTGCTCAAACTCAAGCCCATTGACATGATGATGTCATCCAGCATCCCGTCGATGACGTGGTGATGCTATCCAACCACCTCATTATTAGAGAAATGTAAATCAAAACTATAATGAGGTATCACCTCACACCAGTCAGGATGGCAATCATCAAAAAATCTATAAACAATTAATACTGGAGAGGATATGGAGAAAAGGAAACACTCTTGCATTGTTGGTGGGAAAATAAATTGATACAGCCACTATGGAGCATAGTATGGACAGTCCTTAAAAAACTAGGAATACAGCTATCGTATGACCCAACAATCCCACTACGGGGCACATACCCTCAAGAAACCATAATTGAAAAAGACACATGTGTGCCAATGCTCATAGCAGCACTATTTACAATAACTAGGACATGGAAGCAACCTAGATGTCCATTGACAGATGAATGGATAAAGAAGCTGTGGTACATATATACAATTACTCAGCCATAAAAAGGAACATGTTTGAGTCAGTTCTGACAAGGGAGATGAACCTAGAGGCTATTATACAGAGTGAAGTCAGTCAGAAAGAGAAAAACAAACATTGTATATTAACACATACATATGGAATCTAGAAAGATGGTAATGATGAACTCCTCTGCAGGGCAGCAGTGGAGATGTAGACATAGAGAACAGACTTGTGGACACAGTAGGGGAAGGAGAGGGTGGGATAAATTGAGAGAGCAGCTGAAACATATACATTACCATATGCAAAATTAGAGAGCCAGTGGAAATTTTGCTGTATGATGCAGAGAGCTCAAATCAGGTGCTCTGCGATGGTTATGATGGGTGGGAGGTGGGAGAGTGGTTCAAGAGGGAGTGGACATATATATATCTATGGCTGATTCATGTTAATACATGGCAGAAACCCACACAATATGGTACAGCAACTATCCTCCAATTAAGAATAGATAAATTTTTTAAAAAAATGCCTAGCAGAATGCTTAGCAAACAGTAAATCAGCAATTTTTTAGGATATATGTTTTGAAAAAGGGAAAACATGGGACAATGACTCTAATGTATACCTTGATAACAATTTGCAAATTCATTATATCTCATTCTTTAGTACTCTGTAGATAATCACTGAGCAATTATTTAGCAATAAAGTCACATCTTACTTAAAGAAAAAAAAAAACCTAAAATAGTGTTACCATATGATCTAGCAGCCCCATTCCTTGGCATTTACCTGGAAAAGATGAAAACTCTAATTTGAAAGGATACACAACCCCCCCCCCCCCAATTTTCATAGCAGCAGTATTGACAATAGCCAAACATGGAAACAACTCAAGTGCCCATCAACAGAAACTGGATAAAGTAGATATGGTAGATATACAATAGAGTATTATTTAGCCATAAAAAAAGGAAATACTGCCATTCACATCAACATGGATGGACCTAGAGATTATCATACTAAGTGAAGTAAGTTAGAGAAAGACAAATACATATATGTATTTAGAATCTTACATGTAGAATCTAAAAAATGTAATACAAGTGAATCTATATACAAAACAAAAACACAGAAAACAAATGGACAGTTATCAAAAGGGGAGATGGAGAGGGTAAATTAGACACACAGGATTAATAGATATAAACTACTAATACTACACATAAAACATATAAGCAACAGGATTTACTGTATGGCCAGGGACTATATTCAATATCTTATAATAAACCATAATGGAAAATAGTCCGAAAAAATACATATATAAAATGGAATCACTTTGCTATATACCTAAAACTAACACAATATTGTAAATCAAATGAAGTGAAAGCTGCATCTGACTCTTAGCAACTCCATGGACTGTAGCCTGCCAGGCTCTTTGTCCATGGAGTTGTCCAGGCCAGAATACTGGAGTGGGTACCCCTTCCCTTCTCCAGGGGATCTTCCCAACCCAGGGATTGAACCCAGCTCTCCTACATTGCAGGCGGATTCTTTACCAGCTGAGCCACAAGGGAAGCCCAAGAATACTGGAGTGGGTACCCATTCCCTTCTCCAGGGGATCTTCCCAACCCAGGGATCGAACTGGGGTCTCCTGCATTGCAGGCAGATTCTATACCAGCTGAGCTACCAGGGAAGCCTGTAAATCAGCTATACTTCAATTTTAAAAGATTCTTTAACCACTAGACCACCAGGGAAGTCCCTCAATCACCTTTTTAGTTTCCCACACTTAAGTGTTAGTGAGACCAACATTTTTTCACCTTTACTGGATATCTGAATTTCTTATTTACAAATGGTCTATTCACTGTCTTTATCTGTTTTACTTTTCTATTTCCTATAAATTATTAACAGAATTTAAGATAAGCCATTAACTATTTATCTGCCATGTATGTTGAAAATACTTTTCCTAATTTGCATTTGCCTACTAACTTTGTTTACAGTTTGTTTCCTGCTGTACAAAAAATTCAAAATGCTGTGTAATCAAACCTGAGGCTTCTTTTCCTTTGCAATCCACCCATTTCTGTTGTCTCAGAAAATCTGCCTTATCCTAAAATTAAATACGTGTGTGTGTGTGTGTGTGTGTGTGTGTGTATGTTAAGTCATTTTAGTCATGTCCAACTTTTTGCGACCCTGTGGACTGTACCCACTGTCCATGGGATTCTCCAGGCAAGAATACTGGAGTGGGTTGCCCAGGTCCTCCTCCAGAGGATCTTCCTGACCCAAGGATCAAATCCACATCTCTTATGCCTCCTGTATTGGCAAGCAGGTTCTTTACCACTAGCACCACCTGGAAGCCCAAAATTAAATATGTGCTAATATATTTTCTTCTAGTTTTATAGTTCAAAAGTATTTAATTCTTTAATCAATATGGAATTTACTATATGTGGTAGGAAGAGTCTCATATTTACAAGTTTATTAATCATCTAGCATAAAATATCTCTCTTTCCTACTGATTTGTCATACCTTCTTTATCAAATATACAGATCTTATGTATTCTGGAGTCTGTTTCTGAGCTCAGTTCAGTTATCTCAGCTCCTCTTTCAGATGCTCACTGTACGTCTCCCCCCTTACACTGCTAAGTTTCTAGTTACAAATAAATAACTATAGTCCATCAAAACACCCTGAAATAACTTCATAGTTTCTCATTCTTCCCTTTTTATTTTTTGGCATCATACTGATTACTTATCTAAAATAGTTAATTTTTATCAAACACATGTACACGTATTTGAAAATTTAGAAACAGGAAAGCATTTTTACATTTTTTAAAAGAAAAACTAGGAATACTTTTCTTTC
Source organism: Cervus canadensis (assembly GCF_019320065.1). Taxonomy (NCBI): domain Eukaryota; kingdom Metazoa; phylum Chordata; class Mammalia; order Artiodactyla; family Cervidae; genus Cervus; species Cervus canadensis. Next base: position 28,489,387 of record NC_057390.1, read on the forward strand.
TTGTTAATAATACAGTGATCTATTGAATATCTCTGATGATCTTAATAATTAACTAATTCAACAAATACTATGCACTCTGTGTGAGCCATTTTCCTAGATGCTCAGTATACAAGACAAGAACAGACAAAAATCCCCACCTTTGTGAAGTTTACGTTCTGTGGGGAGACAGATGAAAACACCGTAAGTAAATTTTTAGATGAAGTGTATCAGATGGTTATGAGCACTATGAAGAAAAATAAACCAAGAAAGGGGGATAGGGAATTCTGAACAAGTGACTAGGGATGACCTCAATAAGAAGGTCAGGTGAATCAAGAGCTAAAGAAAGTAAAAGAGCCTTTACTTTTCTTCTATAACTTTACAAATGTGTTACTTACATTGCCATCCCCAGTGTATCTTCAGATATATTTTAAGTATATCTTGAATCACACATTAATCATTCATTGCCTTTCTACTATGATGAGTGAAATGTTAATCTTGACATCTCAAAAGGAATCACTGCATATTTTAAATATCAAATTCGTCATGAGTTTATGGTCTATCAATATACTTACAGGAATGAAGCAGCCTGTTGGAAACCTTTGAACTGTAGAACGAAATACAAAGCTCCTATATTAAAAAAAAAAGATATGATTTTCCAAACATATTTTTAAATGTGAGGATCTTAAACATATTCTTATTAAATATTTTAAAATGCTAATCTGAATATAATGGGCATAAATGAGGTTTAAAAGTCATTAGTGTTGGCTGTTAAGTATGTAAATAGAAAGGCATGAGTGAATTAGTAAAAGCAACTTCATAAGTACTTAATTACCTGGAAGCTTGCTTGGGAACTGGTGGAGGAAGTAGCTCGTATTGCCCTGGTGAAAGCTTAACTGACTACACAGAACAGACAAGGATGCCAATAAAAGATTAACATAGGTCTCAAACTCACTTTATTATCTATCATTCATATAATTTATTTTATGACCATACCAACATTATATCACTTATTTTCTATTTTAAGAATGGAAAAGATATATTTCCAAAGGTAGAGTTTCAAAACACTCAACAGATACTCACTTTTCATGGTGAATTTAATGACAGTACACCTGCAGTGGTATGTAGAAAAATGTTGTACAATTAATCACATTTTAAGTGTACTTGATTCAACAAATCCAATCGACCACAAAATAGTGAGCCTGCTCTGTTGGTAAAGAACTACTAGGAGTGGCAGGAAATACAGGTCATGTTCTCATAATCAATAAACAATTCTAACATAAAACACTATAACCAATACTAAAAGTTAAAGACTGGACATCTGGGGGATAGAGAGAGATTAACCCAACTGGGTGACGCATAGCTAACATCACATACTCAGTGGTGAAAAGCTAAAAAGCTGTTCCTCTAAGTCCAGGAACAGAATAGGGGTGCCTATGTCTCCATTCCTGTTCAACATAGTACTGGAACTCCTAGGGAGTAATTCTGCAAGAAAAAGAAATAAAAGGTATCCAAATTGTAAAGGAAGTAGTAAAATTGTCCCTGTTTGCAGATGACATGATCTTACATATAAAATACTCTAAAGAACTCTGGGCTTTGCAGGTGACTCAGTGGTAAAGAATCTGCCTGCCAATACAGGACATGCAGGTTTGAGCCCTGGGTTGGGAAGATCCCTTGGAGAAGGAAATGGTAACCCACTCCAGTATTCTTGCTTGGGAAATCACGTGGACAGAGGAGACTGGTGAGCCACAGTCCATGGACTCACAAAAGAGTGGGATACAACTTAGCAACTAAACAACAAAGAACTCCACCAAAAAATGGTCTGAACTAATGACAAAATCAGTAAAGCTGCAGGATACAAAAACAACACAAAAATCAGTTGAGCTTATACACTAATAATGAACTATCTAAAAAAAGAGAAGAAAACAAGCTCATTTACAATAGCATCAAAAATATAACGTAGTTAGGAATAAATCTGACTAAGGAGATGGAAGCTGTGTACGCTGGAAAGTATAAGACACTGATGAAAGAAGTTGAAGAATACACAAATAAATGGAAAGATATACCATGGTTATGGATTCAAAGAATTAATATTGTTAAAATATCCAAATTATCCAAAGCAATCTACAGATTCACTGCAATCCCTAGCATAAAACAGCATTTTTTCAAAGATATAGAAGAAACAACTCTAAAATCAATATAGAACCACAAAAGGCCCCAGATAATCAAAGCAATCTTGAGAAAGAAGAACAAAGCTGAAGGCATCACACATTCTGATTTCAAACTATACTGCAGAGCTACAGTAATCAAAACAGTATGATACTAGCATAAAAACAGACACATAGACTAATGGAACAAAATACAGAGCCCAGAAATAAATCCAGACAGAAATGGTCAACTAATCTTTGACAAGGGCACCAAGAATACACAATAAGGAAGCTACAGTCTCTTCAATAAATGGTATCTGGGAAACTGGAGATCCACATGATAAAACAAAATTAGACCCTTCAAAATTATAGAATGCTTAAATGTAACATATGAAACCATAAAACCTCTAGAAGAAAATGTATGGGAAAAGCTCCTTGACACTGGTCTTGGCAAAGATTTTTTTAGACATGACACCAAAAGCACAGACAAAAAGAGCAAAAATAAACAAGTGGGACAACAAAGTATAGCCAAGGAAACAATCAACAAAATGCAAAGGTGACCAAAAGTAATGGGAGAAAACATTTGCAAACCATTTATCTCATAAAGTGTTAATATCCAAAATACATAAGGAGCTCATACAACTCAAGAGAAAAAAGACAAATAATCCAATTTTAAAATGGGCAAATGACCTGAATAGGCATTTTTCCATAGAAGACATACAAATGACCAAGTACAAGAAAAGGTACTCAAAATCACTAATCATAAGGGAAATGAAAATCAAAACCACAATGAGCTATTACCTCATACCAGTCAGAATGGCTATTATCAAAAAAAACAAGAGATAACAAGTGTTGGTGAAGATGTGAAGAAAAGGGAACTCTGTGCACTTTGGTAAACAGATGGGGAAACAGTGGAAAACAACAGCTAACTTTATTTTTGGGGGCTCCAAAATCACTGCAAATGGTGACTGCAGCCATGAAATTAAAAGACACTTGCTCCTTGGAAGGAAAGTTATGACCAACCTAGACAGCATATTAAAAAGCAGAGACATTACTTTGTCAACAAAGGTCCGTCTAGTCAAAACTATGGTTTTTCCAGTAGTCATGTATGGATGTGAGAGCTGGACTATAAAGAAAGTTGAGCTCTGAAGAATTGATGCTTTTGAACTATGGTGTTGGAGAAGACTCTTGAGAGTCCCTTGGACTGCAAGGAGATCCAACCAGTCCATCCTAAAGGAGATCAATGCTGAGTGTTTATTGAAAGGACTGATGTTGAAGCTGAAACTCCAATACTTCGGCCACCTGATGCGAAGAGCTGATTCATTTGAAAAGACCCTGATCCTGTGAAAGATTGAAGGCAAGAGGAGAAGGGGACGACAGAGGATGAGATGATTGTATGGCATCACCGACTCAGTGGACATGAGTTTGGGTAAACTCCGGGAGTTGGTGATGGACAGGGAGGCCTGCCGTGCTGCGGTTCATGGGGTCGCAAAGAGTCGGACACGACTGAGCAACTGAACTGAACTGTGCACTTCGGTGGAAACATAAAATGGTATGGCCTTTATGGAAAACAGCATGGAGATTCCTCAAAAATCAAAAACAAAACTACCATATCATCCAGCAGTCCCACTTCTGGGTATATATCCAAAGGAAACAAAATCAATATTTGGAAGAGATATCTTCAGTTGCACATTCACTGCAGCATTATTCACAACCGAGCTATGGAAATAGTTTTGGTGTCCATCCATGGATGAATGGATAATGAAAATGCGATATATAGTCCTTTAATGAATATATTATATTGTTCAGCCATTAAAAAAAAAGGAAATCCTAGCATTTGCAACAACATGAATGAACCTGGAGAGCATTATTCTAAGTCGAATAAGCCAAACAGAGGAAGACGAATACCATTTTGTAACATTTACATGTGGAATATGAAAGGGTTGTACTCATAGAAACGGAGGGTAAAATGGTGGTTCCAGGAGCTGACAGATGGGGGAAATGGGGAGATGTTGGTCAAAAGGTACAAACTTTATTATAAGATAAATAAGCTCTGGAGATACAATGCACAGTATAGTGACTATAGTTAATAACACTGTATTGTACACTTGAGAATTGCTAGGAGAGTAGATCTTATGTGTTCTTATCTCACACACACACACACACAATGGTAACTGTGTGAGGTGATCAATGTGTTAATTAACTTGACTGTGGTAATCATTTCACAATTTATACATATATCAAATCATGTTGTACACCTTATATATGTTCAATTTTATTTGTCAGTTATACCTCAGTAAAGCTGGGTAGGGGGCAGAAATAAATAAATAAATCTAACTGGGTGATCTAAAGATGGTAAAGAGAGTGAGATTTGAGTATGCTTTTAAGGAAGGTAAGAGTTCCTTGAGGGAGGAAAGGCGGAGATTCTAAGAAGGAAGAACATTGTAGAACAGACTGTCTCTCTGCCCATTGTGAAACTTGTTACAAACTACCTGGATAGCTCCATTATCCCTGGGTCTGTGGATGTCAGCCCAGAGTAAGAGAAGTAAGGGAGAGTTAGGAACTGGTAAGCACAGATAGTGGGCTGTGTAAAGAGAGGGATGGAGAAAAAGAAAGAGAGTGAGAAGCCGGGGGAAGACAGACGGGAACTTCCTGTGTTCAAGGAGTTGGCAGGGAGGAGTTGAATCCTTCTCAAAACGGACACTCTTCTTCCACCCTAAAATTAGATTTAAAAATACAATACTGCCCTTATTGGAAACGAGACGTTCATATCCTGGTGTTATCTGCCACATTAAGTTCACCTATTGTATCTGATCCTACAGCTATCTTTCACATATTAATACAGAATTTTGATTACAGAGGCATTTTCTGTGGATTCAGTGATAATAACAGTAAATACAAATTTTATGATGAAATATACACAATGTCCTAATGCACCTGTGCCTTGTTCATTGTTCACTTGACAGAATAAACACCTAGGGAACATAGGTATTTATTATTATTATTATTATTACTATTATTATTATATGCTGGAAGCATAGAAATGTATTTTAAGCAGGGGGCTTTCTTGGGGGGCACAGCATTCTATTTCTTGATTTTGATGACACAGGTGTTTGCTTTCTATTTACTTTACACTGTGAATGTATGCTTCATGCTCCTTGCTCTCTGCTCCCTCTCTCTCCCACTTAGGCACATTATATACACATACACAGGAGAAGAAGGAAGAAAGAGAACTGAAAAGTGAGGGGGGAAAAAAAACTTTAAAGCCACTGTTTATTCATCTATACTCAGCAATTGCATAAGATTTTTTTCAACGAAGCAATCATGGAAAAACTCTTAGCCTTCCTCTAGAAAGGAATACTGGTTATCCATAGCTTCTTTATTTGTCCTACTTTACTTGGCATTGGCCATTCTTTGCTATTTAATATAGCTGAGAGAGGACTGACTTTTCCAGGAAGTCTTAAATACTCAGCTGCCTTACCTAAGAGATTGCTTCTCTGTGCATTGCTGAACATGTTGCAAACTATCTGGATGGCTCCCTTGTCCATATATGTAATGCATGTTTGCATGCATGTATTTATATACAGTAAGTACATTTTGCTCTAATTCCTACATATGCTTCTTCATTCCTCACTTGTAATGTAAGGCTCAGAGAATCTAGACAATATGTCCATAAAAACAGCTGATCCTAGTTAATTAATGTTTCAATCCATGCTGATTAGGCACTCAGAAATACTGCAGTAGCTTGGAGTCATAGAAAAAGACAGGAAGCTATTAGCGTGGATATGTAATACAGTTGTGTTGTACCAGCTCCAACAAGGTAAGAAAATTGGAGTAAATTAAAAGATCCAACCTTACTCATTAGGATGACGTAGGAAAATGCTCTAATTTCATTCTTTCACACGTAGTTGTCCAGTTTTCCCAGCATCAATACTAAAAAGACAGTCTTTTCCCCACTGTATATTCTTGCATCCTTTGTTGGAACTTAATTAACCATAAAGGCATGGGTTTATTTCTGGGCTCTCTATTCTGTCCCATTTATCTATGCCATTACTATGCTGTTTTGATCACTGTAACTTTGTAGTAATAGTCTGAAATCAGAGAGGGTGGTAACTCTGGCTTTGTTGCTTTGCCTCAAGATTGCTTTTGTTATTCAGGGTCTTTTGTGGTTCCATATAAATTTTAGAATTATGTTCTAGTTGTGTTAAAAAAAAAAGTTATGTGTGTTTTGACAGGGATTATATAAAGTCTATAGATTGATTTGGGGAGTACAGACATTTTAACTATATTCATGAACAATGAACATGGGTTATCTTTCCACTTCCTTGCATCATGATGCATGGAAAAGATTCAAAATATATTTCTAAGAAAAAAGAAAAGTTCTGGTTTCTGCTAACGGCAGGCTAGGTTATTTGGATGATGAACCTTTCCACTGTAGACAACTAGTAGAAATGAGGGACAAAATACACAAAATAAACAAGAGCTTTTGAAGAGATATGAAACTGATAATAAAGTCATAAGGAATATAAGATCCCCACACCAAGAGATGGGCTTCCCAGGTGGTGCAGTGGTAAAGAATCCACCTGCCAAGAGAGGAGACATCAGAAACTCAGGTTCTATCCCTGGGTCAGGAAGGTCCCCTAGAGAAGGGCAGGGCAACCCACTCCAGCTTTCTTGCCTGGAGAGTCCCATGGACTGAGGAGCCTGGAGGGCTATAGTCCATGGGGTCGCAAAAGAGTCAGACACAACTGAGCAACAACAAACCAAGAGGCAACAAGAAACCAGAGATACAAATGGCCTAGTTTTGCTCAGAGGATTTAAGTTGGTCCAGACTAAACTCAGCAGAGGAATAGACCTGGATTTGAGTGAACTTTAGAGCCCTAGAGGAATCCAGAGGCCAAAGCCTGCATCATCTATGATGGTGGTCTAGTGGGAGTCCTACCCACAGAAACTGGAGGCCCTAAAAGGGAGTTTCCTGAAAGCCACCCTCCCATCTCACCCCAGTGTTAAGGGGAGTACAGAAAGAGATGTCTTGGTGCTAAGCAGAATTGAGAGAACAGGGAGAAACCCATCCCTGAAAGAGTGTAACCATGGGCTGGTTCCTTTCATGGACTCTGGTCCAAATTCCCATCACTAGAGTGACCCAAGAATATATAAGCAGTGTATTTCAAGTGGTACCACCCTAAGCATTAGCAGAAACCAAAAACAAACTTTCTCTGAAGGAAAAACACTTTCATCTTAGGGAATCCATGGAAATAAACTTTCAGGGGCAATGAACAATGCACAAAGATAATCACACATCCAGGGCAACAAAATGATGAAGGTCCAGTCAGATTTCAGAAATATAAGCAATCAATTCATTCATGCATTCAACAAATATTAACCAATCAGACACTATTTTAGAGGCAAAAATGTAACAGTGAACAAAACAGATAAGTATTCAGGCCGTCATAAAGCTTTACTCTCATAGGAGGAGGCAGACAACAAATAATAAATGCAAACTGTAAATAAATTATATAGTATACTCATGGCTCTAGGTTCTAAGGAAACAAAAGAGAAGGGCAGGAAAGGTCAGGGGTGTCGGATGGCCAATTTAAATGAGGCTCATTGAGAAAGTGACCCTTGAACAAAGATTTGAAGATGGAGAGGGAATAAGTCACATGGCTACCTGTGATAAGAGCATTCCAGATGAAGGAAGATTCATTGCAAAGACATGAGGTTGGATTGGGAGTAGCAAATTCAAGAAACAGCCAGGAGGCCATTGGTCAGGACCAGAATGAGGGGAGACACAAGAGTTGAGGTCACAGACGAAGCCAGTTCACCGTCAACCTGCTGGCCCTGAAAAGAGCCACTCAGAGATCACACCCACTATTACAAAGAGTAAACCTAGAGGTTCTCAATCAGAAGTTTTTTTTTTTTTAAGTTCCCTCCTTCTCCAGGGGACGTTTGAACAATGTCTGGAGACAGTTTTGGTTGTTGCAACTGGGAGGTATGCTTAGTCGCTAAATCATGTCCAACTCTTTGCGACCCCATGGACTGTAGCCCACCAGGCTTCTCTATCCATGGGGATTCTCCAGGCAAGAATACTGGAGTGGGTTGCCATGCCCACCTCCAGGGGATCTTCCCAACCCAGGGATTGAACCCAGGTTTGCATTGCAGGCAGATTCTTTACTGTCTGAGCCACCAGAGAAGAACAACGGGGAGCAGGGGCTGCTAATTGGCATCTAATTATCCTGAAATGCTGTTAAACATCCTACAAAGCATAGGACTGCCCCCTACCACAAAGAATTATCCTGTCCAAAAAGTCAACAGAGCCAAGGGTGAGAAACCCTGAATTTGACATAAAACAGAGAAGTCAAAACAACAGCTGGATATACAAGCCTGGAGTTCAACAGAGAAGTCTGGGCAGGAGATATACATTTGGAAATCACAAACAGCTGGTGTTCAAAGCCTTGAGACTAAATCAGATCAGCAGGGAGTGACAGCAGATGGGGAAGAGGTATGCATGCCTGAGCCTCCAAATGGAAGAAGGCAGGAAGGAGGGGCTGAACAAGCCAAAAGGCTGAGAAGAGAAAAAAAGAATGAGGATTGAGGAGGAGGTGTTTAGGATTTGGAAAGAGGAAAGATGTGAGAGAAACCTACCCCAAGAGAATGGGAGAGTAAACAGATTAGGGACTGAACAACAATTCTGTACCCATGGGTGGTAAAGAATTTAAAATGAGACTAGTCATTCAGCTACACAAATGCAGGTTCCAAGTTCACAGAGAGATCTGACCAGGGTTGTGACTTTGCCAAACAAGTAAGATGAGCCATCAAAAGTCAAGGAATTGAGGTTGTGTGCAGGGAGTAACTCCAATGATTAACTATGGAACTTAAGCTTTGAAAGGAAGGAAAATATCAGCAACTTGAGAGGCAATGAAAAGTGGTAGTGTAAGCAGATAGGGTCTTGGACAAACACATGCTGCACGCACATGCAAAGACTTGCACAAGCTGGTCCAGAGCCTGTGGATGGTGGGGACACCCAAGGGATGACAATGATTTGAGGCCTTGAGAGCAGCAGCAAGTTAATCCTTCCTTCTCTGCTCTTTGGCTTGGTTGTATCTTTTGGTTCAACATCCACCAAGAAGCAAACCCATTTTTCCAATAACAGCAGGACCAATGGATTGAAGTCTGGGGGGAACAGAAAAATTGTTGAGGTTGATGCCAGAGTGAGCAAGGCAGAAGATCTGGGGCGAGTGAACACAGTGTGATGCATGCAACTGAAATTAAGGATGGCTGAAATGATTCGTGTTGAAAAAATCTAAGGAGTGAGTGGCTAAAGTGAAGGAGAGTTCAAAAAACTGAGAAACCAGATTGTTGGAAAATCATCATCTCTGAATGTACTGAAATTATGACAGGAGTAGTGGAAAGAGTGACAGGGAGCAGAAGAAGCTAAAATCATCCACAAATAAGGTAGAGTAAGTAACCCAGGGGTTAGCAACACTGGGGAAAATCAGGTCATAAAACCACATAGTGAGAGAAAGGGTCCCACTTTTGAATATTTGAATATACATTCTAAAATAAAAACATACTATTTCTCTGATAAGAAAAAAATGATTGTAAAAATTTTAGGTCCATATCAAATACTCTTTGGAAAGAGCCAGACATAGATGGGTATATACACAGACATGGGGCTTCCCTAGTGACTCAGCGGTAAAGAACCTACTTGTAATGCAGAAGACTGCCTACAGTGCAGGAGATGTGGGTTCGATTTCTGGATTGGGAAGATTCCCTGGAGAAGGAAATGGCAAGCCACTCCAGTGTTCTTGCCTGGGAAATCCCACGGACAGAGGAGCCTGGCAGGCTACAGTCCATGGTGTTGCAAGAGTCGGTCACGACTGAGCAACTAAACAACCACCATGCACAGACACACACATGTTAAAATATAAATATAAACACACATATGATTCTTCGATACAGATTCTCCAGTTGAATTATATGCTTCAGAATAAAGGTGTTAAAAATAGTAAAAACTTTCTTACAAATAAAAAACAGCATTAATGAGGTACAATGGGACTATTCTATAAAGAATTATGAAGCTTATATTGTGTACTGTATCTACCTTGAATTCAAATGACTGTTTTACTGAGTTGTGCCATTAAAAAATCAGAATTCTGAATTTTACTGACGAGTAAACAGGGTTACATCTGAATATCTCTCCTCTTGTGAATATATTATACCTTTGAAATAGAAAATTAGGAAAACATTTAATTCTTCTAGTTTCTGGAGCTCAAGCCTTTCTGGAAGGTGGAAGAGAAAGGAGAAAGAAAAGAAAGAAATAAGGAAAGTATTTTTAAAACATTTTATCCATCCCTCTGGATAAGCCAAATTCTTTTGGTCTTTTAAAGCATTAAATTTTGCCTAATACCAACCATCTATTTTTTCTTCTCTCAGCAGTGGGCCTGTGTCTACCCTCAGAAACCCAAAAAAGTCAGAAGAGAAGAAGCAGAAGGGAAGTAAATGGTGGAGGAGGCTAAGGAAGAATGATTTTTGCATAGGAGGTGGCCAAGACAATTTCACATGTCGCCTGGTTACCTGATACCAAGCCATAAAAGTCTATGTATAATTCAGTGTTTGTATTCATCCACTGAACCGAACAGGATAAGATTTACCCTGTGAACATTTATCATTCTGTCCTGTTTCAAAGCCATAATTTGCAAAGCCCCAGGAAGGGTTCATTGCTTGGACACAACATGGGTTCATTTTGCTGAAGATTTCTTGTCCATCCTAATAACCACAACCCTTTCCATTCAATTCAACCTCCAAGTGGCAATGCATCGTCTCAGGTTATGATCATGTTATCCTGATAAGGCTGTAAAGACTGATACATATTATTAGCTCCTTTATAAACAGAAGATATTAAGGCCCAAAGTCCCAAATGACAAAGTCCATGTCCCAACTTCACCCTTCTGTGAAATACCTCCTTTTGGATCCACCCCCTGATACCCTGCCCCTCATTCAAGGCCAGAGGCATGAGGTAGACTGGAAAGAGCACCGAATTGGGGCTCAGAAGCCCTCAGTGAAAAGTACAGCTTGCTACACAAATAAACTTATTTATGAAACAGAAACAGACCCACAGACATGGAAAACAAATTCATGGTTACCAAAGGGGACAACAAGGAAGGGAGGGGTAAATTAGGGGTTTGGAATTAACACATACACACTATATACAAAATAGATAACCAAACAAGGACCTATGGTACAGGGAACTATACTCAATATTTTGTAATAATCTATAAGAGAAAAGAATCTGAAAAAGAATAGATATATCTATAGATATATACAGATATATTCAGCTTATATATATATAAGCTGAAACTCCAATACTTTGGCCACCTGATGCAAAGAACTGACTCATTGGAAAAGACCCTGATGCTGGGAAAGATTGAAGGCAGGAGAAGGGGACGACAGAGGATGAGATGGTTGGATGGCATCACCAGCTCGATGGACATGAGTTTGAGCAAGCTCCAGGAGTTGATGATGGCCAGGGAAGCCTGGAATGCTGCAGGCTATGGGGTTGCAAAGAGTCAGACACGACTGAGTGACTGAACTGAACTGAAATATATATGTATAACTGAATCACTCTGTCGTCCACCTGAAACTAACACAACACTGTAACCCAACTATGTTGTTGTTCAGTCACTAAGTCATGTCTGAGACTTTGCAGTCCCATGGACTGCAGCACGCCAGGCTTCCCTGTCCTTCACTATCTCCTGGAGCTTGCTCAAATCCATTTCCTTGAGCCGGTGATGCTATCTAATGATACTTTAATAAAAAATAATAACAATAAAATTAGTTCAACCATAAAAAAGCACTGCCTTCTTTATAAACTATGCACCTCGGAACCAATTACTTCATCCCTATTCACCTCAGTTTTCTCATCTGTAAAATGGGGGTAAAATCCATCTTGCCTATTTCAGAATGCCTGGGAAGAACTACTAACAGAATATATGTGGAAGCTCACAGTAAATTATTAAGAGCCACAGGAATGTTATATAGTATCCAAGGTCCAACTTCAGTCCTACTCAATCCAGGGAGCGTTCTAGCCTTTCAATGCCACATTCACTGAGCTCTCTCTAGGCTTTTCCTGCTACAACATCTATCTCAGCACTTGATCTATTTGCTCTTGTATTGTTACCAAAATATTTCTAAGTCAGGAACATCTTCCCTTTACAGAACCTAGCCCAGGGCTCTAAGAAGCCGTGCTCAGTATCCTTAATGTGATGCATTCTGATATCACAATGCTCATTTCTGCAAGAAATTCTTGCAAAAGCTTTCCTATGGTGTACAGTCATATTCACACTCTAATATGAGGACTACTCACTGAAAGGCAGTTTTCTCTTTAAAAAAAAGAGGACATACCATATCAACCGCTTGAAGAGACCAGAAGCATGGCCCCATCCTAGATAAGACCCCAAGTCAGGGGAATCCTACTAAGAGTCCCCAGCAAGGGAAAAAAAATTTCCCGTGTCCTCATTAGGTTGAGAAGGGAAACATCTTGCTGGATGTATTTGCAAGTGAAGCATGCTTTGTTTGATTTCTGGAAGAAATATGGCATCCTACAGATTTTCAGTTTCTCCTGGGGAAGATATAATCTAAGTATAGAGAATATTTTCCCCTGGGCCTCTTTAGCTTTCCCACACAAAGCCAACTGCTACCAGCACTTTACCTGATCTCTGTAAACCAGCATGCTGGGGCTTGACCGCGGTTTGTCCTTAAATGAGTAAGTGGCCACTTGCTTCTTTAACAAGTCCAAGAAGTCAGGAGGCATGTACTGGGGAAGGTCATTCAGCACCGGATCATTTCTTTGCAAAAGAGGTGGTTTTTTCCTTCCTTCATTTTTAAAATTGTAGGTTGCTATCACTGGATTTAACAGGGATTCTTCAATAAAAGTTTTCAAGTGGTAAGTGCCAGGATTAGGAGTGTTCTGTGGAGAATTGATATCATTTTTCAAGTTAGTATGTAAACAGGTAACATCTCCTAAAGCATCATTCTTTCAAAGGTCACTCCTAAGTAGCATTTCTCTTTGTTTTACTTAAGAGAAATGTTTTAATAAAATTCCATCAACACTCCCCACAGAACAACATTTCAAGACAATCATGATGGTTTCCTTTCTACGACAATTGCTTAACTATAGCAAATGGGTTGTGGCCATAGGTAAAACTTTTAACTTTTTTAAAAGTAGCCTCAAAGATACTTAAATTTGAGATTCTATTTGACTATAAATGTCAGGTCTCTCATGAGAACCCTCTAGATAAGTTTAATGACTAAATAGAAGTTATTCTACTTCAGTTTAGTAGATACATGTGTTTCTTTCTAACCCTCAAGTGGGAAGCTACAGGATAATAACATGAGACTGAGGATGAACTGGCAGAACATATGGTCTAATTAGTCCAAGAAGAGGTTTGGGACTTTCAAATCACAACCACAGTATGGCTGAATGGCCAGGCCCAACAGTTTAGTCACCACTGCTTTTGTGGCCATCTTCCCACTGAGCACTCAACTCAGTTAATCCATTAAAATTAGCTCAATTCAAAAGAGGCTTTGGTCCCTAGGGCCCCTCTGTTATGGAAAGGTGTGAATAGAAAATATTTCTGCCACACAGAAATAAGGTATCTTGAGAGAAGGATCTTCTGGTCATCTTTCTTTCATATATCACCATCTTGCTTTCACACATTGACCATGTTAACACAAGCTATCATAGGCTCTTATTTTTTAAAGAAGTAAGATAAAAACTGAAGTCAAACACCTTTCCAGAATGTGTAAGGTTAGCTGACTTTATCAAGATAACCTGTAGTGTAAAACACCTAGACTCCTATAGTTGTTTTACTTCCAAGCTTTTACTGCATTCAAAGTTTAGTTTCTCAGTCATGTGCTGATACTAAAATTATAAATATAAAATGAGCCCAGGTAGATCTGAACCACCATTGTTTCCTTAAAATTAAGTATTAGTGATTTAAAAGGTCAGACTCAAATACTGATTCAAATAGGAAAGGATGAAAATATACATACTGTTAATGCTATTCTCCACCATCCTTCTCTTTCAAAAGATGACTTCTGAGTTGGTTTCTATTAATAAACATAAAAATATGCTTATTCATTTCAGAAGTGATCACTAGAAGTTAAATATCACTTATAAAACATGTACTTGAAGAAACTGATACTGTATGAAACTGGTCACCCTGAATGAAAACAAGAGCTCCATAATCAATTTAGCCTATAATATTTCCTTAAATTGCTATTTTAAGATCTTAAGTACTTTTTAAGTATCTAAATTTCCTTTGGGTAAATTAGAGTAATAAACATCCCCATCAGAGGACGAGATGGTTAGATGGCATCACCGACTTGACAGCGTCACAAACTTGATGGAGTTTGAGGACACTTCAGAAGTTGGTAATGGACAGGGAAGCCTGGCATGCTGCAGTCCATGAGGTCGCAAGGAGTCGAACATGACTGAGCAACTGAACTGAACTGAAATGTCCCCATCTCACCAAGATGTCATAAGAATAATTAGGTGACAAAATTTGGTGCTCTTAGGAAGCAAAGCGGAGAAGGCAATGGCAACCCACTCCAGTACTCTTGCCTGGAAAATCCCATGGACGGAGGAGCCTGGTAGGCTGCAGTCCATGGGGTCTCTACAAGTCGGACACGACTGGGTGACTTCACTTTCACTTTTCAGTTTCACGCATTGGAGAAGGGAATGGCAACCCACTCCAGCATTCTTGCCTGGAGAATCCCAGGGACGGGAGAGCCTGGTGGGCTGCCATCTCTGGGGTTGCACAGAGTTGGACACGACTGAAGCAACTTAGCAGCAGCAGGAAGCAAAGAGTTATGTAAACCCAAAACTGTATAACTGTTATTACAATTTATGGCTCAGGGAACTCAAGGTAAAAATGTATAGACATCCAATTAATGTAATATTGGGATTCAAATTCCTGGCCATATAGCAAATGTTGAAAGTGCCATTTTCTAGATTTCCATACGCTATGATTTGGGCTTGAACTCCAGCTCAGCAACTACTTAGGTGTACTAGGCAAATTAACCCTCATGAACCTCAGCTTTCTCTTAGGAGGACAACAAAAGGCACCAGAGTTGGCACAAAAATAAGGCATCATAAAGACCTGTACCCACAACCAGGACTCAGTAAGTGGTGGCTTTTATTTTTAATATCTCATCTGCCAAGTTAAGAAGAAAATTATTTTGATATTCCTCAGTTTCCAAGGCCACTCTGGTCTTACACTGTAAGTACTCTAAAGTACATCCACTTATCATTATCCTATATTTGTTTCGGCTTCACTGTCAACAGTGAGGACAACAGAACACAGTTGCTTAGTTTTTTCCTTTTGTTACTTCCACTAGGTAAAATCTTTAAAATACTGAGTTTTACTTTCATTTAGAATGCTTTTTTAATTGCTATGAAATACAGGTCATCTCAAGCAACAAGGCATTAAAAATAATAATCTAATCAGTAAACTGATATAATTCATTCTTCCTAACATATATCCACATATAAGTAACCCTGGGCTTCAGTTTTACTATGAAATATAAGCATTTCTCTGAAAAAGCATTGCTTCATATGCACTGCTAAGTCTGAATTTCTTCCTATACATTCCCTTTATTAGATTTATGTTGAATCTTCTGTTAGACATTTATAGTCACAGAAATTGAACTTCTTCAGGCAAGTGAAGACAGGTCTCCATCACTACCTAGGACCAGGGAAATGAAGTGGGAAGAAGGGAAAAGTAAACATGATACATCTGAAGGAAGGTACGTGGCAGCTGCTGTTTTGTTTAGCCCAAGACAGGTGACCTCAACTTCCCCTATCTCCCACTTCATATTCACTTCAGGGGTGAATTACTTTACACAAGTTAGGCTAAACATCCCTCGCCCAAATTTATTTAAAAACTAAACAAGACAGTTTACAATATTTTATAAATACTACAGTAGGAAGCAAGGCAAAAACGTGTCCAATAGACCAAGGAAGGAAAAACCCATTCCCTTGGCAGACAGTGGGGGAGTGCGGGAGGAGGTGGAGGGAGGGAAACGAAGAAATCTAAGAACCCTGTTAAAGCAGTTGTCCAGCGCAAGTAGCAGTAGGTTAAGATGGGGGGTGGAGGATGGGAAACAGGACAGAAAACAAAGGACGAAGGGTAAGG
Organism: Cervus canadensis; assembly: GCF_019320065.1. Lineage (NCBI taxonomy): Eukaryota > Metazoa > Chordata > Mammalia > Artiodactyla > Cervidae > Cervus > Cervus canadensis. The sequence continues at coordinate 28,505,705 of NC_057390.1, forward strand.
ATAAGTGAGAGCTAGGCAGGAGAAAAGCAAACGAAGGGCGCTCAATGATCAGGAAGAAAGGACTGCAGGCGTACACGTGAAGGTAGGAAGCGGAGGGGCCCAAGGACCCAGGAATAGAGACAGCTGGTGTTTTTGGCGGAGCCCAGCAGGGGGAACAGTGTTTTGAGAATTGAAGGCGGGGAAGGCAGGCGGTACCGAGGCCAAGGCAGAAGCCCCATGCCTCAGGTCTTCCTTACTGCAGTGGAGGTGATGGCGATAGACTGATTCATTGCTGCCTCTTCACTCTAGGCCGAGGCTGGCGTCCGGTTGCCAGGAGGCGCCTCGGTCCGCCGGCTCCCGAGCATGCGCAGAAGACCTGCCAGTAGGTTTGGCTCTGGTGGTGGGGGAAGGGAGGTAGGCACAGACTTGGAGGGCCCGCGCCAAGCCTAGCGAAATCGGTCGAGACCGTCACGCACGTGCATGGTAAGGAAATCTAGAGGGCTCAGGAGTCACCAAGAGCCTGCGCCAAGGAGGCTTGTAAAGGAGCTAGAGCATCCCATGATCTCCATCAGCCCTTTCCCAAATCACCTCCATGCTGAGATAGCATGCTTAAGGAAAAATCAACCTTAGCATCCACTTTCTAAGATTGTTTCTAAATTCCCCCAGAAGGAAATTTCTGGGAGTGTCACTGCTTTGAGAAGTGCCGTGAGCTCTAGATACAAGTCTGTGAAACCACGGACACCCTTTGCCCTCTTTATAGACCCTCTTCATTATCAGCCTATCTTGGCTGTAGCTCCTCAACCTATACACATTTCCATCTTTAAAAACAAATGTCCCTTCAACTTTAATAGTTTGATTTTATGGAATACCTTGTGTGCCAAATACTTCACATGTATTTAATCCTCAAAATAACCCTGTGAAATAGGTATCAATCCCACTTTATGAAGGAGTAAACAGGCTTCCTTGGACAGTTTAGCACAGCCGACTCTGCATCACACAACAGTGGCAGAACAGAGTTCAAATCCAGGCCTGACTCCAGTGCCTCCAACTGTCTACCATGGTATACCATGGAGTTTCTGCTTCCTGTCACACTTTCAAGAGCAGTGTGGATTCATTTCTTTCTTAACCTGCCCCATTCTTCCCTGAAACTATCTTAATCTGACATTACACACCTTTTAAGTTAAAAACTGCACTTAGTAAATAAACTAGCCAGTTATTCAGTTGCCAGAATCAAAGGGGATTTTTCAAGCTTTTAGCAAGCTTGACTTCAGTTCATCACTGCATTGATTCCTCTTTTCCATTCTTCTTGAATCCCTCTTCTCCCTTAACAGGATTTGTATTTGCTGATTTATTGTCTATAAAGAAGTGAAATATATTGGTACCCTTATTAACTTCATTGAAATCTGGAACCATCTGGCACAATGCCTTCAATAATCATTGCCTTTGGACAAAAGCAGAATTTACCATCTAGTCTCATCTTCCCATTAGAACCTCCTGATCTGATGTATACTTACAAATTCCAAACATGCCACCCACTACGCCTCCCCAAATGCTGACCCTTCTGCTTGAAATGCTATTCCCTTCTTCATGGCCTGGCAACCCTCAAGGGTCAACTCCTCTAAGTCACCTGAAGGACCCTGTGCCTATCTTTATAGAGGGACTCATTGTGACAAATCATGTCTCCCCTAATTTGAAACACATCCAAAACAGGTTTTTGTCCTAATTCTCAGCCCTTTCAACACAGGAAGTTTTCCTTTCATAAGTTAAAACCAGAAAATGGAATACAGCAGCACTTTTCAAATGTGCACATGAAGTATCTGGAAATAGTGTTAAAATACAGACAGATTCTCTAAGTTCTCACAGGTGATTGTGTGGGTGACTTTTCTGGGTAGCAAGAGAGGACACCATTAAATTTCTCCTAAAATACTAGGACTATTCAATAAATTCATTTAACATAGCCTTAAAAATAGGAAAAAAGGCAGGAGCAGCCAGGCACCAGGTTTGAAATAAAAAGCTGAAGTTCTAAGACCAAGAGACAAGTTAAATACAGAACTTTCACCAAAAGTGATTAAGCCAGTCCATCACTGTGCCTCATTTTACTTTCTTATTTTGGCTGAGCCTGTAAAACTGGCTCAGCAGACTAGGGACTGGTACCCTAGAGACTGAATATGATGAAAGGTACAGAGAAGTCCAGAAACCCATAGAAGGTATGAAATATAAGGGAACACCTAGATGAGAAAATAGTTTTGGGTACTGCAAAAATAGAAACAGCATGGGTCAATGATTTCAAGGACTTTGCCAATAAAACAGACTAAGTATGTAGAATAAACAAAATGTCCCCTTAAGAAAACAGTCTTGTACAGTATACTATTTGATTTTCAGGTTACCATAACAGCAGTTTTAAAGGGAGGAGGCCATTCTCTTTGTGAATACAAGATTATACTATGTAGAGATCAACGGTGCCTATGCTATGCATCAGATTTTTAATAAAAATTCTAGATAAAATACCTCATATTGTAGAATCCCTTTAAACTGCACAGTGATAGTTTTGGTTAACTATCTGAAAGCAAACATACTACAGGCTGAGAAAAAAATTAATAATTACTATGATGCTTCTAATATAAAACACATAATATGGTTGACTTAAAAGGTTTTTTATAGTTCTAAGATTATGTAATGCTTAACTGTGTGACTTTTGTGAAGACAACATAAAATCAGCAATGAGATGCACGCAAGTAACCACAAAACATGTTTTCCCCTTCTACCTTACCGACTTATTTCAAACTATTGGAACTAGAAAAGCACCAATATTAACTCTGCCTAATTCCCTCATTTTACAAGGATCGTAACAGCATAGATAGAATACAATGCAAATACTAAGAACTATGCTAAGTGCGGTGTGTGTGTGCTCAGTCGTGTCTGACTCTATGCTAAGTGCTTTACCTAAGCTTATTATAAAAGCCAAGTTAGAAACCACCTGGGTAAATTACACCCATTTTACATGTAAGATAACTGAGGTTCAGGTAGTATTATTGCCCTCTTCAAGGTTATACAGAGCAGTGATCTGACTACTGCTTCAATAAAACTCCAAAGCCCATGTTTAACATTCTGGAGATTACTGTGCCTCAATAGCACATGAAACACATGAAACTCGTATCTAATGAAGGTCTTCCTATTTAATCGCCTAATATGTAATAACACCCTATTAAGATGACCAATTCCTGTAACTTCCCTTGTCCTATCTAAAATGTCCTATCTTTTCCTTCACGATCATCCAGTTTTCTGTTTTCTGGCAAAGTAACATTGGTATTAAAGTAGTCAACAATGCACAGTAACCTGTCAAACAAATTGCCCTCTAGGAAATTAAAAACCTTGTGGCTACAAAGATCAAGGAACATACTTCATTGTTTTCATCCTGGCTCTGGTTTGCTATGGAATCTTTCATTAAGTATTTAAAAGTAATTAGAAAAATAGAAACCTTGATAGCCACGTTTTGTACAAAGAAAGCAATAGTTTAGAAGCAAGGAAAACTTCTAAATAAAACAAAGTTTAGTTACTATCAAGCCACTACCGAAGATATCTTATTTGTAAAACATGTTGAAGATAGTTAGCCCAACAGAAAATTCTTTGTTTTATGGTAGTAGAATTAAAAAAGCACTGAGTAAAAAATTAGGAAACAGGTAAAACTACCCCCTGCCCCAATTTGGATTTTTGTGTTTTAAAGCCCAAATATTTAAAAAATCATTGCATGGCTGAAGTCAATATGGATAAACAAAGCCAAAGCTGAAAATTATAAAAGTAGGCAACACTGAATACCTACCTTATGTCAGTCCCCATGCTAGGTACACTTTTATACAAGAGTTTTTAATCTTTCAGTTAAACCTTTTGAAGGAAGTATCACAATCTAAACACTAAACACAGTCTTAAATAGTTAAAAAAAAAAAAAATTAAATATCTAAATTATACCAAGTATAAGAAATTACACCCCCAATTTGACTGTCAAAATTGTTCAACATCAAATTAATTAAATGACTCAGATTCAGAGCAACAGTTGGGTAAATTGTAATTTTTTTATTGGAAAACAAATATACAACTTGGAATGGATTTGAGGCAAATTGTGCCATAAGCAGATTTTCTTTAAGTGGCTAAAACAAAGTTTAAAAAGCAAGTTAACAATAAAAGAAAATGTTTCTGGTATAGGACCAGCAGTACAAAAAAATAGTGTACGAGTACCTGGATAAAACACCCGTTTTGCAATAGTGCAACTTTTAAGTACATATTGTTGACTGTCCGTAGTCCACGCAGAGTTACAACTCCACACTTCAACAACAACATGCTGACAATTCCTAAAGAAAACTACTCAAAAAAAAAAAAAAAAAAGGCATAACCCAGATGTTCCCTCATTTGACCAACTCCATCTAAGTTTAGATGTGCAGAAGGGCTTAGATATATCCAGAGTAAGCCACATGCAACATGTTACTTGATCAATTTTCTAAAATAAGGTTTCAGGACAATGACAGTAAGATAAGGGAAGAAAACATGGAGGAATGAAGTCCTAATTACTATACATGCATATTTTTTTTGACAGTAGGGGGAAACCTTTTACAGATAAGTTACAAACAAAGAAAAGGCAAATAAACAATTTTGTACAAGAAATTTAACACATTCTGTACAATGTCTTCACTTTGCTGTCATCATTTGTACAAACTCTGAAAAAGAAGAAGTATACAAAGATGTTGAGTCAGTGGCAAAAGTCTGTCAAAACCAATCACACTTACTCAACTACTGAGCAGTTCCCACTCCCCTGTCCTTCCTCAAAATTATAAAGTACAGAGGAAAGCTAATTTACTGCTAAGGCTGGATTCTTCATAAATCAAAAATTATTTATGATTATTAAGAAATAAACCAAATGATTGCTTTAGTTTACAATATATACTTCTGAAGCATGTATAATTTCAGACTTAAAGCTAATTGGAGGGAAGGAGAATCCAATGAAAGACATTAAAGTCACCTTAATTCTGAGGATCCTGAAATAAGTTTAAAGAAGCTTTTCAAACTGTCCCACAATGGTTACCAAAAATTGTTTTATCCTAGTTTGGAGTGCAGTGCTTCTTTTAAAAGAGTAGAATCTGATAGTAAAGCACAAGATAAGGCTGTGACAGTGAAAAGACTTACCTTCATAGTTTACTTGACCATCACCATCAATATCTGCTTCCCTGATCATTTCATCAACCTCTTCATCTGTTAACTTCTCTCCAAGGTTTGTCATCACATGGCGGAGCTCTGCTGCACTAATATAGCCATTACCATCCTACAAAAAAATTTAGTAAAATGTCTGAGCAATATTATAGATACAATGAGCTGGATAAGAAGTTTACTAAACTTCACATTCGGGAGCAAAATATACTTCAGAAATCCACAGAAACCTTTATTTAACTATTTCTTAGTTCCAAAGTCAATACCTCTTCTGCCACAAAACTAATACTATATATATATGTATATATATATATAATTATTGGGCTTCCCTCATAGCTCAGTTGGTAAAGAATGTTATTAGGAAATCTCCTTCTACACTAAATTCTTAGAAAGCTTTTGCTTGATATTAAAGTATGTTGGCAAATAATCACAAAAACAAGTTTTCAAAGATTAAGAGATCCTAATATATTTAAAAATCCTCAAATTAAAACGGAACAAATCCAGTTTCATATACTTACCTTATCAAACACACGGAATGCTTCTCTAATTTCTTCTTCACTGTCTGTGTCTTTCATTTTTCTTGCCATCATTGTCAGAAATTCCGGGAAGTCAATTGTGCCATTACCTGCGATGGTATTGGTTGAAATATTACAATATTTGAAATATTGTATTACAATAGAATTTAAATGCCCCTTCTTCAACTCCCTCTTCTCAAACCCAGAATTAAAAAGATGTACCATCAGCATCTACTTCGTTAATCATGTCCTGTAACTCTGCTTCTGTGGGATTCTGCCCAAGAGACCTCATTACAGTTCCCAATTCCTTTGTTGTTATAGTTCCATCACCATCCTTGTCAAATAGTGAAAAAGCTTCTTTGAATTCTGTTTGAAAAGAAAACACAATCCAAATGTACAGGTTAAAAATAAAGTAACCTAAGCGAAATGTATTAATCAACTCTCAAAGCAAAGGTATTATATGGAGATAGGACCTGAAATGGGGTTTTTATTCCTGAAGGATTAGGTGGAAAACCTTGTGGTATTTCAAACTTTTTTAGTTAATCATATGCTCATACTGATCTACCTGGGAGTTTTTTCCATCTAAAAATCTCACAGGGAACTCCAAAATCTAGACTAGATAAAAGTCAAATTATTGTTGAAAAAGCAGAACCCCAAAACCCCAAATGTCTGGCTTCTGTATTTTCTGTTGAAGCTGCTCTGTGGAACACAACTCTAATTACAGATCTAACCTACACTCACAATAGAAAAGGAAACTATTGTTACCAAATACGTTTATTTCTATACAGCAACTGTACTACTTACAGTAATCCTTAAAAGTAAAAATTAAGTCCATTTAATCACTTACTAAATTAAAAACAAAAAACTTTATAAACTTTAGAACATGCATTAAGCTAGTTTCCTTTTCTGGAGGACAGAAGAGACTATCACCAAATAATCTGTAATGATGTTAACAATGGGATGATAAAGGTATGTATGGCCAGTTTTAACTGTTATCACTGAAAACAAAAATAATTTAGATCTCTCTTCAGAATATAAATTCAGAGCTTGCAACAAAATGAAATATATTATTGCCTAAAATCTTTAAGATACTATTGTGAAATGATGTTGCTTTTATCAATAGTTCACCACTACATTACATGGAAAGCTACTAGAACAGTCTAGGATACCCGAATACAGAGAAACTAGAGATTTACTTTAACAGTGCAAGAGCACATATTAATGAGCTAATAACAAAGCAAGTAGGAACAGAGATACTAGGCTCAATCAGCAAGTAAATACAAAAACATAAAACACAGAAACTAAAAGAAGAATTGGGAACTCAACTGCCTGGGCTTAAAAGAATTCCAGCTCTGCTACTAACTAGTAATGGAACCGTGGGCAAATTTTCCACCTCAGCGTCCTCATTTTTGTTACTTGGGGCTAACTGTACCTTCCCTTGTGGCTCAGCTGGTAAAGAATCCGCCTAAAATGTGAGACCTGGGTTGGGAAGATCCCCTGGAGAAGAGAAAGGCTACCCACTCCAGTTTTCTGGTCTGGAGAATTCCATGGACTGTATAGTCCATGGGGTCACAAAGAATTTGGACACGATTGAGCGACTTTCACTTGTTCACTTGGTATCTACTTCCCAAATTAAATAATTAATATAAGTAAAGCACACTGAACTATGCCTGGCAAGTACTTAAATATCAAGAAAGAGATGATATCATTTGCCTGTAACCTTACACTGCCAAAGGGTCTCGCTATTTGTCTCCTGCATGTAGATCTGACCAAATTTCTTATCTTTTTTCTCTCCTTGGCCATTTCGTCTATGCCCACAAATGATGAAGACTTCAGTTAGTCCACTCATCTCTCTCAACGTATTATATTTCTGACATCCTACAGGACATCTCCCCCTAGCTGACCTCAAGGAAAACTTAATTAAAATGAATTCCATATATAGCAACCCTAGGAACACAAGCAAGTTACCTTAACTCTTTTCCCCTGAAACAAGGCCTGCTGAATTCTGCTATTTAAATACTGTCTGATTCTTTTTTCATCTCTACATCCAACATTTTGGTTAATGGCCCCATCATCTTTTATCTGGACTATCACAATAGCCTCCTAATGGGTTCTTTATTTAAAATTACCCACACAAGTACCTGAGTCCTATTACCATTTTGGATTATCCCATTATTTTCTTCTGCTTTGATTCTTTTAATTGTTTAGCTTTAGACTAGTATCACTGTAGTAAGTGCTACTTACTCTCAATGCTAAACAGTCCACTCTATTTAAATGTTACTTGTTTTCAGAGGAACTCACCCGATATTAGAAGCTTAGAACCAAACTACTGAATCTTATGAAAATATGCAGTACTAACCTAGACCAATTCAATGACAAAAGTAAATCAGTAATTCCTACAAAGAGCAGAATTTGATGAAAATATTTCCATTTTACCCGAGTTTTTTAAAAAACAGGATGTACAAATACTGTCTAGAAATACCAGATATAACTATCATCATAATCATTTTACTAAATGACTTAATTTCAAAAACGATTTCTGAAAGATGCATGCTACACATTTATGTATGTTATAAATTTCAAGAAGTTTAAGAGGCAGAAATACCTGTAAAAACCTGAAATAAAAATAAACTGAAAAATACAATTTAAATTCACCTTTTATAGCTCACCACCTGTGCTTCAGAACTTGTTTAATCTTCATGTATAGATGCATATCATTTTAAACAAGTAATTCCCATAAATATAAACCTAGCAGTCAAAACTCCAATACACTGTAAGAAAACAGGTCCTGTCACAGAACAGCTTTCTTCAATATAACTGATGGAACCTCCCAAAATCTATTCTAGTTATGCCTAAGTTGAAACTTTCAGAAGTCATATTATTTCTTGTTTTAGATTTTCATTAGCAACCACAGGATACCTCTCTAATTATGTTTTACATAAATTCACATTATTATTAAAACAGGTTATCATGAAACAAGAAAAATCTAATGGCTGTTAACCAATTTCTACTTATTTATAAAATTCTGAACTTAATGATCCTTTAAAAGGCCATATATTTAAATCCTTAAAGGCCTTTATTATTGAGTAAGATAAGTATTTTTTTTAATCAAGTGAGTTTTATCCCTACACTGAAATTTAAAAGTTTAGGCATAAATTTCTTTAAAGAAAAAAATTATTTTACATTTTTCCTTTAAATACCAACAACTAATGACATCATTGCAAGTCATCAACAAAATTCACTTGTTATTATTGATGTCACACTAGACTGTTCTGGATTGCTCTTTAAGACCAGGGTAACATAAACAATTCTAGGCACTTCACCTAAACTATAAGCGTACATTTTTCTAGGTCAAGTTACCTGCTAGAGGAATTTTAAATCAGTCAGTATATGAAGATAAAGCTAACTGAAAAAGTACCTTAGTATATTCAACTTTGCAACTCAAAAGTAAGGGACTCTAGGAGGAGGCAGAGTAATTGTTAGTATACAGTAGGTACTACTTTAGAACATATCTGTGTGGCACACATCTTTCAAAATTTCTCTATTCAGGAAATATTTACTCAGTCCTTACTGTGTGGGAGGTAGTGGCGAAACAAGAGGAATTAAGAATTTTTATTTTAGTAGCATAAAAGCTTTAGCTCCTCTACTTTAAAGGTTCACTAAAACCTGGGCTCCAAGAATAGTCTTTATTAAAAGCCTAGGAAAAGGCAGGGTAGGGAAAGAACCAAAACAGATTTTTCTGCTACTCTCACTAGAATTTAATTGTATGATAGGAACCAATGAAAAGACAGAATTTATCTTAAGGACAATATTCCATGAACTTTAAGTATCCTTTACAAAAATGCTATCAACCATTGAGGATTGATCCTCTTGTATTTAACAGACACAAACTACTTTTTAAAGAGTTGTATGTGTGTTTGGGAAAGGAGTAATGAGCACCAACTATGTAACTGGCACTTTGAATAATTCACTATCTACCCTAAAGTGAACATGCCGTGCCATGCAGAACTATCTGAGATTATGGAGAAACAAAGGCAAAGAAGACAGGTCTATTAGAGAAGGTAAGAACTTAAGATTGGAAATAATAGCCCGAGTCATACAGAAAAAACTATTACAGAATAACTTACATTTCATCAATACACCTAAAATACTATATATGAACAAAAGAAATCATTTCCAAAGCTCTGCTTGACTACTTCAACATACTCTATACACAAAAATTTACCAACCTGAAAGAGCAAATTCCCAACTTAAGTCAAATGCACATAATAAGAAATAAAACCTCCAAATAAAAAAAAAGAAATAAAAATAAAACCTGTCAAATTGGTCCTCAATGCTAATAGTTTTCTACTTTATACAGTCCAAGCAAATATTATCTGTGATGAGAATTTGAGATGATTTCTGGCTCTGCCAAGTCTGTGTATGAAGTGTGGGGTAGTAAAGTAATATCTGAGTTCCAACTGGGTTTCTCAGTTTTCCCTAGTTAAAAAAAAAAAAAGCTTTAGTGCTTTTGAGCACTTGAAACTCTTTGCCTATCAGGAAAACCACTGCAGTTAAAACTGCCTGATGCTTTCATTAGTAAGTCTCTAATCGAAGTCAAGGAATAGAGTTTGAAAAGCATTTCAACCCTGAAATTAAAAAAAAAAAAAAAAAAAAAACCATTTAGAAGTTTCCCCAACCTTTTCTTAACTAGCCACCTCAAAAATATTAGAATAAAATCAAAAGTACTACTGGTTCAGCATAATGACAACATGACATCAGGTTTTATGTAGCAATTTCACATCTCCCCAGCAAACTAAAGGATACAAAACTTCTAAACTCATTTCAATAGCTGTCACTGCTTTTAAGATAAAACTCAAATTTGCTGTATCTAAAAAACAGAATACTAACTTTTGGATCTAAGTTTTTCACTAGAGAAATGGTTATCCCCTGATTGACCGACCACATATGCAATTCTAAGGTTAAAATATCAGCTACTTTAAACCACGGTAAATTCAACATTCATTTTCTGATTTTACATTTCAAGTTAATTACCACTTGGCCTCTTTTCTTGTGGAGACTGGTTTGAAGTTGCAGAGTTAAAAACTGCCCAGAATTAATCTTTAGACTAAAATAACTTCAAGAAAAACAAAACAAAGAGCATCCCAACACCAGGCTCAAAAGTATACCTACATAACCTAAAAACATGTCTTTAATTACAGTTAGCCCCACACATCTTTCACAGTCAAGTTTACCTTCTCACTTGCCAGAGCAGGTTCAATTACTCTCTTACATTACACTTACTTGTTCCCATCTACTACACAGATCAAAGTCAATTCTTTCATACAAATATCTTTTTTTGAGAATGGCTTTTCAATTTATAAAATTCAACGGGTATAACCTAACAAAGTTATTTCTCACCTGCAATCTGCTCTTCAGTCAGTTGGTCAGCCTAAAAAGAAATCAAAGAAATAGGTAAGTGGCTTGACAGTATGTAGTTTAACAGTTACAGAAACAAATTTAAAAACACTTAGGGTTCATCTGGTTTCATAAACTTCTCAACTTCATTTAGTTCACTCCTTAGTACCAAACACGGGTGGGCAGAAAACACACTCTGGTTTATCTCCAAAGCTAAGCTACCTTGCCCCCAAGTTTAAGATGTGAAAAACATTTCAGATTATATTCAAAAGTCTAAATTTTACATAAATTAAAAAAAAGCAAATCTAGCACCCTAACAGTACAAAGTTTAATTGGAACTGTACTCTTCTAAAACAAGGATAGATGCAAAAGAAGCACTGTTTCCTTTTTCAAAGTTAGTATAAACTTAAGCTCATCTCCTCAGGTAGATAAAAACCATTAATACCAGAAATCTCCATCGAATCAAAAATAATAAACAAGAACTACATTTAAACTTTCCCTATAAGTGATTAAATACTTCACTTGGACGTGTGATGTTCCAAACCTCAAAAAACCCAAAGATTACTAAGCAAAACTCTTATCTATCAAAAAGATAAAAATCCAAGCTGTACTGGTTGGGGCAACATGAAAGTTACCAGTTTTACTCCTCACCTGCCATGTAACTACAGAGAATCCAGGATTCTGAATATTTGAAGTACATTATTTACAAAATGTTAAGTCCACTTATTCATTTTCTTTTGATGTTTAAAATTTCAAAGTGATAAGGTTTGTGTTGTTTTTAGCCAATTGGGGGAAAAAAAGTTACTTGTTTTTACTTAAAAAAAAAAAAAATGCATGTTCAGGCATTTGCTGAAACCCATTATATATGTTGCTTTTGTTCAATCTTCACAACCCTAAATGGTATTAATAATACCATTAATACTTTATCTTATAGATGGGGAAAAGGGCTAAGGTTAAATTTCAGGGAGCAGGAGTACAAAATTACTAACATGTAGGGTCAGAATTAAACACTTTTTGGACATATCCAATAACTCAAGTTTTAAATTCAGAGCACACTATAAAGATACTTGCAGAATAACAAGGTTCCCTGTTCCTCATGCGGCCTTCATCCGTGGACATGCACTGCTTATTGGAACATACATCCAGAGGCACTGACAAGAAATAGCTTCCTAGCTAACATTCCTACCTACAGGAAGTCAAGAATACTGTGATTAATCCATTCACTTATTGATATGAAAGAAAAATAAACACTGCCTGGTTTCATCTTAAATGAACACACCCCTGGAAAGGATAATAACCTGAATACAGGATGGCATTCACATTTTCTCTAGGGGACAGCATGAAAACATTTGAGAAGAAACCCAGAAAAGAAGAAATTTCTTTGCCTGATCAATTTTGATTTGACCTTGAAGCAAACGCAAGGTCTTTAGAATCTACTTTTATCCTTACAAATCCCAATTCTCCAAGTATTTGGTATAAAATCTGATTGTGTTCTCTACAAATAAGAATTAAAACCCATCCACTGTTATTTTTTACTTTGTTAGAGGCTATAGATGATTTACCTCTGATCTAATTCCATCCTGCAGGACTTCTATCATTTCTAAAAGAAGGGTAACATGGCATGGTGGAAGAAAAAAAGCATGGTGCTTTGAGGCATCACTGGTTTAGTATCCCAGCTCTGCCACCATGTGACCTTGGACATGTTATTCAACCGCTCATTGTCAACTTCATCTATAACACAGAATATTAATACCTACCTAGCAGAGTCATTGTGCAGTTAGAAGCTATATATAAAGAGCTAGCCCCAAAAGTTCAGTGAAAATTACTTTATGTAAGTTATTTAACCAAAGAACCTACAATGTTAATATTAAACACCAACCTGACTAGTTCAACTTCCACAGTGAAGGTAGACAGGTGGGGCATTATCAAACCCTTTATGTTCCTTTTTAAATTTGATTTAAGATGAGAAAATCTATTTCCACAAACTGAGGCCACAAGCCCAGGAACAAATGGGGCAGGAGAAAACAATTTAGGACTAACAATGTTAACCCAAAAGTGTGGAAAACACAGTAACATATGTGAAAGCTGAAAGAATGACTGCTATGTGCAGAAACTCAGACAGTGGGGTTTTTTTCAACAAGTTGTGACAGAGGAGATTTTGGGAAGACTCACATATGAAAGCTGAGAAGGTTTTAGGAAGAAAAAAACCTTCCTTTTGTATTTACTACTAACCCAGAGTCCAAGGCTTTAAAATAACCTTCATTAGTAACTTTCAGACTAAAGACTACTGAAAGTAAAAACACAAAGCTCCCTAGCACTGTAATTTGTATGCTTTTTCCAATGACATGCAAATAAATTTGGTTCTTATTTTTGTCTATGCATAGTGTCATTTTCTTAGTAGAACTAGAAGAACTATACTTTTGGGAAAACTCAAGCTCATTAAAATGTGTTTATCTCAGTGAAGAGTAATTCACTAGAGAGACGACGACTACTTACTCCTTTATGTCTACAAATATCGCTTTCAACTGCTACTGTCAACTCTAGAGAAAGCTCCCAAACGTCTAGAGAAATGCTCAGGTTCCAGCTGAGACTTACTGGACTAGACTGTGCATTTTGAAGAACCACAGGTGATTTGTAAACACTAAGAAAAACAGAGTCCACTAATCTAGACTACATGTGTGACCTTAAGGGAATTATGTACCTATTTAACATTTCCCAAATGGCATTCAAAAGCACGTATGGATACCACGGAGCTTATCTAGTGAAAGATTTTATAAAAATAATCCAAGATTCTTATCTCAATAAATATATGAGTCCATAGGGTTGAAATGGAACAAACTTTCGTTTTGCATTCATTCCTGTTTACTCCAAGTATTTCTTAGATACAACAAAGACTTCCATGCTAAGCAAAAATTTTTCTAGTTTCAGAAGTCAGGTCATTTGTTTTACCTAATATCAAAAGCAGCCTCTAAGTTATTTCAATAGAATTTAAAAGATACCTTTAATTCTGCTAGAACAGCACTTACTATACAGTATCTTGGCCCAAAAGGGAAACTAGAAGAAATTACTTAAAAATTAGGACCTTTACTAAAGGCCTAATTTGATCAGTCTACCTGAACCTAGAACTTTCAGTACTTTAATAGAGGCATAAATAATTTCTTTAGTCTAACAGAAACAGATCTTCTTGCTGTTCGATGGGTATTTATTTAGATTCAAGTGACCAAAAGTTCCACGTCTTCACATCTTTTACTTATCTCATCACCCCTGCTTCAAGTCTTCTTAAACTAATCAATCTCCCTTTCAACGACCATGTATCACCTATATGTAAAACCAAGAGCCACGTGAGCAAACTTATTCCGTATCAAATAAATGTTCATTCTTTGACTTTATGGAGTCCTAATTTTAAAACTTCAGGTCTTATCATTATAAAATTACCTACACCAGCGGTGAAGAACCTGCCTGCCAAGGCAGGAGACATAAGACAGGAGGGTTCGACCCTTGGGTTGGGAAGATCCCCTGGAGTAGGAAAGGGCAACCCACTTCAGTATTTTTGCGCGGAGAATCCCACGGACAGAGGAGCCTGGAGGGCTACAGTCCATAGGATTGCAGAGTCTGACACAACTGAAGTTAGCAAGGATGAGTCCCCAATATTTAGTTAACAATGACTGTCAAAAACACTCAAAACAGTAATGATGTGATCAGTAACTACAAAAGCTTACTTTTGGCAAAGGACCACGAAAGGGTAGATACAAACTGTGCCTCATCAAGAAAATCTGAGATCTTGATTTAATTATCAGATTGATTAGAAACAAAACTTATTTCTCATTTACATAATATAAAAAAATTCACCCAATTCAGAACCTTAATTACACGCCTATTTTCACCCAGAAGAATAAATTCCACCAGCATATTCAAATTTAGAATAAAATAATTAAAATATCAAAATGGAACGAGTACATCAAACAAATGTGAACTCCTCTTCCTACACCCATAACAGGGTGGAGGTTTCAGTTGGCAAGGATTCCCAACTCCTGTTTAAGATGTCACCTTGCCTCCTGGACACACCCATCGCCTGTAACCACTTGGCAGAAGGAACCACAAAGTAAGTATTGCAAATTACCGCTCTCATTAGACTTTTTTTAAACAGGAAAGAACAGGAGTTCCGGTCTCAAGTGACAGGAAAATGCTTTTTAAAAATCCCGTCCCCCAATATACTCTTCTATCACGATAGTCTTTGACAGCCATTAATGTACAAATGAATTAAACCGCACCTAAAAAATAACCTGGCATTTTCGCTACGGTAATAGGCAGTTATTTTCAAGGGTGTTGGAGCGGGGCAATACAGTGTTAATGGATCTTAAACATTTCAACGTGCACGTGAGCACTCAGAAGAGGACTGTGGCCCCTGTCAAAGGCATCCTTCCGATTGTTACTAGAGGGTAAGATCGACTTTGGTAACAGAACGGGAGTCACCCCGGAGCTGGCTTTCGGTGAGTGAATAGAAAAACGCCTTTCAAACGCCAGCTGGAGTCTCTGGCTTTCTCTAACGAGATGCGCAGTGCGAGGTTGCGCCTGACTTCAGATACAGTCATTTCCTTCAACGACAAAACCACTTAAATTTTTGTTAGAAATATTTAGCCTGCGGCTGGAATTAGGCCTCAAGGCCCATATGTAGCAGAAAGATCAGGATTCACCGAGCTTCCTTCTCGCCGCCGGGGGTGGGGTGGGGGGAGGGGAATCGGACGAGGCTGCCCTCCTCAAACGTTGCCCCACCGGACGACCCCGCAGCGCCGCGGGACGCCCAGACCTCCGCAGTCCTGCAGGTGCCAGCGCAGCAGCTGGGGCTCGAGCCGGGTCTGGCGGGCGACGGCCGCGGTCCCGAGCCCGCCCCGCCCCCGGCCGCTCCCCGCGGACTCGGCCCACTCAGCTTGTCCGCCCGCCCGCTCGCGCGCCCCCAGCTCCCTCCCGGCCCAGCACGCGGGGGCTGCGGGCTAACGGCGGCGCGGGCGCTCGCCCCGGGCCTCGCGCGCTCCCGCCCGCCCCCTCGGCGCATGGCGGCCGCGCGCGGACAAAGGCGCTTCCTGGCGCCCGCACCAACCGTCCGTTGGGCTTTTGAATACGGCCCCTGGCTGACCTTTTGAGATGCCCGACCCAAGGCTTCCGCGCTCCGGCTCCTCCCGCCCTTTAACCCTCGCCTACCCCGGGTGCCCCCGCCCCAGCTCCATCCACATCCAGCCTCTGAGGAGCCCGAAGGTCCCGGGGGCGGTGCGCCTGGCCCCCAGTACACCACGGGACACCTCCCTGAGGAGAGTGGGGGTTGGGAAGCACCTGCGACACAACCGCCGCGGACGCCCCCAGCCTCTGGCGCACCATCCCCCTGGCGAAGACCACTCCTAGAGAGTGTGAGAAAGGTTAGTTCCCTTTCGTCAGTTCGCTTCAGCCTCTTACACCCCTACAGGCCGAGCGCCCGCAGCTTAGCGACGCACTCACCATGCTGCAAGCGCTACCGGTCTCCGGGACGCAACCACACAACCACTCAGCTCGCTCGCTCCACTCGGACTAATTCTCCCCTCCGCCCCCAGCGCCTCATAAACACCTCCCTCCGCCAGATCCCTCCGCCACACTTCAGATAACGGAACATCATAAACGAGTCCCGGCCAACCCCCTCCCCTCCCAACTCCTCTCGAGACCCTTTTATCCACAATTATGTGATAGACGATGCAAAAGATAAAGGGAAGGGGACGAACGGATGACGTAACTGTGTTTCACTCCCTAGCGAGCCGTTAAAGAGCTGGTGGAGTGGCGCCTGAGAGGCGCTACTTTGCGGCGCGGAAGAGCATCGTAGTAGCGACGCGCAGCGCGATGATCGTTGAGCCCTCCTCTGATTGGCTGGTTCGTACCTGCAATGCGTCACTGGGGCTCGCAGCCGCTGCCGGGACGCGGTGCAGCTTCTGCCGTTGCGGCTCGGGCCGCGCTGTCCTGGCAACTGCGCTTGGCTGGAAAGCTTTCCTCCTCCACCCATCCTTCCTCGCCACATTTGCACGAACGCTTTCCCGCCCCGGTGTAGGGAGGTCTACGAAAATAGCGATTAAGAATGAAGCTGAAGACCCAGTGAAACCCGTTTCCCGCACTCTTCATCTCATCCTCGTTTATCCGCCTTGTGGAGGCCACACGTTTACCATGTAACTCCCCCACAAAGCGAAAAGTGAAAATCACAGTCGTGTCCGACTCTTTGTGACCCCATGGAATTCTCCAGGCCAGAATACTGGAGTGGGTGTCCTTTTCCTTCTTCACGGGATCTTCCCAGCCCAGGGATCGAACCCAGGTCTCCGGCATTGCAACCAGATTCTTTACCAGCTGAGCCCACAAAGCCCATGAAAATCTTGGTAAGGGCGAATGCAGCTGCTCACCTGACTAATCCTAAAGGAACGTGCGTTTATACTTCCCCTTTGCCTTCATCATGGGGATAATTTACCAGAAGGGTAAAATATTTTTAAAAACGCAGTATACAAAATTCCAATAGTCCCTTGATACTGTGGAATAGGCTTGGAGTGAGACCTGGGTATGAGTACTGGTTGGGTCACTTTTGTTACATGTATAACCTTGGATGAGTCATTTAATCTTTAGCCTCATTTGTAAAATGGAGGTTACAATACTTATCTTGAAAGGGTGCAAGAATTAGAATCATATAAAGATTAGCATCCAGGTAAAGCGTTGAAGTACCGGGTACAGGGTAGACACACAGTGGTTACTACAATAAAACCATAGTATCGTGTATATGTGATCATACTGAGTTTCCTAAAGAATTTGCCCTTTTGAGTCTTTAATCTCTTAGGTTTAAATGAACATTTTTGAAGCCACATAGAAATTAGCTCTGGAATTGGCATCCTTGTGCACTGTTGGTGGGAATGTAAAACGGTACAGCCGCTTTGGAAAATAACATGTCAGTTCCTTAAAAAAATTAAAAATAGAATTACCATATGATCCAGTAATTGTGCTTCTTGGTATATACTCAAAAGAACTGAAAGCAGGATCTTAGAGATATTGTCACACCCATGTTCATGGCACTATTCAAGACAGCTAAAATGTAGAAGCAATCCAAGTGTTCATCAGCGGATGAATGGATAAGCAAAATGTGGTATACATCTGTTGTACATAAATGGCGTACTATTTGGTTTTAAAAATGCTGCAATATGCCACAACATGGATGAACTTCAAGGACATTATGCTAAGTGAAATAAGTCACAAAAAGTCACATACTGTATGATTCCATTCACTTGAGGTATTTGGAATAGTCAAAAATCACAGAAACAGAAAGTAAAATGATGGTTGTCAGGGAAAGGGGGAATGAGGAGTTATTGTTTAATGGGTATAGATAAGAGATTCAATATTACAAGATGATAATAGTTGTGGAGATGGATGGTGATGGTAGCACAACATTATGCATTTAGTACCACTGAACTCTACACTTTAAAATGGTTATGATGGTAAATTTTATATGCATTTTGTCACACATGAAAATGTTTTTAATTTTTGAACTTTTAATTTGGAAAACTTCAGATATAAACTATATACAAGTGGACTGTAGCCTACCAGGCTCCTATGTCAATGGAATTCTCCAGGCAAGAATACTGGAGTGGGCAGCCATTCCCTTCTCCAGGGATATACAAATGGAGAGAAAAGTATAACAAGAAAAGTACAAATCATTCAGGTTTACCAGTTTACAGCATTCTGTCATTCTTGTTTCATTCATTCCCCTATACCCCATTTAAAAACAATTGCCTTCTTCAGTTCAGTTCAGTTGCTCAGTTGTGTCCAACTCTTTGTGACCCCATGAATCGCAGCACGCCAGGCCTCCCTGTCCATCACCAACTCCTGGAGTTTACTCAGACTCATGTCCATCGAGTTGGTGATGCCATCCAGCCATCTCATCCTCTGTCGTCCCCTTCTCCTCCTGCCCCCAATCCCTCCCAGCATCAGGGTCTTTTCCAATGAGTCAACTCTTCACATGAGGTGGCAAAGTATTGGAGTTTCAGTTTCAGCATCAGTCCTTCCAATGAACACCCAGGACTGATCTCCTTTAGGATGGACTGGTTGGATCTCCTTGCAGTCCAAGGGACTCTCAAGAGTCTTCTCCAACACCACAGCTCAAAAGCATTAATTCTTCGGCGCTCAGCTTTCTTCACAGTCCAACTCTCACATCCATACATGACCACTGGAAAAACCATAGCCTTGACTACACAGATCTTTGTTGGCAAAATAATGTCTCTGCTTTTTAATATGCTATCTAGGTTGGTCATAACTTTCTGGTCCCACCCAAAATAAGCAAGGGTGTGCATAACCTGGAATATTTAACAAGTGAATAGCAATAATTTACCTACCGTATAAACTCATTTGAAAATAATGTAATTGTTACCTTAGAGGGGGCTTAGAAGGCACAGAGGAGAGGTTCCAAAGAGGGTTCCTAGAGAACATGACTCCTACATTGAGTCTGACATGATAATGGGCCAGGAAAAAGCTAAAAGGTAGGGAGGAATAGAGCAGCAAGTTCAGATGAAAGAAAGAACAAAGAAAGGCAAAATTACATGGCACAATGGAGGAGCGTCATTGGTTAGGCATTACCAGGGTGAGCCCACTTCAGGAGATAGTGCTGGGAAGTTAGGAAGAAACTAGCAATTCATGCTCAAACTGCAGTTCCTCAAGAATGTTGGTAGAATCACTGCGCAGAAAAAATCCTCTTAGGCCACAACAAAATTTTATAATTTTCCGGTAAAAAGCACAACCTTGTAAAACCTAATGAATAGTATTTTCAGCAAACCAAGGTAAGATCTGCTTACTGAGAAAAAGGTTCCCTCCAGAATACCTCCAAAATGCCCAACAAGACCAAAATGCTTTCTTAACAGCTTATCTGAACCAACTTGGAAAGCCTCAGTGGAATTTAACCTGCTTTAAACAACTTAGACTGGAGAAGGCAATGGCAACCCACCCCAGTACGCTTGCCTGGAGAATCCCAGGGACGGGTGAGCCTGGTGGGCTGCCGTCTATGGGGTCGCACAGAGTCAGACACGACTGATGCGACTTAGCAGCAAACAACTTAGGCTTCCCTGGTGGCTCAGATGGTAAAGAATCTGCCCGCAAAGCAGGAGACCCTGGGTCAGGAAGATTCCCTGGAGAAGGGAATGGCTACACACTCGAGTATTCTTGTCTAGAGAATTCCATGGACAGAGGACCCTGATGGGCTACAGTCCATGGGGTCACAAGAGTCAGACACTGAGAGATGAACATTTTCAAACTAAGACATTTTCTCAAGCCATCTAAAGTATTTCTTTCACTAGACCAGAGGTGGATTCTCTTTCTTTCAGTCTTGTGAATCAGACACGAAGTAAGAGCTCTTTCGATTAGTGTTGGCAACCCAGTGACCTTCCTGTCAGATGAATGACTATGCAGTAAAAACTCTGGACCCCGCCCCGTGTGCTTCTATTGTCCTTGCTAATATGGTGATATATTGATGTCACAGGGGGAGGGCTTAATTAACTTACCCCACCAATGAAACATGGGCTTCCCTGGTGGCTCAGACAGTAAAGAATCTGTCTGTAATGCAGGAGACCCAGGTTCCATCCCTGGGTTGGGAAGATCCCCTGGAGAAGGAAATGGCAACCCATTCCAGTATTCTTGCCTGGAGAATTCCATAGACAGAGGATCCTGGCATGCTATAGTCCATAGGGTTGCAAAGAGTTGGACACAGCTGAGCTACTTTCACTCACGAATGAAACACACTCTACCACTGAGAATGTTACTTAAAAGTGGGTAACTGCGTCAGAATTGAGCTGAAATCAGAGCCCTAAGGTCACTCTCCCATTATCCTTCATTCTGATATCACCCAAGTCTAAGATTTTCCTCAGACATTTGTCTCTGATTCTTCCTCGATGGAAGAGCCATCAACAGTTTTTTTTCCTTCAGGCTAATCATTAAGAATATTCTCTCTTTATACAATACCCCACCAGTAGACAGTGCTTTTACATGTGAAATTTTTAATGATCAGAAATTGAATGACATAATGAATAATCAGTTCTTCTAGAAAATGAATTTTTAAAGGGATTGATGTATAATGTATAACTAGTTTGAGTGTAATATACAGATGCACGCTTACAGACAGATGTATTGAATCAAAGAGCTTTTAAACAAATATTTGGTAATGAAATATGTCTGTTTAAAGATAATACAGAAGAGTTCTTCCTGGTTTCTTAGGTTGAATTTTATTAAGGCCTCTCTTGCAAAACCTTCCTTGCTGACCTCTCTAATAAGAGAAAGAAAATGAGGGGGAAAAAAAAAAGTCAAGACATACATTTAAAGACATTGTGGTTTTTGTGTATTTGAGACTGTTCCAAGTCAATTTATTTATAGAGCATTTGTCTTCCACAAGATGACATACAGTGCAGCTTGACTTTGGCAACTGCCAGCTGAGAAGCAAAGTTGGTGACTAACCATTGCATCAAGGCCTGGGAGGTTGGTTGTCTACTTTTCTCTCCTGACTGGTGAGATCTTACAGCTTTCTACCTTTGTCTATCCTGGGAAAATAATAATTCACTTCCCCTCCAGGCCTCAGTTCCTCAATTTGCAGAATAGAGATAACACAAGCCCCATCCTTTGACTTCCTTTCTGTAGCTTCTCTCTTCCAGCCAGCTGTGCTATGAACAAAGGCAGAGGACAATCTCAGTGGCATTCATTTTTTTTTTTTTTTTTGACTGTGCAGGGTCTTTGTTGCTTTGTGCAGGCTTTTTCTAATTGCAGAGAGCAGGGGCTGCTCTTCATTGTGGTGTTCAGGCTTAGTTGCTCTGCAGCATGTGAAATCTTCCTGGACCAGGAATCAAACCCACGCCCCCTGCATTGGCAGGTGGATTCTTATCCACTGTACCACCAGGCAAGTCCCACAGTGGCATTCTGGATTGCAGGTCCTGTGTGATTCTCAACAGGTGAAAGAATTAAGCCCTAAATGCCCTAAGGCACTGACAGTGTGCATCAACTCCTCTCCTATGCATCTAGAATAGAACTTGTTTTTACACCAACCTGGAGAGAGATGAGAAAATAGTACTCAGATGATTTTCTTGTTCTGTGGTTCAGATAAGGAGCCCTGGTTGAGAAAAGGAAGCTATCCCCTTCCAGGACTACAGGGCAAAACAGAGCTGGGACCGGAATACAACCAGGTCATGAGAATGTCTTGCCCACAGCATCGTCAGTTTGATGAGGAGTGAAGAGTATAGGGAAAACACTGAATCCTCCAGACTTACTGAATGCGCTTATGCTCATATACACATGGAAAAAGCTGAGTGTCATTAACTCATATTGACACTCTGCCACTCACTCATTTATTCATTAAAAAAAAAAAGATATCAATTTAGGGTGACTAACCATCTAGGTTTGCCTAGAATTGAGGGGTTTCCTGGGACATAGGACTTATATTGCTGAAACCAAGCAGTTACAGTTAAATTAGGGTGGTTGTCACCCTAGAAACCATGATCACTCATTTAATAAATACCGGCAGTCTATTATGTGCTATAAATGTGCAATGAGAAGAATGAATTATGATAAGAATGACCCCAGGGGCACATAGGAAGACAGCCCAATGGGCAAGAGGAAGATTTCCTAGAGAATGTAATCCACAGGAATTTGGGTTAAGGTAGAGAAAGAGGGAAAGGTGTTTAAAGCAGAGAAGAAGAAGCAGTAAAGAACAGAGACATTGTCCTCACCATCATCACTTCTACCATCCTCATGACACTTGCAGCCACTGGTGATTGGTTGCTTTCCTCAGGCCAGGCCCTCTGCTGATCATTTTATATACACTGTCCATTTTATTGACCATTCGATTCCTCTTGAAACCCTCTTCTTGCTTGGCTTTTGGAATTTAGCTCTACTAGTACTTCTCCTACCTCTCTGGCAGTGTCTCTGCAGGCTCCTTGGCTGGTTCCTTCACCTATTCCTTAAAAGATGGCATGTCTCCAGGTTTAGACCATGGGTCTCATTTCCTGTGACTTTGGATACCCACTGTGGCACCCTCCCCGCTTGCACAGCTGTGGCTCTGTGCTGATCACCCCCAAATACAGATGGCCAGAGGGAAAGCCTCTCCTCAATTCCTGATTCGTATTTTCAGCTGCTCAGGATCACCTGAACATTTGTAGGCTCAGTCAAGAGTACAAATGGAGGATTACACAGCATATGTTAAATGTGTTAAAGTCATAAATCAATCTAATGAACAAATAACATATATTCTATCCTCCTACCTTGATGGATAAACTTTCATAATAACCTGGAAGGCTGTGGTCAATTGTAGAAGTTCAGATTTCCACACCAGACCATGAAGTGTGAGGAAGCCATCCTCTAACCCACGGCGTACAGTTCTCCTCTCACCCTCAGTCCATCACATACTACAAGAGGGCTGGCATCAATATGTGCACTCACTCTGGTCCTTGTGACCAAGTCCATCATCAGCCCCACAAATAACTGCCTCTCAACCATTCCTCAGAGCCTAGGAGCATGCACTCCATAGATACAGTCTGATCACTAGAGAGCGGACCAGAGAAAGAAGTCAGCACAGGCCCTGGAAGCAGGATCTGTGCTATCTGAGCAAGGAATTCTGTGATCCTGGAGACCTAGAGGAGTCTTGAGTAGGAGAGAGTGTGGGCTCTGGGTAGGGAGGTCCCTGTGGCCCTGTGTGGAGGTGTGCATCTGGAGGAGGGTCAGAGCGGGGCTCTAAGACAGGGTCCTCTCTTGAATCCTAAATGTGTCTACTGACAACTCCTCTTACAGGCCTTCAGGCCCTGAAACATCACATCAAACACTGAACCCAGCATTATTTCACCTGGATCTGCTTTCCTGTATTCTGGTCTCATTGGAAAGTGCCTCCCTCCATCCCATCATCCAAGCCACACTACTTGCAGATACCTATGTCTTTGCTCCTGCTGCTTCCTCTGCCTGGAACATCCTTCTTTGTATTCCTACTACCTGCTGCACATCCATTCATATTTTCCCCAAGCATCATATTCCCTGTGATGTCTTCCTAACCCCACTAGCCCTTTCTCCTTTGTCCAAAGAGAAAGAATCACTCTCTCTCAAGATATCCTTATAGATTAGCTGCCTCAGTGAGACTGAGTTCCTTCAGGGACTTTAACTATCTTTGTACCCTCACTATCTTGCATGGTGCTAGGACATAGCTGATGTTCAGTAAATTTGTTGACTGAATAAGTGGATGAACAGACAAAGATATTATTGTTTTGTACATGGCTTTTCCACGTGACTTTAATAGCACTCAGAAGATTTTTACAAAGCATGAGTTGTCTTATGAATACCAAAGTCTTTTTTATCAGAGCCAGTAGCCAGAGGATAATTCTCATCTTATGTAAGTTTTATTTAAATCAGTTTGAAAATGCTAAATATGTACTTAGTCAAATATAATTTTCATCTTCCTTGGAATTTTTTGGATGTCATTATACAATAATTGTTTATATAATTTTTAGATTATAATTTTTTCTCATCTTATTTTGAGAATTTATGATTCAGGCTATATTAGTTTGATGAAATTAAGAATTAAAGCAATTAATCACATAATTAAGCTAAAAAAATTGTGCTTTCAACTTTGAATGGTGTCACAGAAAAGAAGTAATTGAGAAAAAAAAAAAAGAAGTAATTGATGTTGTGGTTCACATTGTGTTGGTAGTGTGGGGGCCTCCATGGAGGTGTGAATTCTCTGCAATGGTACCTCACATTTTAACTTCATTTTCTTCATATTAACTTTATCAGGTTAAAATCAGGATTCCCATTCTCAGAACTGAGAAGTTGTCATTATTGGGGGTCCTCTCTTTCTTTCTCCTTGTTTTCCATTCCCTATCTGATTATCTGGCCAATATTTCTAGGTTCTGTTCAGAGAACTTATAGTAAATCTTCATTTTTAATGTCTTAAACTAAACTAAGTGAGATGTTTTCCTTAAGTGACTTCCCAAAGGGGTGTCACTTAGGGAAAATATCTCCTTTCTCTTACTGCCATATTCTTATGTTCACTGGCTTCAAAGTGAAGTAGTCAGAGCCCCTGCCATTCATGTGGGGGCTGAGGGGCAGAGAGGTGCCCCTATTACAATAATAGGATTGATTAGGAATAAAAGAGCTTCTGTTTTTCCAGAGATAAGCTTTTTCTCTGACTGCCAATTTCCTCAGAAATTTAGTTCTCAATTTATCTTTAAAACTTTGGACAGAAAAGTTGAAAGAAGAGTACAATAAATCATTCATGTACCATTCACTTGGATTCAACAATGGCTAACTGTATTTGCTTTCCCTTTCTCAGTCTCTGTCTCTCTAAGCACACATGTGCATGTGCACACACACACACACGCAAATGTGAAAAATTTTTTGATGAACCATTTGACACTAAGTTACAGACATTACACTTCAGCCCTAAATTTAAGCATATTTCTCCTAAGAATAAGGATATTTTCCTAAAAGGCACAACACCATTACCACATTTTTAAAAAATCCCTTAATTTTATCTTTGATCCAGTCTATACTTAAGTTTCCGTAATTGTCCCCGAAATGTATTTTATGGCTGTTTCATTTTTCCTAACCAGATCTGACAAGGATTACACTTTGCAAGGTTGTGCCTCTTTAGACTCTTTTAATTTTTTTAATCTGGATCGGTTTCCCCACCTTTGTTGTTTGCTCAGGATATTGATATTTTGAAGAATCCTGTACAGTTTTCTTTCACAATGTCCACACTCTAGATTTGTCTGATTGTTTCCTTCTAGTGTCATTTAACTTGTTCCTCTATCCCTCTATTTCCTATATAGTAGAATTTAGGTCTTAAGGTTTCACAGATTTAAGATGAAGACTTTTGGCAAAAATACTTCACAGGTAATATTGTGTATTTCACACTGCATCATCTCAAGAGCACGTAACAGCCATTGTTCCACTCTTAGTGATGACAAATTTGATGACTTAGTTAAGATGGCATTTATAAGACCTCATCATTGTAAGGGTATATTTTCCATTTTTAATTAATAAGTAATCTGTGGGACAATACTCTGCCACTGTGTGAATATCCTGTTTCCCAATAACTCTTCACCTAGTGATTTTATCATCCACTGATGATCCTTGCTTAATGATATAAATACATTACAGGTTGCAAAAAAAATTTTTTTTTAATTCTATGATCCCTTTGATATATATTAACTGGCATTCTTTTCGTAAAGAAGTACATTCCTCTCCTCTTCTTTCATCTTCTGAGTATTCCTGTTAACTGGTGTATTTTTTAAAAATTGAGTGTATTGTCAATTACATTCATTTTGATTTTTCATGCTCAAGTTGTTCCAAATGTGGCCAGTATGCACTGTTCATGCCAACTCTAGTGTCCTTTTGACACATCTCCATCAGTTTTTGAGTAGTCTCTTGCTTTCTGGCACAAAATGTTCCAGGCTCACCTTGCACTTACTCTGCTCAGAACTGGAATCAGTTGTTTAATTCAAGGGTCCTCAGAGATACTAAATGCACCCTTTTCTTTTTGGTTTTTGGTTCCAAACTTTTAAAAACTCATCATTCTGTATTTATTGCACTCAGCCAATCAATAAACATTTCAGCGGCTCTCGCTAGGTCCTCGGATGTTTTTCTCCTCAGTGCCGCTTTTATCCTGGGTCCTTGCTCTCAGTGTGTCTCCATACAGCTCTTGATGTCTCTCTCCTTCAGTCGTTTCCCAAGGTGTCATATTGGCAGAGGTAAAAAGTGAGCACTGAGTCAAACTGGAAAATGGATAACCTCACAAAGCCCACTGGGAAGCTGGAGGAGAAAGCTTAACAAGAAGGGCCTGGGCAAGAGAAAAGCACAGACTCTCCACAGGCATGATGCAGCTGTAACTGCTCTTGACAGAGAAGCCACATCTTCCTTCAGCCCCTGCTCTCATCCTCACGCCTGTTTGCTTTCTAGAAACCAGAGAGAACTGGAGGCTGGCAGGAGCATATCTATAATCTCAGAGTTCAATGCTTGGGGTAGGGTGACCTTAAGACCAAGAAAGGGAGGTAGCTACTGTTCTAGGTCCCCAAAAGTCATTCCCATATTCATCTGAACCCACAAGACTATCATTTTAGCTATTAGTACAGAAAACTCCTTTGCTAATTTTTCTTTTGTGTTCATGTTTGTTTCTACATTTGAATATCTTCTTTCCAGACTGCCTATATTTTTAACAGTAAATAAAGTGGAAATATTATTAGGTACCTTGATTCCTAGCTATCTACATCTTACTAAAGGTCTTAGCTGTGGATCAAAGTTCTCCTTCAGCTGTGCCTTTCTATATCTAGTGGCATTATCTCACAGCAAGCCCTGCATTATGCTTTCCTTGCCCCAGAAAGTGCCTCCTAAGCTATGCCCTCTTCTGCCTTTGAGTCGTCTGACATCATACAGAGGGCCCACCAGTACCCAGGGACTTGGGAGGTAGGGATTTGTATCCAAGTCACCACCAATTAGCTCTGTGATCTTGGGGTAAGTTTCATAACCTCTCTGGACCTCAGATTGCAAATAGTCATGTAATCTCTTATTTTAAGGGCTTGTTCTGCCTTTTTTTTTTTTTTTTTTTTTCAGTAAGGAGAGGGAGAGAGACATCATAGAAATCTTTTCCCTAAAAGTATACATTGTATGGGTGGGAAGAGATTTCAGAGGTCATTTAATGTAACCTTCTACCAAAGAAATGTGGTGTTGGAGAAGACTCTTGAGAGTCCCTTGGACTGCAAGAAGATCCAACCAGTCCATCCTAAAGGAAATCAGTCCTGGGTGTTCATTGGAAGGACTGATGTTGAAGCTGAAACTCCAATACTTTGGCCACCTGATGTGAAGAGCTGACTCATTGGAAAAGACCCTGATTCTGGGAAGGATTGAAGGCAGGAGGAGAAGGGGACGACGGAGGATGGGATGGTTGGATTTCATCACCGACTCAATGGACATGGGTTTAGGTAGTCTCCAGGAGTTGGTGATGGACAGGGAGGCCTGGTGTGCTGTGGTTCATGGGGTCACAAAGAGTCAGACACAACTGAGCGACTGAACTGACTGACTGACTGACCAAAGAAACTAAGGCCCTAAAGATGACATGATTTGCCTAAGGTCCTGCATCCAGCTGAAGGGAAAGCCAGGTCTAGAAGCCAGTGTCCCCAACTCCTTTCTACACCATCCACCGCTGGCTCCCACCTCCACCCTCTTTAAAATTCTGCTAACCCTCTAATGCAGCCATGGTAACTCCAGGAATCCCTGTCTCCCACCCTCCTTACCTTTCTTTCTCTGTTTTTATCACTTCTGATTGTAACAGTAGCTAATATTTTTCAAACACTGTATTCTAGGTTCTGTGCTAAAAAGCATTTTACAGTTAGTATCCCATTTAATCCTCACAGCAAACTTGTAGGGTCAGTTCTACAACCATCCAAGTTTATAGATGGAAGAGCTGAAGCTTAAAGGATTTACATAATTTTCCCAGTCACATAAGCTGGTAGAGCTCAGAATTAGATTTCTAACTCAACTCTATCTGACCTCCAAACCTATCTACTGCACTTTTCTGTCTGTGAATACAGTACTTAGTCATCCATCCATTCATTATCTGGGTTCTTAATAGCACCTACTAGTGCCCAACACTGTTCTGGGCACTATATGAAATAAAAAGAAATGGAAAACCCTATTCTAACAGGACAGAATCTATAAATGTAAAACAACCAGAACACATTTCAAGGCAACATATATAACATAGGAATTCAAAGTAGTTCTTTTTTTATGTCAATAAGCTAAAAACTTTTCAAAGGCAGGGTTTCGACCTACAGTTTCTAGAATACAGTGGGCTCTAGAGGGACAATGGAAATAATCTTTTGTCAGACAGAAAACAGATGTTGGCATTGAAAAAGCAGGTTTACTGCTGAGAGTCTGACTTAAGTTCTCTGTTTGTACAGAATTTTTAGATCCCACTAAAATTGTGTCAACAAACTACCAGCAACAAGAAGAGTTGGGTATCTACCATTTGCTAGGTACAATGATGGGCACCTAGAAGATAGAAAGACAAGGAAGACCATGGGCACACTCAGACCAATCAGAGGTAAAGCTGAACTGGGGTATGCGTAGTGCCTTATTGCTGATGTGGTCAGAAGGGGCGAGGCTTTAGGATTATCTAAAGCACCTTGGGGAAAGAGAATTATCTTCCAATGGGAAGTGGAATATGACAAACTTGGTATTTGGAGGGTTTCAAAAGAAGAGAGGAAGTTTGGGGTTCAAAATGAGGATTTAGTAAGCCAGGCAGCCCTCCAGGCTTCTCACCAACCTCTCCATCTAGGGGTAGGCTCCCTTAAGATGGGAATTTGATTTGTTTTCATTGCACTAGTGTGCACTGACTCACTCCTAGATCTCAACACCTTTATGAGTGCATAGTTTAACTATTTGTATTCCTTTGTTAGACTTTGGAGTTATTCAGTCAACTTAAAATCTTAAAGTCAATACATTTAAAACCAGTTTGGTCTGTGGCCCAATTTAGTTTGATCTGAGACACCCAAGTCTCCTCACTGGAGACCACTTTAAAGTTGTTGAATCACAGAATGATCATGTTACTGTCACCAAGAAGTGGAATCATTTCTTCCAAAACTGACGTTGGGTGATGACTTCCTTTCCACTGGAACTTTGTATCCTTCAATCTGGAGTTTTATTATGTAGTAAAATTACAAAGCAACAAATGGCATTTCCTGGAGAGAAGTAGACTCTTCCCTCTTTAGGCATTTCTTTCTCAACCCTTCAGACAATAGCTCTAAAACATTAAAATATGCCAACTGGCCTCCAGAAAATGAAAATAAATGGCTTCCCAAGGTCCTCCCCAGTCTCAGCATTCGGAGATGCTTCATATATATACCAATTAATTTTCCCATCAGAGTTTTCATTAGTCAGTAGGACTGTGAAAGTTACAACCCCTTTGTGAAAGGACTGAAATTGAACTGGTTTTTACAACATGGTGGGCTTCTAGAGGGCCCTTTTGCCATCTTCCTAGAAGCTCCAGCTCTCCTGACAGGCTGCCTCTCCTCTACAAGGGTCTGCTCTATGGAGCTTTCTGAATTGCAAATGCAGAAATTTCCCCTGACTTTGTGGGCAGTGTGTTGGTAATTCTGTGGTATGCAGTGATCTAATACCCAGGGAGTCTGTTACCATGCGACCAAAGCTGAGGTCAATTATGGTTCCCCATCAGTGACCCACAGCAGTTTTCATGCCTTTCACTGCAGTCTATTTTGAAGAGCAGACACTTTAACATTTTTAAAGAGAACCAGAATTATCATTCAGATGATGAACTGCCACACAGACAGATATTTTCTTATGATTCATTGAAGTGCAGGTCCTAAGAGGTTATGCATTCCATCTCAGTGTATTAAAGAGAGTGAAGACAAATAGATCAGAGAACAAATCAAACGTTGCACATCAGAGATGCCAAGCTCAAGAGAATAATCTTCTAATATTAATATATAGGCTATATAACCCACTGGGCAAAAACATGTTTTATTCAGGAAACCAACAAATCAAGTAATCTCTCGATAGAAAGCCATTTATAGGTCATTTGGAAATTGAATCCATAATCTTTAATAAAGCCTATTTATACCAAGGATGAAGCAATCTCAAATAAATAAAACTGAAAGCAGTGATAAATTAGCTCCCTAGCCTTTATATGTTTATTACATTGTAATCATTCAAACCCACTGAAGTCAAATTTGTCTTACCAATTTCCTAAATTCAATCCAGTGAGCTCCTGGTCCTTACACAAAATGAATTCATATTGTCAAGTGACAGCAAGAAAAATTAATATTATGCTGTTTTTTTTACCATCCAGAGGGACATTACTAAGTGTAAGTAATAATACAAGCTTTTACCATCCAGAAATCTATTATTTATATGTAAATTCTAGCCACATGCTCTGATACCCTTAAAATGGTGATGAAATAAAAAGCTGACCCTGGGGAATATGTCATACCCAATATGGTAGAAAAGATCCCTAGGGCCTTAGGAAATAAAGAGCTGTGCTAGGATTTTATTGAAAAATCGTAATGACAAAGCCCTTTCCATTTAAAAATCATAGTCCATCAACGTCATCAAATCAATGGCTGGAAATGAATGAAGAGGGTCTCATTTTGCTTTCTCCTTAGCACCCAGCATTGGGTAACGCACTCACATCACCAGCTACAAATCAGATCAGGAGACGGCTCAGAAAATTCCCTAGGATGATGACAGGGTTCCTGTTCAACAGAAGCCCAAGCCCGGCTGGAGCGTGCCTGAGGCTGCCGGCTGTAGACCTGCTTCTCACTGATCCACTGTCAGCCTGTGGGATGCAGGCTTCCCCTGGTAAATGCAACCTGCCCTCCTTCCTAGGAGCTAAAACATAAGCAGTCTTCCTCCGCGCTGGGGCTGCAAAGGCCTCAAAACATCTATTCCTCCTAAGTCGGCCTTGTTAAATGCGGTGAGATATTTTTTCTTAACTAGGATTTTCAGGTAGAGGTTGCGATTTGAAATAAGACAAATGAGACCTGGGGCGGTCCCAGGCAGGTCTGAGACCTGCTCTCAGGGAGCCAGGCACCGCCCTCCAGTCCACTCCGCCTGATCTGCGGCGGAGGGAAGGGAGGCAGGAGGATTCCTCGCTGGGGAATGTGGTAGCAACGGTAAACAGCGCACGTGAACTGCCTAGAGCTGCCGAGAGCCAAGATAGGAGCATTCTCCCCTTCCCGATCCCAGGGCAAATATTTACCGAGCCGGACTTGGGGCGTGCGCAGCGCTCTAGGCAGCTGGCAAGGGCCTGGCCGGCCTCGGGTTAGGGCTACGGACGCCTCCCTTTTCACCTAGCTAACCCGGCGGAGGAATGAGGGCAAGGCGTTTCAGAGGCAGGTAAACGTGGTTTGAATGCTCTGGCACCACGGAACAGCGATGGCCCTGGATTGAGTCACCGACTCAGCTTCCTCGCTTCCTTGCTGCATCGTGAAGGGTAACAGGGTCTACGCTGGAGGGGGACTGGGAGAGCTAGAGTCGACCGCCTGGCACCGCAGAAACCTGTTTTCCAGCATCCTGCCCTCACCGTCCCCACCCTTCCCGGACTCTATTGGACAGGACGTTCTGCATCCAGCAAGGCAGCCCTTTGTCATCCCCCTTCCTGGGGCTTGTCTTATTTCCACGTCAATGTTGCAAGGTCCTTGGGAGCAGCAGCTGCGGCCTGCCCAGCTCTGCAGGTCCCCCAAGATCAGCCCAGAGTCTCTGTGGCCTCCTGAATCACACGCAGCTGCCTGCTCCGAACAGAGGAGAAAGAAGCCATCGCTCTCTCTTCTCTCTCTCTCTCTCTTCTGCAGCAGTCAGGCCGGCAGCCAGAAAAAGCCCAGTATCTCCCTCCATCCTTTCCTGCAGCCTCCACGCACCTGAGCAGAGGCGGAGAGGAGGAGGCGAGGAGCAGACCGCTGGCTCCTGAGCTGCACCCCCTTCTGCTTTCCCTGAGGGGAATCCTCTGGAGGGTGGAGGAAAGGAGAGGCACCCTACAGGCAAGGGTTCAGAGAGAGAGTTCCTGGCTACTCCTCAGTCTGTCCCCTTCCCCAGCATTCAATCAAGAAGGTGTTCCCAAATTCACAGCACCCTTCTTCATTGTGGGTGGAATGAGGGGTACCAGCTCCCTTTCCTGAGCGCTGGTGGCCCAGGGCCTGTACATGATGAGGTTTATGGAGGGTGGTTTACTCAGAGCATGAGGAAACAGGGTGAATCTGATTGGCCCCATTTTACAAATGAGGAAACTGAGGCTAAGAAAGGTTAGGTGGTTCCCCCAAATCACAGCCAGAAAATGAGTGAACTGGGATTTGGGAGCTCCAGGCGGTCTGACTCTGGAGCTCACCCCCTCAGCCCCAGCAGGCTTCCTGCTAGCAGGTGGCGGGGAGGGAGCTGACTCACAGCTTTTGATTCGTTCAGTTCTTTTCTGCATTAGCGCTGTTACTTCAGCCTGATGAACAGATACTGCAGTTCCCATCTCTCACTTGGCAAAAAACAGCCACAGGAGGCTGCTTGCCTGCAAGTCCAGGAGTCACAGCATTTCCAGGTAACACACCGACACAGCAGCTTGTGGGTAAATTAAAAGAGAATGTTCAAGTCCCTAGAGATCTTCTAAATCAAAGATTCTTAAGCTGGAGTTCAAGGTAGACCTCAGGGGAATCTGTAAAACCCCAAATTTGTATATACAAACATTTTCCTAGGGCAGGGGTGCAGACCTTTCATCAGATTCGCAAAGAGGCTTTAAGCCCCAAAGGGTTAAGGATTGTGCAGGGTCTGGCCAACCAGGCCTCACACTCCCAGGCTCCTGTTGATTCATGAGGCAACACAATCTGTGATGGAGAAAACCCAGAGCTAAACACCAGAAGCAGAATTTGAGCTCTGAAGCTTCTGGCAAACATTTTAAAGACTCATGAATTATTAAAATAGCTAATTAAGTCAACCTTCACCAGAGAATATTTGCTTTTTCCCCTCATCATTGAGCTCCCTGTGAAATTCGAGTTCATTTCATCTTAAGCACAAGGTCATTTCCTTTTATTCTCTCTTACCTGGTCTAGGAAGAGCTTGGAGTGGCCTACTGTGTTGAATAGTAGCAGCCTGCTATATGCACCTCAGTGCAGATAGAAATGGAAAGGGAGGCTCTTAACCCATTTTGTCTCCTTTACCTGATAGAGTTCAGTTCCATGCAGTGAACCCCCCACCTTAGTTGCAATCCTTCTGTTCCGTCAGGCCTCTCATTCCGTGGTCCACATCAGCCATGCCTGCTCCCACATCTTCCCCTCTTACCAGGACAGTCCTGCCCTTGGAATGCTGTGAGTGAATGGCCTTGAACCAAAAATATACAACAGTCATCGAATCAGCTTAAGTTCTGAGGGCGCACGGGCTTCCCTACAATTTGGAGCACTTCCTCCCTCTCCTCTATACCTAAATCATACTTTCAGGACAGTGGTCCTCCAATTATGCCTCCTTGATGAAGTCTTGTTATTTCATCTTTGTCAGTTTCATCTATTTCCAACTAGATTGTAAATCCCTTGAGAGCGGGAACTTTTTTTTCTTCTTCTAATGTATTTACTAACAGGTTTTATATCAAGCTTGTTGTTGTTGTTTAGTTGCTAAGTCATGTCTGACTCTTTGTGACTCCAGGGACTGTAGACCGTCAGGCTCCTCTGTCCATAGGATTTCCTAGGAAAGAATACCAGAGTGCTATTTCCTTCTCCAGAGGGTCTTCCCAACCCAGAGTCAAATCCCGGTCTCCTGCTTGGCAGCTGGATTCTTTACCACTGGGCCACCAGGGAAGCCCTTATATCAAGCTAGATGCCATGTTTAAAACTCTATGTATCAAGAAGTTCTCCCCACTTCCACAGTCTTTGAAGTTGACCCCTTGCCAACAGGGTCCATTGCAAAAGTGAAAATGTAGGGCCCTGGCCACGAGTGAGGAAATCAACCTCCCCCTTCCCGTAGGCCCGCTGCCCCAACCCATGGTCAACAAGTGCCTCCCTGGGAGACTGCAGCCTCCACGCTGGCTACACTTGGTACCCAGATCCGAGCCCACCCTCTGTGGCATTGTGAGCCCAGAGAAGAGACTCCTGCCCCCTCACCCTACCATTAGCATACACCCAACTTGGACCCTCCCCACACCTGTGTCCAGGTCCCTGCCAGGAACAGAAGGTGACAGCAGCATGAAGAGACAGTCAAGATCTGTCAGGGAGGCAGGAAGTCTAGAAGACAAGACTGCAGGAAAGTAAAGGCTGCCAGTCCCTGGACTCATGTTCCATTGTCCTACAGACTTCGCTTACAGAAATGAAATCGAAGATAAAATTACTAACAGTTTCAAGATGCTGAATGGTGAGCATTAAACCTCAAGTGTGGGGTGCTTCTGAGTG
Source organism: Cervus canadensis (assembly GCF_019320065.1). Classification (NCBI taxonomy): domain Eukaryota; kingdom Metazoa; phylum Chordata; class Mammalia; order Artiodactyla; family Cervidae; genus Cervus; species Cervus canadensis. The sequence continues at coordinate 28,540,722 of NC_057390.1, forward strand.
GGAAGCTCTGGGTAACAGCACTGGAGGCACACCCATGAGGCCTGCCTGCAGTTTCCTGAAATCTTTGCCATGACTCTGCCTGTAAAAATACAAAGGAACAATGGGTGATTCACTCAGGGATGCACACACTTACCCTAACAGCTATGGACACCACCACTTACCTCATCTACTATCTTGTATGTATATATAGGATTCATGACTTGGAAATACATCTGTAGGGATGAGTAAAACTGGCCAATAAGGCACTCATTTAATATTTAGCAATCAGATGCAAGGCTTTGGTGGAAAATTCTGAGGGTTTTTTAATTTTAAAAAGATTGATTTAGCCATGACCTATGTTCCCTTTCCCCACTGAACCCATTCTCCTTTTTACCTTCCACAAAATTCAATAATCTTTAATGATTACCAATAATAAAAGAAATGGTTAAAACAAATTTTATTCAATGTCTGTTAGGCCTCAACAAGATTAATATAGTGTCACACTTTGGTTTTAAACCCAGTGTTAACCACTATAAGCTGTATACTATTTTTCTCTCCCTCACATTTTTAATTCATGACTGTAGCTGAATCTTGATCCTAAAAAGATCTTTAAAAGGTTGATTGATCCAACTGGCACTGGCCTGGATTGGGTCCCATAATAGATAATGCTTTTTTTTTTTTTTTTGTAAACACAAGCAAACAGTCCCTCTCCTCAATAGCTGAAGTCTTGATAGAGTGAGGCTGCCATCAAGAACTGAATTTCTGAGCTGGGCTGGGACAGAGCCTGCTGACATCTGGGGAACAAAACTGGGTGCCTCAGCTGACTCTGAATTTCTCTTTTTCCTTTCAAGCATCCTGAGATTTTGGCTGGCTGTGTGTGCCTCACCCAGCACCCAGCTGCTGGGTTGACATCTGTGAGCTGCTAATTGGTTGGGGAGTTTTGTAGCCCACAGGAGTGAATTGAGCTGCCCAAGAACTGTAACAGAACAAGGTCTCAGAATGGAAATGAGCTGCTGGGATGCGGGACAGTTTTGCATATTGGTGTCTGAAATCCGGAGAACAAGTTCCTCTGTGGTTGCTAGTTCCTACTCATCTGCAAGTATTTCCAGGGACAGAGAAGGTTTTATTTATCTCTTGGTGCCTACTATTGAGTTGGCCAAAAATTCATTTGGGTTTTTTCCATATGATCTTATGGGAAAACTCGAACTTTTTGACCAACCCAATACACAGTTAGCATCCAGTAAGTGCTTATTGAATTGACACAGCCCCAGTCCTCTTTCCTTTTCTTCACTGTGCCTCCAAACTCTTCCCCTGGGACCTAACATTAGTACCACTGGCTGCGTCCTTGCTAGAGATTTTCTCTCTAAGAAAATCTTACCCTTTACTTCACAGGTCTGGTGATGAAACATTGGCACTTAAAAAAAATTTTTTTTGTTGAATTTTATTTATTTATTTATTTTTGGCTGTGCTGGCTCTTTGTTGCTGCAAGGGCCTCTCTCTACTTGCAGCGAGCAGGGGTCACTCTCTAGCTGTACTGCTGAGGTTTCTCACTGTGGTAGCTTCTCCTGCTGCAGAGCAAGGTCTCTAGGCGCAGGGACTCAGTTGTGGTGCATGACGGCCTCGTTGCTCCTCAGCATGTGGGATCATCCCAGATCAGGGATCAAACCCACGTCTCCTGCCTTGGCAGTCGGATTCTCTACCACTGAGCCACCAGGAAAGTCTCGCATTGTCCCTTTTAACATGCTTTCCATTCCAATAAGAGTCCAGTAGATTTCTTCCTTTCTAGGTATCCATACTATAGAGGTGACCTCTAATTGTAAGGGTCCCTAGAGAAATGGCCGGTGATTCCTTTCCTCACTGGCTCAGGAGATCACAAGTAGGATCCATGGACCTTTTGTCTGTGGGTAGTTTCTCTAAGCTGAGACAAAGAATTAAATTATAGGCCCAAATTCCCATTAAGCCAATATTTATTTTCCCTGTGCTTTCATGGAAAGCAGCAATAAATCTTGCTTTGTAGGGTCTTTACCTCCTTATTCAGTTCCCTCAGCTAATAAAATCAAGACTATTCCTGAAATTAGATTAAATAATTTGACTCTCCTTCTAGAAGTTTCAGAGCTCTCACTGACCTTTCTTGGAGAAGCAGAAGCTATCTTGTTTTCTTTTCTCTCCCAGTGGCCTATGAATATCCTGTCATTTAAAGAGCAGAAATAAAAAGGATTGAGATAGAAAAGGCAGGAAAGCTGGTTGTCAGCTTCCACTAATTAGTTGTTAATATATGGTCCCAAACTTTCTCCAGGCCTCAGTTCCCTTTCTGTAAAATTTAGGACTCAGAAGAAAAAGTTATCTGTAATGGCCCCTTTTAACTTCCAAAATCTAGGTATCTCAGAGGATTAAAGCCTTCATACATAGACTGTAATTCTCCAGACCTAACAAAATTGTTTTCTTTGTGACGAGAACATCTTTTTTTCTCTTCTTTTCTTTATTTAAAAAAATAGAACAGAACAAAATGAACTCAGATCATAAGTTCAGCTGATTTCTTTCTAAACCACAGGATTCGTTTTCTGAAATTGCTGTCTTTTCCTTCAAAAGCCTCAGCAGTCCTCAGCCCTGTCAGCCAGCTCCCTCACTCTTATGTGAGGTTGGTGAAATGAAGAAGCCTTAGAGCAGGGCTGGAATGAGCAGTGACAGGGCACAGGTGTGGCTAAAGAACCCCCAGGAGGCCAAATTGCCCCCCTTCCATCATCTCCTAACATCTAGAGCCCAGTCCAGAATCTGAGTGAATGAAATGCTGTTTGTCAATCAACCCATTGTTAATGATTTTTCCAGTGACTATTATGTGCATTAAACTATTGATCCCTCATATTCACAACCCAACAATCATTCTGGCCTTAGTTTTTAAAATCATAGAAAGATATATCACTGGGATTTAGGGATAACATTTCCATAAAAGGAGATCATCTCAGAAGACTCTAGAGATTAGGAACATAAACATTGTAGCAGTCAGGATAAGCTCAAGTTCTGATCCCACCATTTACTATGAATAGGTGTATGATCTTTAAACTCCCTAAATTTCTACATCCTCATGTGTAAAATGAGGATAATAAATAATACCTACTTCATAGGGTGGGACAAGAAGTAATTGAAATAAATTATGGAAAGAGCTTAGCAAAGTATCTGGCACATAGTAAATGCTCGATAGATTCTGTTATTATTAATAGTGATACTGCATGAATAATACATAAGTGAAATGTCCCATTTTTGCCCTAATCTAGAGAAGTTACGTGGCCTTGGGCATCACATACATTTCTGGACTTCTCTTGGGTCCCTGAAGCAAAGGTAAAGTGGGAGAAAATGCCTTTATAGTTTAATCAATGAAAGTAATGATAAATTTCTTTAAAACACCTAAAGTGATAGTTTAATGTAACAATAGCTTACTTCAAAGAGACAGAGAACAAAATAATTTAAACAACTAAAAAAATGAAGAAGTTCTTAAACCTAAAAGGGAAAGAATGATTTTGGCCCTCTGTTGATTACCTGGGTGAGTTTCAACTCTCATCCTTGCTTGGGATTGATGCCCTGGCTCTAGCCAATTAGAGAAGCAGTGAACCACAGAAGAAGGGAGAGGATAAGGACTGTCACGGGCTGTGGCACCACATGGCCTAAAATAACCCAGGACTCAGTAATGCTTGTTTGACTGAAAGCATCTAATCTTCTGTCACCCCCACTCCCTGGAAATCAGATGGTATTATAAACCCAGAGGGCTAAGATAGATGAAACACAGTGACTCATGCTAAGTGAGGACGATGCTCTGATGAAACAGCAGTCTTAGTTTGTATTTTAGGATTCAGATCCACAGTGAGATGATGTTCATATACTCCCAGGGGCCAGGGGGTAGCGCAAAAGACCCCAAAGAATTTGTATTCAGGTTTGTATCTGCATTAGCTCCTAATGAAAGCCAATATAGTATTGGCTCTAACCACCAGAGGGTTCCTAATGGGATTTACTTATATTACAGAATCAACAGTAGGTTCAATCTGCCCCCGGTCAGACAGGAATAGATAAACGCAGAAGTGCAGAATTGCTTCATCCAAGTCTGGCTCCAAATTGTGAAATGTCTCAGTCTGAGGTGTCGCCCAAGCAACCCTTGAAACAAGCTTGCCAAACTGGCTGGCTAGATCCAGAAGATGGAGATGACATTCGTGGAAAGGGAAATTTTGTCCACCGAGAAGTGAAGACAGCAGGTAGACAGACCCAGTCAGCCACTCAGGTACAGTGAGAAACCATTTGAATTGAAAAAAATAAAAAAGATATGCAAATCATAACTAAATTACTGGAGGGAGGACACAGCAGAACAGGAAATGTGCATGCAGATAAGTGAAGCCTCCATTAATGGTTTCCCTGCACTTATCAGAAGGGGTTTCAATTAACCTGATGAAGACCAAGGCAATCACAGTAGGAAGAAGGATGGATTTAGGATTAATCTCCTGTTGTTCCCTACAGTAATTTATGAGGGAAATGCTTCTGATGAGCCAAGCTGGGAATGAACCCCAAGTTGATTAGATTTTTTTTAAAAAAGAAGAACCTTAAAAACATTGATTCCCAAACCTAGCTACACATTAGAATCATTTAGGGATCTTTATAAATTTTCAAAGCCCAAACCACACCACAGCTCAGTGACATCATGATCTCTAGGGGGTGGGACACAGGCATAAACTATTTTCTGAAGCTCCCCTTGAGTCTAAGGTGTAGAGAAGCTTGCAAACCAGTCTGATGGACATATACATACACTGAGGAGATTTGTTAGGAAATGGCCTGTTGGGTTAAAGGAAAATAAATATAGTCCTTAAGAAATGACACGAAATTAGCCTGCCTTAAAACAGAACAGGAGGCATGTCTCTCATTTCCTTTATTTGTAATTTAAAAAAATGTGTGTTAGTGTTCAAGAGGAATGGATGAAGAGACAGAGCCACATTCAAAACAGAGAAAAGGGCCCAAAATGGCGAGGGAAGAGAATCCTGAACGCACCTCCTCCCACGAACACACTGAACGTACAGCTACATATGGAAGAACTTCCTCTGAAAAAAAACAAAGCCTCAGAACGGGCTGAGTGACTCCTACGCAGCTGGCGAATGAGAGGAGGTGCACAGCGAATGAAGCTGGTGTCACTGCAGTAGGAAAAGGCCTGGAGTGTCTCACCTCTAAAGACGAGCAGGAATTTCCCTGGTTACGACAACACCGTGGACCAAGAAAGGGAGTGGTGTGCATCCGTCATGGGCACTGCCTTGCCTACATATAATCTCTCCAGGTTCAACCTCATCCAGCTCTTAAAAACGGGAAATGAACCTGTTTGCTCCATTTTAATTCTGTCAGTGGCATCTCGTGGTTAAGAGCACAAACTCTGGACTGATGGATGTGGTCTCAGGTAAGGAATATTCCACACATCGCAGACACTCTCCCCATCTCCACACCACAAATAATATGTCACAGAATCAACTTAAGTCTAATGACCCCTTCAGAAGAAATAGGGCAAGATTTTTGAATTGATAAGTTCTGTCTCTTTCTAAGGGTCAAGTTGTAAAAACCATATAATCTTAGAGCTTCTGAGAAACACATTTTCTACTATGTGTAGAGGTCAAAGCAGTAAATCAACTCAAAGAAAGGCATGGAGATTACAGCCTTAGTTTCACTCCCTTCCCCATAACACATGATCCATGAGGCAATGAATCTCAGTCAAAAATTACACCCAGAGGCAGAAACTGTTAACTGGTCAAACAGACTAAGATAAAGATGTGTTTTTAGTGTGGATTCATCTTATCTTGGCTCCTATTTACATATAATAGCATTTCTCAACATATTACTCTTCTTCAAGAAAAAGTGAAAAACATATGCTTAACACATAGAAGTGGCTGCTGATCTTCAACCAACTTGGAACGTGGACAGCAGTTTTTCAGAATGCAAGTCTCAGCTCCTGCACTCAGCCAGTTGTGAGGACCACAGCGTTTCCCCTTATGTCAACACTGGATACATCGAGAATAGTTGAAGAATTGGTGAATGTTACATGTGGAAATCTGGGAAGTGTTCAGCCACTCTGGACAGGGAGAGGTTCAGCTTGCAGGCTTTGTTACCTAGCATTCTGCCATTGCTCATAGGGAAGGAAGATGGCGGTGGATTCTGAGGAAGTTTCCCTCATGGAGCCAATGCAGGAGAAGCAATGCAGTTGCTGTGGTTGGGACACAAAACTCTCCTGGGCCTTTTCCCCCATCGCCTAGATGGAAGCAGAGTCTTAATCTGAGAAGGAAGGGTAATAGAGATGATCACTCTTGAGGTACTGGGGAAGGGGAGTTACACACACACACACACACAGACACACACACACACACACACACACACACACACTCTGCTATTCTCAGGGGAGAGGCAGAAACATGTACAGGAGGAACTACAACGACAGGCAAGGCTGGAGCCCTGAACAGGCCACACCGTGATGCCAGCAACACAGGGCCTTCCCAAGCCTGAAGATTAACCAGATCCTCAGAAAACACTCCCCTGCTCCCCACCACTGGGCCACTGAGCATCAGTTATAAGCAGCAGTGGGACGCTGCCAGGAGAGCTAGAAGAGAGACTCTTATTAAACTGAAGCACAGCATGGGGCCAAGAGCTAAAACAAATTCAAAGACACACGAATTAAAACCCTTTGGAAAACCAGCCTCTCCCTAAACATAAGACATTTCTCTGTGTCTTGAGGTCCGTGGTATGCTCAGGGTAACCATAGCAATAACAAACCTCCAAGGCAGCCTAACTCATGAGGCGTTAACAAAAAACCAACACTGAAGTCCTAGCAAAAGAAAAGGCATAACCCTTTCCAAATGACTTTCCTCAGTCTCCACCTACCAACACCTTCTGTCTGACATGCAACCAAAACACTACAAGGTAGAGCCCCAGGGTTGCCTTCACTGTCGTGCAACCATGGTGTGGGGGAGGACCGCTCACCATGCCAGAAGAGCCCAGTCCTTTCCTGCATGTTCACCCAGGCTTCCACCTTACATTTAGTTGTCCTGTCTCCCTACAGAACTGGAACTGTGGTGAATTTTCCAAGGCATCAGTCCTATCCCAGCATACCCTCTGAGACACCCCAAGCCACAGAGGAGTCTGCAGAGGGCCCCAGCTCTCAGGGGCTCTCTAGGTTTTTAATATAGTCATAATATATCTTAAAAGAAAAAAAAACCACTAGAGTTAAATCCAAGTAATATTAAATGAGGACCTTGAGCTTGATATCTGAGAGTGGGATAGAAATCAAGAGAGTTCACTGCCATTTTAGATGCAGCAATTTCTATATTTTTGCCTCATAGAATGTTCACATCCATGACCTAATTTTAGCTGGTGTCTCTGTGAAGTAGGCAGAGAAAGTATTATTTTTCTCTCCCACTTCCACAGATGGGAAAACAGATCAAGAGCATCTCATGATTTACTCAGCACTGCAGAGCGAAGTGAGGACAGGAATAGGACCAGAATTTGGTTCCGCAAAACTTCCTTTTCTCCATGCCATGTTACCTTGCTGCCCTTGAAAAGCTCTGTGAGAGTGGGAAAGGTTATATGATCACCAAATCAAGAAAACATGACACTTGGAGAGCTGAACGAAAGAGTTCTGCTATTGGGGGGAAAAAAATCTAGAACAGATGCCAAGAGACACATCAAAGTGGTAGCAGAGTGCTGGACACCCCACCCTTGAGGATGTTTCATGAATATTAGATGAGGTTAATATACTTGATTTGCTTCCAAGGGTACATTGGGTTGGTGGGCACAGGCAATGTCAGTGAGGACACAACAGATTTTTGAGAAAAACAAATGGACGTGGTCTTATAGATATCTTCTTCTGACCTACAGTGTGAAGGCCCCTCTTCTGTCAAGTAGGTGGTGAGAGTAACCATGAATTGTTGCTGCCCTGGATTCTATTATGTGCAAAAATAGAAATTCACCAGAGTTGGCTCACCCATGTTAGGATGGAAGGTGATTTACAGACCCTAGGGGCAAAAATGCCTCAGGCCCAAGGAAAACTCAGAACTGGGAACTTGTAACTGTCAGAAACTTCAGGGGATGTGTGTTCTCCCCAGCTTTTATTTCTGTTTCTCTCTGAGTATTTGTGGCCATTCTTTTTCCCTAGGGAGTTCCCTCTGCTACTCTGTCCGCATGTAGGATCAAAGACAGGCCCCCACAGCCCCTAAAGTTCATATCTCAGCCATACGAACCCAGTCTCTCTCCCCTCCATCCCTCTCTCTCAAACAAAGCTCCCAGGGAAGGAACTCTTCTGGGCCAGATTGGCTCAGGAATTCCTGACCCAATCAACTGTGACCAGGAGTAAAGGTCCCATTAGACATAAACAGCTGTTGGGAGTCACTCGCTACAGCTGACAATAAGGCATTTGTAGATAGGAATCATTTAAACTGAGCATGTACTTTGAAATATATCTAACACTCATCCCCACTAGGATGACTATGCTAAAAAAAAAAAAAAGGAAAATATGAAATGTTAGCAAGAATGTAGAGAAATTGGAATCCTCGTATAATGTAAATGCTATATGAATATAAATGTAAAATGATGTAATTGCTAAGGAAAACAGTTTGATGGTTCCTCACTAGATTGAACATAGAGAAGGAAATGGCAACCCACTCTAGTATTCTTGCCTGGAAAATCCCATGGACAGAGGATCCTGGCAGGCTACAGTCCATGGGGTTGCAAGAGAGTCAGACACAACTGAGTGACTAAACAACAACAACAGCAATAGATTAAACATAGAACTATTATATGACCCAACAATTCAACTTCTAGGTATATACCCCAAAGAATTCAAAACAAGTGTTCAAACAAAAACTCATTCACAAATCTTCATAGCAGCACAATTCACAAAAGCTAAAAGGTTCATTAGTTGATGAGTTGCTAGACAATGTAGTATAGCTATTTAGTCATACAATGGAATACTATTTGCCCATAAAAAAAGAAATGAAGTGATACATGTTACACCAGGAATGAACCTGAAAGCCATTATGCTAAGTGAAATAAACCAGATATAAAAGACCACATATTATATGATTTCTATTATATGAAATATCCAGACCAGGCAAATCCACAGAGACAAAGCAAATTAGTGGTGCCCAGAAGTTAGGGGAGACAAGAATAAAGAATGATTGCTTCATTCTTCATTGGGTATAGGGTCTCCTTTTGAAGGTGATAAAAATGTTCTGAAGCTAGAAAGTGGAGAAGGCTGCACAGCATTATGAAGGCACTAAATGTCATTGAGTTGTACACTTTAATTCTTTATTTTATATGTGTTTTACCACAATTAAAATATATTTTATATAAATATATACATATATATATATATACATATATATATATATAAAATCACCTGACTATGCTATGAGAAGACCAATCACAGCTACTACCCTGGAGTAGTCTAGCTGAGAATAGTAATGAATACATTAACTCATTTGCTCCTTCAGTAAATATGAATGAATTGAGCAAGCTGTGCCAGGCATATGGGAGCTAAGAGGCCCAGTCCCCAACATCAAGGGGCTGACAGGTTACCGGAGCAGATACAAAGAGATAGATAATTTCAATAAAATGTGATCAGTGCTAAGACTAAGACATCCTCGCAGTATTTTAGGAATCTAGATGAGGTATGATCATGCAAGACTGACTTACAGATGAGGCCACACCTGAGTTGATCCCTAAGAGATGAACAGGAACTGTCCTGGTGAGATTGCGAGGAAGGAGAATGGGCATCCCAAGCTGAGGACAGAAATGCACTAAGGTGCACGATGAGACAGAAAGCGGCCCGCGGAGGAGTGGGTAAGCCAGGGGCAGGAGAGCACCAGGAAGAAGCGGAGTGTAAGAAGGTGGGAATGTGGGGGGGGAGCAGGAGAACCAAGTGTTCACAGAGGTGACAACCGAGGGAGAGAAGCAAGAAGAGAAAGGAGTCAAAAGTGTCTCAACTTCAGCACAGTCAAGGAGACGGACTGAAAGTGACCATGGACCTGACAATGTGGCCCTGCACACTTTTTTGGTCATGGTGGGCACGGCCTCACCGAGCATACCGTGAAGTCTGGCTTGGGAAGGAGGTCTAACATGATGGAGAGGGAACATATTTACGTGCTCAGGAGAAAGACAAGATGAGCAAGAGAAAAGAAAGCTAGAGGAGAGAGAGAGAACCCATGACGCCAAGGCGGGCCCAAGGCTGAGGAGGTCTCAGAAGGGGTTCCCTCTGGCCAGGAAAGAGAGTCCCACAGCCTCTCGGATGCAGGGAGGCAAGGAGGGTGAAGCAGGATGGGGGAGGGGGAAACCTAAGGATGAGGGAATTCCTACCTAATGGCCTCTGTTTTTTTCAGCAAAGCTCAAGGAGTGGGAAATGCTAAGAAGAACCACTGTGGGGAAAGGACAAGTTTGCTGGCAGGGAGTTTAAACGGGTTTCCAGGCTGCTTGGTGGCCCCATGGTGACTGCAGATGACTCTGTAGTAGCGCCAGTCTGCGTGGGGTGCAGATTTTCTCTAGCACAGCTCTGGAGCCCAGGAGCCCAGATGTCACAGAGAAGAAAGAGCCGGCCTGAGCAAGCTAGGGGACAGCCAGACAGGGGTGGCAGGACCCGCAGAGGAGAGGGAGGGTTCAGGCAAAGGAGCGTGATGATATGGCTCCTGAAGCTTAGGCTAAATACAGAAGGAAATGAAGTCGGGGGTAGGGTTCTGATTCAATGACAGAACATGGCTAGGGACAGAGACTGTAGGTTTTGAGGAGATTGTAAACCCAGCATACTGGGAGGTAGGAGTGGGCAGGCTGAAAGGTGGGAGGCTCTGATAGGAGTGGACTGGAGAACAATTCAAGGCAATGTGTAATCAAGGGCTAAGTAGGATGATATGAAACGTAAGTGGGCTTAAGTGCTGAGGAGGAGGGGGGAGGGACTTCAAATGCAGTGCTCAGTGTGGATGGGGGAGAAAGCCAGTGCAATTTGCTGTGTTAACATTTAGAGCCTGCAAGGCACCCCCAGTAGGGAATTCAACAGTATCCTGAAGCCTAGAAGGCACTGGGTGGATCAAACCTGAGATCCAGTTCCTTTCATTTCATTAGAGGTGGAAAATGAACAACAGGAGAGACTATGAAAATATTCTCAATTCTCCCTATGAAATGCTGCTGTGGTGCCGTGAAACAGACCTTGCCTGTTTGATTCACTCCCTGCTTCAAGCCCCCTTTAATATCACGTCCACATTCCCCCTCCTTAGCTAGTCTGGAAATTTCAAGAAGCCTAATGCACATTGCACACTTCCACAAGATAAGGCCATGAAGTAACGTGAAAGGTTTGGGGGAAGGAGGAGGGGAAAAATCATCAAGATTGCCTTTGATGAAGACAAGGTTTACAGCATTCCCTCTAGTCCACAGGAGCCTGGAGTCAGAGAGGTTAAGTCCTGGCCTGAAGTAGCACAGCCAGTGAGCAGCAGAGGCCAGACCCAGCCATACTCTTTCCTCAAATTAACCCAGAATGAGCCAGCTGACTTCCTTCTCTGCCCACTCCCTGGTCAGTCAAAACCAGAGCCTCTGTTTCCTTCACCTCTTAAACTCTATGCTGGAATTGAGTATAAGTATCTGTGGGGTTTTTTCCCAGTACCCATTTCCTCGTCTTTCTTTTGATCTCAGCATCTTTTTTGACTCTTGTGAAGTACCTTTCCCTACCCTCTCCCCACCCACCCCTCCATCTGGTGGCTCTATCTAGCATTAACCACGTGGCCCGGTGTAGTCCTAATTGCTCTTCCACTGAAATCTGAATCCTGAACCAAGACTGCTATAGCTATTCATCCTCTGAACAGGGCCTTACCTGAAGGTTCATTCTTGGTTCTAAGATCCCAGACTCATCCTTTCAGAACCAGTTCTAAAGTTTTTCCTTGTGGTCTGCATATTCTTCCAGAAAAATCCCCATTTGTAACTTTATGTGAGTGGGATTTGATGCTTGCTGTCCCAAGATCCTGCAGGTCCAGTATTTGCCATTAAATGAAAACAGAGTTTAGACCAAGTTAGGACCAGGCAGTGTCACAGAGTCCATCTGTCAGCAAATCCTCCCAGCACTACCTTCAGAGCATGTTTGTATCTGGAACAATGCTGCTAACCACCATCATTGCTACCACTCTGGTCCAGCCACCAAGGTCTTCAGCCCAGACTATAGCAGCAGCACACTTCCACTTGTGCCCCTAGAGTCTGCTCTCCAAGCAGCAGCCAGGGGGATGCTGTGATAGTGTAGGCTGGACCACGTCACTCCTCTGCCCATGTCCTCCCAACAGCTCCCTCCCTGCCACTCAGAGTAAAGTGAAAGCACTAACCGTGACCGTCACGTGGTCTGGCCCCATCCCTCTCCCACCTCCCCTGCTCCTCCCCATCCTGACGCCTCTGCCCTTGCTGCACAGACATCCTCACTGTTGCTCCAATACCCAAGGCACAACACCCTCACTTCAGGGCCCCTGCCCGTGCCACCTCCCACATGGAGATGTAAGAGAGCTAGAAAGTAAGCTCCACGAGGGGAAGGATTTTTGTCTATTCTTTGCTCTATCAACACCTGGCAGAGTGTATGGCACAAAATAGGTGTGAACTGGGCAGCCGAGTGCTTCAGCCTCCTTTCTCTTCACTGCCACTTTCAATCTGGAGGTTTATCAGATTTTCTGACAAACCATAGAACTTTGGGTGGATGGGTTTTTTTTTTTTTTTCTGACTGCAGCTATGAGAACCAGAATCACTTAAAAGAAAAACTAGACTATTTTTCACAGCAGTTTTCATCTCACAGCAATATTGAGACGATATATCTATTGTTGCACAGAGGGAAATATCCCATATACCCCCACACATGCACAGCCTTCCCCATCATCAACATCCACCACCAGAGTGGTACAGTTGTCACAACTGGTGAATGTATATTGCCACATCATTATCACCCAAAGTGGACAGCTAACATTAGAGATCATTCTTGGTGTTGTACATTCTATGGGTTTAGACAAATGTATTATACAATGGCATGTCTCTACTATCATGGTATCATACAGAAATAGCTTCATTGCCCTGAAAATTTTCTGTGCTCCACCTAATCATCCTTCCCTCCTTGATCCCTGGCAACTATTGATCTTTTTTATTTTCTCCATAGTTGTGCCTTTTGCAGAACGCCATATAGTTGGAATTATACAGTATATAGCCTTTTCAGATGGGCTTCTTTCACTTAGTAATATGCATTTAAGGCTCCTCTATATCTCTTCATGGCCTGGGAGCCCATTTCTCTTTAGTACTGAAAAATATTTCATTGTGGGCTTCCCAGGTGGCTCAGAGGTAAAGAATCTGCCTGCCAAGCAGGAGACTTGGGTTCAATCCCTGGGTTGGGAAGATCCCTTGGAGGAGGAAATGGCAACCCACTCCAGTATTCTTGCCTGAAGAATTCCCTGGACAGAGGAGCCTGGCAGGCTACAGTCTGTGGAGTCACAAACAGTTGGACACAACTTAGTGACTAAACAACAACAATATTCCATTGTATGATGTACTAGCTTATCTATTCATGTACTGGAGGACATCTTGGTTGCTTCTAAATTTGGGCAATTATGAATAAAGTTGATGTAAGCATCAAGTACAGTTTTTTGCATAAACATAAGCTTTCAAATCCTTTGAGTAAATACCAAGGCATGCAATTGCTAGATCATATGGTAACAGTATGTTTACTTTCATAAGAAATTGTCAAACTGTCTTCCAAAGTGGTTATAACATTTTGCACTGTCATCAGCAATGAGTGAGAGTTCCTGTTGTCTCATAGCCTCACCAGCCATTTCGTGTTGCTAGTGTTTTGGATTTTGGCCGTTTGATAGATGTGTAAATAATCACTTTTTATATTTGTTTCTGGAAGTAAAACTCAAAGGCTACTGAAATATATACACCAGAAAACAATACTTTTAAAATCAAAAGAGAAACAAACAGAATTAAAAGTGCATAAATGTATAAATATATCTTTCTAAACCAATAAAAGCCCAAAAGTGTGGCCTTTGTGGGATCAGGGTTCTTAGGGGAATAGGGCTGGTTGGGAGACATTGCCTTACACAAATTCCCCAGAACCCTTTCTTGGAAATGTTTCACTTTGCTTCAGTACTGCCTAGCACTAGAGAAATCTACAAACTTTCTAATTGCCCTTGAAGATGGTTGCTTCCTGGAACCACCTTGTAAGTTATGAAAACAGACAACCAGGATATTTTCATCTATCCCATGGCAGGCACCTGAGAGACAGCTGCCCCAGCTGCAAACCCATTGGAAGACCTTCAGGTCCCTACTACAAAATAATTCTGGCAATTTTCAGGGTCCCTAAAGGACAACACACACCTTTAGCTTGTCCAACTTGTGGTCCACTCTGACCCCAGGTTAGTAGCTGTCCTTGACCAGTACTTGCCAGCCTTGCCCACATAGTTTAAAATGGTCTCTATGCATGGTGTCAGTATTTCAATCAAATCAAACCCACAAGGCTTCAATGTACCAGCTTATTACATGGCCAACAATATTTTGCTTGTGGAATCAAAACAGTGATTATCAATGAAAAGAAGAATTACTGATTCTATTAAATATGACAGCATATAATACAATATCATGCAGTATTAATATATTTATACACTGGGGTCCCCAACGTTGAAGAATGTGAGTCTGGAGTGAAATAGCCAGCAACGTCTCTGAGATAGGTTTTTCTCTTTCCCCAGAAACCACCACAGAGGTTTCCCTAGACTCAAAGACTGCCTTCTCCCTCATTCAAGGTACTTCTCAAAATCAAAAATGAAAACACAGGATTCTCGAGAGCTCTTATGACATCCGCTTTAATGTCCACTCAACCAGATTTTTTTTTTAAAGTGCAGAAAGTTCCCTATTAGCTTATGAAAACTCCCTTTGAAACTCCTTAATTCTATTGCAGATGGGTGATTTAAGCAGGGCTTGCAGTTTATCTTCAGTGACAACCCAAGGAGTTGTGTATTATTTCACTTAACAGATTACAACAAAGGTAAGTGACCTCCCAAACCTGCTCAGATGATGCTGTGGGGCGAGGATTTAAACCCAGATGTATCTGACTCCAAAGATGTGTTTTTCTTATAATATCATTTGATTTCAAACACAGAAGCCTCAGTTTAATCTGCCTACCAGTGAGTCTGGTCAAAAACTTGGGCACACAGGGAAGTGTGTCCTAAAATGCTTCTTTTTTTCATACTTATATTTGCTTGTTTTATTGCAGTATAGTTGATTTACAGTTATTATATAGGTTTCAGGTGTACAACATAGTGATTTAGCATTTTTAAAGATTATAATCCATTTATTGTTACTATAAACTATTAGCTATATGCATTGTGTTGTGCAATATATTCTTGTAGCTTATTTATTTCCTACATAGTAGTTTGAACTTCTTAGTCTCCTTCCCGTCTTGCTCCTTGCCTCTTCCCTCTCTGCACTGATAACCACTAGTTTGTTCTCTGTATCTGTGAGCATGTTTCTTTTTTGTTTTTTTGTTACTAGTTTTATCTTTTAGATTCCACATGTGATATTATATAGTATTTGTCTTTCTCTGCCTGACTAAGCATACTTTCCTCCAAGTCTATCCATGTTGTTGCAAATGGCAAATTTTCACTCTTTTTAATGGTTGAGTAGTAGTCCATTGTGTATGTGTGTGTGTGTGGTGTGTACCACATCCTCCTTGTCCATTCATCCATTGATGGACACTTAGATTGCTTCCATATCTTGGCCCTTGTAAATAAACACTGGGAAGCATATATCTTTTCAACACTGGGATGCAAATATCTTTTGAATTCATGTTTTCATTTTCTTTGGATATATATCCAGGATTGGAACTTCTGGATCATACAGTAGTTCTATTTTTAGTTTTTTGATGAACCACCATACTGTTTTCCACAGTGGCTGTACCAACTGACATTCCCACCAACAGTGTACAAGTTCCCTTTAATCCATATCTTCCCCAACATTTGTTATTTGTGGTCTTTTTAATGATAGTCACTCTGACGGGTATGAGGTGATACATCATCGTGCTTTTGATTTGCACTTTTCTGGTGATTACTGATGCTGAGCATCTTTTCATGTATCTGCTGGCCATCTGTATATTTTCTTTGGGGAAATGTCTGTTCAGGTCTTCTACCCATTTTTTAAATTGGATTGTTTGGGGTTGGTTTTTTTTTTTTTTTTGATGTTGAGTTGTATGAGCTGTTTATATTTTGGATATTAACCCCCTGATGATCATATTGTTTATAAAATGCTTCATGTTTAATTAGACTTTACTTACCGTGAAAAACTCTTCCATCAGTTTTCATACCCTTACCACTTCCCAGAGCAGTGAAGATTGCCTCTCCCTGCTGGTACTCACAGCACTTATTGTTGGGGAAGTGACAGCCTGAGAAGAGATGAAAGTCCCTAACATCCCAGAATGTCAGAGTCAACCACCAGCATAAGCCTCTTTGATCTATCTCTGCTCACAAGCAAGCTGGAAAAGAGCACTAGTTTAATTTTTCCAGGACAAGACCCACAGCCAGGTGGCAAATGAGTATATGGTGATGCTAATTCATGCCTACTTCCTTCCTTCATTCTATGACCTCAGTCACATCCAGCTACTCTCTGTCCACAAGCAAAGCAGGCTGTGTGCATCTCCAGGGAAGTGGACCATGTGATTTCCTGCCAGAGGTGGTTCCCCTCCACCCGGGTTGGGACTTGGTGTCAGTGGGGTCATCCCTGAATGAACAAGGTAGGACAACACTAAAATAAAACTCTCGCTTCGCATCTGACCACCTCCCAGACTAGAGCTGTTGGCTCACAAAGGCAAGAGTCTAAGCGTGGCTAGTGGCTGGAGAAACGACTCAGCCCAGCGCCCATGCAAGACATGTTCATTCATGGTGTCTGCCTTTCCAGCCTGTGAAGAATGGAGGGATATGTGTGCTAAGATACAGCCTCCCTCAAATGCTCCCCTGAACATGTGCTGACAACAGGGATTCTTTATTCCTTGTGGAAAACGTTTTTGCCACATGATAAAGCCTTACCTTTGATTTGGATGTTCTGTGCAGTGTCTCCTTTTAACTGAATTCAAAACAAAATCCTTCCAGAAGTCCCTCTTGCAGACTCTTCCATGAACAGGCCGGGAGGCAAGCTGCACAGTCACTGCTGAGATCAACATCCCTGGGTCCACCCTGAGGGATACAGAGTGATGTCTCTCCACAAACTTAAGCCACTCTCCCTGTCTTCCAGGTTAGTAAAGAAGCCTGAACAATGTAGGGAAGTCATCCCCAAGGTTTTCTCCAGTTTTGTTCAAAAGGCATAATGGCTGATTAGACAAAAATCACCACTGTGGTCCTTATAAGGTTAGAAGGGCTCCATGGTGCTATCCTTGAATAGGTAGGTTTAATAAGGTTTCCTTTCCTTGTGGGAGAAGGGCTTTGCATTCCCCTTGTTCAGTTTTATCCATCAATATTTCTTTCTGCAATATCTTATTTTTGGTTTTAATGGGCCCTCAATGACCAGTGGGGGCTTCCCAGGTAGCACTAGTGGTAAAGAACCTGCTTACCATTGCAGGAGATGTAAGAGATGCAGGTTCAATGCCTGGGTCTGGAAGATGCCCTGGAGGAGGGCATTGCAACCCACTTTGGTACTCTTGCCTAGAGAATCCCATGGACAGAGGAGTCTGTTGGGCTACAGTCCATAGGGTTGCAAAGAATTGGACACAACTGAAGTGACTTAGCAAGCATGCATGCAATGACCAGGGAAGTCTTGAGAAGACCTGGTAGTTGTGCTTTTGCTATAAGGGTTGGATCTCTAGGCTCCCATATCAGGGTTTCCTGAATAACTGGCTGGCAAAGCCTGCTGTGCTCTCTGGGCCCTGAGCTGGGCCCATCTGCAGCCCTCACCCTCCAGGACTCTGATGGTGCCAGGACTGTGGGCAACAGCAGGACCCAGGTGCTGGGCACTAAGCCCAGACAACAGAGGCTGCAGCAAGGCTGACTGCAGTTTAGGGGGCAGGCAAGAATTAGGTCATATCTGGAAAATACCACTAGACATCTATCAAGCAGTGTGGAGGGAAGGTCAGAGCCAGATCAGTGCAGAGTGACGAGTGAGGGAGTCTATACAGGAAGACAGTATGTGAAAATCAGATGGCACCTTGTCCAGAGTTAGAGTGAAAAACAAACCAGGAAAATGGTCAAAAACAAACCATTGATTTTTGACAAAAGTGTCAATGTAATTCAATGGAAAAAGGATTGTTTTTTCAACAAATGGTGCAGGAACAAGTGTTTAACCCTATACAAAAATGAACCTTGACCATTTCATACATACAATTTAACTTCAGATTGATCTGTAAGGACTAAAGCTGTGAAATCTTTCAGAGAAAACACAGGAGGAAATCTTAGTGAGCTTGAGTTTGCCAAAAATTCTTCAAAAGGATTGAAAAAAATACAAACTATAACAGTGTTATGTACTTAATGTCACTGAACTGTATACTTAAAATTAGTCAAAATAGGAACTTTAGTGTTATGTATATATTTTACCACAATAATCATAATAACAAAAGAGATAGCTTCTCTTCAAATAATTGCCAGAGGGAAAAACCCCACAAAGTGTGAAAGAAAATTCAAAACTTTTGTTCTTTGAAAGGGAACCCTCATACATGCTGATGGGAATGTAAACTGATACAGTCACTATGGAGTTTCCTTAAAAAACTAAAAACAGAACTACCGTATGATTCAACAATCCCACTCCTGGACATACATCCAGACAAAATCATAACTCAAAAAGATATATGCACCCCAATGTTCATTGCAGTACGATTAACAATAGCCAAGACATAGAAGCAACCTAAATGTACATCCATAGATGAATGGATAGAGAAGATATGGCATATATATACAATGGAATATTAGTCACAAAAATTAATTAAATAATGCTATTTGCAGCACATGGATGGATCTAGAGGTTATCATACTAAGTGAAGTAAGCCAGACAGAGAAAGGCAAATATCATATAATATAATTTACATGTGGAATATAAAACATGATACAAATGAACTTATTTACAAAGCAGAAACAGACTCACAGACATAGAAAACAAGTTTACGATTACCAAGGGGAAATGGGGTGGGAGAGGGATAAATCAGGAGTTTGGGATTAACAGATACAATCTACTAGATATAAAATAGATGGACAACAAGGTCCTACTGTATAGCACAGGGAACTATATTCAATATCTCAGAATAAACTATAGTGGAAAGGAATATGAAAAAGAATGGATATATGTATAACTGAATCACTTTGCTGGACACCAGAAATTAACAACATTGTTACTCAACTATGTATGTGTTAGTCACTCAGCGTGTCTGCCCTCTGTGACCCCACAAACTCGTAGCCCACCAGGCTTCTCTGTCCATGGAATTCTCCAGGCAAGAATACTAGAGTGAATGGAAGTATAGTTCTATACTTCCATGAAAAATGAAAAATAAAACTTTCAGTCTTTAAAAAAGACTGTTATAAAAATGAAAAGGTTGCATATGAAAAGTAGCAAAACCTTATCTGACAAAGGACATGTTCTAGAATATATAAAGAACATTTACAACTCAATAAGATGACAAACAATCCAATCTTTTTTAAAATGAGCAAAACATCTGAAAGGACATATCACTAAAATAGATAAACAGATGGCAAATAAGACCTGAAAAGATGCCTAACATAACTAGTCATCAGGAAAATGTAAATTAAAACCACAGTGAGAAACTATATACCTACTAGAATGGCTAAAATTAAAAAAACAAACTATACCAAATGTTGGCAAGAAAGTGGAGCAACTAGAACTCCTCATGCACTGCTGGGAGGGATTTAAAGCAGCACAAGTGCTTTGGAAAATAGTTTGGCCATGTCTTATAATATTAAATATATATCTACTATGAGATCTAGCCATTCAACCTCTAGGTACTTACCCTGTAGAAATACAAGCATATGTCCACAAAAGACTTGTACCTGAGCTTTCTTAATAGTTTTATTTCTAATCCTCAAAAATTGGAAGGAATTCAAATGTCCATCAAGAGGCGAATGTATGAACAAATATAGTATAGTGTAGAGGGGAACATTATTCAGCAATAAGAAGGAATTGACACATGCAATAACATGGATGAACCTCAAGATAATTATGCTGAAAGAAGTCAGACCAAAAAAAAGAAAAAAACAACATGCTGTCTGTTTCCATATATAAAATTCTAGAAAATGCAAATTAATCTATACAGATGGAAAGCAGAAAATTGGTTGCCTAGGAACAAGGTTGGGGGGAGTGAAGGGTGGATTACAAAGGAGCATAGGATGCTTCGGGAAGTGATAGACATATTCATTATCTTGATTATAGCAATGGTTTCATGGTTGTATACATATGTCAGGACTCATCAGTTTGTATTGTTAAATATGTATAGTTAATTGTATATCAATTATAATTTAATAAAGCCTTTACAAAGTAGATGGAAGAAAGAAAAACCCACCCTCTGTCATCAATAGGCAATACAGGGTCATGGCTAGATGTGGGCCCTGGAGGCTTCTCTAGGCTTGGATTCAGGATCTATGTAAGACTTACTGGTGAAGTGAAAGTCACTCAGTCATGTCCAACTCTTTGTGACCCCATGGACTGTACAGTCCATGGAATTCTCTAGCCAGAATACTGGAGTGGGTAGCCTTTCCCTTCTCCAGGGGATCTTCCCAACCCAGGGATTGAACTCAGGTCTCCCACATTGCAGGCGGACTCTTTACCAGCTGAGCTACAAGGGAAGCCCGAGAATATTGGAGTGGGTAGCCTATTCTTTCTCCAGCATATCTTTCTGACCAGAAATCAAACCAGGGTTTCCTGCATTGCAGGCAGATTCTTTACCAACTGAGCTATGATCTTGGCCAAATCATGTGATCTCGCTAAAGCCTGCTATCCTCACCTGGGAGTGGGGATGATAACAGTGCTGTGAAATTTTATAAAGTACTTGGAACAGCAGCTCAAGTGTGGGAAATGTTGGGATCGTCACTGTCATAATCATCCTTTGTAAAGCTGATGATTGAAATGCAAGACAGACAGACAGACACTGGAGATCAGCATCCAGGCAGGTGTGTGGAGGGGAGTCTGTGAGAAGTCAAGAATTCAGGTCTGACAGGGATATCCAGAAGTCCCACTGCCTCAAGGAATGGTGTTTTAGGACAAACATCTGACTAACCAGGTTTAGCAGGTCTAGAAGCTGCAAGAAAAAGACAGACACCTTGTTGGTATCACATTAGACACAGTAGAAAACAAACTTTTTTCTCCGTCCCTCTTGCCCTGACAGTGGCTTTCTTACATATCAGAGGGATTACCTTTCAGTGTTCCAGTGCTTTCCAGTCAACCACCCCTTGTGTTTTACACCCCTCATGTCTTGCACTAGATCTTGGGGTACCACCCAAGACAGTTAGCATTGCTTCAGCTTCTCTCTGGTCTGGGCGATCAGAGCACTCACCGAGCTTTAGTCCCTGCCCAGAACAGCAACAGGGCAGTGGTAATGCCATCAGCTGACCACTCATAGTAAAGGCAGTAAAATCTAGAGAAATGGAAGACTTTGGAGGAAATACTGAACTGGTGCATGTGGAGGGTGAGAAGGGAAGATGGCCGGTTAGAAACTGGAGGCAGTTCTCCAGGATCCATCACCAAGCCATATAAGCATAAATCCAAAATATCAAGTAAACAAAAAACCCATGAAATCAGCAGTCAGGGCTGTGGTGGGATCCAGCTGGCCAAAAGCCTGGGCCCAGGCAATTTCATTCTCTGGGACAGGTTCCTTCCTACAAGGGGAAGGAGGAAGGGAAAAGTGGGAGAAGAATCATTCTAATTAATAAAGAGGTGAGTCAGGCCAGTGCATCCATCCAGTGCTGCATGGTGGAGGGGCATCTCAGCCACAGCGAAGAACCACAGCAAAGGACAAGGGGTCTTAAGAGCTCATGACTCAAAATCCAGCTGCACTGCTATGCTGGTTGCACTCCATTTGCACACATACACACACTTGTCCCCTCCTCCTCCATCCTGCTGTGTGCCTGGCTGACTGACCCCTTTAGGCTGCATCATCTGGGGTCTGGATGGGTTTGGCCAATGGGAGCTTCCGGGCAGATGGGAGATCAGGAGAAATGAGAGTCGGGGTATTTCTTCTCTGTTCCTTCCTTGCTTTGAATCCTGGTCCTGGCAGTGGCTGGGTCCCTCTGTGATTCTAGGTCGACCTCCATGGGTCCAGTTCTCACGCATCTCTGGTCCCTCTCTTTCCACTCCTTGATCTTTTAGGCTTGTAGGTGTTCAGAACATCTTGTGGTTGCTCCTGTCTAGGTGCCTTATCAGTCTTAACCTTGCCCTCGCCTTGTGAAGTGAAATCTCTTTGTTTGAACCATCTTCAGTGGATCCACTTGTTAGCTGTATAATAACTGGAGACAGTCACTCCCCAGGCTCCACTTTTTCATTTGTGGTGGGGACACCAGAGGATGTGAGGACTCGAGGTTAATGTACATGGTTAGCCACTCCTGATCTCCTGGGAAACATTCTAGTGGAGGACCCTCAGGATGTGACTCTTGCATTCTGTAGGTCTCCTAGTCCTTTCTCCTGCCCCCTCTCCAGTCTTTTATCCCCTTGGATAAACCCTGCTCACTCAGAGCGAAGGAGAGAAGAAGAACATCCCTCTGGTGCCTCATCACACATGGGAATACAGGAGGGGCACTCTGCCAGCCCCCACATCAACCTTGCCCTGCCAAAATCAGCCTGCCCGGAATAAGAAAGTAACCGCAGCAGAGAAAGGTAAAGCCAAACCAGAAAACACAGGGACTGAGTGTTTCAACCAACACAGGCCTGCAGCGTCCTTGCGGAGTCCTGTTTATGAGGCAGTAAACTATTTTAAATGCTGTAGTTTGGAACCCGCAAGGTCTCCTTGAATGGCTTATGAGAAGGTACTGCGAATAAGAGCTCCAGGAAGACTGGAGGGGGAGATTAGGGCACCTTTGCCTCGAAGCTGCAAGTTTCTGGGGGAGGACGGAGGCTCCATGGGGAGCAGCAGAGTCTGGAGAGAAGAGGATGCCAGAACGGGGGGTGCCCCTGGGGAAGTCTCCAGGGTTCAGGCAGGGCAGCCAGAATCACAGGTGCAAAAGGCCAATTCTGTGTGCTCTGCAGAGTTGTGAGGAAGATACTGTTTCCAGCAGGCAAGAGGGCCATGGTGTGGTATTCAAAAGCATGGCACGGGGTCTGAGCTGAAATCCTGGTTTGGCCATTTGCTTATTGAATGACTTTGGCAAAAGTACTTACCCTCTCTGTGGCTCAGTTTGGTCACCTGAAACATGGGGATGATAATAGCAATAAGTGAGCTTCCCTGGTCGCTCAGATGGAAGAATCTGCCTGCAATGCAGGAGACCTGAGTTTGAATCCCCTGGGTTTTCTCCATGCCTGGAGAATCCCCATGGACAGAGGAGCCTGATGGGCTACAGTCCATGGGGTCACAGAGAGTCAGACACGACTGAGTGACTAAGCACACACATGCCTGTGTGATCGAGTTTCTGATGATTACATTAGATAATATTCATTATGTACCCAGCATGGGACTTAGCACATGTTAAGTGCTCAAAAAATTAGCTATTATCAATGTTATCACCATATCCATCTGTTTCCATCTACCTTTTCCCAGCTCCAAAGACAGCAAGGGTTGCGAGGAGATTAGCACGTACTATCTTGAACACTAATTTCTGGGAAGGTGATATAGCAACAGAAATTCCAGGTCCAGATCAACTCCCACAGCCCAGCAGGGTCCAGTGGCTGCTGGAGTGAAAGGGCAGAAACTGGAGAGAGGGCTTCCCTGGTGGCTCAGTGGTAAAGAATTTGCCTGCCAACGCAGGAGACATGGGTTTGATCCCTGATCTAGGAAGATCCCACATGTACATGGGATGCTCCACATCCCTTGGAGCAACTGAGCCCATGAACCATAACTACTGAACTACTGCAACTACTGAACACATATGCTGCAACTACTGAAGCCTGCTCGCCTTAGAGCCTGTGCACTGCAACAAGAGAAGCCACTGCAATGAGAAGCCTGTGCGCCATGAGAGTGGCCCCAACTAGCTGCAACCGGAGAAAAGTTTACACAGCAATGAAGACCCAGCAGAGCCATAATAAATAATTTTTTTTTTTTTAAAAAGAAAAGAAACTGGGGAGAGTAAAGTGGCCAGTGGCAAGTGAGCTACATACAAACAACCCCACAACAGTGCTGGTGGTCCCTTTGGGGCAGGACCTTAGGAACTCTTTGACACAGGACTGGCAAAACTGGACACAACTATGCACTCCTTTGTAGAAGGGAAAATAGTCGGGAGAGGGTCTCAGTTTTGAAAACCCATCATCACCAATAAGAAATACAATCTGCTGATGATAGAAAGAAGCTGTATAACAAGAAAGAGGGTCGTGCCAAGGGAAGAGGCCAGCTGGTGCCCAGGAGGGTTTCCAAGGCCATAGCAAACCTTGATGAATTTCCCAAGGTCTGAGACTCTCCCTCATCAGGCTCCAAAACTTGATGTTGTCAACAGGCTGAGGGTGGATTCTCTTTTAGGGGTAGATTAACTTCAACCAGAGTAATAAAACACTGGTACACAGATCAAAATGCTAATTCATTCTTCTTTCTTCCCTTATTTATAATATTTAATGAATACCTATAAATAAAAGTCTCTAATCTAATAGAACATATATTTTAGTTGGGGAGAAAAAAAAATATATCTATCCAGAGAATCAGAAAATAAGCCACAGACTGGGAGAAAATATTTACAAAAGATATTTCTGAGAAGGAATGTTAACTAAAATGTTGAAAAAAGGACTCTTAAAATTCAGTAATAAGAAAATGAATACAATTAAAAACTGGAGGAAAAATCTGAACAAATAGATACCTCACCACAGAAAATGCAGATGGAAAATAAGCATATGAAAAGAGGCCCAACATCACCTGTCATTAGGGAACTGTGAGTTAAAACAGCAATGAGATACCTCTACACCACTATTAAGAATGGACAAAATCAGAAATAATAACAACACGAGGTGCTGGTGAGGACCTGGATCAACAGGAACTCACATTCATTGCTGATGGGGATTATAAAATGGAACAGCCACTCTGGAAGGCAGTTTGCCAGTTTCTGACAAAACTAAACATGCTCTTAGACATGCTCTTAGACACACCCAAAGGAGTGGAAAACTTAGGTCCACACAAAAGCCTGCACCCAAAATTTACAGCAGCTTTATTCATAACTGCCCAAACTTGGAAGCAACCAAGATGTTCTTCCAAAGGGGAGTGGATAAATAAACTGTGGTACATCCAGACAATAGAGTATTATTCAGCAATAAAAAGAAACGTGTTAATAAGTCATGCAAAGACACGGAGGAGAGTTAAATGCATATTACTAAGTGAAAGAAGTCCATCTGAAAAGGCTACATATTGTATGATTCCAACCACATGACATTCTGGAAGAGGCAAAACTATGGCTGTAGTAAAAAGGTCAAAGTTTGCCAGGAGTCTGGGGGAAGCAGGGAAAAACAGGCAGAGCACAGAGAATTTTTAGGGCAATAAAACTACTCTAAATGATCCTATACTGTTGGCTATATGCCATTACAAATTTGTCAAAACCCATAAAATGTACAACAAAAAGAGTGCTTATGTAAATTATGGACTTTGGTCAATACTGAGGAAATAAATGTGTCACACTGGTGCATATGGGAAGGGCAGGAAGGGAGGGCTTATGTGGGAACGTTCCATACCTTCAGTTCCACTTAGCTTTGAACCCCAAACTGCTGTAAACAAGAGTCTGTTAATTTTTTCTGGTGGGGGACTGCTGCTCTGTGTGGTACAAGGGATCCTACTTCCCTGACCAAGGATTGAACCCATGCCCCATGCAGTGGAAGTGCAGTCTTAACCACTGGACAACCAAGAAAGTCCCTGTTAATTTTTTTAATCTGTAAATAGCTAACAGAGAATGATAAACACCAGGGTTAGGTGTGGGGAATATGAGGAAGAAGGGCCACTTAGCTAAAGTAAGGCCACCTCCTTAGAGCCAAGATCAGAGGCATTTCAGGCAAAGGGAATGGCAAGGATGCGAGTCCTGAGTAAGCGCCCAGCAGGCTGGAACCCCCGCCTCTATGTGCCGGCGCCCCTTTTCCCTGCAGGCACCCAGTGCAGGAAGGTGAGTTACAGGAAGAAGGCTGTGTGGTGAGCAAGGAGCCACAGCAAAGGAGGAAGTGACCCCAGGCAGTGACCCGGCAGAGGACAGCAATGGCCTCTTGCCAGCCCAGGCCACCCCCTGCCCGGGGCCAAGATGCCCGTAGATGAAGGCCGCGCCCCACAGGCAGTTCCGGAGGCTCTGTCCCCTCGCTCTTGCCATCCACACACCCTTTCTCCAGGTTGGTTAATGCAAATTAGTCCGCTACCATTAAATCTTGCCTGGGCAAATTATCCAAATAATTTGACCTCTCTGTGTCTGTTTTTTTGTCTACAAAATAAGGAGAGTAAGAGCTAGCTTGTGGGGCTCTGGGGTGGAAAGGAGTCAGTGGAGTAAAGAAGCTTTGGAAAGCCCCTTGTGCTGGAAGTAGCCACTCAATAGTCGGTTAGTTTAATTGCTGTTATCCACATTATTTTGACTATTCTGGCCCAATCTGTGAGCCTTGTCAGCAATTTAAGAAATGACAGTAGATAAAGTACAGACTTTGTTCAAATTTCACAAAATTTTATGCTAGTGTCCATTATTTGTTTTCATACCTTATTCAGGACTCCATGTTGTATTTCACTGCATTGAGCGGCTTCAGCTGCAGGCAACAAATTCTGGTAAATTCTCTTTTCATTTTTATTCTTTTACAAATATTTTTTAATTTTCCTTGTTATGGCTTCTTAGATACACTCATCATGTAAAAGTGGACATTTAATTTCCAAGTACATGAAATTTTGTTTAAAGTATCTTTAATATTAATTTCTCATTTTGATACTAATTTCTCATTTAAATGCTTTCTTTGCCAACAGCCTCTGTGTTTTTTTCAGTCTAACTTTATTGAACCTTTCGATGGCTAAGTTGAAGATCTCTCTTGGTAAGTGTCACACTGCACTTTAAAATGTGTGGGTTATTTTCAAATATCTTTAGATATTGATTTCTAACATAATTCCACAGTGATAAGAGAACAGATTCTGTATGATTTCAATACCTTTAGATGATGAAATTTTTGTACCTTGTTTTATGTCCCTGAGTATGTTCCAGTGTCTCCTAGTTTATGTCTCCTAGTCTCCTTTACAGTCTATGGGAACTTGAATAGGATTTGTATCCTATTGTTGTGTGAATATTATATAAATCTTAATTATATTGAATTGGTTCACAGTGCTTTTCAAGTCTACTATATCCTTCTACTTCTCTGTATATTTATTCCATTAATTTTTGAGAGTTTGATATTGAAGCTCCAACTAAAAAGCTTAATTTATCTACTTAAATAATTGTAGTATATAGTGAAATTATATATAATCTTGTTCTGTATTTTCCAAGTCTCCTGTAAATGTGTTACAAGCATTTTTAAATTACTTTCATAATTTAAAAACATAAAAATTTGTTGATGTTTGACAGAAAACAACAAAATTCTGTAAAGCAATTATCCTTCAATTAAAAAATAAATAATTTTTTTTAATTAAAATTAAAAAAAACAGCAGTAGAGCACAGGAATGACCCACAGGCATGGCTCTGGGCACATGAATGATCTGCACAACTCCAGGCAAGTTATTAATGTTTAAACTCTGCCTCAGTTTGCCCACCTGCATAATGGTCCACATAAAGCTGTTAGAACAGTGCCTGGTAACTGGTGGGGGTCCAGATGCCCACTGCTGTCATATGCCATATTTTTTACTTCCATTTTTGACTTCTAGGAGACAGTTTCCATGGAAAGAAATCTGAGCTAACCTGTTGGGGAGGTCATACAGCGAGAAAGAGACCCTGGAGGATAAGAAGCCACATAGGAAAGAACCAAGGTGCCCCAGTGGACAGCCAGCACCCAGGCATGTGAGTGAGGCCATCTTGATTCTTAAGATGCCATGGCTGACACCAGATAAAGCAAAGATGAGTGTCCCAGCCAAGCCCTACCCAAATTCCTGCCTGCCTAAAATTCTGAACAAATGACCATTCTTCTATGCCACTGGGTTTGGGGTGGTTTGCAATATGTATACATTTATATTTAATATATATGTATATGTATACATACATAAATAACTAAAAATAGCTCAGTGGTAAAAAATTCACCTGCCAAGCAGGAGACCTGCCAAGTAAAAGACAAGGGTTTCAATCCTTGCGTCAGGAAGATCCCCTGGAGAAGGAAATGGCAACCCACTCCAGTATTCTTGCCTGGGAAAATCCCATGGACAGAGGAGCCCGGCAGGCTACAGCCCATTGGGTCACAAAGAATTGGCCATGACTGAGCAACTAAGCAGCAGCATAATAAATAAATACATAAAACACACCACAACTGCATCCATTATGTGTTGATTTTCTAGTTTTATTCTCACAGGCCAATCTTACATCTCCTTTATATCTCATCTATACAATCAGTAAGGGAGCTCATATTTTCTGGTAATAAATCAAAGTGTGAAATAATCCAGGAAAGCTAAGAAGGTGTGGTCTCTGCTCTTAGGAAACTTGAAGCTAAAATGGCCTTAAAGGAAAATAAAAGGTACCATGGAATACAGAATAAAAAGACCAATCCCTCACATTTGCATAATGTTTTGGACTTTCTAAGAGTCATCAGAAATCACATGATTTTCCATCAAAGCACCTAACAGCAAACAGTTAACACTGGCTGACCATTTCCCATTTGCCCAGCCCTCACCGGAGCATTTACATGTTATCACAATGGACCAAGCTGTACTTTGCAAAAATGGCTGTCATGGGACTTCCCTGGCAGTCCAGTGGTTAATACTCTGTGCTTACACTGCATGGGGTACAGGTTCAATCCCTGGCCAGGGAATTAAGATCCCACATGCCGCACGGTATGACCAAATAAAACAAAAAATAACCAAAAAAAATGGCTGCAAGAATACATCCCATCCTCCATGCTCTTCTTCTGACACGATGTCACCATTCTTCTCATTCCACAGCAAGAGAAGCCACTGAGACGAGAAACCCATGCCCTGCAACAAAGTATAGCCCCACTCACCACAAGTAAGAGTAGCCCTCACTTCCTACAGCTAGAGAAAGCCTGCACACAGCAACGACAAGCCAGCACAGCAAAAAATAAATAATAAATAAAATAAATTTTAAAAAAAAAAGAAAGAGAGAGAGAACTGAGCTCCTCTTATCCACAGCTGTATCCATAGGATCTAGCAGATGATACCTGCTCAGTAAGAGTTTATTCAATGAATGAACATATCAACCCTCTTGAATATCACAAACTGCTGGAAGAGGTCAGTGAGGTAGGCACTCTTTTCATATTTGTAGATAAGAAAGACTGAGCCTAGTGATGTCAGGAGACTGGCCTAAAGCTACACTTCCAGCACCTGTAAGAGTAAGGTTAGATCCCTAGTCCACTGACTCCTCCAACTGGCGCCCTTTCCCTGTGCCATGCTGATGTTAAGTAGATCCCATGTACATAGCTCTTTGTAATTGTCCTGAACTGGGGTGGAAACCTGGAATGAGGGCATCCAGATGAATCCAAGCCTGGCATCCTTCCTGAAACAAGTAGTCTTTACATGAGATGTTGGAGCAAGCATGGAATATGGCCTGATTCTGAGAGCTGAAGAGGGAATTCCAGGGGGAAAAGAAGCTTTCTGAGTGACTTCTAGTCTAAGTGAACTGGACACATGTGTAGTTGACAGTGGCCTTGCTAGTTAAAGAGAATAAGCAAGAGAAGTCTGGGATGAGCAAAGGTAAGGAATTGAGGGCTCTAGAGAGGCAGAGGGGCTCCTCTATTGAGCTTGACATATGCAGAAATGCTGAGTTTTCCACCTTCTAGCCCAAAGTAACTGGCTATCCAAAGGGGATGCTGGCCACAGGAAGAGATCTCTGTTCCCAGAGCACCAAGATCCAGATGAGGAAGATGAGGTGATTCCATCTGTCCTGAAAAGAGAGATGACAGACCAAGGGAGGGGAGAAGTGCTCTGTATTCTCTCCTTTATTCTCTTTCTTCTAGGCTTCCTGAATTTGACAGTCTCCATTTTCTTACCAATGGAGGGTAAAATGACCACTAAGATTTCTTTTGAATCTTGGCAACAGAGCTCAGGCTTTTTTAGCATGCAGTAAAAATGGAATTTGCCTCGGTAACAAGTAAATTAAATCCTGGTTGACTTGGAGTTTAATACCTTGGCCTTTCGAAGTTCACTTACTGAGTGATTTACTTTCTTAGCTCCTTTAACCCAATATACTCAGCAGCTGACCTTCCAGTGGATGCCATTTATCTTACCTCAATGATACAGATCACGGACAGTCCTGAACATGGGTCTCAAAAATTATTCATAAAGATTAAATGTGCTTTAGTCATGCAGACCATGGAGCAGTGAAAGGCAGCTGGGGTGGTAAGAGTGCTGGGGTGGTCTCAGGAGTCAGGGAGGCCAGTCCCAATCGTGACTGTGCACTAAACTTCTTGAAGCCTCAATTTTCCCATCTGTCAAAATGGGAATCATATCATGTTAGCACAGAAGACTACGCCCTAAAAGTGAAATTCCATACTAAAGTACTCAACTTGACTTCTTAAGAACTTACTATTTTCCTTAAACAGATTGAGATCCCCAGTGGAAAGTGCAACGGAGTCCCTATTTTCAAGACTCCCTATCTACTACAAGAGATAAGACAGAACAGCAGCCAGTAAAGGCTGGCAAGAGTGGCGGGGTACACTGCAGAGGCAATAAATGCTGTGATCAGTAAAGAAGGCTGCACGGAGAAGGCGAGACAATGTGGGAACTGAAGATTAGGCAAAACGTGGGTAGACAGACAAAAGTCATATGGATTTAATGTATAGTAAAATCAACAATACATAGTTTATTATTACATAAACATTAGTATATTTAAAGCTATGTGTGCAATAGTCCCTCAGTCATGTCCAACTCTGCGACCCATAGACTGTAACCCGCCAGGCTCCTCTGTCCATAGGATTTTCCCAGGCAAGAATACTGGAGTGGGTAGCCATTCCCTTCTCCAGGTGATCTTCCCGACTCAGGGATTGAACTTGGTTCTCCTACAATTCAGGTAGTTCAGTTCAGTTCAGTTGCTCAGTCATATCCGACTCTTTGTGACCCCATGAACTACAGCACACCAGGCCCCCCTGTCCAACACCAACTCCCAGAGTTTACTCAAACTCATGTCCATTGAGTCGGTGATGCCATCTAACCATCTCATCCTCTGTCGTCCCCTTCTCCTCCTGCCCTCAATCTTTC
Organism: Cervus canadensis; assembly: GCF_019320065.1. Taxonomy (NCBI): domain Eukaryota; kingdom Metazoa; phylum Chordata; class Mammalia; order Artiodactyla; family Cervidae; genus Cervus; species Cervus canadensis. The sequence continues at coordinate 28,572,160 of NC_057390.1, forward strand.
CCAGCATCAGGGTCTTTTCAAATGAGTCAGTTCTTCGCATCAGGTGGCCAAAGTATTGGAGTTTCAGCTTCAGCATCAGTCCTTCCAATGAACACCCAGGACTGATCTCCTTTAGGATGGACTGGTTGGATCTTTTCAGTCCAAGGAACTCTCAAAAGTCTTCTCCAACACCACAGTTCAAAAGCATCAATTCTTTGGTGCTCAGCTTTCTTTATAGTCCAATTCTCACATCCATACATGACTACTGGAAACACAATAGCCTTGACTAGATAGACCATTGTTGATGAAGTAGTATCTCTGCTTTTTAATATGCTGTCTAGGTTAGTCATAACTTTCCTTCCAAGGAGTAAGCTTCTTTTAATTTCATGGCTGCAATCACCACCTGCAGTGATTTTGGAGCCCTCCAAAATAAGGTCAGCCACTGTTTTCACTGTTTCCCCATCTATATGCCATGAAGTGATGGAACCAGATGCCATGATATCTTAGTTTTCTGAATGTTGAGCTTTAAGCCAACTTTTTTACTCTCCTCTTTCACTTTCATCAAGAGGCTCTTTAGTTCTTCTTCACTTTTTGCTATAAGGGTGGTGTCATCTACATATCTGAGGTTATTGATATTTCTCCCAGCAATCTTGATTCCAGCTTGTGCTTCTTCCAGCCCAGCATTTCTCATGATGTACTCTGCATATAAGTTAAATAAACAGGGTGACAATATACAGCCTTGACATACTCCTCCTTTCCCTATTTGGAACCAGTGTATTGTTCCATGTTCAGTTCTAACTGTTGCTTCCTGACCTGCATACAGATTTCTCAAGAGGCAGGTCAGGTGGTCTGGTATTCCCATCTCTTTCATAATTTTTCACAGTTTATTGTGATCCACATAGTCAAAGGCTTTGGCATAGTCAATAAAGCAGAAATAGATGTTTTTCTGGAACTCTCTTGCTTTTTTGATGATCCAGGGATGTTGGCAATTTGATCTCTGGTTCCTCTGCCATTTTAAAATCCAGCTTGAACATCTGGAATTTCACGGTTCACGTATTGCTGGAGACTGGCTTGGAGAATTTTGAGCACTACTTTATCAGCGTGTGAGATGTGTTCAATTGTGTGGTAGTTTGAGCATTCTTTGGCATTGCCTTTCCTTGGGATTCTTTACCATCTGAGCCATCAGGCAAGCCATTTAAAGCTATACTATATTCAAAATATGAAGCTGCTTCATTGGTAGATTATTATTTGTTTAAGAATATTTCTACCACCCCTACACTGTCCTTCCCTGATGCTCTTCCCTATAGGAAGAGTATACTTCCTATTCCACCAAAGTTAGAGTTGAATATGGCTTCATTTCCCAGTGGGAAGTGATGTACATCATATCCAAAAGCTGTGAAAGCCATTGAGTAATTCCTCACTGTTCTTTTCCTCTCCCAGAAGGTAAACACGCCCCAGAGAGGTCCTAGCTCCACAGCCCAAGTCTAAGAATGAAGAAGACATGGAACAAAGTTGAATAATGAACAGTAAGATGAGTGAGAAATAACCCTGTATGACTGAGATTGCCTGTTATGCAGCATAATTTTGTCTAAGCTGACCAATGCAAGCTTCATATAGAAAAAACTGACATCATCAGATGCATTCCTCCTGCACGTCTCTTATACTCTCAATACTCCACTACAACACCGTTACACTTCTGACACCAGATGTATGGGTTTTTCACACATCAAACAATTCTGGAGGAGGGGAGAAGGATAAATTATGAGTTTGGGATTAACATATACACACTACTATATATAAAATAGAACCAATAAGGACCTACTGCATAGCAGTATACTCCTATAAGGGACAAGAATCTGAAAAAGAATACATACATACATACATATATATATATATATACACAAAAAAAATACATACATATATATATATATATACACACCAAAAAATACTGAATTACTATGTCATATACCTGAAACTAACACAACTTTATAAATTAACTATGCTTCAAATACACACACACACACACACACACACACACACACACACATATAAGATTATAAAAACAATTCTGTGACACCAGGAGGGTGTCCTAAAATGTAATTGAATTCTGAAACTATTTTCCTAGAAAAAGCATCAGATCCCACAGGTTAAGGGCTCAGTCCAACAAGATTGCCCCCCATCCCCTCTTCAGACACCAGCTGCAAGTCCAGGTTGTCACTGTGATGCTGAATGACCAGCTATATAGATCATAAATTCCCACAACCCCATCCTCAGGCTTGATTCATTTCCTAGAGAGGCTCACAGAACTCAGGAAAACATTTTACGTACTAGATCTTCGGTTTAATATAAAAGGATGTAACTCAGGAACAGACAGATGGAAAAGATACACAGGGCAAGACACAGAGAAGGGGTACAGAGCCTCTGGGCCATTCTCCTGAATCTTTACCTGTTCACCAACCTGAATTGTCTCTGGACCCTGTATTTTTGGGTCTCATAGAGTCTTCATTATACAGGCACAATTGATTAAATCATTGATCATTGACTTTAATCTTCCCTAGAGGTGGAAGGGGAGCTGAAAGCCTTCAAATCATGACTGGTGTCCCTGGCAACTAGGTCACCTACCTGTTTTCTGAAAGTCACCACACTAGCATAAACTCAAAAGTGGTTGAAAGAGGTTTGTTATGAATAACAAAAGACACCTTTATCACTCTAATAACTTAGGAAATTTCAAGAATTTTAGGAGTTCTTAGCCCAAAAAAGGAAGAATACAAAATCTATATTTTTTTATTATAAATCACAACATCACGATTACTTATTGAGCACCTATGCACTGTATGAAGAGGAGCTGAAAAAGATAATGATGCTTTTTTTAATCATTAAAAGTATTCATAACTACCCTCAGTATTGAACTTCACAGTTTGCAGAACACTGGCATATATTATCTCAGTCAGAGCCAGGAGGTGGGTATTTTCCTCATTTTACAAATAAGGACACTGAAGTTCAAAGTGGCTAAGGCTCACCTCAGTTCACACAGCCAAGCTGGATCTTTGGACTCCCTTGAAAAGCACCTGCAACCCGCCCCTCCCCATCGCCCCCCAACCCTGGCTGAGAGAGCTTAGAGCAAAGGTCAGAGTTGAGACCTGCCTCACAGGTGCTCCAGCACCACCAGAGCTGGGGCTAAAAGCTAGCCATCTACAGGGGTTCTAGAGCTCAGCCCTGGGCTTCAGGCTTCCTTGGCAGATCTCCTTTGTTTTCCAGTCCACTTTACACACTCATTCCGAAGGATTTACTCACCCTGGTGAAGGGGTCAAACCAGGTTTGACCCCCACCCCAGGGTGTGAGAGGATCTCCTCAACTGGCCCCCTCACTTCAGTCTGACTTATTTTCTGTGGTGAGCTCTACGGTTGGGATGCGAGGAGTGAGGGACTTAATATTAGAGGAAGGCAGAGAATGAAGGAAAGGACAGGAAGGGGAACAAAGAATACGGGAGAAAATAAACAAGATGAGTTCCCTGCATGTAGCCTGGAGGTTCCCACTGGTCTGAGGAAATGGAGGTCCTCTACCCTCTTCCATTTCCACCCTAAACCTTTACCTCTCTGGGGTCCTGCACACTGACTAAGGCTCCCCGGTTATGAAACGCGGGACAGAAGTTGCAGAACTGAACCGGTAAGTGAGCCTAGAGCTCAAGGGGGCTTGATAGGAAGTGTTACGTGCATCACCGTCTGCTCTCTCTCTCCTCCTGCATCCGCAGCCTTGGGGCTGGGCTTCCCTGTGTGTTGGTTGACCAGGGCAGGTGACTGGGAGCTATAAGGGTCTTGCTGTTCCTCTCCTATTAATAGCTTCTAGGACCACCAACTGATTGATGAGTGCTGGGCTCAGAACACTGTCCTCACTCAAGTTTGACTCTCATTGGATTCCAGCCACCTTCAGACACAGCCTTTCATACATAACGAAGTGAGTTGAGCTCACATACATCCTCTTTTTGAGCACTTATTATGTACCCCACACTGTTCTGAGTTCTTTACATGGAATTAACTCAATTAATGATCACCTTTCTTATTATTATCTCCATATTACAGGTAAGAAAACTGAAAACTGCCAGTACTCTCTGTAGTAAAATGATCAAAGGAGGTATCCTTAAGACTCCTGAAGGAGCATTGGAGATTGGAAGGACAAAACAAGTGTTTGGTGATCTGGTCAATAAAGGGCCAGCTGGCTGGATGTCTGGAGCCCACCCGCTTTTCTCCAGTGAGAAATAAATTCACATGAGGAATGAGATGTCTAGAAAGAGCTTTGAATTAGGGGTTGGGGGACCTGGGACCCAAACCACAAACCTGTCCCTGATCAATAGAGTAACCTTGAACAAGTCATGTTACCTCTCTGAACCCAGTTTCCCTACCAGTGAAGTGAGAGACCTGGGGTGGGGGCAGCTCACCTCTTTTGATCATTTCACTGTAGATAGTGATGACCCCAGAATTGGTCAGTTTCCTCATCTGCAGTAGGGGTGGAAGTTATGACCTAAGGTTCAGTAACACCTCTAGTTGCTGGCTCTGAGCTCCACAGAGCAGCTGGCAGTGGTGTTCCTAGGAAATGAGCTGGAGGTTGCTACAGTTTGGCAATTTCCCTGAACAGCTGGTGTGGAGAGCAGGGAGGGCAGGACAACCTCTGAGACTCTAGCCAATTGCAGTATATATTAAGGGCAGCCCAGATGGCCGCTAGCCAACAACCCGTGCCAGGTAATTTGCAAGCTGTACTTTCTCCTTTTGAAGGTCTCTCTCTCCAGGATACAGGGAAGGAGGTCTGTCCCTTCCCACTTCTGCACCTGCCACCTGAGCAAGGCCTCAACCTGAGCCTCTATCATCCCCTGGATCCTATGAACCTCCACCTTCCTCAGGGCCAATCTGAGGCCCCTGATGTGGGCTCTGGGACTACCAAGCCTTCTTGAACAGCCTTTAAGGAGGGGATCAAAAGGAAAATCACATTCTCTAGCCCCACCTTTGTGACAAATGTAGACACAGGCTCTTCTGTTATTTTTCTTAAGGTTGTAAGGTTAAGAAAACTGCTGAAGGCTTGAGGTTGACAAAAGAGAATTAAAATTACAGAAGAAAAACAAAGAAGTTGAAGATTGTCTACAAACTCTCCTGGAGTCCACTGACCCATGACCTGGGGTGCCCTGCATGTCCCCACCCCCCCCCCCCACCACCTCTTACCACCACCACCCCTGGCCCCAACTGCCTTAGGCCACCATCAGCCTGCTGGGTTAACTCAGTTCTCACAGGCAGGAGGGCCCTTGGCCAGATCTCCTCTGCCTGGAGTTCAGGCCCCAACTCTGTTTTCCCTCAAAGAAGAGGAAAGCCTCTTCTCTACCACGTGACCCCTGGAATAAATTCTGCCCTGAGTGGTGGCTCTGTCTGCCCACTGGGAAGACAGCCTTCTCTATTAGTATGCACAGGCATCGCTCTCCTCTTGTCTCAACCTGTCCACTCTAGAAAAGCACCAAGCTTTCCTTCGCATGATCAAAAAGTTCGGTGTTTTTTCCAAAATAAAAAGCAGTCTTTTCCCTCATGTAGATTTCCCTTTGTCATCTTGCTAAACAGAAAACACCCACGGCTTTCAAATTACAGTGTTCCCTGCTTCAAGCCTTCTAGATTGCAGGGTCTGATACAAGACTACCCCTTCATGTAAGTCATAACCAGACATGAGCAACCATATTTGGACCAGTCATGGTTGAAGGTAAAAGGTGCCTGGTAGTCTTCAGAAGTAGGTCCTTCTAAGAGTCAAGGTTTTAAACTAAGCACAGAATTAGAATGGTTTCATCAGCCAGCAGGACCAAATTACCCCTGTGTTTATTATTTTTTTAAAGGCATTGACCTATGAATAAACAGCACTTGACATTGAAAATTGCCACATTAAATATCCAGCTCCTCTGCCCGATTACAGCAGCCTACAGAGCTCTTCCAAATTGTCACCTAAGATGAATATGACAGCAAACAATGCTTTAAAATAAGTAATCTGCTCTATAATTATTTTAGCTGCTGCAACTGCCAACCAGCAGGATCATTTATGAAAAAGGATGCAGTCATCCCTTATTAAAAATGCATGAATACACAATCTCTTGATTGTGGAAATAATCAGCAGACTATCTAATGTAACAAGACTGAGCCACAGAAAGAATTAATTAGGGTGAAATTGATTAAGGAGAAGAGGGTACAAATCTATCTGTGATGATTCAGGCTCCGATTAAACTCAAGCATTAATTCTCACATTCTTTCAAATTAAGAGCCTCATCTAAATGCTCCCCATAAATATTCCAACATACCCCACCCTCCCTTAACCAAGGAGAAACAGACATATCAAATGAAAACTAAAGATCCTGTTCTTGTTGCCCATCAAGCCTCTGTCATCAAGATGTCAGGAGCTCGGAGTTTTTATTGTTTTAAATAAAAGATGGCTGGGGGGAAGGGTAGTGAAATCCCCAAATTCATTGTGATTTTGAGCACTTAGGACTTTCATGGGAGATTTTCTTAAACGCCAAAGGAAGCACACAACAGGACTAATTATATGACAGCCGCCTGAATTCTCTTTGTCCTGCAGTAACCTGCTTGGGTATAGATAAGGGGACCTTGAAGGGGTCATATGTTCCATCCCCATCCTGGAGACGGAGCTGTACCAAACCAGGGACCCATCCGTAATTATCTGCCGTCTCCCGAGAGGCCTCAGGGCACCTGGGCTGCACAGCTCCCTTGGTAACGCGATCTGGCAGCTAATCCATTCCCAGCTCCGCTCGCCCTCCCCCACTTCCCCCTGCAGCCTTTTGAAGGATGTGAGGAAAGCTTCCCGCACCATTGATTTTTCTCTTTTCACTTTTCCTCCATTACCAGCGCTTCCTGGCTCTCTCCATCCAAACCTCCAAACTGCGCTTCGGTTTCACGGGGTCACTGACCTTGCCGTCCTCCAAAGACTGCTATTTTGCAGCTCTGCTTTCATCGGCCGCTAGGCCTTGGGTGCCTCGGCCGCAAGACTGAGTATATCCTTTGTCAGAGCCGGGACTTGAGGCTGAGGAGCATCCCAAACGGCATAGAGCCGTCCCTCTGCTGGGGTGACATCCCCTCAGCACCGTCAGCAAGGGAACGGCTGGTTGAGGTGCTCCCCAGAACGGGGGCTTGGGGGTTACCAGCCTTATTGACGAAATGTAGGGAAACAGGAGTAAAGAAGCAATTTCAAGCCCTTTGTTTGGCTTGAATATGCTCTGGTTTTCCTCTTGCACAACCCTGGGAGATAGTCATGGTGACCATTTTACTCAGGAGACAGAGCTGCTCTCAGAGGCCTTCAAGTAGGTCTCCCCCCAAGCCTCCTCCCTGGGGAGTCCAGCCAGGTCTCCCCAGGGGGTGTACCAAGCTTGGCCCAGGGGAGAGGGCGGTCCACACAGAGGGAAAAGCCTAAGGGGGTCTGGGAACAGCGTGAATGTGGCAGGCTTTCCCCTTTCTGGGCCAACAAGGGAAGTCCCATGTATATTTACCATAAACTATCCAAGGTCACCCCTGCCCACACAGCCCTCCTTGCTGGTCTCAACTGCTTCTAGCAGAGCTGGGCAGATGTCTGCGGAGGAATCCCCTGTAGGTCACCTAGGAGCTAGGGGACTGCTATTACTGTGAGCCCCGAGGAGAAGCTTAGATACTCAGGGCGCAGCCATACTGTTCTGCAGCCTGGCTCCACGGCCTACACTTCCAGGCCCGGGTCCACCACGGTGACTCTGAACAACAAAGGAGGAATACGGCAAGGTGGCCAGGCCTTGCCTCCTCTCAGAAAGCTCTGTCACTTAACTTCTATGTAAATTTGTGGATGCAAATTGTCACAAGGGGCCAGAGACCCCCAAAGCAACCCAGCCCCAAATGCAAGTAGTTATGGGGGAGGGGAGGGACGGTCACCCTAACAATACCTATCCACAGAGCCTGGAATCCCAGACTCAACAGAAGTGTCCCATGCCCTGCACAACAGCTACTGCGGCCAGAGCCCATCTTCTCCCTCCCCTCTCTCCCCTACAGCCTCTGTTTTATACCATTCTTCTCCCAAATTTTCCTCACTTTGATTATTAGCAACCTGGTTCTGAGGAGTTACCTGGGACTTTAACCTTGTCCCATGAACTGAGGAGGATGTGAGACAAGACATAAAGATGACATCCCTGCACTCGAGAATTTCACAGGTTGGTAGAGGGATGACATTAACCAAAGCAAGTCTAAGCCACAGCAGAGAGTGTTGAATAAAGTATTAGACTCAGTATTAATGTGAAATTAGACCAATTTCACATTGAATGAAATCAGAGAAAGGGAGCAAGCAACCCTCGGGGCCATGCATGGGCTGAGGTGTTCTGAGAATAGGTGGGTCTCGAATCTGAATCGGCATCACCTGGATTGAGGGGAGAGTAGAAGGATTCCAGGGAACTGCGGGTGCACCAAGGCCCAGACTAGAGGGCAGTTTAGGGAACCCTTCAGCCTGGCTGGCGGGTAGGCTAATACTTGGGACTAAGGGCCGCCAAATTGTTTTAGGTCTTAAATGCTAGCTTTAGAGGTCTTGGTTTTAGTCTAGGCTGTTGGATCTCCAACTTCAGTGCACTGCAGTATTACCTGGGGTGCTGGTTAAACTGAGGGTTCCCAGGCCCTGGTCCTATAGCTATGGGGCTTGTTTTTTGTTTTGGGGGAGGGGTTTGCCACACTGGAATGCATGATCTTAGTTCTCAGACCAGGGATCAAACCCATACCTGCTTCAGTAGAAGCACAGATTCTTAACCACTGGACCACCAGGGAAGTCCCAGGTATGAGGCATTTTAAACAAATATCCTAGATGACTCTGATAGTGGCTCCCAGGAGAGGTGGCTGAAGGTCCTCTTCCGGCTGTTTTGTCCCTCCTGTGGGTAAGGCTGGGCTTTCTTAGAACCATGGAAACCATGGGGCTACGGAGGATGCCCAGGTTCTGTGAGGGTGTTGAGCCTTGTCTCCTAGGAACCTGAAGGCTGGGGCAGGAAACTATTTTGACTACATAGTGGCCAAAGGAAAAGCAGCCCCGCTGAACAACAAAATAGAAGAGTTAACCCCGTAAAAGAGTGGAGACGCTGCCTTAGACCCTGCAGCCATGTGGGCCCCTTCCTAAGCTGCCCCATTGATTAAAATGTGGAGCCAACAAATAAATAAGCTTGATGAAGATATTTTTTATATGATAAAGGTGTTCAGCTCTGCTGCTGCTGTTAAGTCGCTTCAGTCATGTCCAACTCCTTGCAATCCCATAGATGGGGCCCACCAGGCTCCTCTGTCCCTGGGATTCTCCAGGTTTCTTTAAATAGCTATTTCCACTTAGCGCTGTAATAGGCTTTAGGCCCCAGATGTGCCCTTTAATTCATAGGTTTTATGGCAAGTTACTAGCCCTCACTATTAAACCTATTTGCTCAACTTCTCAATTTTTACTGGGAAATTTTCAAACCTAGAGAAAAGATGAAAGGATAATGCAGGAAAACCTATAAATCTTTCATCCAGATTTACCAAACTGAATATATATATGCGGGCATCCCTGGTGTCTCAGATGGTAAAGAATCTTGCCTGCAGTGCAAGAAATATACATATATTGTGTGTGTGTGTGTGTGTGTGTGTGTGTGTGTATATATATGCACATATATATACATTTTCTTCTTGCAAAAGCATTTAAAATTCACAAATATTCCTGACACCTCATCCCAAGCACTGAAAACCAGGACATTCCTAACAGTAATTCCTCATATAAGCACAATATCATCACACCTAAGAAATTTAACATTGATACAGTAATATTAGCTTATAGAACATATTTAAATTTCTTCAATTAACCCAATATATTCTTTATGCCTTTAAAAAATAATCCAGGATTCAATCAAGATTTACACAGTATACTTAATTATTGTGTCTCTTTAGTTTCCTTTAATCTAGAACAGTCTCCCTGTCTTTGTTTGTTGTTATTGTTGTTTCATGACATTGGCATCATTGAAGAATCCAAGCAAATTGTCTTAGAAATGTCCCACAATCTGGGTTTTTCTAATTTGATCCAGGCTAAATGTTTTAGGGCAAGGATGTACTACAAAGGTGTGGCAAACCTTCCCGTGTGTGCCAAGGTGTCAGGAGGCATGCACACCATGTCTGTTTGTCCCATTAGTGATGAGAAGTTGGGTCACTTAAAGAAGGTGTGCACTGGACAAATTGACAACCTGGTTTCATCTGAGTAAGCACTGTGCAGATCTTATGGATCAGCTCAGCCAGATTAGAAAATGCTTGAGAGCAAGAACTGAGTCTTCTCCTATGGAAAATAATGCTTTACAGTTTGCAATATTCTTTGATATAGATTATCCTATTTCCTCTTCAGACACCACTGATGGAGAGATTTTTACTCCCACTTACAGAAACGCAAAATTTCACAGTGCTTAGGAACCCTGATGTAGCATCCCAGACCTACCCTTTAATTAATAGCTTTTATGGCAAGTTACTTAACCTCTCTCTTAATCCTCTGTTTGCTCACCTCTAAGATGGGGATAGTAATAATATCTTCCTCCCTGAGTTGTTGTGAGGACAATGAGGGTGCTGAAAATAAAATGTTTGATGCAGGGCTTAGCACATAAAGAATGCTCCAAAAAAAAAAAAAAAAATGAAAGGGTTGTGTGGATAGAGCTAAACATCAACATGCAAGTCCACAGTGATGCTTGGGAAGGTCAAGGTCTGCCCTATGGTCACTCAGCTGAGCAAAAGACAGAGTCTAGACTCAAGTCCCAGCCCCCAACTCCAAATCCATATTGTATACCCATTCTCCACACTCCATCCTTGGGCAATGGGCTCACTGGCATTGCCATGTAGAAACTATAGGGTCAAAATCATATGGATAGTGATTCACACCTAATTTCACAGCTAATTCACACCTGATTTCAAGATGTGTACATCCAGGCCTGACTGTTCTGATTAGACGGAGTTGGCCAAGGGCCCCAAGCTGGGTCCCTTTCTTCTGCCATGTTCAGCCTTCAGCTCACTGCTGTGTCACTTGGCAATCTCACAACATGCCCAAACTCACCACGTTGAACAGTAGTTCCTGTGTCCTCGGAGGCAGCACACTGTGGCTGGAGATCACTGTGGCTGCGTGTTTGACCCCAAAGTCCCCCCTGCCCTGCTCGTGTAGAGTACTTGTCTAGAGTAGGGGCAAGGCTGGAGAATTGTCCTTGATTAAAGTGGGGACGCTTTAGGGTTCCAAGTCCGGCAGAGGTCCCTGAAAATCCCCTGTTGTTTTCATTGAAATTCCCATTCCTACTTCCTTCTAAGCACTCTAGTCCCAGTGCCAAACTCCAGGGGAGAAAGCCACAGCAGCGGCAAACCATTGTTTTGAGCCAAAATTCATATCTCATATGAACTAGGATGGGTCCAGTTAAGAACTAACCCCACTTGGCTAGGGTGGTGAAATATAGGTTTGGGGCCCAGGGAAGGGACAGATCACTTCTAATGAAGATTTCGTGGAGATGTTGGGCCTCAGGGAAGGCTGAGTTGGAGTTGGATAGTCAGGGAAGCAGAAGAAGGACAGTCTTGATTTGGGGCATGGGGGGAATGCTGGGAACACAGAGCATTAGTAAGGCACAGAGGTAGGATGACAAAGGGGCTGGTCTGGAGATTGAGGGCTGGTGTGTGCAGAGGAGGAGGCACTGAGCAGGCGGAAGCCCCTCCCTTCCAGATACAGAGCAGACCATGGCTGTGGAGCCACTAAATATTTCATTGATGGAAAATTGGATGTGGCCGTGGTGCTTGGGATGCAGATTCTGATTTCATGACCAGTGTACCCAGATGACTGATAGGCCCCAGGAGGGAGGCACTACCCACCTCCTCCCCTCCTAGTTTCCCCCAGCCTAGGAGGGCACAGATACTGACTTTCCTTCCCAGCACCCTCCAGACCGATCTTGTTTCCAATTATCCAACAGGCATTATTCAGCACCTACTGTGTGCCAAGCACCATGTTAAGCACAAAGGAGACACAGATGCCTCTGCCCTAGGTGGCAGTTGGGGACACAGACCCTGAAACAAGTCACTAACTATGGGAAGAATAAAGCACTGTGGAGTGCTGGGGTGATCAGCTGGGCCTGAGGCTTCACAGAGTTCTGGACCCCTGTGCTGGTAGGTGCCCTAGACAGAGAGGAAGGGAAAGGATGCTAACCAGCATTTAGTGAGGACTTCGTTTTGGCAGAGCACTGAGGTAGGAGCTTGTTCTATACTGCAACCTTCAATCCTCACAGTCATCATAAAAAGAGATATTATATTGGATGCGCCAAACACTTCATTCCAGTTTTTCCATACCATCTTACAGATAAACCCAAACAAACTTTTTGGCCAACCCAATAATTCCTAATTGCATAGACAAAAGGCATTCAGGTGCAAAAGTGTATAAGAACACACATGAAAGAACTTGGGAACGTGGGGACCATTTAGCAATTTGGAGAGGCTGAGGCATTGGAGTCTTAAAAGGAGATTGGCAAGAAATGAACCTAGAAAGACAGACTGGGGCTTTGCACGTCAGGATAACAAATATGAACTTTATCCACTTGGCCGCAGAAAGCCTCAGAGGGTAATGAAAAGGATGGCGCCAAATGTCCCGCTAACTCCATCTACACTGATGGCCTCCCTGGTCCTGGCCTCCTCTCCAAATCCTAACCACCTTCCCTCCTATTAACAGATACTGACTGTACCCTTCCATGGTGGACCAGGCACTGTGCTGGGGTAATGGGCATGTGTCAGTGAACAAGACAAGGGCCTAATGGATGAGTGGGTGGTGGAGGGAGACAGGCAATACCTAGTAAACACAAAAACAAAGAAAAGATCACGATAGGTGATGTCACAAAAACAAAACACATAAATGAGAGAGTTGGGGGCGGGGAGGCGAGGCTGCTTCAGTGAGTTGTTTCCTCTTCTGGTTGGTATGGGGAACAAGAGCGTCAGGACAGGGAACTGGGTGGGTGGGGAATCAATTTTCCCCATTTCAACTTCTTTTCTGAATCAAGTGCTCAGAGAATCATACTTCCAGCATTCCTGGGACACTGATGCTGCCTCTCCTAACTTTATAAACCAGTGAGTAGGCATGGGCTGAGGCAGCTGGAGGGAGCGGTCCCTGAAGCCCAGAGCTGGGAAGGTGAAAATGCAGAGGCCATGCAGGACTGATGGTAGATGTTTGAAGGACCTTTCCAGGGAGGGGGTTCCTTTCCCATCACCCATGAGCTGCTGCAGAATTTCATCTTCTTGGTGGCCAACAGGCTTCTTCTTCCTCTGAACCAGTCCCTCTGCTTCAGGGCCCAGTGTTGGCCATTCCCCACAGGCTGGGAGAAGACAGACAAAAGCCCAGGCCCACAGTCCTCAGAGAAACTGAATCAGCCTGAGTCATCTCTTCCCCAGCTAACAAAATCCTGAGCCCTTTCAATATCTCTTATCTCCCCCCTCGGTGACCAGAACTGACATCGGTTCATCCTGAGATTGAAGGAAGAGCGCGTGGGATGCGGCAAGAGGAGCTTGTCATTGCCACAGTCTCTGGAACATGGGGCTAAAACACCAGGAGGCCCGCGATGTGGATCTAGAAAGCCCAAGGAGTGGCCCTCGGAGATGAGTGTCGGAAGTGGAGCGGACCTGCTGGGACGGGACTACATGCCTGAAAGGGATGGTGAGCAGGTCCGACCGGTGAGGCTGGATCCTGAGCAAGGCCATCCTAGAAGGAGATTGGGAAACCAGGCAGATACTAGGCTAGAGCTGGAGCAAGAGCTCATGACTGCTTCAACCTGGAGGGAGGTGGAAACCAGGGAGGGAGGGGTAAGGATGGGCCCTGGACAGGCTGTGGCCCTGAGGCTGTATCAGGATCTGGGCTAAAGTCAACATATTCTCCTAAATACAGAGAAGGAGGCAGTCCCAGTCGGTTATCAGTGTCTTCCATCCCTCAAAAGAATCCCGCTGGGTCCGGTCTTATCACAGCAGTTTTACCCTCCTGCTTCCCTCAGGGAATCATGGAAACCAACCCGGGACCCTGGAGAATAATTTGGTAGCCCCCTCACATGCTAGAGGACCTCTTCCCACCTTTCTGTTCTCCTTGGGGGATTTTCTAAAGCCCAGCCTTCTGAGAGCTGACAAGAAAGCAGAGTGTTTTCTTGATTTCACAGAGCAGAGCATTCTGCCTACCAAAACTCAAGATAAGGCAGAATTTGAGGCCATGTGTGTGTGAAAGAGTGCAAATCCATCCTCACAATTTTTCTGAGACTTCATCTTAGGTATCCTTTAGTCGAATAATGAGGAATTCGGTGCTCTTCCCCACCCACTTCTCTCCTTCTCCACATGCTCGCACACACACACCCTCCCCCGCACCCATTTCAGAATCTTCTCTTTTTTCTGCTGCAGTCTCTGCTTCCTCCTCCTCCTCCTCCCCACCTCCTTTCTCCGCAGGAACACACAGGACCAGGGGCCTCCCAGCCACAGGAACTGGTTTCTCAGAAGGAGCAGTTAATGAAGACCTGACCACAAAGTCAGTGCTGCCCTGAACCCATGTCTCAGTCTTGCCATGTCTAATGTAACCCAAGGAATGATGCAATTGTAGGTCTTGCAGCCTTCACCCAAACAGGGCCGGTGTTGCCCCAGGGAGCTGGCTCTGCTGCTGTTTTAGGAGCTGACCTCGCTTCTTGTGGCAGGGGGCTGCTTGGGCCCTTCCCAGGGGTCAGCTGCTCCCATGGGCTTGGGAAGGGCACTTATAAAACTGGGGATTCATAAACTGACTGCAGAGCGTTCCCAAACTGAAGACACAGGTGTGAGTATATTCATTTTTCCTGGGAATGAAGATCTATTTGTTCTGTCAGATTCTCAAAGGAATCAGACACCCTCTGAATGGTTTTACTAGTTTGGGGCACTAGTGACAACAAGAAATCAAAATCTGCCTGCTCTCATCTTGCTCCCTGATGCATGTGAGTTTTAAGCAATTCCTCGTCTAAGCCTGGGCCAGTGGAAGTCAGGTTGGGTATCCTGAATATGCAGTTCTTTGGATTGTCACCAAGAGATGATCTGAGCAGGAGACGTGATGTCACTTTCAGGGAGGAGACTCTCAAGCTGTCTGGAGGGAGGGGAGGAGAAATGAGGAGGATCAGTGGCCTTGAATCCCCTCTTCCTCCCTCCCCCAACTTCCACCCCACCAAGGAGAGGCCAGAGCACCTTTCTGGGATGCAGTCCAGGCTCTGCCTTGAACTTGCAGCTCCTAAAGAGCTGCTGTGCCGATTCCAAGCTGCCAAATCCCAGAGGCTCTATTGGACAACACAACCTCTATCAACCCAGACGGTATGTGGGTGTCCTGGGCCCTACCCCACTGCAGAGTCAGACCTGAGAAGCGCAACACCAAGCCCCAGCTTCCCTGACCTCCCATGGGAGAGGGAAAAGAGAATGGGGGCCTCCACCCATCCACCTACCAGTCTCTGAGTCCCTTTAGCCCTTGGCATGGTAATTAACGGCCGGCTGGGAAATTCTGCATCAGCCTCAGCAAGCTAATGTGGCAGGAGCTCCCTCCTGACAGCAGAGCTAATAAGAAATTTGCTAATGCAATTGATCATTTTTAAAAAGCCTTATGTCGGTGAGGATGAGCGCTTCTCTGCAGCAGCTCAGTCTAATTGTCAGAGCCGAGCAACGAGCCGCTCTCAAGTGGGTGAGGATGATGTCTTCACTGAATCAGTGGTGCAATGCAGCAGGCGGGGGCTGGGAGGAGGGGTGTGGTGCTGAGCCCGAGGCCCCCAGCTCTTCCAGCTCCCAGGAAGCCAGTCTCTGCAGGCCTGTTCTAAGGGCTTATTAAGGGCCCTGAGCTGCAGCCCCTATTGGAAGCTGCATTCAGAGCCTCTCTATTTATGCCCTTAATAAGAAACAGCTCTGTCTGCAGTGATGGCTGATCTCAGCCTCAGCCAGTGAGTGTCAGCACAGCAGACCCCACTCAGGCTTCTGCTGTGGGGAGGGCTGACGTCTCCAGCAAATTTGCTTTCTCTCCCAGACCCCTGCAATGACTCTGTCCACCAGTCCTGAGGCAGGTACAGGGCAAGAAGATTAGAAATGCACCCCAGGCCCACCAAAGCCCACTCCCCATTGAGACAAAAGGCAACTTGTTTTGAATGCCCAGTATTTGGCAAAAACAAAGAATGGTTTCTGGAAGAGGGAGAAACTGCTGTGGTGCAATTTGGCTTGCAATACTCACTCCGAGCCATTTTCCCCCAAAGCAAGTGCACAGAGAAGCAAGTGACCTCTGTGGGAATGGAGCCCAGGGCTACCCAGAACGCTGTTGGAGGGACTAAGGATGTCCATGTGTCTGGATCCCCACTACTTTCTGAAATAGTCCTCACTCTCGGTTATCCATGGGAATTGGGGGTGGGGGAGAGGGATGAGGGAGGATAGGCCCCCAACACACAGAGAAAGGTCACATCCATCTCAGTCAATTCAGCTTTCCTCTGAACCACATGTTGATCATGACTGTTCCCCCATTCTTTACGTTAATGCTTTGAATTTTGGGTGGAGACACTCAAAGACAACAAAGCAGGAGGACGCGGGGTTATAGCCAATGTGTGCGCCACACCCAGTAACCCAGAGGAGCCTGACATAGCAGGCTGCCTTCCTACTCAAGACCGTCCTTGGCCTGATGAGTCCTTGGCCTAATGACTCTCCTAGCCTCTGGGGTGAAGGCGAGGCCAGGCATCAGGAACGGGTGCGGACTTCCTTAACAGTCTCCCCTACAGGATAGGCGGTTTTGCAAGAAGGTCCCCAGTGAGTTGAAGCCAGCTGTGTCTCTGGGAGCAACCCGAGGGCAGTGGGCAATGCCTCTGGCTTCCCAGAATGCCCTGTGCAGCACCTGGGCAGAGTAGCCTGGGGTCTGAACAGCACAATCTCTAAGTCTTGGTCCAGGGGCTCAGAAGCCAAGGCTACAGGAGCAAAGAAGACCATCCTCTGAACCTGCTGGAGATGAAGAGGGTCCCAGAGGCATCTTTATGTGCTCTTGAAAATGTACTTTAATATCTAAAGTCCTATCCTCTAACTAAAATTTAAAAACTGTTTTCCTTGTTCTCCCAAGTTTATTTTTCCCAAATCAATTTTAATATTATTTTTGCCAAATTTAAAACACTGATTGCAATATGGAATTAGATTCATTTAGGGAAATTTTTTTCACTTGTACAAAACTGAGTCTTTCTATTCAAATTACAGTATGTTTTGCCATTTAAATAAAGCCTTGCTATCCAAGGACTTTTTAAAACATCACATCGTCTCTGAATTACCTCCCTTGAAAGCTCACTGACAAAGATCCTATAGACTCTTTCTCACCCAGGGGGTGATGTGTTACTTCATCCTTGGTACTGAGGTTAATCACACTCTATAAAGGGTGCTTCCTAGCTGCCTTAACTTAAACCAAAAGGCCCTGGGACAAAAGGCCACCTCAACATGTCTTGGCCCTGTGACCTCTGACATGGATTCGCTCGTTTTGGATCCACTCCACACACAGGAAGGTGGTCTCTACTTCAAGGCCAACAAAACTAAAACTCCCCTCACTTTCACCCCGTCAGTGATGGGTGTCTCTGGGTCCCAGGAAGGAGACCTAAGGAAGTTAAAGCCCCTTGCTTTAAGACTCAGGGCTGGGCTGGAGAAGGCAAAGAAGTCGGTTCTCCCCAAGAGCCTCCAGCAGGAATGCGACCCCACCAACACCTTCATTTTAGCCCAGTGAGGCTCCTGTTGAACTTCTTACTTCTAGAACAATGATGTGAATAATCCCAATGCCCCTTCCAAGAATGAGAAAGAAAACCAAGGACCACTTCCTTCAACTCTGCACCGTTTATTCATTTCTCCCCGCAGAAGGAGAAGTTTTAGGCTCAGTCGGTAAAGAATCTGCCTGCAGTGCAGGGGATCCAGGTTCGATTCCTGGGTCAGGAAGAACCCTTGGAGAAGAAAATGGCAACCCGCTCCAGTACTGTTGCCTGGAGAATCCCCCAGATGGAGGAGCCTGGCAGGCAACAGTCCATGGAATTGCAAGAGTCGGACATGACTGAGCAACTAAGCATACACACATACTATTTTCTATAAATGGTATACCAATTTATAATTCCATCATTAGTATATAATGGTTTCCTTTTCCCCATATTTTTGTCAGCATTTGTTGTATGTTGTCTCTTTGATGCTAGCCATTCTACCAGGTATTTTATTGTGGTTTTGATTTGCTTTTCCCTGGTTATTATTGATGCTTAGCATCCTTCCATGCATCCATTGATCATTTGAATATCTTTTTTGGAAAAATGTCTATTTATGTTTTGCCTTTTTGCTTTAGATTATATGTGGTTTTGTTTAAGTTTCCTATATATTTTCTTTTTTTCTTTTTATTTATTTTATTTTTTTTTATTAGTTGGAGGCTAATTACTTCACAACATTTCAGTGGGTTTTGTCATACATTGATATGAATCAGCCATAGAGTTACACGTATTCCCCATCCCGATCCCCCCTCCCACCTCCCTCTCCACCCAATTCCTCGGGTCTTCCCAGTGCACCAGGCCCGAGCACTTGTCTCATGCATCCCACCTGGGCTGGTGATCTGTTTCACCATAGATAGTATACATGCTGTTCTTTTGAAACATCCCACCCTCAGCTTCTCCCACAGAGTTCAAAAGTCTGTTCTGTACTTCTGTGTCTCTTTTTCTGTTTTGCATATAGGGTTATCGTTACCATCTTTCTAAATTCCATATATATGTGTTAGTATGCTGTAATGTTCTTTATCTTTCTGGCTTACTTCACTCTGTATAATGGGCTCCAGTTTCATCCATCTCATTAGAACTTATTCAAATGAATTCTTTTTAATGGCTGAGTAATATTCCATGGTGTATATGTACCACAGCTTCCTTATCCATTCATCTGCTGATGGGCATATAGGTTGCTTCCATGTCCTGGCTATTATAAACAGTGCTGCGATGAACATTGGGGTGCACGTGTCTCTTTCAGATCTGGTTTCCTCAGTGTGTATGCCCAGAAGTGGGATTGCTGGGTCATATGGCAGTTCTATTTCCAGTTTTTTAAGAAATCTCCACACTGTTTTCCATAGTGGTTGTACTAGTTTGCATTTCCTATATATTTTCAATACTAACTCTTTACCAGATATTTGGTTTACAGAATTTTTCCCATTCCATAGGTTGTCTCTTCATTTTACTGATCATTTTTTTTTTTTTTACTGTGCAGAAGATTTTTAGTTTTTTGTATTCCCACTTATTTTCTTTTGATTTTAACATTCTCTCTTTATCTCTGATATTTACCATTTTAATTACAGTATGTCTTAGTATGGTCCTCTTCGGACTGATCCTGTTTGAGACTCTGCTTTCTGGATGTGGATGTCTATTTCCTTTTCCAGGATGGGCAAGTTTTCAGCTATTGTGCCTTCAAATACATTCTCTGCCCCTTTCTCTCTATCTTTTCCTTCTGGGACCCTTATACTGTGGATGTTAGTATGAATGATATTGTTTCAGCAGTCTCTTAAATGAGATTAAATTCTTTTTATTTTATTAAATTTTATTTAATAAAATTTTTATTAAAAAAAAAAAGACTCAGGGCTGGTGGTTAACCGTTGCTGGTATAGACTCTTCCCGACTCACACTTTTCTCCAGTAACCCCTCTGCAGTAACCCCTCTGCAGCTTCACAAGGGCGACCTGTGTAGTCACCTAGGGCCTGGTGCTTTGATGGACTCTGGGCTTGGTTTAATGCTCTGTCATCATCTTGGAATTCTTAATCATTCTGAACAAGGGACCCCACATTTCCGTGTCGCCCTGGCCCTGCAAGTTACGTAACTGGTCCTGCTCCTCTGCAATACCCGAAGGCTCAGAAACCGTCAGGACCAGCCTAGGTCACACTTGGAGGTGACTGGCTGAGTACTGGCCAGGCCGGGTGCAAAGCTGGGCCCCCAGGCAGGCTCTGTATTCAGCTCCAGGGAAGACCTCACTTCTGCCTGCAAATACGCTCAGATGATGGATTTTTAAGGGAGACTTCACAATGGACTTGATGCTTCCGTTCTGGGCTCCTTCTCCCTGCCTGCCTCCCGGGGTCTGGCTCTAACAGTCCACTTACACTATCCTCAGCAAACCTTGCTGGCTGTCATCTGGACTGCCTCAAGCCCAGAGCTGCTCAGTGTTTCCAGAGTTTAGACCCCAAGGGCGAGTGAGCAGTCTGCGTTATCTCTCCAGACTTCTGCCTCTCTCACGACCTCCTGGGAGTCTGGGCCAGCAGCAGAGAGCATTTTCAGACCATTAGCAGGAGCACATCCGGTCTTGTGGGCTAGGCCAGGAAGTCACTTCGGTGGGAGAAGAGAAGGCCAGAGTTCCTGGGACACAATCCACAAGGATTACTCAGCCACCAATCAGTACAATTGGAGAGGTGGGGATCCAGCCTGGAAAGTTTGGGGTCACATGTGCCTAGGAACTCTAGGATCTTGCCTCCTTCAGACTCTTCAGCCAGGAAGAGGAAGCCAACCTGGGCAATAAAGGAGTCAGGGTACCACCAGGAGGGTAGAGACTCAGGGAACTCCCCATGGACATTCATTTTTGTCTTTCTTCCCGAGACCTGCCCATGAGAATTCTGGCATCAGAAGGATTCATTTGTAATCTCCCAACTGAAGAGAGAGAATGCAAGTGTTTAACCATTTACTTAACTCCATCCATCCATTTACACATTCATCCCTTCATTAATTTAACGCATATGAATGTTTATTTAGGGGTCAGCTATGTTAAGTGCTATGAGGACTGTTGACTCTCATGGTAGAAAGAAGGCAAGAGAACTCTCTGGGGTCCCTTTATTAGAGCACTAATTCCATTCATGAGGGCCCTACCCCCATGACCTACTTAATACCTCCCAAGGTCACCACCTTCTAATACCATCACATTAGGGGTCAGGATTTCAACATACGAATTTGGGGGAGACACAAACATTTCATAACAGACTATAAGCTGTATAGGGGTGGGGACCACGTCTGTCTTGCTCACTGCTGTATCCTTAGCCCTTGCCCAGAGTGTGGCACAAAGCAGTGCAAGTGAAAGTTGCTCAGTTGTATCCAACTCTTTGTGACCCCATGGCCTATACAGTCCATGGAATTCTCCAGACCAGAATACTGGAGTGGGTAGCCTTTCCCTTCTCCAGGGGATCTTCCCAACCCAGGGATTGAACCCAGGTCTCCTGCATCGCAGGCAGATTCTTTACCAGCCACAAGGGGAGCCGAAGAATACTGGAGTGGGTAGCCTATCCCCTCTCCACGGATCTTCTTGACCCAGGAATTGAACCGGGTGCATTTCAGGTGGCTTCTTTACCAACTGAGCTATCAGGGCATATAATAGGGGCTCAGTAAATATTTCTGATATGAATGGATGACAGATTTGACTGCTATTTGGAAGCTCTAAAAGAATTCAGAGAACATCTACGTGGGTTGGAAGAGCTGGTGTAGACTTCATAGATGAGACATAAACACAGAAAAAGTTAAGTAACAATACAACAATACAATAAAGATGACAAGGCAATATGTGAAATGTGTCAGGCAAACAGTGCAAATACTGCATGTTAAAGTAGGGAGAGTGTATCAGCTATGACGTTTTTGTCAGCAAGGAACAAAAACCCTCAACTCAAACTGTCCTCAACTGTAGGGAATTTATTATCTCTCCTAGCTCATGTTCAGAGGAAGGGCAGGCTTACAGTGTCTCAAGGAGTCCTTTCCCTCCCACTTTGCCATCTTCGAGTGGGTTTCATCCTCAGGTTGGGTGACAGGATGCCCACAGCAACTCCAGGTGTGGAAGCATCCCACTGAAGAAAGACAAACTGTCCCTTCTCATGTCTCTTTCCCAGGAGCTTCCTAGCAATTTCTCTCCTTGTCTCACAGCCCAGAACTGGGCCACAAGTCCAATCCCAGGGTGACTCCTGGTGAGGGGAGTAGGATTCTGAGACTGGCATAGACCAACCACAATCCACTCTCTGAGTTTAAAAGGAGGAGTAAATATTCCATAGAAATTAGGATCTGTTAGACATGTATAAATGGGAGGATGAATGTTGGCTAAAAATCAACAGTGTCCACTGCAGCCCACTCCTTTGTATACCTAATATCTACTCACACCATTTTTAAAAAGGACACTGTCTGCCGAAATTGCCCCAGGAAGGGGCACCTGGTCAGAGAGCAGGAGTGTAAGGGAACCCAGGAGGACTGCTCTGCTATGTGGCTCAGGTTTTATGGTGATGGGTTAGTTTCTGGGTTGTCTGTCGCCAATCATTCAGACTTAGGGTCCTTCCTAGTGGTACCTGCATTGCTC
This sequence comes from Cervus canadensis, assembly GCF_019320065.1. Classification (NCBI taxonomy): domain Eukaryota; kingdom Metazoa; phylum Chordata; class Mammalia; order Artiodactyla; family Cervidae; genus Cervus; species Cervus canadensis. The sequence goes on from NC_057390.1 coordinate 28,594,488, forward strand.
GGCCAAGATGGATTCCAGCAAGCAGAATTCAGGGAGGTGGGAGGACACATGGTGTCTCCTTTTGACCTTGCTTGAATTCTTCTGGTTGGTGGTAGCTTGTTAGTCCCATCTTCCTTACCAAGACCTCCTGTCATAAAATATTTCACGCTAATGGTTACTATGGTGCCTGGCCAGGGTGGGCGGTTTCAGTCAGTGTTTCCCCTAACATTTAGACCCCAGAATGAGAAGCCCTAATTAGTGAGTTTGGGATGGTCCAGGCCTGGTTTCTGCAAGCAAATAGGAAAAGAACTGGCTTTGCACCAGCATAATACCGCATAGGAACCTGCAGCTTCAGATGGGGACGTCTGCCACTGGCTCCTTTGTTCCTGGCTCCACGCTCAGACTGGCCTGGGCACTGTCTGGGGGATGTGCACGTGCAGACCCTTAGGGAGGATTTGGGTGATGCTGATACTGTTGCTGACTTCAGAGAAACCAGCATAATGCGTTTTGGATGACAGGTTCTTTGTCTTGGGAGAGAAGATCACTGCTCTAAGAGCTCTTAAGAATCCAGGGACAAAGAAGCAAGAAGACTGAGATGAAAGATCAAAAATGGGACAGAGATTTCAAAACAAAAGCAAAAACCGTCAGGAGAGCGGCCTTGGAACTTCCACCTCTGATGGAGGTGGGGGAGGGGCTGCTAATCAGCGCTAGGTCCAGGAAGGGGCAGTCTGGGCGGGGGTGCGGGGGGAGTAGGATTTAGGGCAGAGATCTTGAAACCTTGAGCAGCACTTACATAAGATAGAGAAAACATCAGTTGTCCGGATCAAAGAATGGGGGAGGGGTGCTTTCCGGAGTTTCGGAGAAGGCTAAAGCCGTCCCCAGCCTCCCATCCCCTGGCGCCGCCTCTGCGGCTCCTCAGCCCCGAGGTCTGCAGTGGCCCAAGGACGCTGGCCGCCCTGTCCAAGTGTTAGCTGCTGCGGGGACGACAGCCGGGCTCCCTAATGGAGCTCCCAGGAGCCCAACTCGATCGGCTGCCTGCATTATTAATGCACTATGTCATCCTTCCTTTCACTCGGTCTCAGCTGCTGAAATTTTATAGAGCGGTATTATTAATTGAAGCAATTAGTGCGGGAGATAGCAGCACAGCCAGCCAGAGGGCTAGGAGTATTCAGGGCCAGGCTACCTTCTCTCCCTCTCTCTCTTCGTGCCCTTTCTCCCTTTCTCCCACCTCCTCCCCTGAGCCTCCCTACCCCCACCTCTCTGATTTCTATTCGCCCCCACTTCCCTCTCTCCTGCTTTTCTAGTTCTCTCTCAGTATACTTCTGGTGAGACTCAGAGTAGCCACCACCCTTCCCAGGCTCAAATCATTCCCTCTCCAGCCAGCATGGGTGGACAGACACAATGACAGAATAACAGCATCACGGTGGCTCACTCCTTACCTGGCGTGACTGGCCCCCGTAGAATCAGAATGGAAGGCCATCCTTCATGGGTCTTATTTTGGTTCAGAGCCCTAGTGGGGGTAGAGGGTGGCAGGTAGAAAAAGCAAGGGCTCACTGCCTGTTAGACCCATTCATTCATTCATTCATTTTCCATCGGTGGGTACCCAATCTCATAGTAGGTGATATGCGAAATAAAGGAGATAAAAGAGCTTAGGCCTGGAACTGAGGTTGTAGCTAGAGAGACCAGACTAGCTTTTGAAACAGCAAAATAGGACTCAGCAAAGGGTCCAGGGAAGTGATTCCCCAAGGGGTTGATTGTCCAGCTGTGTGAAACATCCTCTGTGGCCCAGGAAGTGCCAAGTAAGGCCTTGGGAAACAAAGGAATCCCAAGGGGTGAAGAAAGTGAGGTATGAGGTCCCCGCAGGGTGGGAATGGGGGGTGGGGGGCTGCAGCAAGAGGAAAAAAGGTGGGGCTGGCAGGTACTGGACAGAGTCTGGGAGGGACTCCAAGGTGCACCCTGCCCCCCTTGAGACAGCAGCTCCTACTACCAGAGGCTGAGACCTAGAAGCAACTGGAAAACCTGGCCAAGGGCCAGGACTCCAGGACCCACAGATCCTTTCATCAGGAATTAGAGACACCTGAGAAGCTCATGTTCCCTGTAAAATAAACAAATAGCAGGATGGAAACATCCAGGGTGAACAGCCACTCTCTGCCCCTCACCACCCTCCCTGCTCCCCTCGCCCCAGCTCATGGGAACAGGGGCACCGTGTGTTACGGAGAGAGATCTCCTTGGGCATCAGGGAGCAAGTGGTCTGCTGGGTTACATTAAGTTTTAGTGGGAGTATGCTCTTGGTTTTTAAACTTGTTTTATTACGAAAGTTTTCTAGCCACACTAGAGAGAGTATAATAATGAACCTTCATATTATTATAGTTCAGCTTCAGAAATGATCACCTCATGGTCAGTTTTCTTTTATCCACCTTCCCCCAACTTGGCAGGGTTGGGTGGTGGCAGAAGCACACACTTTAAGGTAACACAGTCTTGTAAAAACTGATCTGTTCATTTTTCTTATTTTTTTTAATTAAAAACAAATGCATGCACACCCCTTCTGACAGACAGATTTTCACGTACAGTGCTTATTTAAATGTGAGAAAAGGATCTGTCACGTGGTAAACTCTCCCAGTGTGCCTGGGCAGGGGTAGGGTATTAATAAATCATTGACTCCTCCCCACAGCTAGAGAAGTAGGGATAATTAAGTGATGAGAGAGCACTCACTTCAGCAGCACATACACTAAAAGAAAAAGCGGTGAGAGAAAGGTCACCTACAGTAAATCACAGAGGCTCACAAAGCCCAAACCCCTGCCGGTCATCTCCTTCCCCTCCCAGGGCACCCCTAGAGAAGCTAAGGCCAAAATGAGGGGAAAAAGAAAAATGATGGCTAGTGAGGGTATTGATGACTACCCTTGTGGCCTGACCTCAGTTCCTTGATCTCTGTTTACTCCTTTTCCCGGCTTAGTGGCATCTATTCCCCGCCTTCTAAGACCCTCATGCTGATCATTTTTACCCCATATCTCCACTGAAACCTGTACCAAGGAAAGGTGCTCAAGGTTAGCGAGTGAACTGTGGTATCACCTACAGCGGGGCTGCACAACAAACTTTCTACAAGGATGGAAATGTTCTGTTCTGTGCTGTCCAATACGGCAGCCACAAGCCACCTGTGGTTGTTACGTATTGGCAATGTGGCCCTACGAGGAAGTGTGTGTCCTTGAGTGCCAGGTGAAGAAGGCAGGACTTTGTCCTAGGGGTGGTGGGGAACTGTGGTATCCAAGCAAAGGAATGTTTTATGGGAGCAGGAAGGCTTTATGGTTTTATCTGCTTATTGGTCTGATTGCTACCTTCCAGGTGATGGACCCTGATTTGAGCTCATGCATAATATCATTTAATTCTCAAATACAGCCCTCTGAGGTTGATGTTTTACAGATGGAGAAACTGAATCTCAGTTAGGGTAAGTGTCATGCATTTACTGACTGGCACAGGAATTTGAACCCAAGTCTATCTTATCCTGAAGCCTCAGGGCACTATGCAGTGCTGGTTTTAAGAAAATTCAGTTGCTATCAGGATATGAAAATGGACTGGAATAGGAGGAAGTGATGAAGTCTCCAGAATCAATACTGGCACTCAGAGACCCTAAGTAAACCCTTGCTCATTTTAATTGAGTTGAGTAAAGGTTATGGAAAGTTTTTAATCCCAACCAGGCTGCCAGGAACTTAATCTGGTCCAGGCATCTAAGAAACCTATTTCTACAGGGGCTCCAAGCACTTGCAGGCTCTCACAGTTTGCTATCCACTACAGAGGCTAATGAGATGAGCTGCTTGGCAGAGCTGTTCCTGGGGAGTGTGATCAGGCCTAGGACTCCCCAAAGGGAACAGGTGTGAAGACTTGCTGTGTGAAGGTGGCATTTCCACTAGCCCTATCTGAGGGCACTGTCGGTCCACAGGTCATCTCCAAGAGTATCTGAACTAACCTCCCTAGCTGGGAGGAGGAGTCTGGACCAGGGACCTGTAGGGCTCAAACACAAGGTCAATCTAGAGATTTAGAGTTCCAAGAAGAAAGATCAAGATGCTCTAATCTCCAGAAAATTACCTTAAGTGAAATTTGTCTTCAGGCCCTGCTGGGCCGGGTTTAGCCCTGAGTTCACTCTCAACCTACTCCCAACTAAAACTTCAGTTTCTAATACCCCCTTAGGTCCTCTTGTCAGGAAAAAAAACATATTTATCCTAAAATGTTAGGACTTCAAACCCAATGCATTATAATCATCTATTCCCCTTATAGGAAAATTTGTTCCTTGGTGGAATTCCAGGGTCTCCGTTTGGGAGGACGGGGGTTGAGTCAAGATCTAACCTGTTTGTACAGAAGACCAGTTTCGCTGATACTGAAACAATTGGGAGAGAGTCTCTGAGCAAACAACTCCAAGTAGGCCTGTCAAGTCAGATGGAGTATTTCAGTCTGCAAGTATTTCCCTTATATACCAGGAGCTGAGAGGCCAGCAGAGCAGGAAAAGAGGCAACAGATCAAAGAGCCTTGGACTTGGTGACAGAAGACTTATCTGAGTTTCAATTTGAGCTCTACCACTGATGATCTGTGTGACCTTAAACAAATTATTGACTTCTCTGAGTCTCCTTTCCAGTTTTCCTTGATTTGGGAGACAGAGCCAAGAGATAAAGAACTTGCTACTGCTAAGTCACTTCAGTCATGTCCGATTCTGTGCGACCCCATAGATGGCAGCCCACCAGGCTCCCCCGTCCCTGGGATTCTCCAGGCAAGAACACTGGAGTGGGTTGCCATTTCCTTCTCCAATGCCTGAAAGTGAAAAAGGAAAGTGAAGTCGCTCAGTCGTGTCCAACTCTTAGCGACCCCATGGACTGCAGCCTACCAGGCTCCTCCGTCCATGGGATTTTCCAGGCAAGAGTACTAGAGTGGTGTGCCATTGCCTTCTCTGATTAAGAGCTTAAGCTTTGGCAACAGACAGACCTAGGTTTGAATCGTAGTTTTACCACTCAGGGGCTTTGCTTCCCTGATGGCTCAGATGGTAAAGCATCTGCCTACAACGAGGGAGACCCAGGTTCAATCCCTGGGTTGAGGAGATCTCCTGGAGAAGGAAATAACAACCCACTCCAGTATTCTTGCCTGGAAAATCCCATAGACGGAGGAGCCTGGTAGGCTATAGTCCATGGGGTGGTAAAGAGTCAGATACGACTGAGCAACTTCACTTTCACTTTCACTTTTACTGGTGGCTCAGATGGTAAAGAATCTGCCTGCAATGAGGGAGACCCAGGTTCAATCCCAGGGTCAGGAAGATCTCCTGCAGAAAGAAATGGCAACCCACTCCAGTATTCTTGCTTGGAGAATCCCATGGATGGAAGCCTGGCGGGCTACGGTCCATGGGGTCACAAAGAGTCAGACACAGCTGAGCAACTCACACTGTCACTTTCACACTTTACTTTGCCAACAAAGGTCTGCCTAGTCAAACCTATGGTTTTTCCAGTAGTCATGTATGGATGTGAGAGTTGGACTATAAAGAAAGCTGAGCTCCAAGAATTGATGCTTTTGAACTGTGGTGTTGGAGAAGACTCTTGAGAGCCCCTTGGACTGCAAGGAGATCCAACCAGTCCATCCTAAAGGAAATCAGTCCTGAATATTCATTGGAAGGACTGATGCTGAAGCTCCAATACTTTGTCCACCTGATTCGAAGAACTGACTCATTGGAAAAGACCCTGATGCTGGGAAAGATTGAGGGCAGGAGAAGAAGGGGACTACAGAGGATGAGATGGTTGGATGGCATCACCAACTCAATGGACATGAATTTGTGTAAACTCCAGGAATTGGTGATGGACAGGGAGGCCTGGCGTGCTGCAGCCCATGGGGCTGCAGAGTCGGACTGAGCAACTGAGTTGCAACTGAGCGACTGAACTGAACTGAACTGATGGTGGGCCTTGCGAAAATTCCTTGATCTCTCTAGGCTTTACTTTCCTCACCTGGAAAATGAGGACAGCAGTTCTACCTTTCCTGGTTATTGTAAGAATTAAATATAATGAGTATACAGTGCTTCATATACTGTTTCAAATAGAATCTCAATATGTTATCTATTATTATATTCATGGTTTGTTGCCCCGGGATAAGGTGTCAGACAGAGGAAAAAGAAATGCTGGAAACTAGGGGAGGGATATCAGAAATAAAGCTGGGTCAGTGAGAGGATGAGGCTGAACAAGGATGGCCCGGGCTCCGCAGCCAGGCGAACCTAGGCAGAGTTGTGCAGTTGTGCACAAAGACGCATGGCTGAGGGGAGAGTGGGGTCTGAAATCCCACCTAAACCCTACTCTCTAGACGAGCTTTGCCTGTGCTGGTGGCATCCTGCACGGGGTGGAGCAGGCAAAGGACAAGGCCTGTGCTAAGGGCTGGGGGTAGATCAGCCTCTGGGGTAGGCAGAGGCGGAAGGAAGGAAGGAAGTCTTGCAGCTGAAGGAGTCTGATGGCAGCAGCTTGTATTCCAAGGACTCAGCTACAAAGACAACCTCACATGGGAGGGCAGGACACAAAGCATTCCAGAGCATTTCAGGGCTAGTAGGAAACAAAGACCAGGGTTCAAACAAAGGGCTACCCAAACACGCTGAGGTCAGCAGGCAGAAGCAGAGGGCCCTCATGTTGGAAGAGACTGGAAGGTCAGGCCAGGTTCAAGGTTGACTCTCTCCTGGGTCACAGAGGATGAACAATTAGGGTCTGAATGAGCTATTGCTGTTGCTGCTGATGAAATGGGCAGCTGTTTATGCTAAACAGGGCAGGTTGTAGGGGTGGGGAGCTGGGCAGAGCTATACAATTTTTTCCCAGACCCTTTGGCCATTGAGTGCTCTTCAGGATCTGTGAGGTTGTGTGGGAGGTTTTACCTCTTTTAGGAAGGGTGGCCTCCCAAACGAAACGGTGTTAGGAGCAGGGAAACACTCCTCTGCCCAGGAATATTGCCTTTATGGTCCCTATGCCTGTGTCATTGCTTTGGATAAAGTCAAAGGTCACAAGTTCAGATGCCACAGGAGCAATAGGGAGCGGTGAAGACTGTGGCAAACCAGCAAGCAGATGTTTTAACGAGTGTTTAAGGAAAGTAGCAGCTGCTCAGCTCAGTGGGAATATATGCCCAACACTTTCAGTTCTCCAATTTTCCAAAAGAAGCCAGAAATCTAAATTTTACTTTAAAAAGTCCTTTTAACTAAATACCTGTTTTTTTTAAATACCAACAATTAATTTTTTCATTAACAAAACTCTTGACATTTTCATGATCTGACCAAACCCACAAGCATTGTGGGTCACACTTGGCTTCTGGTTTGGGAATTCCTCTCTCTAGGATCCCCTGGGAATGCAGCCCTCTCTGAGAGAGGTCTCACATTGGGTGCCCAACCTCTCCAGGAGGGTGTCCTACTCCAATACACTCATCCTGTCTTGTCCCTAGGGTGCTCATTCTTCCATTTCCCAGGGGCTCTGGGCATCTAAAGAAGATGGGAGAGGTGGGAGAGAGCACAGAAAGAAGAGGTGTTATACTGAAGACAGACCTGTCTGACATCACACCTTGTCCCCCAGGACCGGCTGTGTCTGTCCTCCACTAGTCACAGTCTGCGGACACAGGTTCTGGGAGATGGGACGACAGCTCTGAGACTAAGTCTCGGCTGGTCCCACGGCTTTGTTCCATGTGCTGTGAGCTGGTCCAATGCTGGAGGGTCCGTGGCCTCCTCCTGTGAACCACCTGTTTCCTCTCCCTCCTAAACCACCTCTTCCAGCCTCCGTCACTCTGTGGTTGTTTTTATAAGACTTATCTTACTGTGTTTTACTAGCAAGCTATTACTTCTCAGCTCTAAACCTTTCAGCTGTGGTTTCTACTCAGGACTTAGTGGACTCTGAAGAAGCAATTAATATATCCTTCTTCCCTGCCCTGGGCACAGCACCTCCAGGCAAGAGGGAGGGGTCTAGACACAAAGTCTGACTTCAATGCAATAAATAAATCATAAGCATTATTACCTAGCTGAGAAACTGGGGCTTGGAGGGTCTTTAGTCCTCTGTCAGAGATCACCAGGTAGTAAATGGAGGCAGGACTCACCTCCAGAGCATCTGCATTTGCTTTATTATACTTTATGGTCGGGGTAGGGCTTCCTTTCACAGGCATTGACTTGGGCCCCAATTGTGTAGCCTGTAACCCACCGGGGAGAAAAGACTTTGACTCCACCAAGTTAAAGCTGTAAGCATCTTTTTGGATCATCTAATTATGGACGATCCGGAAATGTCAATCTCTCTCTCTTTCTCTTTCAGCAGCATTTTAGAAGCCTGGCCCATTAATTAGATTGAGGTGGGTTCTCTGGTCAAAGCAGGTAGAGGAAATTGTGTCCACTTGGTCCCCCCACACCACTGGCCATCTGAGTAGTCTCTGAGGAACCCTCCTGGGAAAAACAGTTTGAAAAATCATTAATCTGCCCCAACCCCTGAAAATCCCGGTTTTGGAAACTGAGATTCTGAGAGGTTAAAGTACTTGCCCAAGGTCATATAACTGCACCTCCTAATGGCAGACAGGTCTCTTTGCTTGGCCCCCGTGCTATAGTAGTGTAAACTGGAAGGCTCCAAAAAGCGAAGATAAACGGTGGGGAAGCGGAGAGCAGACAGTTCAGCAGGATCTCCCATGTCGGGGAGGCAGGAAACTTGAGTGGAGGCCCTGCTGGGTGGTTGAGGGGGCAGAGGGTCAAGCAGGTGTTAAATTCCAGAAGCCAAGAGATAAGCAGTGTGAGGCCAGTGGAAAACTGGGATGGAGCTAGGATCAGGTTGGATGTGGATAAAAGGCCTGAGGCACAGGCTTCGGTGGAGGTAGAGTTGGAGGGTTGGGTGTTTTTCCACGTTCACCCAGTTGAATCTGCTGATTCTGGACTCCAGACGTTTTTGACTTTGAAAGCACAACAGAAGGCTGGAAGCCCAGGCAGACAGGCAGGCACGTCGCTGAGTGGAAGGGGTGCATTGAGTAAACCTGAGGACAGCAGCTGTGCTGTGCTTAGTCGCTTGGTCACGTCCAGCTCTCTGTGACCCCATGGACTGAAGCCCACCAGGCTCCTCTGTCCATGGAGATTCTCCAGGCAAGAATACTGGAGTGGGTTGCCATGCTCTCCTCCAAGGGATCTTCCCAACCCAGGGATCAAACCTAGGTCTCCCACATTGCAGGCAGATTCTTTACCATCTGAGACATCGGTGAAGCCAGGACAGCAGCTGTGTTGCATTAAAAATGAATCAAGATGGAATTTCCCTGGTGGTTCAGTGGCTAAGACTCTTAAGTTCCCAATGCAGGGGGCTTCGGTTCGATCCTTGATCAGGGTATTAGTTCACACATTCCCACATGCCACAACTAAAGATCCTGCATGCCATAACTAAGACCCAGTGCAGCCAAATAAATAAATAAATATTTTTAAAAAAATGAATCAAGGTGATGTTTGAATGAAAACAAGAATGGAGTGTTGGGGAAGAGGCACTCTCCTGGCTCCCTGTGGCTCAGGTGAGGCAACGTTCTGCAGCAGGGCCAAGTCAGCCCCAGAAGCCACGCCATGGCTCCCAGTGTCTATGCAAATGAGACAGGAGAGGTGGAGGTAGCCTTGGAGAATGGCCCTTGCTAGGGGCTTCTGGGAACCATCATCCTCTTACCCACAAAATGGACACAATCATTTCAACTTGGCCTCCATCTTGGGGCTAACATAAGCAGCAAATGAAATCAAGTTGAGACCCATTGAAGCCTCCTACCAAGGCTGGGGTTGCAACACCCCATGCCATCAGAGGTGGCAAAATGTGTGCACTGGCCCGGGGAGGGGGTGTGGAGACTGGAGAGTGCGTGCCCTGCCTGAAGGCATTCAGAGTCAAGATTCTAAAGCCACATACTGGCCAGATGAAAGGCAGCTGCCTCACACCCTGTCCTTGTTTGCAGTCCCTCAACTAAGGTTTTGGCAGATAATTGCTTATGGTCTGAGCCTCCCAGTGGGATATATATACAAAAGAGGCCTCAAGAAGTGCCCAGTCCATAGTGAGAGCCACCAGCCCCATGGGGCAGTTTACATTTAGATTTCAATGAATTAAATTTCAAAAGTTAGTTCTTCAGTCACACTAGCCAAAGTTCAAGTGCTGCATAGCCATGTGAGGCTGCTGCTGCTGCTGCTAAGTCGCTTCAGTCATGTCCAACTCTGTGCAACCTCATAGACGGCAGCCCACCAGGCTCTGCCGTCCCTGGGATTCTCCAGGCAAGAACACTGGAGTGGGTTGCCGTGTGAGGCGAGTGGCTACCAAACTGGATAGCACAGACATAGAGCCTTTTCATCAGCAACAGCAAGTTCTGGGGGTTGGGGCTGCTCTAAGACTGTCATGGTGGAATGATAGGTATTGGGGTAAAAGGTTTCTACCTTGAGGCTTCTCAATACAATACATCATGCATTTCCTTCTTTCTCAGCCTAAATTCAAGGTTAATCCTGGAGCCCTTCACTGCTTGCCCACTTCCTTTAAGCCCCAGGCTTTAATAACTCACTCACTCCTAAGAGTTAAGTCTTCATGCTCATTTTGCCGCTGCTGAGGACTCAAGGTCTAGTGGGAGTGGGCAAGGGCTCTTCCCAGGTTATATGTCCTCCACTACATTAATGATTGACAGCAGGAATTTCTGAACCCCAAGGGAGAATGGCAAGCATGAAAAGACAGGGAGAAATTCTGGGACAGTTAGGACTGAATTGAATGGTGAAGTGAAAGTCGCTCAGTCATGTTCAACTCTTGGCAACCCCAAGGACTATAGCCCACCAGGCTCCTCTGTCCATGGAATTCTCCAGGCAAGAATGCTGAAGTGGCCGGCCATTCCAGTGGTCCCCAAACAGCCTGGTGGAGGTGGCCACCTGCTCCTACCCAGAAAAGCCATGAAGAGCACATCCCAGCTCTTCCACTTGCTAGCTGTGTGACTTGGGCTTTCTAGACTCTCTGAGTCTGTTTTTTCATGGGTAAAATAGAAACGGTTCTTACTTCAGAGGTTGTCTTAAGGATCAAATGAGTTTCTGGAGGGAAGGTAGCTAGAACAGTGTCAGCATGGGATAAGCATTAGTTGTGGTGGTAGTATTTGATTATTTGTATCATGGCCTTGATAGAGCTTGTGAAGAAGGCAAGTTCACATGCTTAGCACATTAGTATGCTCCCAGCCCTCCCCACACACCTCCTAGATTTTTCCACCATGGTGCCTATTGAAATACTTCATTATTTGTTTATTTGGTTTTGAGAACCAAGGCTGGACCCCATCAGCAAGGTCTCATCCTGCCTTTGCACTACTTGAGCTCCCTTAGTTTTTCCAACACCACCTCCCCAGCACTCTGAGTACTGCCCAGGCCAAGCCTAGGCCCCAAGCTCCTTCGGGAAAGCAGCACAGGCTTGTCTTGATGCAGGGCAGTCAAGGGTTGGCCCTGAAGGTCCACATGACCCAAAATCAGTGCATCCAAGACACTGGCACCCCATAGAGAGAGCATCTGGAGCCAAAAACAGGTTGAGGCAACCAGATTCCCTCTCTCCAGAATGTGAGTAAAGGAAGACCCGGAGACTGGGTAACTGGTTGGCAACAGAGGCTGAAGTGGAAAGGCGAGGACACCGCAGAAGTCCATGATGGTCGAGGGAGAGCGGAGGGGAAGGGGTGACACGAAAGTACAAGAGCGGTGACAGGGGCCACCAGGGATGCTGGGCTGGGAGTGAAGGTCTCTGTCTGGACGAGGAAAGCAGCAGTGCCCCCTCTACTCCACACGCACCTTCTCAGCACTGGTCTGGAAATGCTGCGGCTTTTGCCCTCTTCTTCACTGGAAGCCTGGGAAGGACCTGGAGTGACTGTCAGCACAAAGGCTCCGGAAGCACCTTCAGGATGTGCTAGAAACTACTAATAGGAAAAGCAGCTGCCATCAACACAAACAATTTCTGGGTCATAAGTGTCAGTGCAAACACAGCACAGTGTGGCCTCAGCTCCCAGCAGATCCTTTCAGATGGGCAGATGAGGGTCTGGCCCCCGGGCCGAGCAGGTGATCTGCCCAGGCAGAATGATGGCCGCTTTCTCCTCCTGGCTCCACAGGGTCCGTCTGTCGGAGAGAACTGGCTTCCAAGGTAAAGAGGCCCCACTTCAATCAAGGGCCTACCAGTGTGATTTGATGAACTCATAACAGAGCAGTTCTCCCCATAAAGAGACTCTTTGGCTGAAAATAGATGAGTCAACCCAGGGGGCCATGTTAATCCCTTGGGTAAGTTCATTTGCCTTTCCGGGGCCCAGGGAACTCATAGGTAGAAAAGGAGAGAATGTGGAGTAGTTGCCTCTCTAGGGCTCCTTCCATTTTGTTCATTGATCCCAGGGACCCTCCAGACACATCTCCTTTTTCAGCCTATGAGCGCCTGGCCTTCCTAACCAGCTAATCTATAAAAACAAACAAGAGAAATGCTGCTGTTCCTGGTTTGTCTCCCCGTTTCCTTCCTCTGACATGACAAAGGTCTGCGTTAGGGATCATCAGCTGGGCTGGGGGGTGAAAACAGTTAGCAGGCAGAAGCGGTGACAGGGCCCCACTCCCACTGAGCAGAAAGGCCTGGCATCAGCCTTAAGTTGTCATGTTGACACCCTGCTTACGTGGAAAGCTGGGTGAGGCAGCCTGGCACATTGTAGGTACCTCTGGGAAAACTACAAAAGGAAAATTTTAAACACACACACATAACAACCATAGCTTCCTAGGCAGTCAACACCTCCTCTGCCTGTGAAAAGGTGCCTGGCCCTGTTTTGGGGGTGGAGGGGGTGGGGAGAGTATTAGGCCCTACCTACCTGGGCCCTGAGGCTCTGGGAACACAGAGGCCATTTTCATCCAGCCTTCAGAAGTTTCCTTTTGTGGCATCTCAATGATAAAAATATTCCTCCCTGAAGGTGCAACCGCGGCTCAGCAGATGTCCCTGACTGAGCACTTGGGAAGGAGCTATTAAAAGGAACGTAATTAGGTTGTCATCCTGGGGCCTCCGAGCCAGGCTTCCGAACGCCATCTTTGTTGAAAGCTTTCCAGACGTCAAATATTTGCAGAACCCGATTTATCCAAAAGGCTGTTAATACCCAATAGGACTGAGTGAAGTAAAGGCAAAATGACACGTCCGCTCAAGGTTGGCCTCAGGCCCTAAGACTCCTTTTTTCTGTGTCTTTTGCCCATTTTGGGTCCTGGCCTCGCTCCCCGATTTCCTCTCCCCTCCTTCACAGCCTCCCATCACAATTTGCTCTCAGGAAAGGCTCTCTCAGTCATTTATCCCTTAGCATGGATATAGGTGAGCCTCTGGGCATTTCCTCTCTCTCCAGCAACATGGGATTCATGCCTGAGCTCTGTACACTTCAGAAAACAGAAGGCTCTGTCTCCTTTCATAAAAAGGATGTCAGGTGCTGAAGCCAAGTGGGGAGGGCCTTTCTAGTGACCCTGTAATTTGTTATAGGCAGCTACCTACCGGTCTGTGTCTGGAGCCTGTCCTGATTCCAAGCTCCTTTCTGCTTTGAGGTCTGTTATAATCACTCCCCTCCCTCCTTCTTGTTTATCCTACAGGCTCACCTGCCCATCCAACTCCTTGGCCACTCACCTGTCTATGCATCCATCAGTTATTGAGAGGAGCCGTGCTGAATGGGAAAGAGAGTGGTGAGCACCAGCAGCCATGAGCTTTGTCTTCATGGAGGGAGACAGCAGAGATGGAGAAAGGCATTCATAATTCCAGAAATCAGTAGAAACACAGGAGAAGGAAGTCCATGGTACTGTGAGGATGTGTTAGAAGGAAAACTGACATGTTGGGGACAGTGCATGCATGTGTGTGTCAAGCAGGATATGTGTTATGTCCTCAGTGATTGGTTTCTTCAACTGAAACAGCTTGTGCAAAGGCCCTGGCTGAGTCTCGATTTTCATGAGAACTTTCTCCTACTGGACTTTAGAAAACATCAAGGATAGTGTTTTTAAATTTTTTTAAGTAGGGCAAAGGAAGAACAATCTGAAGCCAGTTTCTGAAATCCTCTGCAGTAAACAAACTTCTTAGAGGCAGTTGAGAGGGGGCTCTACCAACAAACAGGTTTTCTCTGGGGGCAAAGAGAGAGGGCCTTGTCCTCCTCCTCCTCTGGAGGTCTTCCCTGATATTCCAGCCTACTTTTTACCCTTGAACAATATACTACAGTCATTTCCCCAGGTCAAGAACTACTACTTTACAGTAGAGACAGCCACAGTTTGACTCAATGAAGCCCTGTTGTTGGACATTTAGCTTGTTTTCAATGCTTTACAACTCTAAGTAACTCTTCCATGTACTAACAGGCCCCTACAGCAACTTTGCCCATTCCTTGAACTTTTGCTTGGGATAAATTTTGCTACATAGTAATAAGTATGAGGGCCAGCTTTACTAAACACAAGTTTTCTTATCTGCTGAGCCTGTATACTTTATATACAGGTAAGTGTGGTGCTGTTCCCACTCCGAAGGGATCCTGCTGGGTCCTCATCCATCCACTGAGTCTGGAGGAGTCTTAGCAGGAAAGAACCCAAGTGGGCAGAGGCTAAAGGCTGAATGGGGTGGGGGTGAGCAGGGGCTCAATCACCACTTACCTCTTTGTCCCCTTGTTCTTCCCATCTCAATGGACCCAGTCTGTCTCTGCTGGTGGAAGGTTCTGCCCTGATGCTCAACACTTCACCTGCATACACAGTACCTGAGAGCAGGAGGGGTTAGAACCCCTAGCCGGAAGCTCTCTGCAGGAACTTTGTCTAGAAAGCTCACAGCCCCAAGGAGAATTGTGGGCCTACCTGGAACTTATGCCAAAAGAGAGAGTTCCTGGTGGAGACAAGGTTGTGAAACAGGATACCAATCTGTGGCTTAAAGTTTGTTACCAATGTGTAAATCACCTCTCTCTCTAGGCCTCTGTTTCTCCATCCATCACATGGAATTAATCCTCTTTTATCCCTACTTGACCAGGACGATGCAAAGATGAAGTAAATGAATATATATCTACTTAAAATGAGCTATTGAACATGAAAGTGTGTGGGAATACATACACAGGCAGAAAAGAAACCAAGATTGAATAAGCCATAGACCATAAGCAGACTTTGTGTTTTATTTACTGTGTTATCCTCAGTACCTACAACTGTGCCTGGCATATAATAAGTACTCAGTACCCATTTGTAAAATGATGAGTAAACACATAAACATCTATTCCATCCTACACACATGCTAAGTACTTCATAGGCATTATTGCGCTTAGCCTTCACAAACAGCTCTTTACTAGAGGGGTATGAAATACTCCCATTTTGCAGATATGAAAGCTGAGGCTCAGACTGGTTAAGTAAATACAGCTGGTACTTGACAGGATTTAAATTTAAATGTAAGTTTTTCTAATGCCATTCCCCCAGCTCTTTCCACCTCTGTTACGTCTCCGGAGAAAAGCTGGTGTGACGCACGTTCATGTTACTGTCCATTAAATGGGATAGTCCTTGTTGGAAGTCACAGCACCCGTATGCAGTCAGTGCTGTACGAATCTATTATTATAATGCTGTATTTATTAATTTCTATTTTTCATAACTGCATTGTAAACACCTCAAAGGCAGGGGCCATTCTCCTCCACAAGCAGGACAGAGTAGTTGCCTAACATACAGATTAACCAAATAGCATTATTTTTGAGTATAACATGAAGCAGAATGGCCTCCTTTAAGTCAGGGCTTTGTGCTCTGTGGCAGAGTCAGTCTGACTGTGACTTTAACGAAAAGCCAGGGAAGGCCCATGACTGTCCCGTGGCTTGGAAGCCTGGTGGTCAGCAAGGAAATGGGTAGACTCGGACACCAACGAAAAGAACAGTAACCAACAAGTGTAGAACTCTTTAGGCCTGGCTCTGACCTTCCACTGACACCAGGTGACATTCTGACAACCTCTGGCTCCGCCTCCAGGGCCTGCAAATCTGGTTCATCGAGGCCTGCGATAGGCTCGGCCTAGCAGAGGTGGGTGGGGCCTTGGAGAGAATCTGAACCAATCATCTAGCTCCACACTTGCTGCCTAGGACTCGGAGGCGCCTGGAGGCAACTTGACTCAGGAAGAGAAGTCAGGGTTCTTGGAATACTTTCCTTCTCTGCCCCACCCAGAGACAATACAGGAAAAGGGACTTAGTCTTTGGCATGGTACGTTACTAGCAGTGAGCCTCAGGGCCTTCATCCCTGAAATGGAATAATAGTTCCATTTCCATAGGGTTGTAGCAATTAAATAAAATATGACATGTTAAATAACACAGATACCTAATTCATTTCAAGTGCTCGAAAAAATCAGTTGCCTCTGAATATGCAATGTGTCTGAAGGCAGGAACTGTATCTGAACCACAGCTTGCCTGGGTGCCCTAGTGCTTGTTAATTGTTCATACAATGTTGAATGAATGCCTAAATGGCTGGAATTCTCCATTCATATCTCATCCCTTCCTGTTAGCTTTGCCTGTTTATGGTCTCCCGAAAAAATCTCTAGAAGGTTTAACACCCTAATCTTTCCCCCCCCCATTTCCAGGAGGGCTTGGGGACAATATGAAGGCCTGGGTACCTGGGGAGGAAAGGGGGCACTTTCATAACAAAGACAACTTTGTAGTGTGACCAACCTCTGCTGGGCGGCTTGCACTGTCATTTTGGAACTTCTTGCTTCAGAATGCTAGGGCAGCAGCTTTGGCCCACTGTGGGTTATATGAAGGACATTAAAGATAGCATCCGGCTGCCAGTGAGTGAGGATCTGAGAGGGGCTGAGTTGCCCTTCGGGGGTGGAGTGATGTGTTCCAGTTAGAATTAGGGAATGAACAATTTAGATGAGTGGTTAGAATTTGGGCACTAAGATTAGAGTTTGGAAGTCAGCTAGAGTTAGGATTTGGTAGTTACTGTTGAATTTCTGAATAAGAAATGGAAAGTTGCTAGAAGCCAGATATGGTGGGGGCCATCTCTTTGATCTAAAATTTAAAATATTCTATTCCAAAGTCTTGCCTCCTTCATTATGGGGAGACAGAAATCTCTTTCCTCTGGCTCCTCAACAGGCCTGGGTGTACCTGCAGACCGAGAAGGTTAAGCATCTACTACATTTCAGGTGTTAACATCTAGCATATATTGTTTCAAAGGTATCTGGACACAGTCCCCTGCAATGAAGCTGAGATCAGGATATTAATGATCTGGTCTAGACCCACCCTTGGCATAGCCCAGTGACTTTGGAGGAAACTTAAATCTTCCAGCCTCAGTTTTTCCATCTGGCAAATGGACATAACCTCAGAAGGGTGTTTGGAAAACCTCAAGTGATCATGGAGGAAAAACTTCAAAGTAAACATACTTTCTGGTGGAGTAAGCTGTTCCAAAGTGAACTATAGGGCAAAGTCAGGGCACCTTACCCTTGGGAAAGGCTGAAGCTCCTCCCTCCTTTCATGAAATCCCAGGTTTTTCAGCTCTTGCCACATTCACCTAGTCTTTCCCAAACCATTTCTGGCAGGACTTATGCCTCTGAACAGGAACTGACAAAGAAGCAACTCACACTAAAAACTTTCCAAGCTCCTAGTCCTCTGCAACACACACACACACACACACACACACACACACACACACACACACACACATACACACCATCTAGCTCTGGGGCTGCAGCACGAGACACCTGGATAAAGTAAGTACTCAACAAATATTTATCAAATGAATTAATGAATGAGGGAGTGAGTGAGTGGCTGTATGAATGAGCAGACACGCCCTTAGAGAACGAGATGGTTTCGTAATCCAGGATGCTGAGTCCTCCCAAAGAAAGTCATTTGGGACTTTCCTAGTGAGTGGTCCATGACAGAGCCACACCCTATCCTTTTCCTCAAGCCCCATATATGTTTTTTTTTTTTTTAAGCCCCATATATCTTCTTTGCCCCCCAACTTCACCATGGCGGACTGTGTCCTAGACCTCTCTGGGACCATACATGCTACACCCTGAATACTTCTCAATACTTGATATGTAGTACATGCCCAATAAATGTGTGGTGAACTGAAGTGGGAGATAGATAAACAAGACTTGGATCCTGTCTTCCAAAAGTTTACAGTTCAGTGGGAGAGAAAATATAGATATGTAAGTACTATATGACAAAACACCATAGGTAACTGGTACCAAAAAAAGGCTAAGGAATGTATGCTATAGAAGGTCAGAGGTGAGAAAATTTACTGTGAGCTGAAAAAGTGAGGGAATGCTTCACGGAGGAAGTGAATGAGGTTTAAGGGTAGACTCTGAAGGAAGAGAAAAGTTTGGAGGCAAGGGAGAAAGGTGTTGCTGATAGAGGCCAAGGGCTGCCCCCAGCAGGAAGGCCAGTTCAAGTTATGTTCTGAAAACCTGAGTTGATTTAGTACAGCTAGACAGCAGATGCAAGCAGAAGAGTATGGCTTGTACCATAAGTAGGTTGTGGAGACACTGTAGGAGCTTTGAATTTGAGGAGAAGAGATTTGGATCAAGAGGCTGTGTGTGTGCTGAGCTGCTTCGGTCGTGTCCAACTCTTTGCAACCCTATGGACCGTAGCCCACCGGGCTTCTCTGTTCATGGGATTCTCCAGGCAAGAATACTGTAGTGGGTTGCCATGCCCTCCTCCAGGGGATCTTCCCGACCCAGGAATCGAACCCACATCTCCTGTGTCTCCTGCATTGGCAGGAGGATTCTTTACCACTAGAGTCACCTGGGAAGCCCAACACTTTTTTAACCTGGTGGACTGTAGCTAGTGCAAGCTTTTGAGCAGCGGAAGGAAGTGCAAGGAATGCTGTGGGGTGTGGAAAGATGATTTTCAGGAGGCTGCAGGCAAGGAGCAGAAAGTGAGTAATGGCCATCACAGGGTAGGCCAGAGCCAAGTCCTGGGCAGAGAAGCCACTTTCATTTCTTTCTTTCTGTTTCTTTCGTTCAGTCAAATAGTGATTGCCCCCTCCCAGGCCCAGCACAGGTAAATAGAGCAGATACCAGCCCTCCTTTCCTGGGCCTGGGGCTCTACTCCTGGCCCCCACCTATGTGTCCAGCCCCAAGGCTTGGGACCACACGGGCCAACGGCAAGGGCTGGGTGAGGGGTGAAATTGGCTCTGATCTTTCACCTGCAGCTCTTTCTACAAAACCTCTAGTCCTCACGGTCCGGGGTCTCGGGCCCTCTTTCTCCCGATCATGCCCCACCCTGACCACCACCGGCCACACCTGGAAGGGAAGGAATTGCGGGAACAAGGGGTAGCGTTTGCAGGAGGTGGCGCAACCGGAAAATGGGCTGAGGCCGCGGCCGGGAAAGGGGGCTGAGGGACGATGGCCTAGGAAGGCGCTTCCCGAGGACGGCCACACCCGTCCGGAGGCTGGACGAGCGTTTGGGCGGTGCGGCCACCGGGCGGTGGGACGCGGAGCCTCCCGGCAGGGAGCAAAAGCGAGGAGCGGGGCTCCGGACGCGCCCAGCGGGTCCTCTGCGCCCCCTGCCGAGCGCCGGCCTCCACTGCACGCGCCGCCGCCGCCCCTGCACACCAGGTTCCGACCCGGCGGCGGGCACGCCCCGGGAACCCGCCGTCCCTCCCTACCCGGCCGCGGGAGGAGGGAGGTGGGAATTGGAACCTTTTTTGTAATACAAATAGAGGCGCTCCCGTGGTGGCCTAAAGCTGGTTAGGGGCCGGCCTTACCAGGTTTTTGAAATTCCACCGTTAGAGGTTCCATTCTTTGGAGGGGTGGAGTGGTGACGTCTTCAACTTTTATTGGATATTTTAAGAGTGAGGACTTACCAGATACGTCTGGAAAGGGCCTTGGAAGGACTAGGTAGGCAAAGTCGTTCAATCCTTCTCCCAGCCAAGCCTTTTTCTTTTTTCTCTTTTAAGAGCTCACTTGCTAGAGCCATCCCAAAGGTGACTCAGAGCCAGCAGCCATTCTGCGGCAGTGTAGTTGTGAAAGGCTAGTTTCTCCCGCCATGCTTTGAATTTTGTGAATCACTGGGTAATTGACCACCCCACCTCCTCCAGGAAGTCTGCCTTGACTTTTTGGGGTGTATGGTTACAGGCAAAGTCAGAACTGTCAGTTTGGCAGGCCAGGTTCCTTGTTTATTTACCATGAATTCTGTTTGGTCTCTCCAGGCTCATTGAGTGACCAAGGGCAGAAAACCTTCATCGGCTGGGGCACTTCTCTAAAGGAGAAGAAGCAGACTATAAAAGGAGCAAATGCTCCCATTTCCTGTCCAATCAAGGATAAACCCATGCTGTCCTCAAGGGCTGTTTGCATCTGGTCACACATTACCTGATCCCCTGGAGGAGGGCCTGGCAACCCACTCCAGTATTCTTACCTGGAAAATCCCATAGACAGAGGGAGGAGCCTGGTGGGCTACAGTCCGTGGGATCGCAAAGAGTAGGACAACTGAAGCGACTTAACATGTACGCACGCCACATCTATGATCTTTGTGAGCACCCACCACAGACAGTTCTCCAAAGACAGCCAGGAGGTCACATAAGATCTGAATGTTCATAAACTTAATTTAGATTGTCTCTCTTCTCCTCAAATCCCTGCAATGGCTCCCCATCTCACTTGCAGTAAAAACAGAAGCTTCTGCCTAGGCCTGAAGGTTCCAAGCGCTCTGGCCCCTGCTTCTTAATAGTTCTTTGGAGCCCCTGTCTACCACTCCCCTGTCATTCACTCCCATGGCCATATCCGCCCCCTGTCTGCAGTCCCACGAACTCAGCAGACATGCTCCCATCTCAGACTCCGGCTCTTGCTATTCCCTCTGCCTGGAATGCTGTTTCCCTAGTTGTCCACGTGACCCACCTCCTCACCTCCTTCTGGTCCTTATTTAAACGCCATCTTAGGGAGAGAGGCTTTTCCTGACTGTCCTGTCTAAAATAACACCCTCCCTCATCCTCTGTGCCATTGACCCATTGGCCCCCTCGGTTGTTCTATCATTTATCACAACCTGACATATTACTTATTTCTGTTTATTTGCATGTTGTCTGCCTTCCCAACAAGAATGTAAGCTCCATAAGGACAGAGAACTGTTTTATTTCTCATCCGTTTATTTCTGTATCCTTTTTATTTCTCATCCAGCATCTAGTAAACAGCCAGGCTCATAGTCAGTGCTCAGTACATTTGTGAAATGACTGAATGAATGTGCCAGGCACTAAGCCAAGTACCAGGACAGACCATGAAAAAGCCTGGGCTCTTGCCCTTGAAGAACAGACTGGCAGACAGGCAAATAATTACAAACTAGAGTGATGAGTGTTCTGCCCAAGTACAGATGCATGTAAAGTACACTTGAGGGCTCAAGGAAGGAAATAATTCACTCTGCCTGGAAATCAGTGGAAAGCATGATGATGACGCCATTGGGCAAAGAAGAAAGGGAAAAGGCATTCCAAACCAAGATAGGAGTGAAGAGCGGGCGCAAAGGCAGAGGTATGAAAACATTAATTTGTTCAGGGGACTAGCAGGTAGGCTGGCCTGGCTGGAATGCAGGATGCAAGACAGGTGTGGCAGGAGACAAGCTTGGAAAGATTGATTGAGGACAGATTATTAAGGGCTTGTTAGAATGATGACTGACTCTCTAGATGTCAGATCCGTGCCAGGCCTGTGGGGACATTTCAGGGCAAAGAGCTTATTTCTAATCTCCAGACAGGGCACCACAGGAGCGGCCATGTCCTGCCGCTGGGGAAGGCCTGGGAACACTGTGACAGTCTCCCCTAGGAGCCCAGGCTAGAGTCAGCACCCGTGGAAGCAGCCGGGTAGCACTGCTTGCCTTCCTGTTACTGATCTAAACAAGACCCTCAAGAAGGACCCTGCCCAGCTCCACAGAGCCCAGGAGTCCTGGGCCACAGTTCTTCAACTTCATCAGCGAAAGTCCAAGTTTCAAAATGTCCTTATTTTGCAATCTGACTCAAAAGGGTGGGGAATGGAAAAATTGTAGACAGCAGCCACCAAGGGACTGTGGCTTAATATAACTGGTGACCTGGGAAACAAGAGAGGCAGAAAATAAGTTCCCTCTTGGACTGAGGAATGGAGAGGGCCTCTCATAGCTGACTCAAAATCAAGACTTTTCCTTCAAGCAGAGGAAGAGCATTCATGTGCTTGCAGGACAAGAGGATTCTTTTCTTCGACTTCTTCCTGGGTTATGTTGATCCTCTCCCACCCCCTTCTCTGCCCTCAATCCTTTCCTCCTGACTTCCTTTCTTTTCTTTTTCTCTTCTCCTGTGTCTTTCTACCCTGCCCACTTCCCTGCTCTCCTCTCCTCCCCTCCTTCTCTATTCCTTTAGCTTAAGCACGAGACAGATATTGATTTTTTAAATATATTTATTATTTATTTATTTGGCTGCACTGGGTCTTCATTGTGGCATCTAAACTCTTAGCTGCAGCCTGTGGGATCTAGTTCCCTGAACAGGGATTGAACCCGGACCCCCTGCATTCAGAGTGAGGAGTCTTAGCCGCTGGGCCACCAGGGAAGTCTGAGACAGATGTTTAAAACTGTTAAAGGATAATCATTTAAAGTGGAAAATCATGCATGCATGCATGCTAAGTTACTTTAGTCGTGTCCAACTGTGCAACCCCATGGACTGTAGTCCACCAGGCTCCTCTGTCCATGGGATTCTCCAGGCAAGAATACTAGAGTGGACGGCCATTCACTCCTCCAGGGCATCTTCCTGACCCAGAGATCGAACCTGCGTCTCCTTGCACTCCTGCATTGCAGGCAGATTCTTTACCACTGAGCCATCAGGAGAGCCCTGGAAAATTATAACTCATGCAAATATAAAATTTGCACGTGACTTGGACTTCATTTAACTCATTAATTAATGAGGGAACCAGTAAGATGTTACAGTCACAGAACATAGATCCATATATATAACCAATCAAGGGTGGGGGGAGGAATTTGTTAATTGATGCAGAACTAGCATCTTCGTTTGCATTTCTGTGAATGGGAATCTTGTGCAGCAGCCCTCCAGAAGTTAATGTCTGTTTCTATAGAGATGCAGCATCATTAATGATAATAAAAGGCACAGATCTCAGTAGAATCAGACAACTCAAGAAGGGTCCTCTAGTCTAGACAATAGTCTAGACAACACCTGACATTCCACTGAAAGGATGCCCAAGGATCTTTGGCCACTTCAAAGTCTTTCACAACTTTTTTTGACAAGACCTTAGAAAAGTACAGGAAAGAGGTGGGAGCCAATTAATTTTCACAAGACTCCAGACTGGTCTTTCTGTAAAAGTGGGCATTGATTTTGGCCCTGAGGCTCAGTCCTAGGCCAGCAGGGGATAAGAAGAATGCTTGTTCAGCCCTGGCGAAAGGTATGGGTGGTGGGGCAAGTGTTTCTTGGCTAGCACTCTATAAACCCTCCTTCTCCTCCTGCAATCAACCTTAAGCCTTGGAGACATAGAGAAGGTCAGGGCAAGGTTGGGGGAAATCCACCCCACGTGGGGCCAGAACAGTGGAAGTCTTACTGGGCACGAAGGTGGCAGTGGACCTCCTCAGAGTCAGTCCCACTAATGTCCATGGTGTTTGACTCTTTCTCTAGGAGACAGCTTTCAGGACCACCTGAAGGTACCTGATGGGATTCCAGCCCATCTTCTGGGGTCTTTGGAGTTGCTGCATCGCTCAGACCCTGCACTGATCCTGATGCCTACTCCCAGGGCTCACCCAAGTTCTCCCCAACTATCTCTCCCCAGATGTGGCCTTCCTGGACCTCTCTGGCATTATCCAGAGAATAACCAGGGGCTTTTCCAAGGTGTACCTTCAAACAAGATATGTGAGCTTGGGAACAGGAAGCAAAATCCTCTGGAGGCTCCTGGGTGAGATGCTGGGAGGGTTGGGAAGTGGGTGACAGAAACTGGCATTTGCAAAGATGTGATCCTTGCTCTCAGAGAATTTCTAGCCTAGCTTGGGAGGCCAAGTACCCTAGAGTCCCGAGCAGCTGGTAGGCCGGAGCTGTGCGTGAGGAGAGAGGGGTGTTGGAAGTGGGGAAGCTCTGACCACAGAACCCACCCTGGAGCAGGACAAGGAGACAATCCATCACCAGCAAAGTTCTCACAGAATTCCTCATCCCCGTGAAAGAAAGGGCCGCTGCCTTCCTTACCTATACTCAGAGCAGGTGTCTTCACTGTCCTATATATAGGGCCACACCCCCATCCACCACCCCATTTCTTCTTTCCCACCTTTGCAGAAGAGAGAACTGTTCCGACTCAAGGTAGAGACACCAAGTGGGTAATCAAATGTTTAAAAGTGCTTCTAAGATTCAGAGATAGGATAGGTGATGAAACCTCTTCCACAAAACATAGGGCCTTGAGGCAGGCCTTCAGACCAAATGGGGGATACCTTGATTTAGTCCTTCTGGCTACTCAGGTAACTGTGATTCAGAGCAAATACTTTCTTGGCTCATCTGTTTCTAAGGGGGTTGGACCCCCTAAGTAATTGACTGATAATTAAATTTTTTATTGTGGCATAATATATGTAATATAAAATTTTCCACTTTAACTATTTTTCAGTGTACAGTTCTGGAGGTGGGCATGGCAACCCATTCCAGTATTCTTGCCTGGAGAATCCCATGGACAGGGAAGCCTGGTAGGCTGCAGTCTGTGGGATCACAAAGAATCAGACACGGCTGAAGTGACTTAGCATGCACGCAAGTATACAGTTCAGTGGCATTAAGTACTTCCACATTTTTATGCAACCACATGCTCCATCCATCTCCAGAATTTTTTCATGGTCCCAAACTCAAATTCCATAATCATTTGAATAGTTACTGTCTTTTTTACTCACTTCACCCAAAACCCTGGTAACCACCACTCTGTTCTGTCTCTATAAGTTTGACTACTCTGGATACCTCATATAAGTGAATCACCAGTATTTGGCCTTTTGTGTCTGGCTTCTTCCTTTTAGCATAATGTCTTCAAGGTTCATCCATGTTGTGGCATGTGTCAGAATGTCCTTTGTTTTTAAGGCTGAATAATATTCCATTGTGTACCATATTTTGTTTATCCATTCATCCACTGATGGATACTTGGGTTGCTTCCACTTTTTGGCTATTGTGACTAATGCTGCTATGATCATGGGTGTACAAATCTGTCTTCCAGTTCCTGCTTTCAGTTTTTTTTAATATATAATCACCCAAAAGGGAAACTGCTGGTTGATAATTCTATGTTTGATTTTTTGGGGGGACCCACCATAGTGCTTTCCATAGTGGCTGCTCCATTTACATTTCCAAAGGTCCCAGTTTTTTCACATCTGCACCAAAACTTGTTTTCTGCTCTTTCTGATAACAATCATCCTACAGGATGTGAAGTATTAACAGTATCTTATTGTAGTTTTAATTTGCAAAGGAAATGGCAACCCACTCCAGTATTCTTGCCTGGAGAATCCCATGGACAGAGGAGCCTGGTAGGCTACAGTCCACGGGGTCACAAAGAGTTGGACACGACTGAGTGACTTCACTTTCACTTTCTAATGATTAGTGATGTTAAACATCTTTTCATGTTTAACATATCTTCTTTGGAGAAATGTCTGTTCTGGTCCTTTGCCCATTTTTGAACTGAGTTGTTCTGGTTTTGGTTATTATGTTTTAGGAACTCTTTCTATATTCTGGATATTAATGCCTTATCAAATATATGATGTGCAAATATTGTCTCCCATCCTGTGGGTTGTTCTCTAGTATTCTGTTGTTGGTTTCCTTTGATCTACAAAAGATTTTAATTTTGATGAAGTCCAAATTGTCTATTTTTTCTTTTGTTGCCTGTGCCTTTGCTGTCCTGTTCAAGAAATCATTGTCAAATCCACTGTCTTAAAGCTTTTCTCCTATGTTTTCTTCTAAGAGTTTTTTTTTTTTTACTATGTTTAAAGCTACCTTATTATATTTTTTATTTTTATTTATTTATTTATTTATTTTGGCTGCGCTGGGTCTTCATTGCTGCATGCGGGCTTTCTCTAGTTGCAGCAATTGGGGGCTACTCTTCGTTGCAATGCTCAGACTTCTCATTGCGGTGGTTTCTCTTGTTGCAGAGCACGGGCCCTGGAGTGCACAGGCTTCAGTAATTGTGGCTTGCAGGCTCTACAGTACTTATGGCACATGGGCTTATTTGCCCTGCTACATGTGGAATCTTCCCAAACCAGGAATTGAACCCTTCTCCCCTGCATTGGCAGGTGGATTTTTAATCACTGGGTCCCTAGAGAAGTCCCCCCTTCTAAGAGTTTTATAGTTTTAGCTCTTATGTCTACACTTGATCTGTCTTGAGTTAATTTTGTTTATGGTCTTAGATAAGACCCAACTGCATTCTTTTGCATGTGTAATCCAATTTTCCCAACACATTTTGCTCAATCTTGGTGTCTAAGATCCTGTATCAGTTAGGAATTTTGTTCAGCTTTAAGAAATAGAAACTTCAGTTGCTTAAAAACATACGTTTTTATTATTTCACATAGAAGTCCACGGGTAGACTGGTGCTCAGCTACTAAGAAGGTTCCATGGGGGTCTAGGCTTCTTCAATCTTTCTATTCCACCATGCATGACTTCCATCCTAGGTCCACTATGACTGCTAGAATTTCAGCCAATATCTGTGAATT
The DNA here is from genome assembly GCF_019320065.1 of Cervus canadensis. Lineage (NCBI taxonomy): Eukaryota > Metazoa > Chordata > Mammalia > Artiodactyla > Cervidae > Cervus > Cervus canadensis. The sequence goes on from NC_057390.1 coordinate 28,621,014, forward strand.
CTCAGAAGCAGCAAGGAAGAAAGGGGAAGGATAAAAGAGTCGCACTTCCTTTATGGAGCCTAAGTCCTGAACATTTCCTTGAAATCTCACTGGCCAGATCTTAATCACATAGCTGCAAAGGAGTCTGAGAAACATAGACTTTTCTCTGAGTATATTACCATCTCAAATAAAATCAGGATCCTCAAATAAAATGAGAAAGAAGAGAGAAGGAATGCTGGCTTAAATATTTAGAAGCCTCTCCTTTGGGCATCTAATCCATCTGCAATTCTGCAGCAATTTGTCTCTTGGAGAAGAAAATGAGAAAATGGTTGCAAAGTGCTTAACAAAATACCTTGCTCGGGCTATGTACTCGAAAATGCTAGCTATTATTTTTCTTTGATTATTCTCCGATCTCAGATAGACTTTTCCTACATCTGTGCAGAACAGACGGTTCTCTGCTTCAGAGGTGAAAACTGCCCCCAAGATATCTTTCACACTGATGCTTCAACTATACCATTAGCTCTGAGTATCTCTTTCTCTATTTAGGCCTTATTTTCATTTGAGAGGGAGTAAAGTAGGAGGGCCACAGGTAGCCTAAGGAACGACACATTCAGCCAACCCTCAACCTCAATCTGTCTGATGCTCTCTTGCCAGGCTGCTGGTTGGGATCTGGGCTCCAGGGAAATAGGGGTCAGGAGGGAAGGGTCAGACACAGCCCTGAGGATACCAGCTAAATATGACACCGTGGTAAGGATAGAAAGTATAGGAAAGCGGCTGGTTGGCTGCCTTTGTGAATGTGCAGGGCTAGGGGCATGTGAAGGTGATGGAGGGTGAGCTTTGCCCCTCGGGGCTCCCCCGGGCCTATGTGGACACTGTCAGGCATAGCCCAGTTAATCCTAGTGAAACAGGACAGGAGAGGAAAGCCAGGATTCTGACCCAGAACCACGTATCAGGTGTGTGGAGGTGCTGCAGAATCCAGAGGAAGTGACAGAAGATGTAGCCAAGCCCAGACAGGGGTCTGCAGTCTGGTTACAGAGACCTGAGGCCAAACAGGCTCAATGGCAGCAGATTCTTGATGGGTGACAGGGTGACAGTCAGGAATAACTTCAGGAAGACTTAGATTCAAGGGGACATGGGGGAAAGAGACTCTCCATGGGACCCAGGGGCTCCAGTTTCCTCTCTAAGCTCTGCCGTTCACAGGCTGTGTGACCTCAGGTGAGTCACTCCCCATCTCTGGGCCACATTTCCTCTGCCTGCAAAATGAGGGCTTTGGCTTTGACCTCTCAAGGATCCTAGGGGGAGGCATCATGATCAGAGGAAGAACTGACCCTGAGTGAATTGAGGAGCAGCCAAGGGCTGCTCAAAGTATCTCACAGTGGGATTTAGCTTCAATATCTGGGAAGACTCCTGAAATTCCTAACCTAGAAAATGCAGTGGGGGAAGTGTTATTCAAACCTTGGTCTACTTCCAGTGATGCTCAGATCTCAGACACACATCAAGTCCAGAAGCTAGAAGCAAAATTATCTTGAAATTAAAGAAGCTTCAGCCTCCCCTACTTGCATGGGCCCCTTTCAAGATCTTGGAGAGGCTCAGGTTATATGTTCACAACTTTTTCCTCATGGAAATTATCCCCAAATTGTGTAAGCTTTGAGCCCCACAAAGCCTGCCCTAGCCCTGTCAGTTGTCCTGGTTTTGGGAACAATTATTATGGCAGGTAGTATAGACTGACAAGCTCCTGTCCTAATCAGATGGGCAAGGCTCAGCAGCAGACAATCTGACATGACTTATTCACCTGTGTCTGACCAAAAAAATACCATACACACTTATACCTCTTTCACCTTCATTATCCTAGTGGATTGTCCACACAAGCCTTTGTGATGGGCTGTACCAGTCCTATCACCTCTGATTTAAATGACAAAACTGAGGCTCAGAGAGTTGGCTGGAGACAGAAGCAGGATGCAAACCCAGGACATTGTTAGGATCAGCCCTAGGCTCTTCGTTTCCTGACTCAGGACCAGGTACAGTCATCCTAAAGCATAGTGTAAAGACACTCATCCCAAATCTGCCTGTAGATTGCCTGTAGATTGTGGCTGCCAGTGCCACAAACACCTCCATCTTGGTTCTGGGGACAAAGGAGACACGTGCAGGCATAAAGCACAAAACATAACTTGGAATCATAGGGCCAGAACAGTCCAAGAACTTTGGGAAGAAGAGGGTTTTTCCATTTTCCCCTAGTTTTCTTCCTGAACCTTGCATTCCTACTCAGAACACAAATCATTTGGATCTGCTATATTTATACAAAATATAAACACAAATGCTCAACCATGGTATAGTTTTGTTGGTAGTAATTTCTCTACAATATCCCAGCCTGCAGGCAACAACTAGAGCTTTAGGAGCCCAATACACACACACAAGTACATACATACATACACACATGCCACCCTGTGACAACTCCAGTCTCTCAAAGCCACACACCACATCAACAAAAGAAAAGACAAAAACCACAGGATCCTCGCAAGTGATGCAGAAAAAGCATTTGATAAAATTCAACATCCATTCATAATAAAAGCCCTTACAAAAGTGGATATAGAGAGAATATATCTGAACATAATAAAAGCTATTTATGACAAACTCATGGCCAATATAATACTCAATGGTAAAAAGCTGAAATTCTTCCTGCTAAAATCTAGAACAAGAAAAGGATGCCCCTTCTCACCACTTCTTTTCAACAGTGTTGGAAGTCCTAACCACCTCAATCAGACAATAAAAAGAAATAAAATGTATTCAAATTGGTATGGAAGAGGTAAAATTGTCATCATATGCAAATGACATGATACTATATGTAGAAAATCCTGAAGACGCCATACCAAAACTACTAGAACTGATATATGAATTCAGTAAAGTAGCAAGATAAAAGATTAATATACAGAACTCAGTTGCATTTCTTTACACTAACAATGGAATATCAGAAAGGGAATGTAAACAAACAATCCCTTTTAAAATAGCATTTAAAAAAAAGAAAATACTTATGAATAAACCTAACAAAGGAGGTGAAAGACTTATGCTGAGAACAATGAAACGTTGATAAAGGAAATCAAAGATGACTCAAAGAAATGGAAAGCTATCCCATGCTCAAACCACAACTATGTGGAAGAAGGAGGTCTAGCCCTTACCCCGCATGCGAGCCAGACTTTGTTTGGTCTAGTATGACAACCCCACCCAGGAAACCTCAACACCAAAGCTACCAAATAAAACAATTGACAAGGAAAACAGTTGCAGAGTGAGATGCCCAGATCCTTTCAGTTGCTTTCTTCTAACAAGGCCTCCTGGGATCCTGGCATAAATAGGACCTGGTCTCAGGGACACAGGAAACTGGGCACATGGCACCCCACGGACAGTGTTTGGAATCTAGGCAGCGTGCTGAGGAGCAGTATGGAGGAACCATGGTGATGCTTTTGACCTCATCTCAGGCAGTGTTGTCTGCATTCTCAACCCTGAGGACCCCAACACAGTAGGGTTCATTGGAGGGAAGCTTTGAATGTTCCTACAACTCTCTGGTTTTAAAAAGGGAGCCTTACTGTATTCCCGTGTATTTTGGCAAAATGGGCTCTCTTCCAGCTGTTTTGTAGACTCCATTCAAGTTGTTGTCTTTTTTTCTGATGGGTGAGTCTAAATCCTTCCTACACTATCCTCAGTGGATTTTCCTGCCTCGATGGATTTCCTCTGGATCTTCTGCCAACGGTGCAGTATGCTCTTTTGAAGTTTCACAACCAGTATTTCAGGTTTGTATTAAGGGACACAGACGGGAAACTTAGAGTTAACTCCATTAAAATGACCCTTTCTCTTATGGCTTGTGTAGTGGTCAGCCATGGTTCAGCTCCTGATATTCACAACCTTCTATAGATCCTTCACACCATGGGCTGACCTGTGTGATCAGTAGGCTATTGTGGACGTGGTGGAATGTAACTTCAGAGACTCGGTCATAAAAGACACTGCAGCCTCCACCTAGAATAATTACTAGAATAATGTAGCACATTTCCAAACACTTATCTGGCCTCTGGGATCACATACTCTGGCAGAAGCCCGTTGCCATGTGGTGAGGACACTCGAGCTGCCCTCTGGAGCAGCCCGTATGGTGATGAATTGATGCTTTCTGCTAACAGCCAGCATGAACTTGCCATTCATGTGACAGAACCAAGTTAGAAGTGGATCCTCCAGCCCCCAACATGCCTTCAGATGACGATAGCCCCAACTGACGTCTTATGAGAGATCCAGAGCCAGAACCACTCAGCTACACTATTCCCGAATTCCTGGCCAACAGATCATATAAGATAAGTGTTTACTGTTTTAAATTAGTAACTTTGGGGGTAATTTGCTATGCAACATTAGATGACTAATACAGTTAATAATAATACTATACATCAAAGCAAACGGGGACGGGGACAGTGAACTGTTTGGAACTCTGCCAAATTATGCTTGTCCTGGTGACATGCCCAGGCTTCTGCAGTCCCAGTGATGGGCATGGGACCCCTGCTTGGCACATCTACTCTGCATCTCCTTGGCTCCCTTCTAACTGAAGCTTCTGGAAGTCTGAGTTGAATTTCTTCTTTCTCTTGCAAAGGCAAGTCCTGAGATAAGAGGATCTCACACAGGCAAAAGCAGCAAAAAGTAGAAACATGAGGAAAAAGTTAAAGTGCTCTGTATGTCAGCTCAGTCAAAGAATATCCAAGCCAAAGGTCCCTAGTAACTGGAATGTGCATTTCCTTAACTATTTTTTATATGAATTTCTATGCCCTGTTTTTTTGAAGGGAGAGGGTGATAGTATTTGGTCCTGCTGTTTAATTAAATGGATCAAACTCTATTGGGTTTTATGGAGCTGCATTTTTTTTCTCTTCAGTTCCGTTCAGTCACTCAGTCGTGTCTGACTCTTTGTGAACCCATGAATCGCAGCACACCAGGCCTCCCTGTCCATCACCAACTCCCAGAGTTTACTCAAACACATGTCCATCGAGTCGGTGATGGCATCCAGCCATCTCATCCTCTGTCGTCCCCTTCTCCTTCTGCCCCCAATCCCTCCCAGCATCAGGGTCTTTTCCAATGAGTCAACTCTTCCCATGAGGTGCCCAAAGTATTAGAGTTTCAGCTTCAGCATCAGTCCTTCCAGTGAACACCCAGGACTGATCTCCTTTAGGATGGACTGGTTGGATCTCCTTGCAGTCCAAGGGACTCTCAAGAGTCTTCTCCAACACCACAGCCCAAAAGCATCAATTCTTCGGCACTCAGCTTTCTTCACAGTCCAACTCTCACATCCATACATGACCACTGGAAAAACCATAGCCTTGACTAGACGGACTTTTGTTGGCAAAGTAATGTCTCTGCTTTTTAATATGCTGTCTAGGTTGGTCATAACTTTCCTTCCAAGGAGTAAGCGTCTTTTAATTTCATGGCTGCAATCACCATCTACAGTGATTTTGGACCCCAAAAAAGTAAAGTCTGACACTGTTTCCACTGTTTCTCCATCTATTTGCCATGAAGTGATGGGACCAGATGCCATGATCTTAGTTTTCTGAATGTTGAGCTTTAAGCCAATTTTTTCGCTCTCCTCTTTCACTTTCATCAAAAGGTTTTTTAGTTCCTCTTCACTCTCTGCCATATTAAGGAAAAAAGAAAGACATTTATCTTCATGTTATGCATAAGGAACATAGAGATGGAGAAAACATGGTTCTTCTCTTTCAATAACTTACATCTAAAGAGATAATCACCTCTACTGGGAAGAAATGCTATAACTGCTCAGACACAATACACCTACTGTCACAGCTTCTCAAGTTATCTGGCCACACCTTCCAATCTGAGTCTGAAATAAACTCTGGCTTCAAACTTCTATGGGAGGAACCTTATAAAACCCACATTTGCCACCAACTTCTTAACTCGGTTGCCATTGCCATGTTATTGAATTAAAACCATGGTAGCATTTGGTTATCTAAAAACCTACAGAAAATTCATGGTGCTAATGAACGGTTTTTGATTTTTTTTTACAGTATTATTTTTTTTTTCATTTTAGAAACAATTGAGATATAATTTGTATCTCAATTGAATAGTATAAAATTCATCATTTAATGTGTAATATTCAGTGGTTTTTCCTCTATTTCTTTGCATTGATCACTGAGGACTATGCCAAAGCCTTTGACTGTGTGGATCACTGCAAACTGTGGATAATTCTGAAAGAGATGGGAATACCAGACCACCTGACCTGCCTCCTGAGAAACCTGTATGCAGGTCAGGAAACAACAGTTAAAACTGGACATGGAACAACAGACTGGTTCCAAATCAGGAAAGGAGTACGTCAAGGCTGTTTATTGTCACCCTGCTTATTTAACTTATATGCAGAGTACATCATGAGAAATGCTGGGCTGGATGAAGCACAAGCTGGAATCAAGATTGCCAGGAGAAATATCAATAACCTCAGATATGCAGATGATGCCACCCTTATGGCAGAAAGTGAAGAACTAAAGAGCCTCTTGATGAAAGTGAAAGAGGAGAGTGAAAAAGTTGGCTTAAAACTCAACATCCAGCAAACTAAGATCATGGCATCTGGTCCCATCCCTTCATGGCAAATAGATGTGGAAACAATGGTGACAGACTTTACTTTGGCGGGCTTCAGAATCACTGCAGATGGTGACTGCAGCCATGGAATTAAAAGATGCTTGCTCCTTGGAAGAAAAGTTATAACCAACCCTAGACAGCATGTTAAAAAGCAGAGACATTCCTTTGCCAACAAAGGTCCGTCTACTCAAAGCTGTGGTTTTTCCAGTCTTCATGTATGGATGTGAGAGTTGGACTATAAAGAAAGCTGAGTGCCAAAGAATTGATGCTTTTGAGCTGTGGTGTTGGAGAAGACTCTTGAGAGTCCCTTGGACTGCAAGGAGATCCAACCAGTCCATCCTAAAGGAAATAAGTCCTGAATATATTCATTGGAAGGACTGATGCTGAAGTTGACATTCTAATCCTTTGGCCACACTGATGCAAAGAACTGACTCATTAGAAAAGACCCTGATGCTGGGGAAGATTGAAGGTGGGAGGAGAAGGGGATGACAGAGGATGACATCGCTGATTCAATGAACATGAGTTCTGAACTGAACTGAACTGATTCAGTGGATTTAGTACAAGGTTGTGCAACCATCACCATTGTCTAATTCCAGAACATTGTCATCATCTCCCCCGCAAACCCTGTACCTCAAACTGTTAGGTATAAAATAAACTACAGATATATATTGTACAACACAAGAAATATAGCCAATATTTGCTAATACCTATAAATGAAGTATAACCTTTAAAAATTGTATATCATTATATTATATGCCTATAACATATAATATTATAGTCAACTATATTTCAATTAAAAAAGAAGACAAATATCATTCAGTTCAGTTCAGCTGCTTAGTCATGTCCGACTCTGTGACCCCATGGACTGCAGCATGCCAGGCTTCCCTGTCCATCACAAACTCCTGGAGTTTACTCAGACTCATGTCCATGGAGTCAGTAATGCCATCCAACTATCTCCTCTGTTGTCCCCTTCTCCTTCTGCCCCCAATCCCTCCCAGCATGAGGGTCTTTTCTAATGAGTCAACTCTTCACATGAGGTGCCCAAAGTATTGGAGTTTCAGCTTCAGCATCAGTCCTTCCAGTGAACACCCAGGACTGATCTCCTTTAGGATGGACTGGTTGGATCTCCTTGCAGTCCAAGGGACTCTCAAGAGTCTTCCCCAACACCACAGCTCAAAAGCTCAAAAGCATCAATTCTTTGGCACTCAGCTTTCTTTATAGTCCAACTCTCACATCCATACATGACTACTAGAAAAACCATAGCTTTGAGTAGATGGACCTTTGTTGGCAAAGCAATGTCTCTGCCTTTTAACATGCTGTCTAGGTTGGTTATAACTTTTCTTCCAAGGAGCAAGCATCTTTTAATTCCATGGCTGCAGTCACCATCTGCAGTGATTCTGAAGCCCGCCAAAGTAAAGTCTGTCACCATTGTTTCCACATCTATTTGCCATGAAGGGATGGGACCAGATGCCATGATCTTAGTTTGCTGGATGTTGAGTTTTAAGCCAACTTTTTCACTCTCCTCTTTCACTTTCATCAAGAGGCTCTTTAGTTCTTCACTTTCTGCCATAAGGGTGGCATCATCTGCATATCTGAGGTTATTGATATTTCTCCTGGCAATCTTGATTCCAGCTTGTGCTTCATCCAGCCCAGCATTTCTCATGATGTACTCTGCATATAAGTTAAATAAGCAGGGTGACAATAAACAGCCTTGACGTACTCCTTTCCTGATTTGGAACCAGTCTGTTGTTCCATGTCCAGTTTTAACTGTTGTTTCCTGACCTGCATACAGGTTTCTCAGGAGGCAGGTCAGGTGGTCTGGTATTCTCATCTCTTTCAGAATTATCCACAGTTTGCAGTGATCCACACAGTCAAAGGCTTTGGTGTAGTCAATGAAGCAGAAGTAGGTATTTTTCTGGAACTCTTGCTTTTTTGATGATCCAACAGATGTTGGCAATTTGATCTCTGGTTCCTCTGCCATTTTAAAATCCAGCTTGAACATCTGTAATTTCATGGTTCATTATAGTTATCTTGCCTTTAATATCCTATTTGTCCTAAATACCAAATTAAACCCAAAGAAGAGGTAAAAAACATTAAATGGTGTTACTAATACAACATTCAACTGTTGGAAGAGCACATTCACAATTATGTTGTGTTTACATGCTTTTTGGACATGAATTAATTTATACCAGTGTATGTAAAGGCTAGCCGGTCACCATGAGTTATCTGTTGTTTAGTACAAAATTATTGTTGCTCAGTTGCTAAGTCATGTTTGATTCTTTGTGACCCCATGGACTGTTACCTTCAGTTAAATATGCACAGTGTCACTGAAAGGTGTATTAGCACCATGAAAACAAGAATGTTATTTCATAGCCTACTTCCAGTGAATTTCATTTCCAGCTTCATGCATCTGATCTCTTCTTAGGCACTACATTTTCTGGGATTTTTGAGCTGTCACATATATTTCAGTGATGGCATGATTGCAAATGTGAAAATACATTTCAACAATGTTTTAAATGTGGGGTTCCTGGGCTAAAAGTGAAATCCATTCTTGATTTTATTTGAAACCATTGGACATTCATTGTAGTGATATATTTTTATGTTTCAGCCAGTTCCCCTGTGTTCAGGATTGATTATATTGTTGGTGGTTCATCCAGACTCCTCAGTTCTTTTTACTGCTGTCTACTTCAGACCACATTGCTAACAATAAACTGCTGTGAACACATCTGTCAGAGACTGTGCAGGCCAAGGAACTAAAGGGGAAATAAATCAGTCCCGTTTACAATTAATCAGCAGCTCTGATAGGAGAAGGTATTAAAAATACTATTATAGCTAAAGATATATATTTTAAGTTTGTCACTATATAAATTATTCTGACCTTCTATTATCCTGTTAATTGTGAAATGGCATCATTCTCACATACTTTCCTGACTGCAATGATGACAATAAAAAATTCATTTATATATATATATATATATATATATATAAAAAATCTGTACCTGCTAGCAGTCACTTTCATCCCTCCCTCTCTTCAGCCCCTGGCAACTGCTAATCTACCTTCTATCTCTACAGCTTTGTCTGTTGTGGATATTTCATATAAATGGAATCATACAATATGTGGTTTTCTGATTGGCTCCTTTCCCATAATATGTTTTCAAGGCCCATCCATGTTGTAGCAGGGATTAATACTTCAATTCTTTTTGTTGCTGAACAAGATTTCTATTATGTGGATATACACCATTGTGTTTATATGACGTGTTTATCCATTCATCAGCTAAAGGACATTTGAGCTGTTTCCAGTAAGCAGTGTTTAAGGAAGCCTAATTTACACTGAGTTCAAAATTATAAGTGCTGTTTCCTGTCACCTCTCTCCTTGTCATGTAACTTCCCCAGGAAGTGGTGTACTTGCTTGCTGCAGTACAGGAAAGTAGTATATATTGTGTCCTGTAAGCATGAAATCAGCCGCATAGCTCTTCATTGATCATAGTAAGTCCACCTCATGAAATTTCTCTCTCTCCCAGGCATTTTTTTCTTGGTGTTCAGGCTGTGTAGCTATCTGTTATTGCAAGCCTACCCCAGTGAGCTTGTGAGAATTCCTTCTCAGCCCTGAGTGCTGCAGAGAAAGACCTTGAAACCTCCTGTTTCCAAGCTTATTGATAGCAGATATTTTTAACCCAGTCACTTAAAGCAAATTATTGCCCTGCCCCAGCCTAGAGATGAAGTAGATGACCATTCTTGACTGGCTGCATGTGGAGAGGAGGCAGAGTTGTGCCTGAGAAGGAGAGCAATGATGACCAAGAAGAAGTTCTTTTAAGAAGCCACATCATTCATTCAGTGTATAAGCATTCAGTTCTTCTTAACCTGGTGGTCCTGACCCTGCACAACACTTCCTTTTAAAGATCTTATGCCCTGGATAGGAAGGCTATGAAATATCACAGTAAAAGATGACCAAAAACCCAGCTTCTATAATATACACAGGAAACTGTTTTGCACACAGAAAAGCAGCAGATATTATGCCAGAAAACCAAATGTCTGAACTCTTGAAAGGGAAGATGACTGCTAATAAGAGAAGTGTAAAGAAATTACACCTCTGGTTCATTTACTAGGACATTAATGAGAAACTAGGAAAAGCCAGGAATATCAGTTATTAAGCTATTACCTCTCAGCTCCCAACCCAGCCTTTATTCTTCACTTGTGATGCTGGCTGGGCTCTACACAAGCATTTTTCTTCTTTGCCAGCTGCTCCTGATCGTCTCTGCTAATGGTGGGTAATTGCAGGAAACTTCGGGGCTGCAGCAGGGACATGGGATTTGCTCCTTCCTGTTTGTTACCTGTTCCTGATGGAGTCACCCCAGCAATGTGTTGCCAGCTGGCAGTGACAGTTCCTTCCAGGGAGCAGCAGAATCACCTTCACTGCACTTCCCTCAGAGACACTGGCTGGATTCAGAGAGCAAGCCACGCTCAGCTCTCTGTTCGCCTTGTCAGTTACCATTTTATGACTAAGCAACGATGATTTATTCTGAACTCTGTTATAATAAAATGGGATAGTTTCCATCTCCCGATGGCCTCTGAACCCTGACTGCCAGAGTGGAACCAGACGAGCTGAGTTGGATGCTGCTGACCAGGGGTGATAATTGTCTAACCAATACTGCTACTGCTAAGTCATTTCAGTCGTGTCCGACTCTGTGCGACCCCATCCCTGGGATTCTCCAGGCAAGAACACTGGAGTGGGTTGCCATTTCCTTCACCAATGCATAAAAGTGAAAAGTGAAAGTGAAGTCGCTCAGTCACGTCCAACTCTTCGCGATCCCATGGACTACAGCCTACCAGGCTCCTCCATCCATGGGATTTTCCAGGCAAGAGTACTGGAGTGGGGTGCCATTGCCTTCTCCGCTAACCAATACTAGCCAGTATCAAAAACTTAGGAAGTCCAAATTCATTAGGCTTTCCAAAGAAAACAAAACCAAACAACCCCCACCAAATCTTCCCTAAACTGAGGTGTACATTTATGTCACACTCCACATTGTGATAAAATTAGGATGAAGTACACAACTGTTTTTAAATCAAAATGATCAAATCAGTCTTGTCTGTTCAAGGATTCACCTCTATTAAAAGTATTAGTGAATGTGGCTCCAGATATAATTCTGCATTCATTTATCAAATATTTAAAATAAGTCATGGAAGTTTTCCTTAGTACTTTTTAAATGACTGTATATTGACTCTATTTTCTAATTTTCTATATTCATGTTCAAAATGATATAGCATTTGAGGCCTTGATCTTGGACAGACTGCCCCTCCCAGGACTAATTCCTAGAAAGCAAACAGCCCCCATCCCGGCATTCACACCTTTGATATAGACATCAACCATCCTAGAGCCCACATCCCCAACTATTTCTTTGATCAAACTGTCACACACCAAGTCAATATTCCCCTGGCACTAACTCACCTTAGGGCTAGACATCAGACAACTAGGGACCACCTCTACAGCCCAGAGCCCACCAAAATTGTTCACTCTAATACTAAGCTTACTCAACATACCCACCCTGTCTTGCCCATTCCGTCCCATGAAAATCCCAGTGAAGACCCTGGGTCATATTTCCTCCCTTTCATCTCCTGCTCAACCCTGGGGCTTCCCCATGTGAGGCTGCATGTCATGCCTTGCCTCCAGTTTCTAGGATTCTGTGAGTACGAACTTCTACCCATGATTATCATTTCCATGTCTGCTTGTCTTACCATACTTGATTGAAACAAATACTCAGTGCATTTTCAGAACAGACTGCTAATTGGTAGCTTGATACCTATTTGCATTTCTTTTCCTTCTCTTAAGGCCCCTATAATGAGTACAAGTGAGAGAGTTCTATCATCTGTTATCCCAGCTTCTCCTAATGAAGTCAACCACAGATACGCAGGGCTATAGTTACAAACAGAAGTCATAAGTGGTTGATTTCTTTTCCTCTGTGGGGAAAGGCAAAGGTTTTTTCATCTACAGGTGCACAAACAAGAGCCACCAGTGTCTGTGCTGCAGCTTTAGTCAAGAGTCAAACACAAATACTGACGCTAACACATGTGCCTTTAAGAAAAAAACAAACAAAAATAAGCTTCTGCAGGTAACCAACTCTGAAAGTACAGAGCTGGGAAAACTAAAAACTGTAGGCTGTTATCTTCTCCCCATCCACTCTGGGGATCTCTCATGCTTCCATCCCAACAGAATCCCTTAAACAAAGAAATGTTGACAGAAGCCTGCAAGTCCAGGTCTCTACTTAACCTTTGGAAGCTTTCACAGACTTTCCAGCACCAGCTAGAGTACCACAAACCCTCACTCAGGCTTCTGTCAGGGAACTGTTGACCAAAATTGCCTGCCTTGGCCAGGCACGATGATGACTGCTTGCCTAAGTTGTCTTGCAATCAGAGGTCCTGATAAAGAACATGGTGCTGGTACCGAAAACTACCCAGGAGAATCGGGAGGGGCAGAAAGGAGGGAGGACACATCAGTCTGCAGTAAGCCTTGCAAAACTAACCTGGAAGAATTCCGAAGAGACCTAAAGGAGGAGGAAGGAGATGATATGTCCTGCCAACCTCCCAGAAACCCTCACGCTGGAATCCATCTTGGCTAAGAGATGCACGCGCCACCGGGAAGGACTCAATCAGAAGGATTGGCCAGAGACAACCCGGAAACTAACCTCATTACCATAAAATCTGAGTCTGCGATCCAGTGGCAGAGCAGTTCTCCTGGGTTCCCTTACTCTGCTGCTCTCTGCTCAGATGCCCCTTCCTAATAAAGTCTTTTGCTTTGTCAGCACGTGTGTCTGCTGGGACAATTCATTTCCAAGTGTTAGACAAGAGCCCACTCTCGGGCCCTGGAAGGAGTCCCCTTTCCTGCAATACTTCCAGCTTCTAAGCTGGAAGATAGGCATTCAACCTCCAACCTTGTCTACCCGGCCTTTTCTCCGGTCCCACTTCTGGGGCCCAGACCAGGCCTTTCAAATTTTCCTCTAAAAACCAATAGCTAAGTCTTAACCAGTTTCTAACAAGGAAAAAAACATGACTTTGAGAACCACATTTTCTGTTCCTAAATTTTAGAAGACAAAGACATCTTAACCATAACAGAGAGCTAAATGTGATCATCAGACTTGATGCATAAGACCCATGAAAATGAGCCAAATTTGCCATATTCTGGCAAAAGTACACTGGTTGGCTGAAGCAACCTTGAAACAAAAGGCTGGGGATGAACAAAGGATCTCAAAATTATATTTTCCATGGGTTTTTGATCTAGGGGCTGCTCTCTAATTTAGGGAGTCCTTGGGAGGCAATAGGACCTCCCCAAACTGTGAAATTGTTAAAATAACAATATCAATCAACTGTTTATCCAATAAAGTTAGGTTTCTTCAAAGAATCAGCTGACCCTCAGCTGGGCCTATTAGGGCATGATCTCATGGATATTAAAGGTCACACAAACATCTCTCTGCTTTATTTCTAAGTTGTATATTATTTTCCCTGAACAAAACTTTTTCTCTGAAGTAGAAGCAGTAACCACAAGGAAAATCAAGTTCAAATGCTGGATTTTCTGGTTCCTAAGAAATGAGAAAATGTTAGCAGATAATTTAATAACATATACTAAAAGAGTTCATAGGCTTTGAGTTCAAAATCCACCTCTGAGGACTTCTTCTGTGGAAATATTCAGAGCTACACGTGCCTGAAGCTTCCTGCCCAAAGATGTTTATCTCAGTGCCTTCAATCACAATGAAAAACTGGGAACAGCCTCAGGGTTCACTGATGATGTTGTAGGTAGGAGGCTTCAGCTCCTTCTACAGGTTCAACTTTATCCTGACTCCACTCCTTACCAACTGACTGTGTGTGTTAGTCGCTCAGTCATGTCCGACTCTTTGTGACTCCATAGACAGAGGAGCCTGGTGGGCTATAGTCCATGGGATTCTCCAGGCAAGAATACTGGAGTGGGTTGCCGTGCCCTTGTCCTTCCTGACCCAGGGATCGAACCCAGTCTCTGGCATTGCAGGCAGATTCTTTATCATTTGAGCTACTTTTAAAGCCCCCACCAACTGACTACATAGCCCCTCAACTCCTAGCCTTTACTTCCTGGTCTGTAAAATCATTACTAACAATGCTCAGACTTGGATTACCCAATATACAGATATATTTAGGCATTGGTAAAGCAGCCATGACCAAGTGGGCTTTATCCCAGGAATGCAAGGATTCTTTAATATCCACAAATCAATCAATGTAATACACCACATTAACAAATTGAAAGATAAAAACCATATGATTATCTCAATAGATGCAGGGAAAGCCTTTGACAAAATTCAACACTCATTTATGATTAAAACTCTCCAGAAAGCAGGAATAGAAGGAACATACCTCAACATAATAAAAGCTATATATGACAAACCCACATCAAGCATCACCCTCAATGGTGAAAAATTGAAAGCATTTCCCCTGAAATCAGGAACAAGACAAGGGTGCCCGCTCTCACCACTACTATTCAACATAGTGTTGGAAGTTTTGGCCACAGCAATCAGAGCAGAAAAAGAAGTAAAAGGAATCCAGATAGTAAAAGAAGAAGTGAAACTCTCGCTGTTTGCAGATGACATGATCCTCTACATAGAAAACCCTAAAGACTCTACCAGAAAATTACTAGACCTAATCAATGAATATAGTAAAGTTGCAGGATATAAAATTAACACAGAGAAATCCCTTGCATTCCTATACACTAACAATGAGAAAACAGAAAGAGAAATTAAGGAAACAATACCATTCACCATTGCAACAAAAAGAATAAAATACTTAGGAGTATATCTACCTAAAGGAACAAAAGACCTATACATAGAAAACTATAAAACACTGATGAAAGAAATCAAAGAGGACACAAACAGATGGAGAAACATACCGTGTTCATGGATTGGAAGAATCAATATTGTCAAAATGGCTATTCTACCCAAAGCAATCTATAGATTCAATGCAATCCCTATCAAGCTACCAACGGTATTTTTCACAGAACTAGACCAAAGAATTTCACAATTTGTATGGAAATACAAAAAACCTCGAATAGCCAAAGTAATCTTGAGAAAGAAGAATGGAACTGGAGGAATCAACGTGCCTGACTTCAGACTCTACTACAAAGCCACAGTCATCAAGACAGTATGGTACTGGCACAAAGACAGAAATATAGATCAATGGAACAGAATAGAAAGCCCAGAGATAAATCCACGGACCTATGGACACCTTATCTTTGACAACGGAGGCAAGGATATGCAATGGAAAAAAGACAACCTCTTTAACAAGTGGTGCTGGGAAAACTGGTCAACCACTTGTAAAAGAATGAAACTAGAACACTTTCTAACACCATACACAAAAATAAACTCGAAATGGACTAAAGATCTAAATGTAAGACCAGAAACTATAAAACTCCTAGAGGAGAACATAGGCAAAACATTCTCCGACATAAATCACAGCAAGATCCTCTATGACCCACCTCCCAGAATATTGGAAATAAAAGCAAAAATAAACAAATGGGACCTAATGAAACTTAAAAGCTTTTGCACAACAAAGGAAACTATAAGCAAGGTGAAAAGACAGCCCTCAGATTGGGAGAAAATAATAGCAAATGAAGCAACAGACAAAGGACTAATCTCAAAAATATACAAGCAACTCCTGAAGCTCAATTCCAGAAAAATAAACGACCCAATCAAAAAATGGGCCAAAGAACTAAACAGACTTTTCTCCAAAGAAGACATACAGAAGGCTAACAAACACATGAAAAGATGCTCAACATCACTCATTATCAGAGAAATGCAAATCAAAACCTCAATGAGGTACCATTACACGCCAGTCAGGATGGCTGCTATCCAAAAGTCTACAAGAAATAAATGCTGGAGAGGGTGTGGAGAAAAGGGAACCCTCTTACACTGTTGGTGGAAATGCAAACTAGTACAGCCGCTATGGAAAACAGTGTGGAGATTTCTTAAAAAACTGGAAATAGAACTGCCATATGACCCAGCAATCCCACTTCTGGGCATACACACTGAGGAAACCAGATCTGAAAGAGACACGTGCACCCCAATGTTCATCGCAGCACTGTTTATAATAGCCAGGACATGGAAGCAACCTAGATGCCCATCAGCAGATGAATGGATAAGGAAGCTGTGGGACATATACACCATGGAATATTACTCAGCCATTAAAAAGAATTCATTTGAATCAGTTCTAATGAGATGGATGAAACTGGAGCCCATTATACAGAGTGAAGTAAGCCAGAAAGACAAAGACCAATACAGTATACTAACACATATATGTGGAATTTAGAAAGATGGTAATGATAGCCCTATATGCAGAACAGAAAGAGAGACACGGAGGTACAGAACAGACTTTTGGACTCTGTGGGAGAAGTTGAGGGTGGGATGTTTCAAAGGAACAGCATGTATATTATCTATAGTGAAGCAGATCTCCAGCCCATGTGGGATTCATGGGACAGGTGCTCGGGCCTGGTGCAATGGGAGGACCCGGAGGGATCGGGTGGAGAGGGAGGTGGGAGGGGGGATCGGGATGGGGAACACATGTAACTCCATGGCTGATTCGTGTCAATGTATGACAAAACCCACTGAAATGTTGTGAAGTAATTAGCCTCCAACTAATAAAAAAATAATAATAATAATAAAAAAAAGAAAAACCAGAAAAAATAGTAGATAAAATAATTTTAAAAAAGATATAGACTAATACCATCTTCTAGAGACTACCTCCTGCTACATAGTGTTCTAGAAAACACTCAAACTGACTCACAAAAATATGTACACCTCTTCTCAATTCTGTATTTGGCAACATTAAATTTGTAGTTGAAATAGGCCATCATGGTAGTATTTAAACTATGGAAATAGACAAATGCTTCAAAGTAAACCAGGGCCCTCTTCCCTTCTCCCCTGAAAAGCTGAAGATAATCAGATTTTCCCCCACCAAAAACTAGCATTTCCTTTTGTGTGTGTGAAAGTCACTCAATCATGCCTGACTCTTTGCGACCCTATGGACCGTAGCCCACCAGGCTCCTCCATCCGTGGGATTTTCCAGGTAAGAGTACTGGAGAGGGTTGTCATTTCCTTCTCCAAGGGCTCTTCCCGACCCAGGGATCGAACCCGGATCTCCCACATTGAAGGTAGTCTCTTTAATGTCTGAGCCACCAGGGAAGCTTTTTCCTTTAGTAAAATTTCATAAAAATGGAATAGTAGAGTGTGTATACTTTGGATAAGGTAGCTTAAAAACAGCTAAATAATTAAGATTTATCTGTATTGCTGCATATATCAGTAGCATTCTTTTTTTATGGCTGATTAGATTTCCAGTAGATGAACACACTATAGTTTAAGTCATTTTCCTATAAATAGATACTCAGGCTGGTCCTAGTTTCAGGCTTCTCCGAATAAAGCTTTTGTGAAAATTCTTGTACAAAAAAAAAACAAAAACAGAAATAATTCTTTTGAAAGAATTTCATGTTTGATAGAAAAAAAAAAGCACTCCAATAGAACAGGAAACATATCATTTCTTACACTGTGTGTGTGTGTGTGTGTGTGTGTGTGTGTGTTTTCTTTATGCATACACATCTTGTCTGTCAGGGAGAAAAAACTTCCCCCTACACTTTTAGGTTCAAGTTTGGGAGATCTGGAAATTAAACTGACAAAAGACAGAGTAGCAAGAGAAAAGAAGGATTTCAATCATGTTCGCATGGAGTTCCCAAAGAAGTGTGATTCAAAGAAGCAGTTAGAATCTGGGGCTTATATACCATCTGTTAATGATGAGACGTTTTATAATTGATCAAAGAGGGCTTGATCAGCCTATGGACATTCTTCTGATGGGTTGGTGGTGAGGTGAGTAGGAGTCAGCATCATCAGCTTTCCCGTTCAGCTAGTCTGGGGTCTACATGCTTGCAGGCAGTATATCATCATTAATGTTAACTTCTCCCACCTGGAGGGGGTTTTCGTGTTTGCAAAATAGCTAAAAAATATTATATGTATCCACTGCTGGGGAAACAGGTCCTTGCCCCAAGGCTGCTCTTGATTGATTGTTCCTCCCTGGTCTCACTATTGCTGTTGTTCAGTCATTAAGTCATGTCCCAGTGACCCTTGGGTCTCACAGCTCCTCCTTTCCCTGATTAACAACTGCTTGAATCTGCTTGTTGTAACTCAGGTAAAGTCATGGAGGCTAAATGAAGGTTGTTTCCTATAATCAAAGAAATGGGGGACACAGAAAGCATTTGTGCCCAGGAGCTCTATAGGGCCCACTCTGTATCAGGACTCTGTCCCTGATTAAGTGTTACAGAGAAAACTACTTCAGAATTTGGGAATGAGGAAACAAAAATGGCTCCAGATGTCGAACTGTGACTCATGGATCAGAGAGGAGATATGCAAAGTCCCTGAAAGAGGCTCAACTGGCCGGCAGGATTTGACTGTAACCTGATTAAGTATATTAACAAATGGAAAGAAAGAGGGCTGAGTTTTTCCCTCCCAAGTAATTACCTGCTCCCTGACTGCTTGCCTTTAAAGCAGACTGGCCACAAACATTTATGAACTTAAACTGGAAAAGAAATGAACAATTTACCTCCATGTATTGGCCACTAGATGCTAGACATCGTGCTAAAAGCCTTTAGTACGTTATCTTATTTGAGTCTCACAATTGCTGAAGCCAGGATTATTAACCCATTCAACAAATGTTCAGAGAGATGGGTGTATGGCCCAAGTGATATCCCAAGCTGTCAGCTGGTAGAGCTAAGACCAGACCCCAGAACCCAAGCTCCTGTCTGCCACACTGCCCTAGTTCAGTCTCCAGCCTAGGTATTTTCCTCTGGAACCTTGAGCGCTTTGCTCAGATCCCCCCTACCCAAACTTCTGCTCATTTTGACAGTGAACCAAAGAAGTGGGAATTAAACTCAGTTCTCCTGCCTCCCATCTGGGTGACCTACAAGGACATAGACCTTGCAGGGTCTTTAGCATCCCAGCTGCTGTCAACTATAAATTGGCGCTTGCCAAGGGCATTTGCCATCTGCCTCTGTGGGGACTGATCCTGTACTGCTGCAGCTGTTGGCCCGCCCTGAAGGGAGTTCAGGGTGGAGAATGGGGCACTTTGTGCTCCAGGGAAACTCGTGGAACAGGTCTTTAGATAATTAGATATTTGCAGGAACTGATTTAATGATCCCAATCTTTGCATCTCCTCACATCTAGAAAGAGGCTTCCCTGGTGGCTCAGCTGGTAAAGAATCCGCCTGCCAATGCGGGAGACCTGGGTTCGATCCCTAGGTTGGGAAGTCCCCCGAAGAAGGGAATAGCAACCCGCTCTAGTATTCTGGCCTGGTGAATTCCATGGACTGTATAGTCCATGGGGTCACAAAGAGTCGGACACAAATGAGTGACTTTCACTTTCATATCTAGATAAGCACTAAATCCCTTCATGGTGACATCAGCTCCTCCTGACTAGCTGAAAATCTTTTGTAAGATAAGTGCTCGATTGTGTGAGCTCCACCTTCACCAAAATCACATATATTGACCTTCCCCCACTACCTCTTTGGAGAAGTTTCTCAGAGCTATCTGAAGTGCTATCTCCCAGGCTGCAGTCCTCATTTTGCCCCCCAAAAAATTAACTTGCCATGCTCACATTGTGCATCTTTTATAAGTCAACACTGCCTCAAATCTCGGATGTGTCAAACCCAAGCATACTGTGCAGGAGAAACAGAAAGTCCCAGTCTGATCCCTGATTCTACAAGCTACTCACTGGGTTACATGAGACAAGTCGCTAAACCCCTCTGGTCCTAATTTTCTCTTTTTAAAATGAGAACAGTAGATGAGCTCATGTCTGACCAGGTCAGGATTCTCATCCTGGGGTTCTGTCAAAGGTAAAAGTCTCCTCAGAGGTAGAAGTTGCAAAGAGAGAGGCAGAATCCTCACTGTTTCCAATTCCAGTGATGGAACTATTTTTAGATTCGGATCTGGTTCTCTCATGCATGTTGCATGCTGTAGGATGGTTTTCTGGGTCAACCTTTCTCAAATAAACTGTCACGTAATCCATGACCAGGATCATTGCCACTTTACAGTACCAACGTCCCCACACATTAGCAGTGGCTGTTTGAAAACTGCTTTGCCCCAGTTACAAGATCAGACCTCAAGAACTGGGATGTAGGAGATCCATGTGTCTTCAGTTTGAAAGGGGTATCTTGGAGGTAGTGGTTGTAGCCTGTCATGTGTAGAGTTTTCCTCAGTCATTAATTCATGAAAGTGAAAGTTGCTCAGTCGTGTCTGACTCTTTGTGACCCCATGGACTATATGGTCCATGGAATTCTCCAGGCTAGAATCCTGGAGTGTGTAGCTTTTCCCTTCTCCAGGGGATCTTCCCAACCCAGGGACTGAACAGGTCTCCCGCATTGCAGGCTGATTCTTTACCAACTGAGACACAAGGGAAGCCCCTTACTTATTCATGCATTCCTTCAATAGTTTGTTTTTCCTGTGTGCCTACTTTGTGCTAGGAACTTAGAATACAAAAATGAGCAAAAATAGAACCTTTATCACCAAGAAGCTGACAGTGGAGGAAAAGACATTAATCAGATAATCATACAAATTTTAATTGTGGCTATAACAGGTGCTAAAAGGAAAAGCAGCTTTTCCTTTGAGGGCCTGAAACTGGCGGTCAGAGAAGCCTTCCCTTGGGAGGTGCTGTTTGAACTGAGCTCTGAGGATGTGTGCGTGCACGCTCAGTCACTCAGGCACACTGGACTCTGTGATCCTATGGACTGTAGCCCACAGTGTCCATGGGGCACTCCAGGCAAGAATACTGGAGTGGGTGGCCATTTTCTTCTCCAGGGGATCGTTCCAACCCAAGGGTGGAATCCGAGTCTCCTGCACTGACAGGCATTGAAGGTGAAAGTGAAACTGTTTACCTCAGATGGGGACTTGAACTCATGTGGCTGGTACTCAAACCCAGCCAAAACCACAGTACCTGGTTTCAGGACTTAATGAAGCTCAGGTTCTTGATGTCTCATGGCAGAAAGAATTCAGTGAGAGACAAAGTGATAGGTAAGAAATGGATTTATTTAGAGAGAAACACACTCCACAGACAGTGTGGACCATCGCAGAGGGTGAGTCTAGCGGTCCCGAAATTTGGTGTAGTTAGCTATTATGGGCTGGGTAATTTTATAGGCTAATAAGTGGGAGGATTATTCCAACAATTTTGGGGAATGGGTGGAGATTTCCAGGAGTTGAGCCACCACACACTTTTTGGTCTTTTAATGGTGACTTGAAACTGTCATGGCACCTCTGGGTGTGTCATTTAGCTTGCTTATTGAGGATCAGGTCTCGTCAAAGTTGACTTGTCTGCCACCTTGGACCCATATGATCTAGCTGGTTTATGTTGTATCCTTGAGTTATGTTATTCTTTCAGAAGTTGTGCCCTGCCCCTCCCCTCCTGTTTCAAAAGTGCTAGTTGCTCAGTCGTGTCTGACTTTTTGCAAGCCTATGGACTGTAGTCCACCAGGCTCCTCTGTCCATGGGCATGAGCATTGGCCAGAGCATATTTTTACCACTGAACCACCTGAACCATCTGAACCATCCTGCTATAAGGATGAATAGAGGTTAATAGATGCCCTGGTGGTTCAGGCAGTAAGGAATCTGCCTGCAATGCAGGAAGACCCCTGGAGAAGGGAATTGCAACCCATTCCAGTATTCTTGCCTGGAGAATCCCATGGACAGAGGAGCCTGGCGGGCTACAGTCCATGGGGTTGCAAAGCGTCAGACATGACTGAACGACTAACACACAGAGAAGGGAAAAGCATTCCTGGAAAAGAAAGGATATGGGCAGAGGTCTTTAGAAGGAGGAATTAAAAGGGACTAAAAGGGACTAAAGGTCCTAAAAAGCAGCCTGTGTTATGGAGCACAGAAAGCAAGAGGATGTCTGGGAGGAAAGACCTTTTCTCTCCTTTTCTCTAACTTCTTATGTTCAGCATGGGGGGCTTGTGAATTAAATTAACAAATGACAGATTAGCAGGAGAAAAGAAAGCACTCACACGCATAATGGAGACTACTGAACTAATAGCTCAATAAGTGTTTAAAGTTAGAAGCTTATATTCCTAACTTAGTAAGGAAAAGGGAAGGGGAGAAAAGGCCTATATGAGGAGAATGAATGAATTTCTTTAGGAAAGAAAAATGGGTTTCCAGAAGAATGAATGGAAAATAAGAAAGTTTGTGGGATTTCCCTGATAGTCCAGTGGCTAAGACTCCGTGCTCCCAAAGCAGGGGGCCTGGGTTCCATCCCTGTTCAGGGAACTACATCCCATGTGCCGCAACTAAAAATTCTGCATGCTACAGCTAAGACTCAGCACAGTCAAATAAATAAATAAGTATATCTATATATAAAAAGAAAGTTTGTGATAGTGGCTGTTCATGCAGGCACAAGCAGTCTCACTGACTTCATCGTGGTCATAAAACTCCTCCAGAGAGGGGATTACAGTAAGTTTACTCTTGGTATCCTTCTTAGGGAGCAAAAGCAGCCCTGAAGATGGAATATGTGGCAGCCTTACTTTCCAGAAGTTTCTGCTTTTAGTCAGATAAGGGAAGCTCCAAGAAGGCTTCTTTCTGCATCTGTTGATTCCACTATGTCTTCACCTTAAAAAATTTTCATACCAACTCTGGATTCTAGGTGGGTCCCCACCAGAGACTGATACAAGGTGATGCCTTTTCCTTACTGCAGTGAGAAAAATTGAAGGGTTATGAACAGAGAGAACTACAGGATCAGATTTGCATTTGTTCAACTGGGGGTACATGTAAGAACTCCAAGACTTGATGATGAATAGGCAGCAAGAATGTATGTACTAGTTTAGAACTCAGAGGGGAGTTCTAAAGACCTTTGTAGAGTCATGTATGTATAGATGGTAATTATAAACCAGGGTATGGAAAAGAACACCTAAGGAGAGAATGTATACGAATATAATGTTCCTTCCCATACACCTATGAATAAAAGAAAGAAGGGGGGTAGGGAGAGAGGGAGGAAGGAAAGAGGAAAGAAAAAAAAGATAAAGGAAAAGTTGTAGAGAAAAAAGACTCGGGTGCAGGAAAGCAACCCATTTCTAGGTTTATAGGTAAGACCTCTATGAAATTGTAACTAAATTATTTCTATGATTTCATTACAACTTGAACCTTGGAGTTGTCTCCTTATCTGATAAATGGAATTTAAAATATCTACTTCAGCTATTTTAAAGGGACTGTTGGAACTCAGATGAAAATTTGAGTATGAAAATTCTTCAAAAATACAAAGTATTACAATATGTCATTTTTGCTATTTTTACTAATATTAATGTTATCATGTCATTGTTGGCTGAGAAGAGAAAGTGAAGCAGAGGGAAAAAATTATTGTAAGCTTACTAATATGCCACACTATGCCAACTTATTTGCATGATTAACCCTCACTGCAGCCACAACAAGGTAGACCCAATATCCCCATTTTACAGATGAGAAGCTAAACCGAGGCTCAGCAAGGTAAAGAGACTGCCTAAAGTTTCAGAGCTGGGACATAATAGAACTAAAATTCACACTCACGTATGACACCATGACCCATACTTTTCCTTTAAAAGAATTTTTTCTCCCCTTCTTTACAAACCACCCCTGACTCCCCACCTGCCACATACAGATATTTCAGCTCAGTGTAACACAATTAAAGTGAGTATCTAATATCGAATGTCATAGAGAGGTCTGGCCTCGGCCACTCCTCCAGCCTCCTCCATACAGGTAAAACTGTTCTTCTGACACTGGGGAAAATGAAGAGCAAGGTCAGCTTGGGTCCCTGCTGCCTGGCATACAGTTGGACAAACAGTGTTGCATTGTTTCCCAATTCCTGTATGTTCACTGACTCACCACAGACCTTCCACATGAAGGACTGGCAGTTGTTAGTCTAACTATTTGTTTATTTATGGCTGCACTTGGGGTCTTTGTTGCTTTGTACTGGCTTTCTCTGGTTTCTGAGAGAGGGCGCTGCTCTTTGTTGCGGTGTGTGGGCTTCTCATCGCAGTGGTTTCTCTTGTGGAGCATGGGCTCTAGGATGTGCAGGCTTCAGTAATTGCAGCCTTCGCTAGAGCACAAGCTCAGTAGTTGCAGCACACGGGCTCAGCTACTCCGTGGCATGGGGGATCTTCCCAGACGAGGGATCGAACCTGTGTCCCTGCACTGGCAGCCGATTTTTAACCATTGGGCCACTAGGGAAGTCCATATCTAATCTAAAAGAGTTAGAAATTTATAAAATTCCTATCTCTAGATCATGTAAATCAAATCCTATTACATCAAAGGTATGCCCAGGCCTCAGCCAACCATTTTTCTTACAGTGTAAGAACCACTCTCAATGGAACAGCAAGGAAAAGCTTTGGACAGTGTAGTGGACAGTTCTTCAACTATGTACTGAAAACCTTCAACATACAGAGGGTATTATAATATATAAAGCTTGCACGCTATATATATCATATAGCAGCCATCCTACCAGTCATTGCAGGTGAGAAATAGCTGCTGTCACTTTAGTGAAGAGTCAGAGAGGTTACGTGACTAGGGAGGCTGAGGACAAATTCACAGGAGCGGAGCTTTGTGAGTTTTGAAGAAAAGACAGGGTTCAGAAGGGTGCATAAGAGAGCATTCCCGGCCGGGGGAACTACACCAAGGCACAAGGTTGGAAAAAAGAAAGGCAAGTGTAGGAATGCAGACAGAACCCCCCTGAGGGGAGCAGGAGTGTGTGGTGGGAGCCACGGCTACACATTGGGGTGAGGAGCATGTCACAGACACTCTGACTGCTGAGTCACTGTAGCCTTGGCACTGTTGATATTTTGGACTAGATTTTTCTTTCTGTAGAGGAGGTGAAGGTAGGGAGGACAGAAGCCTCCTCTGCATTGTAGGACGGACAGAGCACCCCTGGTTTCTGCCCACTAGATGCCAGTACTACCTTCACCCCCAGTTATCCCCCCTCCCCCCACTCACTTGTGATACAAAAAAATGTCTTCAGACATTGCCATAGTCCCCTGGGGAACAAATCATTCACTAGGTTGAGAACTGCTGGGTTAAGGCATTGTGACGGTGTGCGTGAGCTATGTGTGATTTTTCTCAGGGTCAACACATTCTTACATTCACCACGAGGACTCCCATCCTCAAGGCCCTGTGACAGCGACCTGCAGACCATCCTCCCGTAGGACCCTAAGATCCAGTTGTGGGAGGTATCCTTATTCACCAGTCCCTACTTCAGCATGCCTGCAGAATGCCTCTGGTGGAGAAAGGACAGGTTAAATGCAGAAAGTTAAGGTTAACAAAAGTGGTCTGGTATCCGACTCTTTGTAACCACATGGACAAGAGCCTGCCAGGCTCCTCTGTCCTTGGAATTCTCCAGGCAAGAATACTGGAGTGTGTTGCCATGCCCTTCTCTAGGGGATCTTTCTGACCCAGGTATCAAACCTAGATCTCCCGCACTGCAGGCAGATTCTTTACTGTTTGAGCTACCAGGGAACAGTTTCTTTCACTTTTAAGGTTAACAAGAGTGGCCTGGTATCCCAGTAGAAATAAAATACCTAAAACAAGGATATTAGACAAAAGCATATGGAAAACTCTGAAGCAACTTAGTATTAATGTAAAACATCACACCCATTAGGGGGTGATTAGTATTAAAAAAAGGGAAAAATGAAAACAACAAGGATGGCTATGAAGGATTGGCAAAGATATGAAGAAATTGAAACCCTTGTGCACTCTTGGTGGGAATGTAAAATGGTACGACCACTGTGAAAAACAATAAGGAGGCTCCTCAGAAAATTTAAACTAGAGCTACCATGTAAGCCAGCAATTCCACTAATGGGTATACACCCAAAAGAATTGAAAGCAAGGTCCTAAAGTGGTATTTGTACATGCGTGTTCATAACAGCATTATTCACAATAGCTAAAACACGGAAAAGACCTTAATGGTCATTGGAAAAGACCCTAATGCTGGGAAAGATTGAAGGTAGGAGGAGAAGGGGACGATAGAGGACGAGATGGTTGGATGGCATCACTGACTCAATGGACATGAGTTTGAGCAAGCTCCGGGAAATGGTGAAGGACAGGGAGGCTTGGTGTGCTGCAGTCCATAGGGTCGCAAAGAGTCAGACATGACTGAGAGACTAAACAACAATGAAACATGGAAACAACCCAAGTATTGATCAAGCAATGAATGGACAGGCAAAATATGGCACATACCTACAATGAAATATTATTCAGCCTTAAAAAGGAAGAAAATTCTGCATTATGCGATAACCTGGATGAACCTTGAGGACATTATGCTAAGGGAAATAAGCCAGTCACAAAAAGACAAATACTGAATGATTCCACTTACATGAGGTACTTAGTCTAGTCAAAGTCATAGAGAAAGAAAGTAGAATGATGGTTGCCAGCCTCTGGGCAGAGTGGGGAGTGGAGAGTTATTTTTTAATGAGTATAGAGTTTTGGTTCTGTAAAATGAAAGAGTTATGGTGATGGATGGCGGTGATGGTTGCAAAACCACATGAATAAATTTAATACCACTTAACTGTATGCCTAGAAATGGTGAAGATGGTGCACTACAAGGATTTAATGTATAGCACAGGGAACTCTATTCATTTTTAAAAATCTTTACCCACCCCCCCATCCTCTCCCTCCTCCTCCCCTCTCCTTTCCTACCAGGCTGGAGGGAACTATATTCAATATTAAGTTCCTATAATGGAAAATAATCCAAAATACATATATATAACTGAATCACTTAACTATATAACTGAAACAAACAAAATATTGTAAATCAATGATACTTCAATTTTAAAAACATAGTGAAGATGGTCAGTTTTATACTATGTGTATTTTACCACAATAAAAAATGGAAAAAACTAACATGAAGAACAATGGGAAAGTGTTCAATTTCCTTCTGAATACTGAGCCCTTTAGCAATAAAACCACACATTGCGATTGTCCCAGAGTCGGACAGTGAAAAGCCGTTCACAGGGAAATGCCATCCAATTAGATCTGGCATCAAGCCAACTAGAGCCCCTGATTAACGCCAGCTGGGGTGCTTAGAGGTGGGTGTATTGTTTTCTTGCCCTCTGTGACAAGCAGGCTGTTGATAGGAGAATGCTGTGAAAATGCTTATCATTATTCTGGCTCTTCCAAACTAGAGTTTCTGGAGCACAAACTTTCTTCGGGGACTGTGACATGGGAATGGAATGTCAAGGGCAGTACAGGAAGACAGCTCGAGCGCAGCTGAGTGACCTCAGGGAGCTGAGTGCTCTGTCTCCCCACAGCCTTTCTGCTGTTTTGTCTGGAACCTCTTCCCTCCTGGTTTTGTCTGGAAAGACAAGCTTGTAAAACACCCGTGGTGGAGGCCAGGAAAAAATTTTAAATTTCATTCTAGTACTGTTAGAATGAATATTTCAGAAACAAAATCTCCATTATAATGATAGCTAGTATTTATTGAGTATAGGCACATCTCACTTTATGGAGCTTCACAGATAATGCCTTTTTTTTTTACACATTAAAGGTTTGTGGCAACCCTGAGTTGAGCAAGTCAATCAGTGCCATTTTTCCAGCAGCATTTGCTCACTTCATGTCTTTGTATCACATTTTGGTAGTTCTCGAAGTCTTTCCAACTTTTTCATTATAATTATATTTGTTACGGTGGTCTGTGATCAGTGATTTTTAATGTTACTAGCACAAAAAGATTATGACTCACTGAAGGCTCAAATGATGCTTAGCATTTTTCCCACCTTGGGCATGAAATGTTATTCTTTTTTAAAATTTATTTTATTGAAGTATAGTTGATTTACAATATTCTGTTACCTTCTGGTGTCCTGCAAAGTAATTCAGTTACATATATATGTCTTTTTCATATTCTTTTCTGTTATGGTTTATCACAGGATATTGAATATAGCTTCCAATGCTATACAGTAAGACCTTGTTGTTTATCCATTCTGTATACAATAGTTCATATCTGCTAATCCCAAACTCCAATTCCTTACCTCTCCCACACCACCCCACTGGCAAGGTGGTCAGCATTTTTTTACCAATTAGGTATATTTTTTTAATTCACATCCAGTTGATTTACAATATTATATAGTTTCAGGTGATTTACAATATTATATTAGTTTCAGGTGTACCGCATAGGGATTCAATATTTTTATCGATTATACTCCATTTAAAGCTATAAAATAATGGTTATATTTCCCTGTGCTGTAGTATATATCCTTGTTGTTTATTTTATATATAGCAGTTTGTACCTCTTAATCCCACACCCCTAAGTACTTTTAAATTAAGATATGTATGTTGCTTTTCTAGACATAGTGCTATTGCACATTTAATATATAATACCGTAGTAGAATGTACATATAACTCTTACATACACTGGGAAACCAAAAAAAATTTCAGGTGACTCACTTTATCAAGATATTCAGTTTATTGTGGTGACCTGGAACCAAACTTGTAGTATCTCCAAGGTTTGCATGTATTTACTGTCTGGAGAAGGAAATGGCAACCCACTCCAGTATTCTTGCCTGAAGAATCCTATGGACAGAAGAACCTGGCAGGCTTCAGTCCATGGGGTTGCAAGAGTCGGACACGACTTAGTGACTAAACCACCACCACCACTGTAAAGG
Organism: Cervus canadensis; assembly: GCF_019320065.1. NCBI lineage: Eukaryota > Metazoa > Chordata > Mammalia > Artiodactyla > Cervidae > Cervus > Cervus canadensis. Next base: position 28,650,240 of record NC_057390.1, read on the forward strand.
TGTTAGCAGCCCAGTGTGAGGAAGTTGAAGCTTGGAGATGATAAATGACCAACAAGGACACCAGATGGCAACCCATACAGTGAGAATTTGAACCCAGTTCAAATTCTGTGTCTCCTGAACCCCTGAACTCTCATATGACATTGATATTCAACACCAGGCCTGTCCACATAGGAGGATGGTGTGCCTCTCTGTCACAAAAAACCTGTCTCCATTGATATTTGCTCTATGTTAAGGCTGGGAACTTGCAGCATCTTGTCCCACTTCCCTACCTAGTAGTGGTTGAGAACCCACCACTGCTCCCTTCCTGCTCTTGAAAAAAAAAAAAGTTACTTTTAGTTGTTTATTGACTGTAGAAAATCCTGAAAATCATAAGAGGCAATTTAAAAAAAATTATCCATTATGACAAAACCTTAAGATAATCCTTTTAAATAACTTGACGCATTTTCTACATACAATGCATCTTTCAGAGCCCCCTTGATGCAGCCTCTCCGTGGGCTCCTGAATCCTGATCAGTAGAAGCATTCACAGGCAGGCCCACCCAAGGAACTACAGACAGAAAGTCCAAGAAACAATAACCCAAGGACTTCCCTGGTGGGGTAGTGGCTGAGACTGAAAACTCCCAATGCAGGGGCCCCAGGTTCAATCCCTGGCCAGGGAACTAGATACCACATGCTGCAACTAAGTTTTCATGCCACAAATAAAGATCCCACATGGGGCAACTAAGACCCAGCACAGCCAAATAAATAAAATAGAAATGAATACCATAGAGGTTTCTTCCTTTATTCTCATAGGTGAACTCTTTCCCAAAGTAGCCCTCACAACACTGAGTCCTGCCAGCCTCAACAGAAAAACAGAATTTTGGAGCCAACTTTTGGAGAAACTTGGAGAACTGATACACAAAAATGAATATACCTTTTCCTCCTTTAACTTCTTATTCTGAGCATAATGCTGATTTTGTTCAAATCTGAGCCTAGCACCTTTAGAAGCCAGGCACCCCACCCCAGCTAATATGAGGTGTATAGTCACAGCCCAAGTCATTATCCAGGTCATAGATCACCTGGTCCTTATCCCTCTAAACTGACCAAAATAAATATAGTGCAAGCTGCATGCACGATTTAAACTTTTACAGAGGTCACATAAAAAAGTAAAAGGGAACAAATGAAATGAACTTGAATAACATTTTACTTAACCCAATATATCCAAAATATTATTGCATCAGCATGGAACAATACTAAAAATATTATAATGAGCTATTTTATATTCTTTTCCTGTGTTAAGTCTTTGACATTTGGGGTATATTTTACCCTGAAAGCACCTCTCAGTTTGTAGCAGTCACATTTCAAATGCTCAGGAGCTGCAAGTGGCCAGTGGCTGCCATATAGGATAGCATAGTTCCAGATCAACTTTAGCTCCAATTGGTGACCTTCACTGATCTCCCTGACTATATGCCCATTCTCAGGTCATTTCCCAACTGGTCCTGAATGCTCCAAGGGTGGGAGAAATGAAGAAAGATCTTTTCTGCACCCTAGAGAGGCCCTGCCCTCCACAGTGGTGGGCAAGAAACAGAAGCTGACGAGAATCTCTGCTGATCTGGTGATGGTGGATTCAGCATCATCTCAAGATGTGAGCCCATATCACCTTCAGGGAAAACAGGAAAAGAACCCACTTGCTTCTCAGAGTCCTCCACAAGGCTTCTTACTGCAAGCACAATAAAGTCTAAACTCTGTAGACTGCCACCTGGCACTGATTTACCTACTCTCCAGCTTTATTTCTCACAACTTCCCTATGGGACCTTAGCTGAAGCTAGGTCAAAGTAACTTGGCACCCCACAAACATGCCAGGCATCTTCCTGCCTCCACAACCTGATGTATGCCATATTTTCCTAGCTAGAATGTTCTCAACTGCTCAATTCCCACCCAGTTCTGAAGGCCTGTTCTTCATTTCTTCCCTGAAGCTTTCTTTAATGATTCCTGATTGGAAGGTCTTTGTCCTCAGATATCTACAGCACACTTATCAGCAATAACCAGGTCAATGGTTCTATTTTAGGACATGCCTTATTACTTTTCATTTAAGACTGTAAATACCTGAAGAGTTAGGGTCAGAGTCTTGGGTAATAATAATAATAATAAATAGTGTTTAAAGTCTATTGAGCATTAGTCTGTTTCAGGCACTGTGCTAAGAATTTCATGTTGAATCCTCACAACAATCCTGGGAAATTATTGCAATTTTATAGCTGAGAAAACAGAGGCAAAGAGAGACCTTACCCAGTCACACAGCCAAGTGTGGCTTCAAAGCCAGGCAGTCTGAACGCAGAGCCTAACCACTTCCCAACCAACCCCCGGGTTCGTCCACCTCTCCAGCTGTGGTTGTTCCTTCCCTAACATGATACTGTGAACTTGATAGACATTGAACATGCATTTAATTATACATCAACTACTTGGGGTTTTTCCAGAGCATCTAACAAAGTATTAGACACAGAATAGCAATTTAATAGAGATTTAAAAATTAATGCCTTGCACATGCTAGGCTGGCCACCAAAGGACTGGAAGTTCCATGCACAGCCTGGAAGTCCATTCCTCCATCTCCCATCCCCTCCTCTGCCCCTACAGCCCTGGACTGCGCCTGCAAAGGCCGCTCCATGACATCAGCTTTCTTCTCAGTCTGGGTAGCATTGTGCAGAAGATACTGGATGATGGGGAGCAAAGATCATCTCCATGGGACACAAGGGAATTCCCCCCATTTTTATCATCCTTATCTGCTTATTTGGGGCTGTGATCTCTGAGAGGCAATTTAATGCTCCTTCTTGAAACCCCAAAGTCACATACCCGGTCCCTGGGAAGCTGAGATAGTAAGAAAGCCCAACGTTTAGGATTACTCTTTGATAAGAGTCTTGTTTAAACGGATCGTGTTGAAAAGCTGAGCTCATCCCCATGCCTCTCTCCTTTCTTCTTCTCTTGCTTGGAAGATTGCAAGATTGTGCAGTCCCCCCGAGACCCAGGCAAAGACAGATCAACTGCACAGTGCTTTGAAACACGCGCCAAAGCAGTTGGCCGCCCTGGGTGTCCTCCTCCCGGTCCCACCCCCCTCCACCCCCGGCCCCCTCGCTCCCCACTGCCCGCTCCCACGGCGGTGGGGGGCGGGGAGAGCACGCGGATTGCTTAGCCCTGTTTCTGGGCACTTCCTGCTGGCACTTACTCATTTACATTTTGAAACTAGAGCAAAGTTCATGGGTGTTTGGCTTCTGCACCCTAGGCGTTGCCCCGATCCCGGTTAGAAAAATACAGATAATAGCAACCTTGGGGAACTGCCCTCCGAAAATAGCACGGCCCCGCAGTATTTTGGACGGTCGCTTCTTTGTGGCGAGTCTCTCGCTTTGCGACAGTTGTTTCACCCAGAGATGTAAATAGCAATGAGAAAAGGCCACTATTAGGTTTTGTGGTGGCAGGTTCTTCTTTTTCCTCCACCGAAGGGTCGCTTGTATTTTTACTTAACTGGAGATCAAAGTGTCCACAAGCGCGGAGGCCCTGTGGCCCTGCCCTTGAACTCTGAGCTTTCCTTGCTTACCCCCTACCTTTCAGCGACCTAGCTGCTCTGTCTCAGCACTGTCCGCCTGGGTCCCCTTCTGAAGACCGGTCACCCCAGCTGCAAAATGGGGGTAACACAGCGCAGTCTCACTGGTGTTGGGAGGGTTGAGAGAGGAAGCAAAGCTCCAGGCCTGGCACCAAGACCTGGACAGCCCCCAGCATCTAGGCCATGCTTTGGATGGGTTGTTCCCGAGGTGATGCAGGAGCAGGAGTGAGGGACCGTCCTTTCCCTCCCCTCCATGCAGATACACTTAGCAGGCAGCCCCAGGGACTGGGCAGGGCCCTGGGGGCTTCAGGTGGAAGCAGCCTGCTCTGAGCCCCGTTTGTAGGTTTCCAGGCCCAGCCCTTCAGCGCAGAACTTTTTGTACATTCCACAGCCACTGAAAGGGCTTTTGTCCCCACAGGGGACGAAAAAACAACAAAAGCAGTTGAGTGTCTCCTCACAGGCCCGCACAGCTTGGAAATAGAAACTTCTTTCTCCTAGAGACCGTTCTGCCTGAGTGGCGGTAGCCTCACAACTGGGGCGCGGGGTCTGAGTTCCCTCGTGTGTGGTAGGGTGTGCATCACACACACAATACACTCACACACACAAACCCAGAAACTGCTTCTGGTCAGACAGGGCTGGAAGTCAGAGGTGCCACAGCTCCAAGGGGCCTCGGGGAAGACATGCAGCAAGACCCCTCTCCCCCGACAGGAGACCAGGGAGTCCTAGGACTTCGTCACAGGTCACACCGTTCTTCTCAGGCCTCTCAGCCCAGACTCATGAAGACCATCAGGCAGCATCAGAGAAAGAGCTATGGCTGTCTATCCACACGGACAGATGGGGGTCCCTTCAAACACATGGCTTCCCTGGTGGCTGAGCTGCTAAAGAATCTGCCTGCAATGCGGGAGACCTGGGTTCGATCCTTGGGTTGGGAAGATCCCCTGGAGAAGGAAACAGCTACCCACTCCAGTATTCTTGCCTGGAGAACCCCCATGGACAGTCCAGGTGAAGGAGGAAACACAACAGGCTCTATCTTGAAAGCAGGACTCCATCTTGGGCCGGACTGTGGACTTTGAGCTACATGCCCAGTATCTATGGAAACGACATACCAACTGGAAAACCCCATACCAAATGGAAGAGCCCCAGGGCTCTCCATCGCCTAAAAGAATACCCTAATTATCTGTGTAACCTAATAGAATCATACATTCTACTATTCTTATTGGGGTATGACCACAGGCCTATTGATAATTGTCCACTGTTAACTACCTAGGCTTAAGGCATATGAATCACAGGTTAACTTTGATTGTATCTTTCTTTTTCCTTTGCTCAGACTAGTTTCAGGGAAACTTATACACTTAGGGTATATAAGGTTTTCACAAAAACTAATAGGGGTTCTTGGCTAAGAGGAGACTCTGCCTTCTTCCATGGAAAAAAGAATTCTGACTGAGAGCAGGTAGATCTCTCATTTTGCCGTGTTCTTTTTTTATTTCCCCCTTTTTACGATAACAGCCGTAAAAGAAGAGCAAAGGTTTGAGGGGTTTTCCATTCTGTTCCTTAAAGGAAAAAGCTTTTCTTATCAAATGAAATTATTACACATCATTTTATTGCCCCCTTAAATAGAGTCACCTGACCTGTTTTCCCTGCAGACGTGGCTGCCAGAATGTTCAGTGCTGAGTCTGGGGATCAGTTATAATAACTAATTCCACCCAGGTGCATCTGGCACTCCTAACAGGTGTGTGCCCTGGGGTTTGCTTTTCTCTTCTGTGTCTTGTGCATGCTCAGTTGCTCGATCGTGTCCGACTCTTTGCAACCCTGTGGGCTGCAGCTCACCAGGCTCCTCTGTCCATGGAATTTTCCAGGCAAGAATACTGGAGTGGGTAGCCATTTCTTACTGCAGGGGATCTTCCTGACTCAGGAGGCGAACCCAAATCTCATTCTAAACCCGAACCTGAAAGTGACAGGCGGATTCTTTACAACTCTACCACCTGGGGAGCTGTGTCTTGTACCCTGAATTTAAATATTGTGAGCAATCTTTGTGCTGTGAAAAAGTGTTCTTCAGCCTGGAGGGGTTGGAAAATGTCAGTGTTGTTTCCAGCTCCACCTGACTGACCAGTTCTACATCAAGCAGGACGTCCGTCCCCTCTCTCTAGGCCTCGATTTCCTCATTTGTGAAATATGGATTGACCTGCCGGTACCTGTCAAGTTTGCCTGTTACAGAATCACCTGGGACTCATGCAGTTTCCCAGGCCCCTTCCCTGGACTAGAGGTGGGAGGAAGCTGGAATCTGTATCTTTAAACCAAGTTTCCCGGTAGATTTTGACCTAGTGGCTAGTTTGGAAAACACTAAAACACGATGATTGCTAAGGTTTGGCTCTACATTATGAGCTATAAATTTAGATACACAATTCTTCAGAAAGGTGAAGTCTGATGGTGATTTTGAAATGATATGCCTTGTATTTACTGAATATCATTTATTATGATCCTCAGTTTCCATGTTTAAACACACAAAGGGCACACCTTGTATTTCCCTTTGCAAATAAAAACCCCACCCAGGGGCTGTTCCTTGTGCAGCCTTAATCCTGCATTCAGACCTCCCCATTCTTGCCCAGACCTCCCCAGTCTTGCCTAGACCTCCCCAGTCTTGCCCGCAGAGGCCCCACTTCTCTAGGAGACACATTTCCCCTGACACATGACTCGCTCCCCCCTCCTAGTTCCCCCCTCCCCGCCCCACTGTGGGTGCTTACTCAAATGTCACTCATCAGCGAGGCCTTCCGTGGGGGCTAACTCGGCTGCCCCCCTCCATTTCCTGCCCTCCTTCCCTGCGTTGTTTTTCTACTCATCACTAACCTACCGACCGAAGAGCACACCTGTTTATTTGACTTGTCATCTGTCTCCCTCAACTAGAACACAAGCTCCTTAAGGGCAGAGATTTCCATCTGACTGATCTGTTCCCCGCTATAGCCTCAGTGCCTGGGCTGGGACGTAGTAGATGCTCAATTAATATTTTTGGAATCAATGAATGATTAATGAAGGATGGATGAAGGAATGAATAAATGAACTTCCAGGAAAGGCCCGGATATTTGACCTCCAGCCCCATGCCAGATTCCAGACATCCTGCAACCAAGTCCCTAGCCTCTTGGCTTTTGCATGCACTGATCACATCAGAATCCCATGACTGAGCTGCCTCTTGGGTGGACATTACTGCTTTTTAGTCCCTGGACAGGAGGCTCCAGTTACCACCCCCAGTCCACTCCTGCTCACAGCTCCCTCCCTGATGCCTGACCTGTGTCCTTTGACACAGCTGCTCCTCCTCTGGTTCTTTCTTGCCCTTTCCCCTTAGGACCCAATGAGACCTTGGTCATCTTTGCTGCAGTCTGGGGTTATCTAACTCCCAGCCATAATCATGAACATTCTCTAAAACTTTCTCATTAAAAAGAGAGGAAATAACAGATGCTGGGATCCAGTTCTCAGCTAGAAGGATGAAACAAGAGTTGCAGGGTCAGGAAGGAGGTGAGATTAAGCTTCGGCCTTTAATCTGGAGCCCAGAGAAACCTTGGGGCCTGGGTTCAGGCTCTTGTGGCTCTTCTATTTTAACTGACCTCTGTGATGTTTAATGTAAGTGAACATTTGAATTAGGGGGAAATGGTTATGCTTGCTCACTGCAGAAAGTTTAGAATAAACACATAAAAAGAAAGACACTATAGCTAACACATAGAAAATGTAATAGTTCCAGGCATTGTTATAAGTGCCTTTACATGTATCAACTTACTGAAGCCCACAACAAGATGTAAAAACAAAAAAAATCACTGTGCTTCCAAAGTCAGGAAATATGGCCTACACCACAGTCAGGCCAAGCAAAACAAAACAAAACACAAAACATTTTGCACCCTGAAATAAACCAAAATAACAACAGATTCACTCCTGACTGGTTAAGACTTCCCTGGTGGTCCAGTGCTTACGAACCCGCCTTGCAATGCAGGGGACGTGAGTTCAATCCCTGGCCAGGGAACTAACATCCCACATGCCTCGGAGCAACTAAGACCACAGGCCACAACGAAAGATCCCACAATGCAGAGCTCGTGCTGCAGCTAAAACCTAACTGCTGCTGCCGCGTCGCCTCAGTCGTGTCCGACCCTGTGCGACCCCACAGACGGCAGACCACCAGGCTCCGCCATCCCTGGGATTCTCCTACAGCTAACCCTAATACAACCAAATGAATAAATAAAGAACTTTAAAACAAAACAAAAAAACCTGACTGGTTGTGATACCCAAAGAGTAAAATCTTGATTATTTCTTGTGAACCTGGACTCCTTAACAAAAGCAATTATTTAATGTCTGAAGACACCATGACCTTTGTGAATATGATCATTGCATGAGAAGGTTTTTTTTAAAAACAATGAGCAGACTAACGTAAATGTGGTAGCTATACTGTTTTCCTAGTTGCTGTAGCAAATTACATAGCAAAGACTCTTGCAGTCTTTACAAGTAAATTTTTCCTTTCCTTTTTTAAAGCTTGTGTCTCAGTTTTTCTTTGATAAACTATGATGTAGTTTTGCCCGATTGTTGTCCATTTTAGAGATGAGAAGCCTGAGGCACAGTGACGCAGAGAGACTGAATGACATGTGACTGACATGAATTCACACAGGCATTCTGCTCCAAACACACCCTCCCCCATAACCTTAGCCACTCAACATAACCAATATTAACCCTTTAATGCTTAAACATCCAGTCCTTTTCACTTGTATATATCTTTATTTTATTTTTCAGGAGAAGAATCAACCTGCCTCCATTTTCACTACATCTTCTTCAGCCCAATTTTTTACAATCATCTGTCACCTCGCTGTCCATCATCCAGTATTACCAGTCTTAGATCTTTCCAATTCTGTACACTTGTGTGCAGCCTTTCTATACCAAGTGCTGCAGTGTGAGGGATGAGAGGTGAAAAGGCCAGGGTATCTCTCTTCCAGGAGCTCACTGGCTAGTGTGTGATTCTCAGCCCTGGCTGCATACTAGGATCATCTGAAGAACTCTTAAAATATATCCAACCACCCCAACTAAGACCACTCCCTGCAACAGGGGCCTGGGCATCGGCATTTTTAAAGCTTCCAGGTGATTTCAGTGTCCAGTCAGGGTTGAGATCTCAGGGTCAGGAGATATATGCTGCCACCAGATGTGCTAACACCTGCCCTCTCTAAAGCCCCCTTCCTGCTTCTTGGGCCTAGACTCCGGCAGCTTCCCTGGGTTTGCAAAATTAACCCTTTAGTTTCTGCCCTTAGGCCTGACAGACTTCAGCATCAACAGGCATAGGTTTGGGAGCCTCCTACCCACAGGGATCACCCTGTTCTTCCAACTTTTCTGTGTCGTTAGGTAGAGAAAAGTGACAAGATATTAAGAAGTGGCTCAGGAGAGACATTATAGGTTTGGGAATCAGAAGGTCAGGGCATTAGTCCTCTCTTGGAGCACATATGACCCTGGCCCAGTCACTTGACCTCTCTAGAGGATGGTAGAAACATGAACAACTTAGCTTGTTCCATTTAATACCTGTAACCGATGGGTCAGTTCTGAGTTTCAAGGAAACCCATAAACTTGTGAAGTGACCACAGATGCTGCTGGTCCGTGCCATGCCTTTGTACAAATCCAGATAAATTCTGGATGTTAGTAGCCCTTCAGCTGCACATTCTTAAGCAAAGAACAACTTCAACAATTAAACCTAACCTGGAAAGAACTTTTTTTTTAAGGCCTTAATTTTTGCTTTCTTTTTTTTTTTAGAAATCACTATTTTATTTACTTATTTATGGCTGCAATGGGTCTTCGTTGCAGAGTGAAGGCTTTCTCTAGTTGCAACGAGCTGGGGCTACCCTCTATTGTGGTGTGCAGGCTTCTCATTGCTGTAGTTTTTCCTGCTGCAAGCGTGGGCTCCAAAGCGCTGGCTCACTAGTGTGGTGCATGGGCTTAGTTGTCCCGCGGGATGTGGGATCTTCCTGGACCAGGGATCTTGGAACCCGGTCCCCTGCACTGGCAGGCAGAGAGCCTGCCAGTTACCACAGAGCCACCGGAAACCTAAAGGAACTTACTTTAAATGAAATTGAACTATCAAGAAAACACTGAGTGTGGGCCTTCACTTGAGCTGAAATGAAGGGATTGCCGATGGGAAAGCGTGGAGGAGAGGGGGGAGGCTGCTGCAGACACTCACGCAGCTTTCAATAACTGAGTGGACTTCTCTGGTGATCCAAAACTCCGTGCTTCCACAGCATGAGGTGCAGGATTAATCTCTGGTCGGAGAATTAAGATCCTGCATAAATAAGTAAAAATGACCTGTGAGCAAGGCCGGGCCGATCATGCAGCACACCGCCAGCCTGCCCACTCCCAGTGACCCACTGCCACTGAGAACTAGTTTGTAAAGCTAGCCACACAGGCATTTTTGCCTGCATTCACAGCTTTGCAAAGAGAGGTTGTTAAATAAAAAATAAAAATTAAACAGGATCATCACAGCTGCAGACATTCACCTTCCTGAAATGGGACGGAGCATTTATGAACATTTGTGAAACTGGGCAGCTTGGCTCTGAGATATTCCATCCCCGCTCTGCGTTTTCCTCCCATCCTTTGTGTCTACTGAGCTTTCGTCCATGTCCAGTGCCCCAGCTCCCTGCTTGCCGTGTTCCTTCCCTCAGTCACCCCACCCTCCTTTCATTCCCAGTCTACCTTTTCAGTTAACTTAAGAAGTTGTTGGGAAGACTATAGACTTTGCAATCAGAGAGATCTGGATTAGATTCTCAATGAATTGTGTGCACTTGCATGCGTGCATGCTCAATCGCTTCAGTCACATCCAACTCTTTGCAACCCTGTAGACTATAGCCTGCCAGCCTCCTCTGTCCATGGGATTCTCCAGAAAAGAATACTGGAGTGGGTAGCCATTCCCTTCTCCAGGGGATCTTCCTAACCCTGGAATCGAACCTGCATCTCTTATATCTCCTGCATTGGCAGGCAGGTTCTTTACTTAGGGCAATCACAAACTCATGTAAGCCTCAGCTTCCTACTCTATAAGATGGGGATTATGACACTTAGCTGATACAGTGACACTTGGCTGATAGGGTTGCCGTGATCATGATTTAAACTAACAAAAATACATCCACAGTGTCAGGCATATGCTGTACCGTGCTAAGTTGCTTTAGTCGTGTCTGATTCTTTGCGACCCTGTGGACCGTGGCCTACCAGGCCCCTCTATCCATGGGATTATCCAGGCAAGAATACTGGAGTGGATAGCCATGCCCTCCTCCAGGGGATCTTCCTAACTCAGGGGTGACTCCTGCATTAGCAGGCGGGTTCTTTACCACTAGCGCCACCTGGGAAGCCCATCGGGCACTGAGTAGGTGTTCAATAAATGCAGATTCTACCAACTTCTCTCTGGAAATGTTTTGCCCTCATTTACTTAAGTTCTTGGAGAAGGACATTGCAACCCACTCAAGTATTTTTGCTGGAGAATCCCATGGACAGAGGAACCCGGTAAGGCTACATTCCAGTATAAATTTGGTTTTGGGGTTTTTTTGCTATGCCACACAGCGGTTGGGGTCCTAGTTCCCTGATCAAGAATGGAACCCATACCCACTACAATGGAAGCACAGAGTCTTAACCACCGAACTACCAGGAAAGTCCCTGGATATTTATACTTTTTATCATTAAAAAGCATCTTTTTTTTTTTTTTTACTATAACAGCAGAGTGTGTTAATTTGCTAAAGACCCAGAGAAGCAAAAGGAAAACCAAAAACCCCCACAACTTCCCCCCAATCTGTACATGTACAGTAGCAGCCACTTGCTGAGTGATATGAGTGAGGCAGCTGCTAAGCCCATTTGAACATTTAATCCTTATGACTCTATAAAATTGGTGCTATTTAAATCTCCATTTAGCAAATGATTAAACAGTCTCAGAAAGACCAGGTGTGCTGCCCAAGTTCACACAGCCAATAAGGAGCAGAGCTGGGATTTGCAAGGCTTTATTTCTTGATAAGAAACTTTCAGGTGGTGGAGAAGATATTAATATTTGGGAGCTGGGGAGCTTTTCAGGGGCTCAGAAATCTCAGTCCTTCAGCAACCTCCCTCTCCAGAGATCCCTGCCTGCTCTGCTGTCCCTGGCCTCACCCACCTGCCCACATGTGCCAGTTCCGCAATTGCCTCATCTTTGCCAGCTGCAGCAGCCATATATTAATATGTGCTGTAGATTATTAATATATAATTAATATAACCCTGTGGGGGCTACTTCAAAACATGGACAGAACTCTCCCTGGGAGGGCTGCTGACACAGAGCCAGAGGTCCTGCCCGTCACTACCTTGCAGGATGACCTTGGATGGATCCCTTGAGAGTCCCCATCTCTCAGGGGAATAATAGCAATCAGTTTTCCCTGTGGTTCTAAAGAAGGAAAAGTATGTAAGACCACCCAGATAGTTTACTTTTTTTTAACTTTTTGTTTCGTGTTGGGGTACAGCCAATTAACAACGTTGTGATAGTTTCCGGGGAACAATGAAGGGATTCAGCCATGCATATCCATGTATCCATTCCCCCCCAAACTCCCCACCCATCCAGCCTGCCACATAACATTGAGCAGTTTCATGTGCTATAGAGTAGGTCCCTGTTGGTTATCCATTTAAATATAGCAGTGTGTACAGGTCTAGCCCTAACTCCCTAACTATCCCTACCCCCAGCCCTCCCCTCAGCAACCATAAGTTCGTTTTCTAAGTCTGTGAGTCTCTGTTCTGTAAGTTCATTTGTAGCATTTATTTTTAGATTCTACATACGAGGGATGTCATATGATATTTCTTCTTCTCTGTCTGACTTGCTTCACTCAGTATGACAGTCTCTAGGTCTATCCAAGTTGAAGACCGTCCAGATAGTTTAAATGCCATATAACAGTTACTGAAATAACTAAAGGCAAGAGTAATCTACATATAGCATGTTTACAACGTTCAAAGGGCATTTGATGAATTGAGATTAGGAGCAATAGACCAACCAATACCAAAGTCGCCTTAAGTCATGGTACAGGAGTAGGCAAATGCTTACTGATCAGAAAATTTACCTGACATGCAAACACAGGACAGGTAGGTTCAGTGTGGCAGGGATGGGGGGAAGCCGAGGGTGAAACCGAGATTGGCTGTAGTCAGGTGAATCTGGGCTGGTGAATTCCCACTTTTGTCCGATCCTGTAGGACCCTTCCCGGAAGAGGCTGAGTTGCCTGATCTTAGTCTACCTTGTTTAGAGTTTCGGGAAACTGGGCTTTGTCTGAAGGTCAATTACATCTCTTTGAATCTCAGAATAAGAAGGTTAAGCTGAGAAATAGGAGGGGAGGGTGGGCTGAGGCTACCTGCAAATGGTCAAAACCCCAGGAGAGGGTCCTGCTGATGTCCTCATCTGAGCGTGGGCACCCCAACAAGCCAGGTGTGCTCCAATCAAGCCCCCCATTGTTCAGACTCATGGCTTTCTTTGTCTAAAGCCCTAAGAAAAAGTGGTTTTGGGTGGCCAAAAAGCACATGAAAAGATGCTCAACATCACTAATTATTAGAGAAATGCAAATCGAAACTACAAGGAAGTATTTCCTCACACCAGTCGGAATAGCCATCATCAAAAAATCTACAAACTAAATGCTGGAGAGGGCGTGGGGAAAAGCAAGCCCTCCCACACCGTTGGTGGGAATGTAAATTGGTACAAGCACTATGGAAAGCAATACGGAGGGTCCTTAAAAAACTAAAAATAGAGCTACCATTGCTGTTGTTGTTCGGTCTCTCAGTCATGTCCGACTCTTTGCAACCCCATGGACTGCAGCACTCCAGACTTCCCTGTCCTTCACCATCTCCCGGAGCTGGCTCAGACTCATGTTCATTGAGTCGGTGATGCCACTATCATCTACCATATGATCCCACAATCCCATTCCTGGACATATATCCAGAGAAAGCCATAATTGAAAAAGACACATGCACCCCAATGTTTATTGCAGCACTGTTTACAATAGCCAAGACATGGAAGCAATCTAAATTTCCATCAATGGATAAATGGATAAAGAAGATTGGTGCATATATACAATGGAATATGAGTCATAAAAAAGAACTAAATAATGCCATTTGCAGCAACATGGATGAACCTAGAGATTGTCCTGTGTGTATAGTGGGTTTTTTTGGGCCATGTGGCATGTGGAATCTTAGTTCCCCAACCAGGGATCAAATCCATGCCATGGAAGCATTGAGTCTTGACCACTGGGCCACTGGGGAAGTCCGTGCAATATCATCATACTGAATGAAGTAAGTCATTTAGAGAAAGACAAATATCATGTGATATTGCTTATATGTGGAATCATTTTTAAAAAATGGTACAAGTGAACTTTTTTACAGAACAGAAATAGAGTTACAGATGTAGAAAATAAACTTAAGGTTACCAAGTGGGGAAGGGGCCTGGGACAAATTGGTAGATTGGGATTGACATACACACCACTATATACAAAATAGATAACTAATAAGGACCTACTGTATACCACAGGGAACTCTACTCAATGCTCTGTGATGGCCTATATGGAAAAGTAACCTAAAAAAGGATGGATATATGTATGTATATAACTGATTCATTTTGCTGTAGCAGAAACTAACACAACATTATAAATTAACCATACTCCAATAAAAATTAATTAAAAAAAAAATAGAAGCCCTGTGGTTTTCAACCACCAGCTTCTGCAACAGGAAGAAGAAAGTACTACATTTCTTCCGGGCTTCAACAGCCTCTGAAAACAATGCCGTTTCTGTTTCAGACAATGATGCCCTGAAATAACCTGCCCATCCTTCCAGTTTTGCTCACACCTAGTCAATAATTAATCGGCCAACTGGCATTCTTGGAGACACCAGTGAAGACCTGGTGTTATTTAGGCCTAAAAAGATACTCTGAGGTTCACAGCCCTACTCCTGCCCTCAAGGAGTTTAGCATCCAGAGGGTGTTTGAATCCCCTAGGAGCTGGGCACCATGGGCGCAGGAGAAAAAACAGTGCAGGAAATGCCTTCCCTGGCATCGGGTTGAGCAAAATCCCACCCTGATGACATTTGCCTGTGTCTGCAAATGTTTACCCAGGGATGGCACCACGTGGAGCGTTCATTATACACCTGAATTTGCCTTTGCAGGCTGCATTGTGCTTACACGTTTCCCAGGACTGAGAAAGGGAAGGCAAGGAATATCAAGCAGTTGCTAACCAGTCAGCCCTGTGCTGGCAGCTTCACAGGTGTCATTTCAACTCCCCAGCCACCTGGTGGGAAAGCTCATCCGTCCTGCTTACCTCAGAGAGTTGGCACCCCTGAGGGGCTCAGAGGCTAAGGGCACATGCTTGTGAGTGAGTGGGGGTGGGGGGCTTAAGGAAAGTTCCAGCTCATGAATAAAGGACCTTGGGTGTTGGCTAAGGAATGGGACTTCTTCCTGGAAGCTACAGGGGCCACAGAAGGATGGTAGTGAGAAGAGGCATCTGATCAAATCTGCAGGAAAGCTTTCTGACAGCCATGTGAGGGCTGGTGGGGATGGAGGAGGAGGGATTGTAGAATGAGAACAGGAGAAGGGCTCTGGGCGAGCAAATCCGTTGTCCGCACCCCCTCGCTACCCTCAGCCCCAAAACTCACACACAGAGTAATAGTCTCTGGATTCAAATAAAGCATTTCAATAACCCAAATTAAAATTTTACACCCCAGTCAGTGGCCCCGTATTAATCTGGATCATCAGAATTGGCTAAACTGAGTCAACTGAAAGAATGAAGCTTGTGCTGTGGGCAGCAGCCCTGGTAGGCGGCTGCTATGTGGACAGGCTTGATGAGATTTGGCATTACGGCTGAGGGAGTGGGGGGCAGGGGAGCGGCAGGAAGGCCCTGGGTTTTGGATTTAGTCAGGCTTTGAATTCTGACTTGTCCATTGAGAAAGTCATTTAATCTCTCTGATCCTGTTTATGCCTCAACTCGTCTGTAAGATAGATTTCATCATCCCGGTTTCATGGCTATGGAGTTAGAGCATTCTCAGTGCCTACCGCCTCAGTGGTGCCCAGGAAATACCCGCTGATGTCATCTCTTGAACCTGGTTGCTCTACAGGGCCAGCGCAGGCCAGCTTGGCTCTTCCCCATGGAGCAACAGTGCCTCTTGGTGGCTAAATGAGGAATGACAGGTCCTCCAGGTGCCAGGGCCCTGCTCCTACCCACCCCACACCCCACAGGTTAGACGTCTCCTTAGTTCTACCCAGTCAGAGCTGACAACTCAGGCCCATCCAGCACACACCTCTCACAAGAGCCCACTCTTCATGCTCACCAGCAAGTGACAGGCTCCCCAGGACGGGAGGACCTCAAACCCAGTGGGAACCACGAACGAGGAAGAAAACCCAACCTTCAGTAGCCTGATAACAGTTTTCTAGACATGACCATGACCTCCAAGCCCTCCCACCTGACCCCCCGAGAATTATGAGTTGAAAGCAAAATGCCAGTTGCACAGACAGGCAGCCCTCAAAGAAAACAAGGCAAGAAGGATTCCATTCAACAAACACATTGAAGGCTCCATCCAAGCCCCTGGCTCCAGGGCTAAGCCATAGCTACAAAGGTCAGCACAAAGAAAAAGAAAAAAAGCCCTGACCTCAAGGGCTGACT
The DNA here is from genome assembly GCF_019320065.1 of Cervus canadensis. Classification (NCBI taxonomy): domain Eukaryota; kingdom Metazoa; phylum Chordata; class Mammalia; order Artiodactyla; family Cervidae; genus Cervus; species Cervus canadensis. The sequence continues at coordinate 28,666,445 of NC_057390.1, forward strand.
ATTAAGTGGAGAAATGACATCATCGGATACATAAGTACAGACTGTAACAAAGACACGAAGGAAAGGTTGAAGGTGCTGACCCCACCCAAGACAAGATGAAGTGTGTTCCTTGCTGCTCCCATGGGCCTCACAAGCACCCTGCTGGTTGATGTGTTACCCCTAGGTTCTGTGTATATAGCATGGATTTAAATGTTCACTGCTGGAATTGCCTGGTGGTCCAGTGGTTAAGAATCTGCCTGCCAATGCAGGGGATGTAGGTTTGATACCTGGTCCGGGAAGATTCCATATGCTGAGGGAGAACTAAGATCATGTGCCGCAAATACTGAAGCCCGTGCACCCCAGAGCCTGTGCTCCACAACAAGAGAAGCCACCACAGTGAGAAACCTGAGCACAACTAGGGAGTAGCCCCTGCTCGCTGCAACTAGAGAAAGCCTGCACACAGCAACAAAGACCCAGTGCAGCCAAAAATAAAAAATAAATAGATGTTCACTGCTTTTGAAGGTGGGCCAGTGTGGCTCTGGGCTGTCTACCCCTCCACATGGTAGACAGGAGTCAGGGAAGTCATCAATGAATGAATAGGCTTTAATAAGTGTTAGTTTTATAAAAAGAGCATTCCCAGAAGCAGGAACAGCATGTTCAAAGGTTCTGAGGTGGGAGCTCATAGAGAACTTTGGTGCCCAGACATCGAGAGTGGGGGTGGTAACACTAAAGCAGTAGGCAGGGGTCAGGCTACTAGGCACTGGAGCCATAATCAGTAGTGTGACCTTGATCAGGACAGTGGGAAACCACATTCATTGCTCCTGCTTCTGCCATCCACCCACACACCCCTCCTACCCCTGAGACTAGCGGAGCCAAGGCCTGTCTTGCCTCCCTCTGCCCATCACTGCCCAGGGGACCTTCATCAGGTCTTTTCCAGAGCCCATCCCTTTGCTTCTCCTCCCAACAGCATCCTATCAAACTGTGTCTGAGATGTTTTTTCCCTTTCCTTTCTTCCTCTCTACTTTGCATAGTAAAATCCTGCTAAATTCAAAGCCATACTCTTGCCTTTAAGCTGCAAGGATTTCCTGCCAGCCCTGTGTGCCCAGCCCTGTGGTAAGGTGAGCCTGGGAATAGAAAACAAAATACACTCCTTCCTTACCCTGAAAGGGCTTCTCATGTTGTACTGAGGCCAGAGACTGCCTCTCAGCTAGAGACACTCACATCTGAGCCCTATCCATGGAAACTACACTTATCAATGCCCTTCTTTTTCTCCTTCTGAACGTTCAGGTCCTCACACAGGAGTCAGTCTGCTGGGCAGTGAGTTCATCTGGTTAATGACTTGAGATATGCTAGCAAGGACCCCTGGACCTGGAGTCTAAAAACCTGGGTTTGCAGCCTGGACCTGCCATATTTTACCTGTATATCCTAAAACAAACTTCTTAACTTCTCTGGACTATGGTTTCTTCATTAATAAACTGAAGGTTAGCAAGACTTTCTCTGCCTTCTTTGCCTACTTTATGAGGATCAAACAAGGGCTTGTAGTAGTCCCAGATGAGGATCCTGAGACAAGTAGCATCCATGAGAACCTTTTCACCAGCCCACAGCGGGTTTCCCAGTTGGCGCTGGTGGTGAAGAATCCACCTGCCAATGCAGGGGACATGAGAGACGTGGGTTCAATCCCTGGGTTGGAAGATCCTCTAGAGAGAGGGCATGGAAACCCACTCCAGTATTCTTGCCTGGAAAATCCCATAAACAGAGGAGACTGGTGGGCTACAGTCCATGGGGTCACAAAGAGTTGGACACGACTGAAGCGACTTAGCACACACACATAGTGAAATGAGAAAAATGAGGACAATGGAGGGAGGCTTTTACAAACAGAGATTTATTCAACTTAAAGTGTGGCCTTTATTCTGCAACTGTTTCCTTCTTTGCATTGAAATTACATTTACTTTACTATTTTATGAAATGATGTTGACAGGTTTTTTTAAATGTTTTTACTTGCCAAAAGGTAACTACTCAATGTGCAGGGGAATTTACTAGTCTATGAAAGCCCCAATTCTCCTGAGTAAAGGAACCAGAAAGCTTCTGCAGCCTCACAGTCTTCCTGTCTTCCTTCACCAGCCTCGCTGCCTGAACTGCTGGTCACAGCCTGGATTCTTGGCTTCTCACCTTGGCATCTTGGAATCAGACTTTAGGTCTGACCACTAGCTATGCCACTACCTAGCTGTGTGTGTCTTGAACACATTGCACATGGTCTCTATACTATAACGTGTGTAGCAACAGCAAAGATTAAACATGAATCACAGTGCCAGCCATGATTATCATACTATGTTTCTCCCAGCCCAGCTCACCAGCTCCCAGCTGCCTGTGACAAGTCTTAAGCCATTATGCCCTCTGCTTTTCTTTCTCCATCAAGACCTTCCCAGGCCTGCCCTTCGGAGCTAAGAAGCCATTAACTTCTCCTGCAAAGTTCTTAGAAAAACATACGGAACTGGCCCTTACAAACAGAAAGAAGAGGGACTTTAACTGTAATTTTATTTTTTCATTAAAAAAAAAAAATCTACCTGTTGACTCTTAAATGAGGAATTGCTTTTAGGTTCTCAGTGATTATTGGCCACAGCTAAGCCAGGAAGCCAACTTCAGAAGCTGAGAATCTGAGAGAAGCACTGTTTGGTGGGAGCCAAGGGTTGTCTCTTTAAGGGAAACTTTTCCTACTTTAGTATTCCTTCCTTGGGACCAGATTCCTAATCCCTTCCACTCCCGTCAAATCTGTGTGCTCTCAGCTGTTTGCTGAGAAGACAGTACTGCTCTGGTCTTGCTCTGGTTACAGAGCGCGGGGAGCTGGACCGCGCACGCGTCCTGAAGGCTCTCCTTCCAATACGAGAGGACGCCCACTCACCCCTGGATTAGCACTGGAAGGCAAGACGCTCAGCCCTGGGCTTCTGGAACAAGCTGATAATGCCAGCTAGTTTCCACCTCCACTCTCCTGGGAGTCAGCTGCTGACACAATCGCTAGAGACAGGCAGAGGTAACATGCTTTTGCTGTTTTTTTTTCTTTTCAATTTTTAAAAATTGAAGTAGAGTTGATTTAGGGCTTCCCTAGTGGCTAAGTGGTAAAGAATCCCCCTGCCAATGTAGGATTTATGAGTTTGATCCCTGGGTTGGGAAGATCCCCTGGAGTAGGAATTGACAAGCCACCCCAGTATTCTTGCCTGGAAAATTCCACAGACAGAGGAGCCTGGCAGGTCCATGGAGTCACGAAAGAGTTGGACACAACTTGGTGACTGAACATCAACAACAAATAGATAATTTACAATATTGTGCTTGTTTCAGATGTACAGCAGAGGGATTTGGCATTTTTACAGATAATATTCCATTATAGGCTATTACAGGATAATGGGTATACTTCCCTGTGCTACACAGTAAAATCCTTATTGCTTATCTATCTGGTGTATAGTAGTTTGTGTCTGTTAACAGCATGCCTCTACTTTGTCTCTCCCCCGCCTCCCTCTTCCCTTTGCTAACCACGAGTTTGTTCTCTGTGTCAGTCTAGCTCCCTTCATCTTCAGTTCCCCAGGCTCTGCTCTCCTCTCTGTGCAGCCTGAACCCCAAGCCTGGTGGCCAGATGCCTCAGCCAGGTTGTCAGGGTGCCCAGGAAAAAGAGGAATCGGGTCTCACCCAGCGTTATAAGTAAGAGTCCTGAGAGTCACCCCAACTGGCCAGCTCTTCCCACCTGGAATGTTCTTCCTGCCCACACCACCCTTGAAGCCGAGTCCGCCTGGAGGCCCCACCTCCTCTGCAGCACACACTCCTGCCCTCGGGGCTCCCGCAGGACACTGTGCCCTGGTGTGGAGGGAACCGGTGAGCAAACATCCGCATCTGCACAAATCCATCCTCTCTCGGTGCGTCCACATTTTCTCAGTCTGTATCTACCCTTGTGCTCCAGCTGGACTGTGAAACGGGCCAAGTGTCACGACCCACAACGGGAGGGGACATGTGACTCTGGTCTCCCCAGAACAGGCCCTAAATAACTCAGCCAACAAAGCCTGGAGCATGAAGGTACACAGGTTATACTGACTGCAAGTCTGTATTACTCTCCAGAAATTCAGATGAGTAAGTAGCAAAGTGCATTAATTATTAGATAGAAATGAGTTACTCCCTTATTCTCTCAGACCCTGACAGAGAAAGCAGCCTTCAAGAGCCACACACTGTGCAATGAGACCTCAACTGAAATAAATAAAAATCTGTTGAACATGTTCTTTAATTCATCACATATTGTTTGAGTATCAACTATGCACCAGAAAATCTAGATCGTCAAGATTCTGTTGAACGTGTTCTTTAATTCATCACATATTGTTTGAGCATCTACTATGCACCAGGAAATGTTCTAGATAGTCAAGATATTTCAGTGAATTCCATAGTCTCTCTCTCTCTCTCTCGCCTTCTCATGGTGGTAGTGGTTTACTTGCTAAGTCGTGTCCAACTCTCTGTGACCCCACAGACTATAACCCGCCAGGCTTCTCTGTCCATGGAATTCTCCAGGAAAGAATACTGGAGTGGGTTACCATTTCCTTCCCCAGGGGATCTTCCTGACCCAGGGATCAAACCTGGGTCTCCTGCACTGCAGGCAGATTCCTTACCAACTGAGCCACTCTTACTTTCTGTACAATGTTCTGCTTCTTCCTCAGACACAGGGTTATTTGTAGGATGAGTACAGACCCTCACAGGCACTTGGATGGGGTGGGGTGGGCTGCCCCCTGATAGCTCCAGTTCTGGGATTCTGCCTCCAGCCACCGGACATGCCATGCTGCAGGCAGAATCCAGGGTGAATGGGAGAGCCCCAGAGGATTGACTCTCTGTGCCAGGACATGCTCGGTACCTGGATTGGGGGTGAGTGAGAGGCTTACCTCTGCTGCTACCCGTCAAATGTACCGTGACACCACCAGCCCAGGGCAGGGACAGCTGTAGGACACATGCTCAACCACAATTCTCCCTGGGCCTATACCCAGGTGGGCAGCAGTGTGGGCAGAGAGGGGGAAGACATGCAGGGCCCAGGGAGCCAGAGGGTAGGGAACAGACAGCCAAGGACCTATCATGGGGAGGCAGGGAGGCATTGAGAAGCAGACTGCATAGGTGAGGCTCCGAGCCCGAGTACATGCTTCACTATCCCTTCAGACTTCATCTATAAGACATAAATTCAAAGATAACATCATTAAGAATGGTGAGAGAAAAAAAAAAAGAATAGTGAAAGTATTCCTAAAATTATCTTGAATAATTCTTAAAGTGACTAAAGGTAAAGCTGTCAAGATAGTGGCCACAGAGCATTAACCCTAAGTGTGGGATCCTTTAGAGCCTGGAGCCCTTCTGAGTATGTGTGACCATAACCATAGTTGGTTATCCACCCAAGGCTACACTTCTCAACACACACATCTTTTGACTGGGGTCCTGAGCAAAGTCTCCTGCCCCACTTGATCCTATCAGAGCTGAGATGGGTCCTGAGACTAGCATTCAGAGAGGCGCAAAGCTCCCCATGGTAATATTAAAGCGTTGGCAAAGGTGATGAGTGTGGTTGAACATCTTCAGATTCCGATGACTGCCACTTCATCATCTTTCTCCAGATGCTAAAGGCACCTCAGGGTCTTAGGAGTCTCATTGTTTGTGTCAGAAATAATAACTTGCATTTTATTTGTTTTTAAAAATTGGATATGCTTCCATTTGCCAGCCTCTGAAATCAGACCCGTGTTTCATGATTCCCAATGTGCTTTGAGAAAGGTCTATAAACTGTAAACACTTTCCTTCTTCCCGCCCCCCCTCCACCTGAGGTGAAGTTTAACACTAGGACTTCATACCGCTGATTAATGGAGAGCCATACTGGGAACATCTTTTCTGTTAGGCTCCATTTCTCAGCCTAAGGGATTTGATGAATATGCACCCACTCTTCATTATACAAAGTCCTGAAGGCCTCTGAAGAAAACGAAAGCAGGTTCCGAGTTAAACGTTAACAAAGTAATAGAGGGAAAATACTAGGAAAGTTTTCTCTCTGATTTCAGAATTGATTTGTGGGAAATTCCTCCTAAGAATGAAAAAAAGTCCCTAAGCAAGGCACCTTAATACCCAAACATAACACCAGGCAACTGAGAGCATTTAAATTGAGTTGTGTGGTCATACAAGCATAGCTGAATAAATCCCAAATCTTTGCTGGGCCCCTGCTTCCTAGGTCTGTGCCGAAACTGGCACCAGCAGGACTGGCAGGCACAGCAGAGGGCTGCCGGGGCCAGTCAGCAGTGCAGCAGGAACGTCCCTTCAAAGGGCCTCCTCGGCCAAGAGCCTTGGCAGGCCCAGGGGCCAGCGAGAAGGGCACAATGGACCCTTGCTGGTGCCCGCCGCCCCAGACCGTGTGCCTCCACTGCCTGAGACCACTGCCCAGGCTCTGAGGGAGGCCCTGGGAGGTGGCCAACGCCCTGCCATCAGGTCGGTGGAGTTTGGAACCTCTGTTCTTTGAACATTTATGCCAATGTGAACTAACTGACTGAGCATTAGGCTGGAGAAGCTAGATATTCCTGTTTAAATTCAAACCCAAAAGACACTCTAAGGGGTGATTTCTGAGGGGCAGTGGTGGTGGGAAATCCAGCCCACATTTGCTTTGTCTCTCATCTCTTGTGGAGAGTAAATGCTTCAGTCTTTCCTAGGTTGTGGGGAAAAGATTTGGGAATCATCTTTGGTTTTCTGGCAGGTTGTTTTTTTCTTTTTTGGCCACCCAGGCAACATGTGGAACTTCCCCCAACCAAGGATGGCAACCCCCACAGAGTCTTAACCACTGGACCACCACGGAAGTCCGTCCTTTGATTTTGATGAGCTATACCCACTGCAGCCAGCAGAGGGGAGTACTGCATTTCAAAGGGGGCAGTCTGAGACCTATTAAAAGAATTTGAGCCCCCTCCTCACTCCCCACGCACCTCATATTCTTAGTTACCTGTCTAAAAGAAAGGTCTTGTTTTCTTCTGTTTTCTAGTTCTCAGAAACCTTAAATTCTGAAATGATTCTGTGGCTGTTGTGAGGGAAAAAAGATTTTCTTCATGGGGTTGGCCTTGAGTAGAATTATACCATCCTAGACACCACCATCACGAACCCCCTGCTCCCAGGCCAAGTCCACCGGGACTTTCTCTGTCTCCTTCAATGTCATGCACACCATCTCTTCTCTCTTTTCCCTCTCATGGTCATTTGAAGCTTGCTCTTTAGTTCTATAATGCCAGGCTTTATGTTGTTTAGTGGCTAAGTCGTGTCCAACACTTTGTGCTCCCATGGACTGTAGCTCTCCAGTCTCCTCCGTCCATGGCATTTCCCAGGCAAGAATACTGGAGTGGGTTGCCATTTCCTTCTCCACGGGATCTTCCCGACCCAGAGATAGAACCTGAGTCTCCTGCCCTTGCCAGGTGGATTCTTTACTGCTGAGTTACCAGGACAGCCCAATGTGAGGCTTAGCTCCCTATTGAAAGGAATGTCAGGCATCAGTAAGCAGTGGGGAAAACATTCCAGGAGGGTAGCGAGCCTTCCCAACACACCTGACATCAATCATACCTTGAAGGCAGGTCAAGCCAAGTAGAATCCAAATCTGAATCTCTGGTCCCTGAAGCACCTGGATCCAGTTTTCCATGGTGGTGACAGCCATAGCTTCCAAACTCATTCCTAATCATGCCTGTAACTAAACATACTGTAAATTTGCCTCATGAGTACTAGAGAATTTCCTTCACTGGACATATTTTCCTTCACCCCATCCCCATCCACAATTAGCCACATCTTGCTCCAAGCTATAGGCTAGTGTTTGGCTGTGAGACCTCCTCCTTGCCTTTTCCTCTGCCTTCTGGGCTCCTTCTGGGCACTGATGCCCTTTCACAGGCTCAGAAAAGATCGGAAATTGTTCTCTCTTCATCTGCCTTCCTCAGATTTTCCTTCTGCAGCTCTTACCTGGTAGGGTGTGCTTCTCCACTGGAAGCTCTATTGGGAGAAAAAAACCTCTCAGTTCACCATTGATGACAAGGTGTTTACATTTGAACAGGGGAAAATATACAAAGGAATTGAAGTCTAAAAGTGGGACTGGACTCCTAAAAAAAATAAATAAATAAAAATGGGACTCCTAGCTTTGGGTGGAGACATATTTAAGTGGAGGAGTCCAGACCACCACACAGGGAACTGCCTCTTAACCCCTCACTGAAGCCAGCCTTGCATCTAATCAGATAATACAGGGCCAAACACACCCAGTCAGGTTTGGGAAGTAACTGCCTCTGCCAAGTATTGTCTCTTTCACAGTACCCCAGTGATCTCATCACGGAGGCTAAATTCTCTGTTGTCTGTTCTGAGCACACAATCACCTCTGATAACCTTGGCAGGTGATCCTGAGCTTATTCTATTCTGAGCAGCTCCTATATATTCCACATTGGGCTAAACTCTGGAGAGGGTACAGGTAAAGAACCCATGATCCCTTGTGGAGCTTTCCACTCCCCTCCTCCCAGGAGCTATCTTCCCTCCCCTTGTTTTTCTCATGTGTTTTTAATGGGTCACTTCAACAATGCCACTCCATTGAGCAACACTGCATACTTGAAAGGGTGATGCCAGACTTTCAGACTTTATGACACACTCCCATTCAAACTTCGGCATGATATAATTTATGTACACACCAAGGAACTCAACCTCACCAAGGAACCCAACCATTTATGTAGCCTGTCTCATTCGCCCCCACAGGAGCCCTTAAGGTAGAAGAGAAGATTCATTCTATCTGGGAACAGACTGGAAGAAACTTCTGGGCCTTCTCTGATACAAGAAAAGAGTTAGTCATGGCCATGAATCTGTGCTTCATAGACAATATTTTGAGTTAATAATTCTTGGGCCATTTTGTTTAATTTGCATATGCAGGATGATAATCCTCACTCAGCAGACAGGGTTTTCTTACTGAGTTAAGGAGGCAAATTAGAACGGTGAATTCTGTGTCTAGGATCAGCCTGAAGACCAAGGCTTCATAGCTTGCCTGGATAGCCATCCAAACGTAAACCTTGCAAACTGTAGGGGATTGTCAGAGAGTCTCGGATAAAAAACAGAAATTAGAACAACCTTAGCAGCAGTAGCAGCAGCAGGCATTTTTATTGAAATGGCAACTCGGGGACTTCTCTGGTGGTCCAGTGGTGAAGACTCTGCGTTTCCACCACAGGGGTCGTGGGTTCCATCCCTCATCAGGTAACTAAGAGCAGCGGGAATGGGGGGGGGGGTGCGGGAGCGGGGGAGACAATTTGTTACCATACAGACACATGACGGAAGAAAGGTAAGAACTCAGATGTGTGATGGCATATTTAGGGAAATAAGACAATGAGTGTCCAGGAGACCGAGGGCAAGTTCAGTGTGAGAAGTGGCTGAAGAACCAGGTGGAGGCCAAACCGCGCACATTCTGTGGGTTTCAGACTTTGATTTATCTAATGGTTCTCTAAAGAGTTTGAACGGGAAAGAGACCTGATTTGGTTTGTGTTTTGAAAGTCACTCGCTACGAGTTAGAAAGGCTAGAGTAGGTGCAGGGAATCCAGGCAAGGGACAGTGCCCTGGACTTGAAGGGTAGAGGTAGAGCAAAGAAAGCTGATGGATTTGAGATCCATTTAAGAGAGAATATCCCAAGGGAGATGTGGAGAGAAAGAATTTGAGACTAGAAATTGAATTTCCCAATATAAACTTTGGCATCTATTATAGTTCTGTATCTTTTGAGCTGCTGGGTATCAGGAAGGATAATAAAGGGGGAATCTAACATTTGAATTCTCAGATTCCTACCATGAGCCCCAGGCACTGCCCCAAGCTCTTATAACCCACAATTTTATATGACTTTGAAATAAGAAAGGTTCCAGCTCTGCCTTTATCACTTATTTGACCAGGGACAATCTACTTAAACACTCTCATCTGCATAATGGGATTAATAATGTCTTCCATTCAGAGGTGTTGTGAAGTTCAAATATATGTGAGATATTTAACATAAAGGACTTAGGATGAGGCCTGGTACATCTAAACACTTAGTGTGCTCTTGTGTGTGCTCTGCACTTCAGTCGTGTCTGACTCCTTGCTACCCTATTGGACTGTGGTCCGCCAGTCTCCTCTGTCCATGGGATTCTCCAGGCAAGAATACTGGAGCAGGTTGCCATGTCTTCCTCCAGAGGATCTTCTCGACCCAGTGGTCTAACCCAGGTCTCCTGCATTGGCAGGTGGATTCTTTACCACTGAGCCACTGTGGAAGCCCCCAAACACCCTGCAAAAGGCGGCTAAAACTATAAGCATGTATTATCTCATTTAATCCTCACATTATCTCTGAGATATACAAAGTATTGGTTCTGTCTTATGAAAGAAGAAATTGAGGTTCAGAGAGAAACTGAAGTGACACAACCAAAGCAAGTTGGCACACACACACACACACACAGGATATACATGAATAGAATGAAACTCCATAAAAACATGAACACACAGGAGAGAAATGGAAGGTATTTTTTATAAACCCAAATGGAATTAGAGATGAAGCTAACTGCAGACTAGATGCCAAAAAAGAAAAAAAGATTACTGAACTTGAGATGCAGCCAGAGAAACCAGCCAAAGTGGGGCAGAGGGGGGAAAAAAGACTTTAAAAACTGAACAAACCTTCAGTGATCTGTGGGACAATATCAAGTGATCGAACATAATGGAAGCCACTCCAAAATAAGGGAAGGCAGAAAATATTAAAGGAAGAATCACCGCTGTAAATCAACTATACTCTAATACAAAATAAAGTGTAAAAATAACAAACTATGATATATAAAACAAATAATCAACAAAGACCTACTGTATAGCATGCGGAACTCCACTCAATAGTCTATGATACCTATTTGGGAAAAGAACCTGAAGAAGAATGGAAATATGTGTAACTGAACTACTTTGTTGTACACCTGAAGCTAACACAACATTGTAAGTCAACTATATTCCAGTATAAAACAAAATTTAAAATAAAGATTTACCAAAATTTTCCCAAGTTTTATATTATTTGAAGTAAAAAATAATAACGATGTCTTATGAAGTTTATAACATATATCATCAAAGTACAATAAAATGTGTGATTGCAATATCTTAAAGGCTTCCCAGTACTGTTCTCAGACAGTAAAGAATCCACCTGCAATGTGGAAGAATTGGGTTCTATCGCTGGATTAGGAAGATCCCCTGGAGAAGGGAAAGTATTCCAGTATTCTGGCCTGGAGAATTCCATGGACTGTATAGTCCATGGGATCTCAGAGTCAGACAGGACTGAGCAACTTTCACTTTCACTTTTCCTATTCCCCTAATTAGGGTTTGGGTTCAAGTCCTAATCCTCTGTACCTGTTAATGTGACCTTACTTGAAAGTTAAAACGAGGTCAGACTGGATTAGGTGGGCCATAAATCCAATGACTAGTGTCCTTATAAAAAGAGGGAAATTTGAATACATATAAAGAAGACACACTGGGAAAACACCATGTGATAATGGAGGCAGAGAATGGAGAAATCACATCTGTAAGCCAAGGAACAGTAAGGTTTGCCATAACAACCAGAAGCTGGAAGACGGAAGGAAGGACCATCCACTGTAATCCTCACAGGGAGCGTGGCCCTGCCCACACCTTGATTTTGGACTTCTAACCTCCAGAACCATGAGAGAATACATTTCTATTTTTTTTCTTTTTTTTAATTGATGTACAGCTGATTTGTAATGTTTCAGTTGTAGAACAAAGTGATTCAGTTATAATACTGTATATGTATTATTTTTCAGATTCTTTTTCATTACAGGTTATTATAAGATATGGAATATAGTTCCCTCTGCTGTACAGAAGGTTCTTGTTGATTATTTTATATATAGTAGTATGTATCTGCTAATCCCAAATTCCCAATTTTCCCTCCCCCCTGTTTTTCCTTGGGAACCATGAGTTTCTATGTCTGAGTTTTCTATGAGACGAGTTTTCTATGCCTGAGTCTACTTCTGTTTTGTAAATAAGTTCATTTGTATCATTTTTTTTAGATTCCACCTATCAGTGATATGATATATTTGTCTTTCTCTGCATTTCTATTATTTTAAGCCTCCAAGTTTGTGGTACTTTGTATAGCAGTCCTAGGAAACTAATATAACCCCTAAAACTTTCTTTTCCCTGATATCTCCAGTCTTTACAAGGTTAAAAAGCTCTGGGGGCCCAGTTGTGAAGTGAATGTTGAAAGAAGGGATCTAAGTTGGCAAAATAAACCAGGCTCAGGATCTAAGAGCCATGAAGGAGGAAACTGGTTGGACTGGTTTTCTCATAAAACTCAGTGACTTTAAAAAAAAAACAAAAAAAACTCAGTAACTTTAATCCCAACCAGGTCGACTTTTAAAGTTAATTGATTCAGTGAGTGGGCCTGAGCAGCTGAGAGGTGCATGTGAGGCCCTGCTCCAGGCCCACTGGGGAAAAGCTGGAGGAGTCCGCTGTCCTCTGTCTTTGAGGAGTGCTTTCTACTAGGACTCACCTGAGTGCAAGGTGTAATGGAATACATGAGTGCTTAGTCAGGGTGTGACTAACAGGCCGTAGGGACTCAAAATCAAGAGAGTGATTCATTCCACCTGGAGGAGGATCAGCCAGACTGCTTCTCAGAGGAAGGGGCAGGGGGTGGAGGAGAGACTGGCAAGCAAATAATGCCTGACTGTGGAGTCCACAGCCCAGAGGAGAAACCCGTTTTATGAGTTGATGAGAGACAAACAGAGGAAAGCAACTCTGCCAAGAATGCTGGTGTTTTTCTGGGGAGTGTGTCACCAACAATTCGGTAGTGCTCTCCGCCCAGGGGAGAGTATAAAGCTTGAGCAGGCGGGCCGTTCTCTGGGCTCTTGGAATCTCCTCTTCTTTTTCCTCTTGATTTTCCACTTAAAGCCAGTGTTCCTCACCACTTTGCGCAGACAGTGTGGAGAAAGTGCGGGGTGGGGTGGCAGGATGTGGAACTGCTCATGATTCTCGATCAACTACAATCTGTTTCTGGGCTGGTGGTGTAAGGAGGGGGCAGGCCCTCATCTGACATTTGAAGTTTCCAGGTGAAGAATACAGCCTGCTTGTCCAAGTTCCATCCACACAGTCAATAAGTGGTGACATTCTTGGCCCCACTTGGGCCTCTTCAGTGGCATGGCGCACAGGTCTGGAGAAGGGACCCAGAGAAGTGACTACGTCAGCTTTGAAAGCAGACGTGACCCTTTAGAGAAAGGAATTTTGATGTGATATAGTGTGGTCCAGAAGGGAAGCAATGGGTCCAGTGGGCACCTTCTCTTGGCCCTTTTGATCCCTGCCACCATGGGAAGGGACATGACTAGAGTAGAACCCTCTAAAGCCTGGGACCCCCAAGCTGACTGACCCTTAGATTTATTCAAGTCTAAGGCAGAAGTGGCAGTGAGTAAACTCCACATGAACTGACATTAAGTTTCTCAGTTTTGTTCTGGCAACTGAATGAATTAATACGAGTCATCACAATAGCCTATATGAAGAATTTCACTGAAGGTAACTTGTCTGAGGCAGTGGCTCTCAGCTGGGGACGATTTCGCCATTGAGGGACATTTGGTGATGTCTGGAGACATTTGGATTGTCACAGTTGGACAAGGCCAGGATGCTGCAAAGTATCCTAGTACCCTACAATCCTGGGCTTCCTGGTGGCTCAGGCCGTAAAGAATCTGCCTACAACATGGGAGACCAGGATTCCATCTCTGGGTTGGGAAGATCCTCTGGAGAAGGTAATGGCAACCTACTCCAGTATTCTTGCAAGGAGAATTACATGGACAGGGGAGCCTGGTGCGTTGCAGTCCATGGGGTGGCAAAGAGTTGGACATGACTAACCAACTAGTGACTGACTGATGAACTCAAAGAACAGCCTTCCCAGAACAATGATCCAGCCCCAAATATCAGTACTGCTGAGTATTTGATACGTGAATTTTAACATCTTGAACATGTGCCCTTAGACCTGCCTGATGCAGGATGCTGAACCAGGAAAGTATAAAGTCCCAGGCAGTCAGGGCTTCTAAACAAGGACCCAGAGTGACTGCTTCCAGAAAAACATGCATCAGTACCAGCAGAAAAACAAATTGATGGCGAACTTGGGACTGTAGTATCAGCCTCAACAAGTGGACTTGAGGCCCAGCCATTAGCCATGCCAAGCTCCCCTAAGACCAACCAGTTCTGAACCACAGGTCCCACTTTCTTGTGCAATTTTGCCACCACCCCCACACTCTCCCTGTCTTTCATCTTCACAGGAGCAGCTATCATTCAACTGCATCTCCAAGACTGAAACTAACTGCCCGAGTTTTCTTTAGAGCTCAACGCCATGCCTCACAGTATCTACATTTCTTTTATCAGACTACGTACCTCAGGACACAGACAGAATTTGAACTTAGGTCTGTGAGATCAACAGAGCAACAGTACTATTTCCCCAGAGCAGCCAGGAGTCTAGGAGAGATGCTTTGGGCAACATTTTACCAAATGTTTCTGTCTTCCCTCTTGCTCAGAGCAGAAACTTGCAGTCAGGACTGATTGGATTCTAAACACTCCTCTACCCCTTTCCCAGGTTGATGACAACATTTTAAACTGAGAATACTGCAGCCACTTAATTAATTCTTCTGGACATAAAATAGTCACCGTGTCCATTCTGAGCCTGTGAGATGGATGGACCAAGTTCAACATCACATCCTTGTCTGCACTGTCTGCATTGTAAGGCCTGGGATCCCAGAAGTTCTGGAGTCTAAAGGTTTTTCAGGTTCCTAAAACTTCCTCTACTTCCAGTAACAATTTTCTCTGAAAACTCCCCCAGTAATTAATTAAGCAAAAAGGAAAGGTGTACCTTTTCTTTGACACAGTTAATTCTTGATTATTCTAGGAGGAATCCTCCCATTTTAGGTATCACCAGCTTCCTCTTTTGTCCCACTGTTCTTTATTCATTCATAAATATTTATCTGACATCTACCAGGCCGCTTAGCACAGGAAAGTACAGTGGTAAAGGGCAATTTTCCTATATAATATTACCCAGGCTGACTCCAAGATTTGACACCTCAGTCATGAAAAAGAGAAAAAGTGTTAATGAATTACGTGCTGTGCAAGTTCACCCTTGTAAAAACAACATCCCAGGGAAACAATTCTTTATACTTCAGTTATTTGGGTGATATTTGATGCGTGTATAGTTGCTCAGTCGTGTCCAACTGTCTATGACACCATGGACTGCAGCCTGCCAGGCTCCTCTGCCCATTGGATTTTATAGGCGAGAATACTGGAATGAGTTGCCGTCCAGGTGATCTTCCCAACCTGGGAATCAAACCTGTGTCTCTTAAGTCTCATGCATTGGCAGGTGGGTTCTTTACCACTAGTGCCTCCTAAAAATAATGCTATCATCCTAGAAAGGGAAGGATCCTGAGTGACTGGTTGTTTTGAAAAGTACCTGACCTGGTGCATTTTCTTCAGGTAAATAGTGTGTCTATCTTTCAAGATCTGAAAACTCCTACTGAGTGTCAGGTTTATGGAAAAATAAAACAAAGCTTCCTTTCTGCAGTAAGAATACATTAGCTTGATGTTTCTTTTTTAAAAATTTCCACTGACCTTAAAAACATTGAAATCTTAGAAATTGGATACTGGAGTTTGAGAATGAGGGAATCCCAAGGTTGTGGACACACTGCCACATTGACAACAGAAACAAAAAATGAGAAAACGAGGCTGTCGCCTGAAAGACTGGGAAGCCTGGTCTCTGCAGGGAGCCCAGGGGACTGCCAGGCGCAGGGCCCCATTTGTGCCCACGTGACCCTTCTCTCAGCCTCCCCGGTGCCTGGAGACAAAGGAGACGGAAGGAGACTTGAGGACAAAGAGCTGTAGAACCAGCCCTGGGGTGAGAGCGTCTGCCTTTGTTTTTGATCTCACCCCAAGGAAGTTAAAAATTAACCCAAGCCTGTTAGAGGACTTAAGTCTGTAAAGGCTGTGAGGACCTTTCAGGGCCCTGCTCCTCCAGTCTCCACAGTGCTGTGACTGGAGAACACAGGAGAAAGGCTTTCCCGATAAGCTCAAGCCCCCAGCCCCTCCTTTCAGGTCTCTGCTCCCCTCAGGGTCTCCCTCCCAGCTGCCCGGCATCTCTGGGCAAAGCTCTCTCTGCCTCCAGCTGAGCGTTCATGCCTAAAGTTGCCTGTGCACAGGCTGACTGCGTTACCAAAGAGAAACTGCGTAAAATGTGTCACCAAACTGCCAAGTGCTGGAAAAGGAGACCTTTTTTTGTTATTTGATGCTGTTTAGAAAAACGAAAACATCATGATAATGAGGCAGACTAGAACCCCTGTGGAAAGTCGGACAGAGAGTCAGGTTCCCTGCATGGCTATGGAATGTTTCCTCTGGATACAGTGAAATTGTGTCATCTAGTTTCAAATTTGTGATGATTCTCAGTATTTGGAGGGTTTGTGTGTTTCTCCTTCTCACTCTCTTCTTCCCCAGCCCCTTCCCCAACACACTGAGAAATCAGATCTCTACTGAACAGTCGACGAATTTATACTTTGGAGAAAAGAAATAAAAATCCCAGTTCTCCAGCTTGATGTTGAATTTATCTGCCTAGTATTTTTATTAGTTGTTCTGTCTTGGGCTCCCACCTGCTCTCTTACCCTCTGATTTCTCTTCTGGCTGAAGGAGAGGAATCTTGGAGTTTCAGGCTCTTCTGATTCTTTTCCAACCTTAGAGTGAGGGTGTCCCTTGCTGAGACATAAGCTGCCCAGTAAGCAGACATAAGAAAACAACATATCATATATTTTCTTTGGTGGCTTACTGCATGCGGCTTAGTGGTGGCCAACTCTTTGTGACCTGGACTGTATGTAGCCTCCCAGGTTCCACTGTCCATGGAATTTTCAAGGCAAGAATACTGGAGTAGGTTACCATTTCCTACTCCAGGGTAACCTTGCAACCTAGGGATCAAACCTCCATCTCCTACATCTCCTGCATTGGCGGCAGATTCTTTACCACTACGTACCTTAGTGGCCTATTAGTCTGTGATTAGCTCTAAGGATACCATTTTTTTTACTTTCCATTTTTTTGAAACTGAGATAAAATTTACAAACAATAAAATACACACATCTAAGGGGTAAGGTTCAAAGAATTTTGAAAAATGCATATACTAGTATAACTCATACCTTTATAAAAATAAAGATATTTTTTTATTATCTCCCCCACCCCACCCCCCAAATTTCCTCTCCCAGTCACTCCCCTCCCAACTCCACCCCTGTCCAAGGCAACTTTCTTCTGATTTCTGTCATTTTAGATAGATTGTGCCTGTTCTAGAATTCCACATAAAGGGAATCATATAGCATGTCCTCTTTTTATCTGACTTTTGTTGCTTAGCATAATATTCTTGAGGGATTCTTTACCATGTGGGTCACCAGGGAAGCCCCAAAATACTCGAGTGGGTAGCCTATCCCTTCTCCAGCAGATCTTCCTGACCCAGGAATCAAACCGGGGTCTCCTGCATTGCAGACAGATACTTTACCAACCGAACTACCAGGGAAGCCCAGGCTGGTGACCCATAAAGACTGAAGGGAAAACACTAGGTGTACTGGCAACAGCCTTGCTGTCTTCCACCAATTTCCACAATTGTGTACGTCTATATAATCCTTACGATACATCCTCTATTCTGTATCATTCATAAAATTTCAACTTCTCTGCTCAAATCCTAACTGATTCAGGAAGAACTAGAAGTCAATATCCATGTAGGCAGTGCATCCAACATAAAACCTATCCCTCTGCATTGAGAGCATGGAGTCTTAGTCTCTGGACCATCAGAGAAGTCCCTCTTCACAGTAACTTTTGAAGAACTCTGGTTCTTTCATCTGTCCCTCAAATTGGCGTTCCCAGAGATCCAGTCTCAGTTTTCTTTTCTTCTCTTCCTGACTGGTAAATTCATCAGTTCAGTTCAGTCTCTCAGTCATGACTGACTCTTTGCGACCCCATGAACTGCAACACGCCAGGCCCCCCTGTCCATCACCAAATCCCAGAGTTTACCAAAACTCATGTCCATTGAGTCGGTGATGCCATCCAACCATCTCATCCTCTGTCGTCCCCTTCTCCTCCTGCCCTCAATCTTTCCCAGCATCAGGGTCTTTTCAAATGAGTCAGCTTTTCGTATCAGGTGGCCAAAGTATTAGAGTTTCAGCTTCAACATCAGTCCTTCCAATGAATACCCAGGACTGATCTCCTTTAGGATGGACTGGTTGGATCTCCCTGCAGTCCAAGGGACTCTCAAGAGTCTTCTCCAACACCACAGTTCAAAAGCATCAATTCTTTGGCGCTCAGCTTTCTCTATAGTCCAACTCTCACAATTCATACACATGTACAATTTCAATTCTGACCTTAGATATTGATGACTCTAATATCCATCCACATATACATTCAAAAACTTTCTTCTTAGTTCCAGACATGTGTTGTCAACAGTGCTCTAAATAGGTGTACCTAGATGTACAACAAGCACCTCAGATTCAAATATGAACTCAGCCTCTCCTAGAACCCACCTCCAAACCTACTTCCAACCATTCACTCCTTGTCTCTGCAAATGACAACCTTGCAACCTTGTCAACAAGTCTAGGAAACTAGACTCATCCTAAATTGCTTTCTTTTTCTTATCTCCTACATCCTGTTGACTTTAGCTCCCACGCACCTCATAGGTCTGTGCCATCTTCTTTGGGACTTTCTCCCCATCAGTGTCAGTTCAAGCCCTTGTTTGCACTCTCCTTTTTATGGTCTCCCTACCTTAGTCCTCTGTCCCTCCAATCAATCTTCTGTATCACCACCAAAGGAATTTACATGCATCTGACCTCATCACTCTCTGGATTAGTCATCACTTAGATAAAATCAAATTTCCTTAACACCTGGCCTTTATTTCATCCATCTCCCGTCATTTTCCTGTGTGCACCCTTTACTCACTTCAGTTCAGTTCAGTCGCTCAGTCATGTCCAACTCTTTGCGATCCCATGAACCGCAGCACACCAGGCCTCCCTGTCCATCACCAAATCCCAGAGTTTACCCAAACTCATGCGCATTGAGTCGGTGATGCCATCTAACCATCTCATCCTCTGTCATTCCCTTCTCCTCCCACCTTCAATCTTTCCCAGCATCAGGGTCTTTTCAAATGAGTCAGTTCTTTGCATCAGGTGGCCAAGGTATTGGAGTTTCAGCTTCAGCATCAGTCCTTCCAATGAACACCCAGGACTTATCTCCTTTAGGACAGACTGGTTGGATCTCCTTGCAGTCCAAGGGCCTCTCAAGAGTCTTCTCCAACACCACAGTTCAAAAGCATCAATTCTTTGGCACTCAGCTTTCTTTATAGTCCAACTCTCACATCCATTCATGACTACTGGAAAAACCATAGCCTTGACTAGACAGACCTTTGTTGACAAAGTAATGTCTCTGCTTTTTAATATGCTATCTAGGTTGGTCATAATTTTCCTTCCAAGGAGTAAGCATCTTCTAATTTCATGGCTGCACTCACCATCTGCAGTGATTTTGGAGCCCCCCAAAGTAAAGTCAGCCACTGTTTCCCCATCTATTTGTCATGAAGTGATGGGACCAGATGCCATGATATCAGCTATGTTCAACTACTTTTAGCTTCCCAAACTTGTCACACAGTTTACCCATCTTTAGATCTTTGTAAAGCTGTTTCTTCTGGGGGCACTTTCCCCACTTGTTGACCTGACAAATTCCTATTCACCCGCAGCACAGCTTGAGCGTCTTCTTCTCTGTGCTGTCATAGCACCTTGACACCCTGACGTTTGCAAATGACACTACTTACCCTCTACTGTAGTTATCTTGACCTGCCTGAGTTCTAGCTATGAATTCCCTGAGCAGGCTGACCCTGTCTGGTCCATCTTAAGATCCTCAGTGCCCAGCATTGTGGATTAACCAGTAAATGTTGATTGGAGAAACAGATGATTATGTGAAATGATAGCCTCTTTAGTGAAAGATTTTACTAACAGGTAAATAAAGATACTATATAAATGAAAATACAAAAGGAATGTAGAGTTATATTCAGTATTCAAGTGAATAGAAATTAGTAAAATGCGGCCTTCCCTGGTAGTCCAATGGTTAAGAATCCACCTAGCAATGCAGGGTACACAGGTTCGATTCCTGGTCTGGGAAGATCCCACATGCTACAGAGCAACTAAGCCCATGTTCCACCACTATAGAGTCCATGTGCTGTTTTCCCATGATGCAACTAAGACCTGATGAAGCTAAATAAAAAAGTAAAGAAATATTTAAAAATCAGAAACAACAACAACAAAAAAGAAATTAGTAAAACACCATTTGACTAGGACCAGAACTTACTCTAAGCAAGCAATCATGAGTCTACCAGAATGAAATGGGTAATCCATTGAAGAGATTGGGGAAATGTGTTAATTTTTAAATGTATTAAAGTCTTGACTTCTTGTCATGTCCCAAGATTAAGTCCATAGGAGTTAAAGAATTACTGCAGGGCTTCCCTGGTGGCTCAGTGGTGGAGAGTCTGCCTGCCAATACATGCCATGAGGCAAAGAAGCCAGTGCACCAAAATGATTGACCCTCTGCTCTAGAGCCCAGGAACTGCAACTACTAAAGCCTGCATACCCTGTGCTCTCGAACAAGAGGAGCTACCACAGTGAGAAACCCGCACACAACTAGAGAGTAGGCCCTGCTCTCTTCAACTAGAGCCAAGCCTGAGCAGTAGTGAAGACCCAGCATGGCCAACAATAATAAAGAAAGAAAAATTATTTTAAAAAAATATTTATGGAGGAAAATAATTTTAAAAAGAATTACTGCAAATAACATAATCATTTTTTAAAACTAGGAGAAAAATCCATCAACTAGTTTTTTGTTTACTGAATGGGAAATCCCTTTCTAAGCACAACAGTAATAGAAGAAAAAGAATCTGAAAAGGTTGACAGATTTGACCACATGAAAATATAAATCTTCGGGGGGAGGAGCCAAGATGGCAGAGGATTAGGACAGGGAGACCACTTTCTCCCCTACAAATTCATTGAAAGAACATTTGAACGCTGAGCAAACTTCACAAAACAACTTCTGACCGCTAGCAGAAGAGATCAGGCGCCCAGAAAAGCAGCCCATCATCTTCGAAAGGAGGTAGGACAAAATATAAAAGATAAAAAGAGAGACAAAAGAGCTGGGGACGGAGACCCATCCTGGGAAGGGAGTCGAAGTGGAGGAAGTTTCCAAACACCAGGAAACCCTCTCGCTGGCGGGTCTGGGGGAAGTTTTCGAATCTCAGAGGGCAACCTAACTGGGAGGAAAAATAAATAAAACCCACAGATTACATGCCTAAAAGCAACTCCCAGCAGAAAAGTAACCCAGACACCCGCATCCGCCACCAGCAAGTAGGGGCGGAAAGGAGAGGAGCGGGCGGCATTGCTTAGGGTAAGGACTGGGGCCGAATGCCCTGAGGGCAATCGGAGGGAGCTAACGTGAGATAGCAACTTAAACTGTGGGATAGCGAGAGAGAGAGAAAAAATTAACCGGCCTGTTCGCAGAACAAAGGGACTGAGCAATTCCAGAGAAGAGCTAGCTGGCAGCGGACCAGCCCATCCCCCACCGGAGGCAGGAGGCAGGGGGGAGGGGAAAGGGGCAAACTCGGCCCCAGAGATGGCATCCCCTACCACACTGAAAACAGGCCTCCAGTTTCTAACCTAAGACTTCCTGAGATTCTGGATGGTCAACATCCGCCGGGAGGGTCATGGCTAGAGGCCAGCTCCCGAGAACAGACACAAGCTGCATGCACCCGACTGGTGTGAGCGCTCGTAGAAACTGAGGCGGGGACCACAGAGGGGAGAAGGCACACTGCACCCAGGGAGAGTGTGCCCGTCAAGCTCCTGGCTGCCTGAGCTGCTCCGGCCTGGGAAGGCACAAAACGCAGGCCCAACCGAGTCCGTGCTTTTGTGGAATACCCGAAAATTGGAACCACACGCAACGCAGGGCCCGCTCCATATAGAGCAGCCAGGAGCGTGAGCAGTGTAGACGGGGAAAGCACACATCCGTGAGCGGGGAAAACCCAGTGTGGCCAGAACACTGTGAGTGCTCCCCACACACAGCGATATCTGTCTGCAGCGCCCCTCCCTCCCCGCAGTACGACTGAACCAGTGAAGCTAGACAAGAGACCACCTCCACCCGCCTGTGTCAGGGCGGAAATTAGACACTGAAGAGACCGGCAAACAGAAGCCAAATAAACAAAGGGAACTGCTTCAGAAGTGACTGGTGCAACAGATTAAAATCCCTGTAGGTAACACCGACTACACTGGAAGGGGCCTATAGATATCGAGAAGTGTAAGCTGGAACGAGGAGCTATCTGAAACTGAACCGAACCCACACTGACCGCAACAGCTCCAGAGAAATTCCTAGATATATTTTTACTTTTTTTTTTTAATTAAAAAAAAAACTTCTTTCTTTTCTTTTTTAATTTTTTCTCTTTAATTTTCTTCTAAAATTCCATATTACTCCTCCATTACTCCTTAACTTTCATTTTCATATATTTTTACTATTTTTTTTAATTAGGAAAAATTTTTTTTCTTGTTTTATTTTTTCTCTTATTTTCTTTTAAAGTCCTCTATTACTCCTCTATTACTCCTTAATTTTCATTTTCATTTCACTATAACCTTGCAAAAAAAAAAAAAGGAGAAGCCCTATTTTTAAACCGAACTTCATATATATTTCTAAAATTTTTTGTGTTTTTGATTTTGTCTTTACTATTGTATTTTTAAGAGTCTAACATCTACTCTAAATTTTTAATCTTTGTTTTTCAGTATTTGGTATCCATTTTGGACATTTAAGAATCCAATATTTAGTACCCATTTTTACTCAGGAGTGTGTTGATTGCTCTCTCCCACTTTTGACTCTCCATTTTCTACCTCAGAACACCTCCATTTCCTCCCTCCGCCCTCTCTTCCCAATCCAATTCTGTGAATCTCTGTGGGTGTCTGGGCTACGGAGAACACTTTGGGAACAGAGAACTGCATAGATCTGTCTCTCTCCTCTTGAGTCCCCCTTTTTTCTCCTCCTGCTCAGCTCTATCTCCCTCCTCCCTCTCCTCTTCTTCATGTAACTCTATGAACTCTTTGGGTGTCCCTCAAGGTGGAGAATCTTTTCACCATTAACCTAGAAGTTTTATTATCAGTGCTGTATTGTTGGAGAAGTCTTGAGACTACTGGAAGAATAAAATTGAAACTCAGAGGCAGGAGACTTAAGCCCAAAACCTGAGAACACCAGAAAACTCCTGACTACAGGGAACATTAAGTAATAAGAGACCATCCAAAAGCCTCCATTCCTACACTGAAACCAACCACCACCCAAGAGCCAATAAGTTCCAGAGCAAGACATACCATGCAAATTCTCCAGCAACGCAGGAACATAGCCCTGAGCGTCAATATACAGGCTGCCCAAAGTCACACCTAACACATAGACCCATCTCAAAACTCATTACTGGACACTCCATTGCACTCCAGAGAGAAGAAATCCAGTTCCACGCACCAGAACACTGACACAAGCTTCCCTAAACAGGAAACCTTGGCAAACCAATCGTCCAACCCCACCCACTGGGTGAAACCTCCACAATAAAAAGGAACCACAGACCACCAGAATACAGAAAGCCCACTTCAGAAACAGCAATCTAAACAAGATGAAAAGGCAGAGAAATAACCAACAGGTAAAGGAACATGAAAAATGCCCACCAAGTCAAACAAAAGAGGAGGAGACAGGGAATCTACCTGAAAAAGAATTTAGAATAATGATAATAAAAATTATCCAAAATCTTGAAAACAAAATGGATTACAGATAAATAGCCTGGAGACAAAGACTGAGAAGATGCAAGAAATGTTTAATAAGGACCTAGAAGAAATAAAAAAGAGTCAACTAAAAATGAATAATGCAATAAATGAGATCAAAAACACTCTGGAGGGAACCAAGAGTAGAATAACGGAGACAGAAGATAGGATAAATGAGGTAGAAGATAAAATGGTGGAAATAAATGAAGCAGAGAGGAAAAAAGAAAAAAGAATCAAAAGAAATGAGGACAACCTCAGGGACCTCTGGGACAATGTGAAATGCCCCAACATTCAAATCATAGGAGTCCCAGAAGAAGAAGACAAAAAGAAAGGCCATGAGAAAATACTCAAGGAGATAGTAGCTGAAAACTTCCCTAAAATGGGGAAGGAAATAGTTACACAGGTCCAAGAAACCCAGAGAGTCCCAAACAGGATAAACCCAAGGCGAAACACCCCAAGACATATATTAATCAAATTAACAAAGATCAAACACAAAGAACAAATATTAAAAGCAGCAAGCGAGAAACAACAAATAACACACAAAGGGATTCCCATAAGGATAACAGCTGATCTATCAATAGAAACCCTTCAGGCCAGAAGGGAATGGCAGGACATACTTAGAGTAATGAAAGAGAATAACCTACAACCTAGATTACTGTACCCAGCAAGGATCTCATTCAGATATGAAGGAGAGTTCAAAAGCTTTACAGACAAGCAAAAGCTGAGAGAATTCAGCACCACCAAACCAGCTCTTTAACAAATGCCAAAGGATCTTCTCTAGACAGGAAACACAGAAAGGTTGTAGGGACGCAAACCCAAAACAACAAAGTAAATGGCAACGGGACCATTCTTATCAATAATTACCTTAAATGTAAATGGGTTGAATGCCCCAACCAAAAGACAAAGATTGGCTGAATGGATACAAAAGCAAGACCCCTATATATGCTGTCTACAAGAGACCCACCTCAAAAAAAGGGACACATACAGACTGAAAGTGAAGGGCTGGAAAAAAACATTTCACACAAACGGAGACCAAAAGAAAGCAGGAGTCGCAATACTCATATCAGACAAAATAGACTTTCAAATAAAGGCTGTGAAAAGAGACAAATAAGGACACTACATAATGATCAAAGGATCAATCCAAGAAGAAGATATAACAATTATAAATATATATGCACCCAACATAGGAGCACCACAATATGTAAGGCAAATGCTAACAAGAATGAAAGGGGAAATTAACAATAACACAATAATAGTGGGAGGCTTTAATACCCCACTCACAACTATGGATAGATCAACTAAACAGAAAATTAACAAGGAAACACAAACTTTAAATGACACAATGGACCAGCTAGACCTAATTGATATCTATAAGACATTTTAGCCCAAAACAATCAACTTCACTTTTTTTTCAAGTGCACACAGAACCTTCTCCAGAATAGATCACATCCTGGGCCATAAACCTAGCCTTGGTAAATTTAAAAAAATTGAAATCATTCCAGTCATCTTTTCTGACCACAGTGCAGTAAGATTAGATCTCAATTACAGGAAAAAAATTATTAAAAATTCAAACATATGGAGGCTAAATAACACGCTTCTGAATAACCAACAAATCATAGAAGAAATCAAAAAAGAAATCAAAATATGCATAGAAACGAATGAAAATGAAAACACAAGAACCCAAAACCTTTGGGACACTGTAAAAGCAGTGCTAAGGGGAAGGTTCATAGCATTACAGGCTTACCTCAAGAAACAAGAAAAAAGTCAAATAAATAACCTAACTCTACACCTAAAGCAACTAGAGAAGGAAGAAATGAAGAACCCCAGGGTTAGTAGAAGGAAAGAAATCTTAAAAATTAGGGCGGAAATAAATGCAAAAGAAACTAAAGAGGCCATAGCAAAAATCGACAACGCTAGAAGCTGGTTTTTTGAAAAAATAAACAAAATTGACAAACCGTTAGCAAGACTCATTAAGAAACAAAGGGAGAAGAACCAAATTAACAAAATTAGAAATGAAAATGGAGAGATCACAACAGACAACACTGAAATACAAAGGATCATAAGAGACTACTACCAGCAGCTCTATGCCAATAAAATGGACAACTTGGAAGAAATGGACAAATTCTTAGAAAAGTATAACCTTCCAAAACTGAACCAGGAAGAAATAGAAGATCTTAACAAACCCATCACAAGCAAGGAAATCGAAACTGTAATCAGAAATCTTCCAGCAAACAAAAGCCCAGGACCAGATGGCTTCACAGCTGAATTCTACCAAAAATTTAGAGAAGAGCTAACACCTATCTTACTCAAACTCTTCCAGAAAACTGCAGATGAAGGTAAGCTTCCAAACTCATTCTATGAGGCCACCATCACCCTAATTCCAAAACCAGACAAAGATGCCACAAAAAAAGAAAACTACAGGCCAATATCACTGATGAACATAGATGCAAAAATCCTTAACAAAATTCTAGCAAACAGAATCCAACAACATATTAAAAAAATCATACATCATGACCAAGTGGGCTTTATCCCAGGAATGCAAGGATTCTTTAATATCCACAAATCAATCAATGTAATACACCACATTAACAAATTGAAAGATAAAAACCATATGATTATCTCAATAGATGCAGAGAAAAGCCTTTGACAAAATTCAACACTCCATTTATGATTAAAACTCTCCAGAAAGCAGGAATAGAAGGAACATACCTCAACATAATAAAAGCTATATATGACAAACCCACAGCAAGCATCACCCTCAATGGTGAAAAATTGAAAGCATTTCCCCTAAATCAGGAACAAGACAAGGGTGCCCACTCTCACCACTACTATTCAACATAGTTTTGGAAGTTTTGGCCACAGCAATCAGAGCAGAAAAAGAAGTAAAAGGAATCCAGATAGGAAAAGAAGAAGTGAAACTCTCACTGTTTGCAGATGACATGATCCTCTACATAGAAAACCCTAAAGACTCTACCAGAAAATTACTAGAGCTAATCAATGAATATAGTAAAGTTGCAGGATATAAAATTAACACACAGAAATCCCTTGCATTCCTATACACTAACAATGAAAAAACAGAAAGAGAAATTAAGGAAACAATACCATTCACCATTGCAACAAAAAGAATGAAATACTTAGGAGTATATCTACCTAAAGAAACAAAAGACCTATACATAGAAAACTATAAAAACACTGATGAAAGAAATCAAAGAGGACACAAACAGATGGAGAAATATACTGTGTTCATGGATTGGAAGAATCAATACTGTGAAAATGAGTATACTACCCAAAGCAATCTATAGATTCAATGCAATCCCTATCAAGCTACCAACTGTATTTTTCACAGAACTAGACCAAAGAATTTCACAATTTGTATGGAAATACAAAAACCCTCGAATAGCCAAAGTAATCTTGAAAAAGAAGAATGGAACTGGAGGAATCAACCTGCCTGACTTCAGACTCTACTACAAAGCCACAGTCATCAAGACAGTATGGTACTGGCACAAAGACAGAAATATAGGTCAATGGAACAAAATAGAAAGCCCAGAGATAAATCCATGTACCTACAGACACCTTATCTTCGACAAAGGAGGCAAGAATATGCAATGGAAAAAAGACTACCTCTTTAACAAGTGGTGCTGGGAAAACTGGTCAACCACTTGTGAAAGAATGAAACTAGAACACTTTCTAACACCATACACAAAAATAAACTCAAAATGGATTAAAGATCTAAATGTAAGACCAGAAACTATAAAACTCCTAGAGGAGAACATAGGCAAAACCTTCTCCGACATAAATCACAGCAGGATCCTCTATGACCCACCTCCCAGAATATTGGAAATAAAAGCAAAAATAAACAAATGGGACCTAACTATACTTAAGAGCTTTTGCACAACAAAGGAAACTATAAGCAAGGTGAAAAGACAACCTTCAGATTGAGAGAAAATAATAGCAAATGAAGCAACAGACAAAGGACTAATCTCAAAAATATACAAGCAACTCCTGAAGCTCAATTCCAGAAAAATAAATGACCCAATCAAAAATGGGCCAAAGAACTAAACAGACATTTCTCCAAAGAAGACATACAGATGGCTAACAAACACATGAAAAGATGCTCCACATCACTCATTATCAGAGAAATGCAAATCAAAACCACAATGAGGTACCATTACACGCCAGTCAGGATGGCTGCTATCCAAAAGTCTACAAGCAATAAATGCTGGAGAGGGTGTGGAGAAAAGGGAACCCTCTTACACTGTTGGTGGGAATGCAAACTAGTACAGCCGTTATGGAGAACAGTGTGGAGATTTCTTAAAAAACTGGAAATCGAACTGCCATATGACCCAGCAATCCCACTTCTGGGCATACACACCGAGGAAATCAGATCTGAAAGAGGCACGTGTACCCCAATGTTCATCACAGCACTGTTTATAATAGCCAGGACATGGAAGCAACCTAGATGCCCATCAGCAGATGAATGGATAAGGAAGCTGTGGTACATATACACCATGGAATATTACTCAGCCATTAAAAAGAATTCATTTGAATCAGTTCTAATGAGATGGATGAAACTGGAGCCCATTATACAGAGTGAAGTAAGCCAGAAAGATAAAGACCAATACAGTATACTAACACATATATGTAGAATTTAGAAAGATGGTAATGATAACCCTATATGCAAAACAGAAAAAGAGACACAGATGTACAGAACAGACTTTTGGACTCTGTGGGAGAAGGCGAGGGTGGGATGTTTCAAGAGAACAGCATCGAAACATGTATATTATCTAGGGTGAAACAGATCATCAGCCCAGGTTGGATGCATGAGACAAGTGCTTGGGCCTGGTGCACTGGGAAGACCCAGAGAGATCGGGTGGAGAGGGAGGTGGGAGAGGGGAACAGGATGGGGAACACATGTAAATCCATGGCTGATTCATGTCAATATATGACAAAAACCACTGCAATATTGTAAAGTAATTAGCCTCCAACTAATAAAAATAAATGGAAATAAAAAGAAAAAGAAAAAATAAATAAATAAAGCCTTTGGTGGGAGTGCAAAAAAAAAAAAAGAAAGAAAATATAAATCTTCTGTAAATAAAAAAATCATAAAATTACAAGTCAAACAACAAACTAGGAAAAACACTTGTCTATAAGTATGACAAAAAGTTTTCACCTAAGTGCTTATACATTTTTTCTTCCAGTTTTATTGAAATATAACTGACCTACAGCATTATACATGTGTACAGCATGATTTGACTTACATATATCATGAAATGATTACCACAATAAGTTTAATGAACATCCATCATCTTATTTAATACAAAATAAAAGAAAAAGAAAAAATATTTTCCTTGTGATGATAAATCTTAGAATTAACTCTCTTAGCCTTCATATACAACATACAGCAGTGTTAATTATATTAATCATGTTGTTCATTGTATCCCTCAGTTTGGTTCAGTTCAGTTGCTCAGTCATGTCTGACTCTTTGCAACCCCATGGACTGCAGTACACCAGGCCTCCCTGTCCATCACCAACTCCCGGAGCTTACTCAAACTCATGTCCATTGAGTCGGTGATGCCATCCGACCATCTCATCCTCTGTCGTCCCCTTCTCCTCCCACCTTTAATCTTTCTCAGCATCAGGGTCTTTTCTAATGAGTCAGTTCTTCACATCAGGTGGCCAAATTATTGGAGTTTCAGCTTCAGTCCTTCCAATGAATATTCAGGACTGATTTCCTTTAGATAGGATTGGTTGGATCTCCTTGCTGTCCAAGGGACTCTCAAGAGTCTTCTCCAACACCACAGTTCAAAATTATCAATTCTTTGGCGCTCAGCTTTCTTTATAGTCCAACTCTCACATTCATACATGACTACTGGAAAAACCATAGCCTTGACTAGACAGACCTTTGTTGGCAAAGTGATGTCTCTGCTTTTTAGTATGTTGTCTAGGTTGGTCATAACTTTTCTTCCAAGCAGCAAGCGTTTTTTAATATCATGGATGCAGTCACCATCTGCAGTGATCTTGGAGCCCCCCAAAATAAAGTCAGCCACTGTTTCCCCTGTTTCCCCATCTATTTGCCATGAGGTGATGGGGCCAGATGGAACTGGTCCTTGATGAGGAACTAAAGGCCCTCGACTTTGTTTTACAGCCAAACTGTTATTTTGTCTTGCTTGCCTGTTTTCCTTTGTTTCTTCATTTTTCTCACTTCTCCGATTATATTTGCTCCTTAGAATTTGGGGAAAGACTAGGACACTAAAGCTTTTCTACAAATGAGAAGTAGGGACACAGAGTAGGGTGTCTTTCCCCAGGAAGACCCCTCA